>NC_043983.1:28994289-29649289 GCF_902150065.1 Myripristis murdjan | reverse complement strand
TCACAAAGAGTCAAGAGGCTGCATTTTTATTACCTGCTTTCCAGAGGGGAGAGGTGAAGAGTATTGAAAAGATAACTCTCTGTCCTGTAAGGCTACTGAGGAGACAGCCAGGGAGAGGGGAAGTGTGTGTGTGTGTGTGTGTGTGTGTGTGTGTCCCAGTGGCACAGCAGTCGTAAGTTTCAGAGGAGGGTAAGTGGATGTTACTGTCAGCTGTCAGAGGAAGGCTGGAGGAAGGAGCTCGCCTCTGAACCTCCAAAACACCATGCACATCATCAGTCAATAACACACACACACACACATGCACAAACACACACACACCAGCCTAACAAACTTACAAGCACTGCACAGGGCTCCAACTCTTCCCACAAAATCAGCTAAGCAGGGGAATTTAGATAAACCCCGTGATCTTTTATTGATAATTTTTCCCCGTTAAATCATTGCAGTGTTGCTGTTCAGCTTCCCATGGAGCTCTAGAGAGTAAATGTCATTAAACCATATGCTTGAGTGTTTTTTTTTTTTTTTTTTTTTGGGTCAGACCACAAATCAATTTCAACATTTTGATCCTGAAAATATGATGATGAGATATGAAGTGTGCAAACGGAGGGAGGGGGGGCACAAACATGCAATAACTAATGCAACAACTGAGGTGAACTCCAGCCTGCCGTGTGATGCCTTCATGGTATCTCCCCAAAAAAACGAGCTTAAGAGATTGCGATAGTGTTTTACACAGCTGTCTATCATCTCAGTCCCGGCTTCCCTGTCTTGACACTTTGGCTTCCTGCCCTGGAGCGACGGCTGCATGATGCATGGCCTTACAGATCCATGTTCGGGATATAGAGATAAAGAAACGGCGACATCAGGCGGTCGAGCCTCACTTCCTCCCATCGTCACGTCTTTGTTATCCTCGCTTCGCTGTTTTTCCGAGGGCAGGTACAAGCGAAAATGGCGTCGGTGGGGTTTTTGATGTTTCATCCTTCCACTGGATGAATTCAGCCGCTGTCAAAGCGCCGAATAGCTGCTCGAGGAGTATAAATGAAAGGACGTTTACACTTGAGGATCAACACCTCGTAGCACATTGTCCCGGTGTTAGGAGGGTGTTTTATGTGGAGCAGCACTTAGTTTGCAAGCCAATTTTTCAACTCCTGTAATGTCAGTTCATTTTTAACCGAATTGGACTTATTCAGTGACAAAATTAACCTTATTTTTTTGCAAATACATTCTAATCTGACCTAAATCTAATCAAAAAAAAAAAAAAAAAAAGTCAATGTACTGCAGCAGAACTTTAATGAAGCAGTGCTAACTTTTTTTTTTTTTTTTTTTTTTCCAAATCTAATATCGATGTAAATTGAATCTGTAACATTTTAGACGTTGGGATGTTGGAGGTTTTGGGAAACACTTTCACGATGGGTAAACGGGGATTGCCGCTGCATATCAAGCCGTTCTGTGATTGGTTAATTAGGAAGGGTGTCACCAACTATATAGGAGTCTGCAGTCTGCTCGTCCGCAAGAGTGAACACATGAGATTGGAAAACTTTTCTGGTAACTGGACAATAATTGCGTTTAATATTCTCAAGGCGCAGAATTCCTAACTTCTCATTAGCGCTGCCCCTCAGAGAGAGAGAGAGAGAGAGAGAGAGAGAGAGAGAGAGAGAGAGAGAGAGAGAGAGAGAGAGTGTGTGTTCAGACTGTGATGTGTGTGTGTGTGTGTGTGTGTTTGAGCGCCGTGTCGGCTGGAAGCGCTACACTCGCACATCAGAGTGTTTACACCGTCCTGAGAGCATCAGAGCGCAGGCCCGGAGGCAAAGCGCTTTTAAATGGTTTTGTTTTACAGCCTCGTTTAAAGCACACACACACACACACACACACACACACACATGCGCGACGCGGTCTGGTCAGGTAGGGCTTTGCCTGGTACGCTGGGTCTAATCGGGCCTTATTTATTTCTTTATTCATTCATTTGTCACATTAATGCCTCTATACTTTAACATTAAGGCTAAATAAGTAAATTCCCTTTGTGCTAATTTGTCTCTTTGTGTGTTTGTGTTTGTGTATCTGCACGTGGCGAGGACACACTAATGCATGTGCTCTCAGACGGACACTGATCAGAAATCAAATTCAGGGTCTGATCGGGCTAGGGACTCAAACCTATGGAGCCTGATCAGGTGGGGCCTTAAAAGAGACCTGACCTCTACCACACACACACACACACACACACACACTGTGTTTATCTTTCACACACAAAGAAAACAGTACATCTTTCTTTACACTCGTGCTAAAAGGTTTGGCAGCAAAAGCTCTTTGACCTGCCTCGGTCCATCCTGAGGGGCTGTGGAGGCTGAGCATCTCCTTTTTTATTTTTATTTATTTATTTTTTTTGCTGACAACACAATGATGCTTTATTCACTGGATACTGATTTATGCAATGTGTTACAAATTAAACAACAGTACTCACAGCCAGCAAGTGCACCAAAAATGTGGGTGGCAGGGGGTTAAATACGCTGACACATGATAACACAGACGCTGAAACACACTACTGTTTTTGTTTTTTTTCCTCTATCGTGCAACATGATTTCATGAGTACAGCGTTTATTTGGAGCTCAACTGTGTGGGAGGCTATTTAGAGCAAACGTTTTTCCACAATGGAAAAAAAAAAAGACAGTTGTCAATATTGCAGTTTGATTTTTTTTTTTTTTTTGAAGATTTTCCAAACAGTCTTCCAGCGCTTTTTTTTTTTTTCTGCTGCAGGAGGCGAGCGTCTCTCAAGTGAAAGTAAGCGTCCCGACTCGACCCCGCGCACACCGAGCTCACGGCGGAATGGATGTGCGCTCGCCGACTCTTTTGGGGTCGTTTGAACGCGGAGCGCCGAGGGCTTTGTCAGCCTAACGGGAGCTGACAGGAGGAGAATGAACTCTAACACTCGCAGGCTGCTTTCCCTTTCATGAGCTTCCAGAGACACCCTGCAGTGAATCAAATCCCCCCCTGCTCGGGCGCACACACACACACACACACACACACCGCCGTGTGAAACAGATGCACACGCATGTGCCTCAACATGGAAGTGCATTAGCTCGCACACACACACACACACTTCCATGTCACATTCCCCCACACGTCAGTATGCATTCCTGTCTAATCTATCAGGCTGTTAAGAGTGACAAATGTGCCTTTGAAAAAAAAAATACACAAATGTACACACAAGAGCAGCAACACAGACTGATACACAGATGCACACACACACACACACACACACACACTTCCTCCTGCTAGGGCAATGACCTGAGAGTAGAGGTCGTTTCTGAGAGTCGGTTGTTTCAGTGATTTCACGCTGTGTTGCTTTCAATCAGGGGCCGTATTGAAAGGTCTCATAACTCGAACGTTAATGGGGCCCGAAGACTGTTAACCAGCTGAATGCCTCGGTTTCTTAACTAGGGGCGAGGTGCCAAAATGGGTCGCCGGCCTCGTTCTGGTGGCCAATGAGTGCATCGGCGTGTTTCAGTGAGCCCGGACCCTGAGGTGATAAACGCTCTTATCTGGGCCACAAGACGAAAAGGTTTAATGACCAAAAGCTTGGAGTTTCGCCTGACCAGCTTTTCTGTTTACCAATCAGGAGGCAGTAGAAACCAGTGGAGGAATTACCTTATCGACCAATGCCATTATTTTCCTGGAAAGCGCCAAAGTGAAAAAAAATGAAGAACTCATGAACAAGTGTTCGTTTAGTTTTCAGCTGCTGTAATCTGACCGGCAGAGGGATGGTAAAAATGCAACTCAGCAGGAAAAACAGCAGCACAAATCATCCGAGCCTGCTTTTCCCCCTGCGCTGATCATCTAAAACGCCACGACTGTCTGCCAACGGCACCCACCGCCAACTTGGCAACTTAATAAAGACCAAAATGCTTTTTTTTTTTTCTCAACTTTCCAGTGATGAATCTCAATTTCAGCGAGACAACAGGCAGAAATGTTAAGGTGTTTCATTCCCAAAGGTTTTGGTAGAGGTGGGAGAAAAAATTGATTTTTAGATGCATCGCGATGCGGATGTGGGGCGAGCCGGCATCGATGCATTAATGTCAATAATCGATGCTTATAAAATGATTTAAAAAATGCAGAACTGAAGTATATGAGCAGCGTCTAGCCGGGCAGTTACAGGACGCACACGACAGAAAAGAATCACGTGAAGAACTGAAGCTGAACAAACTGAAAGAAACATCAAACCGGCAGCCTCTGCATTAACATTTCGTATTTTATGAAGAGCAAGGGACAAAAGACCTGGATAAGAGCCAAACAGTGTGTAAGTTATGTCACACAACACTGAAATATTTTGGCAACACAAAATTACAGTAAACAACAGTAAATTAATTATTTAGCGTTCTTTTTAATCATAGTTCACTACAAATACACCTTGTTTTAGTTGTTGCACAGTAAAAACAAACAAACAAATTGTCTGAAAAATAATGCAAAAAACGACTCAATGACAATCACAAAAATATGCATCGATAATCGCTTTACAATCGCATTGTTGCCCTCATAATCGTAATCGAATTGAATCGTTAGGTGGCCAAAGATTCCCAGCTCTAGTGTTTGGGAGGCTGACGGTCCTGAAAAACACTTAAATGACATCAGTTTGATTGCCTATATTCAGTGCATCAGCCCTTTAATCAGTTAAAGCCACCTGAACTTGGTGCACCTGGTGGCACTAACATGTAAATGACCATATAGCATGATTTCAATCAGTCAGCCTTTTCTTGATACAGGGAAGGCCACTGAGAGCGAGCCCTCTTTTACAATGATGCCCTGATTACAGCACAAATATAACGCAAATAAAAGCGATAAAACACTGTTTAAAAGCAAATGAAAGCACGATTTGGCCCTCAGGAGCAATGCCAAAGACCCATTTTCAACCAGAAAAAAAAAAAAATTCTCAAATCAAATCCATCTGGCACCACTGTCGCCGCGCTGCAGCCCGTCCGTAGGTTTGAGGTTTCAGACGGGCGAAGACGAGCGGTTCACATTAGTGATTCAAAAGCTGTGAAAAGTAATCATCTCTCTAAATGGGAATTTTAATGGAATGATGTATGTTCTTTCAAAAATCAAAAGATATTTCACCTAAACCGCATAATATTAAAAAAAAAAAGGAGCATGATCCAGGCTCCACCATCAGTGTCGATTATGCAGTGAACAAAATGAAAAGTATTACAACTAATATGAAGAGATCAACTTGAACACCAGATAATTAGGCACTATGCCCGAAAAAAAAAAAAAAAAAAATTCTATGAAACCCTCCTTTCAAAGGCACATCAGCCTATTTTTCCATTTATTCCAGCTACAAAACCAAAATATTTGCATGATAAAAAAATGGAGATCCATAAATTCAAGGCCAAATTGTCTCCGGTTATCGCTCTCTCCGCCTTCGTCATACTGTGTGTTGTCCTGCCACTATTTTCACCATCTTGAAAACAAAATTACCACCCTGCAAACTAAATCCCGAGTAAACAACAGGTAGCGCACGACTCTGCCATCTGCACCGGGGGAATCGATCCAGGTCTCTCCTCACAGCCCCGAGACACTTTAGTGGGAGTGAGTTTCCACGGGCCTGAGTGCAGATGAGCCCGGCTGAGCTGTATCAAGTTGCTAACACTATGAGGATCCACCACTGCACTCTCTCTCTCTCTCTCTCTCTCTCACACACACACACACACACACACAGAGGAACTGGATGGCCGATGTGCACAGCTGCCAACGTAGTGCTGACAGTTTCTTAATGGATTTAGAGGCAGGCGGACTTGTCGACAGACCGCTAATTCCACACTTGTCCCATAAATAAATACACACAGCAGACATGATATTAATACCCCTAATTTAACGGGGTTTCATTTCGGGCCTCAAGGCAACGTGGGTCAAGCGAACCTTCCTCCTGTCGCCTGAACCGAATCTCGATTTTGACACACGCACCTCATGCTTCCCTGCACAAAACATCTGTCTTAACAAAGTCATTTAGAGTCATATTCAAACTCATATCGTTAAAATGTTGTGTGAAAACATGCCAGTGACATGAGATATGAGCCGTATATGAGATAGTCCAATTTGTTCCCAATGCAGTTTCACTAGTTTCAGATTTTTTTTTTTATAGTAAAAATATGTTGAGATAAAGCAGAATAAGGCCATTTTTTAATGAGATTTTTAAGACTGAACGTGAGCAAATGGTTTGTAAAGATGGAGATTTTTTTTTGTTCTGCACACACAGCACAGACAGTGAGACAAGGGCCATTAACTTTTACATCATCAGTTTTACTTTCATCAAGTCTCGCTGTCTTCACATACAAGGTGCTCAACATACAAGGTGCTCAGGTTAATGATTTAGCACGCCTGTTGTGTTTACGCTCTCATCACTGAACAGACACTGTATGTTGACCTATGGGCCGATCTTCCATAAATTTGGGGGTTTTCTTTATCCATGACTGCTACACCCTGACCTAAACCTGATGTTAATTCTAACCTGAGCTCTAAACCACGATCCTGAGCCAAAACTGAACCTCCGGGAGTCTTCAGGTCTTGACCAACGATAGCCGTGAACAGTTTTTTACATTTTTACTTCTCCCTCTGACCCAGTGATGTTGTGGTCAGCTGATGGCTAACCAACACTGTTTTTTTTTTTTTTTTTTTTTTTGCAAGTGTGTAACTTTCTGACCGTCAGTAAGATTTGACTTTGCCCTTCAGCTTCTGGTCAGTCACTATATAAAACCACAAACACTTGCAAAGCTCTTGTACATAAATGAGACGTGGGGAAATCAAAACAGAGGACACAACATGGATGTATTACAGGGATCCTACAGGTTTCTTCAAGTTAAATTCAAGTCTTTTTAAGACCATTTATATCAAAAATTAATACCTAAGATTGTAGGACTAGTGTTTGGCGATGGTGTGAAGAGTCCACAACACCTCTGCTTTCAGCGTTGGCGTGGACCTGAAAGACACGCGTAGTTCGACTCTAACGTTGGCTGCCGTCATAGCAGGAGGGGCTGAAGGAGCACTAGCAGCTAGCTGGCTAACGTTAGCTGGTGGGAACCTGGTGGTGATTGAAGGAGTTTGTTCCTTTCCTCGTTCCTTTCCTCGTGTTTCCTCCTCTCCTTTCGTATTTAATGTGCCTGGCCGATTTGGCGTGAGAGTCCGACGCCTTCACCCCCATTGTTCCAAGCTGAATCCTCTTTTTACACAAGGTGCAGTAGGCTAGGTTTCGAAAACGTTATCTACCACAGGTTTTAGCCCATGATGGAAAGAAATTTTATCCATCCACGCTTCGCTTAATTTACATTTCCCCATTTTCCAAGCGTGAATTAACTATCTAACGTTAAAAAAAAAACAACTACTTGTCTTGTCGTTCGTAGTCTTGTGTCTGCTGTAGTGCGAGGTCTTCAGTGACGTATTCGTAGCATTTTCCCGGGGCTGAATTGCGTTCGAAATTATTGGTTTCGCCGCTCTTTGTTTACTTTGTTATTTCATCAAAATAATCATGGTTGACAAATGAAACATTTGACGAGAAATGCGATACAGAGAAGTTACATACAGAACAAATTTTAAGACCTAGATATCAAAATTCAAGAGTTTTCAAGTCTTTTAAAGGTATTATTTCCAAATTCGTAAATTCAATGCTTTTAAGACTTTTTAAGACCCCACGGGAACCCTGTGTTAACACCCGAGAGATAAAATAGCTAGAGCATCTGAGAAAAGAGATCTGCAGTGTTCTGCATTGTTGGCCAATGTTGGCCGACTTTATGAGACCAGATTCTTCCTGATTCAGACTCGTCTTTTGCAAGCTTGGCTGTTATATATATATATATATATATATATATAGAGAGAGAGAGAGAGAGAGAGAGAGAGAGAGAGAGAGAGAGAGAGAGAGAGACATTATTTGCCTGCAGCCAGTTCTCTGCTGGACTTTCACGGTGGAGACAGACGTGGCTGCATGAAGACGTGTGACAAAACTCTCAAGGGCGGACGCACAAGGCCACACACCTACACACACACACACACACAGAGGGTGATCTACCTTGCTATCTGTGTGGTTGAGCTCGGCGGTCTTGGCGGTGGCGTCCAGGTCAGTCACTCCTCGGCTGTGGCTGACCTCCTCCGCCGCTGGCGACTGGCTCGTCTCCTCCGCATCGATGTCTGTCTCCTCGGCAACCGTGGCCGCCTTCTCCGCGCCGGTCAGCTCCCGAGCTGAGCCAAGTAAAGCACACACACACACAGGTGGATGAGCACGCACGCCTGCATACGCGCACGCACACATACGCATGGGTATGTACACGCACACACACACACACGCACGCATGGGTGGTGGACACACACGAACAAAGTCAGTTGAGAGAGAACATACATGCAGCAACTATAAGAGTGTGTGTTTGTCTATGCACTACACCTACTTTCCATGTAGGTGTGCATTTACTCACTCACTCACTCTCACACACACACACACACACATCCACAAGACAGTAGGTTTTTCAGCAGTGCTACTCCTTGTAGTCCTGAGCAAAGAACCATGGGTGTTAATGACAAAATCAAACATCTTAATAATTTACACTGAATAACTCAATATCAGTAATGTGATGAGGGCTGAGAATGTGTGCTTTTTCACACACGCAAGAATTAAAAAAAAATTTTATTAGTAATGTTCATTAGTAATCAGTAACAGGAACAGGCTAAGAAGTTAAATACAACATTAGCACTTTGCTGTAATGCACCTTTGAAGTAAGATGAGGAAAAAGTAACATTAAATTATCTAATTACACTTATACTGACATTATACAGTACATTGTCCAGCCCTACATGATGCATTACAAACCTTTCCAGCACTTTATTATTTCCTAAGAGTCTTTTTTTTTTTTTTTTGAACAAGTTTTCCATTCACACTAATACATTTTAATGAGACAAATTGGTCCGAGGCTTTGTTTTCCACAAAGGCAGATACAATTACATAGGCAGGTTGTTGAGGCGATGGTGAGGAACAAAAAGGAGAGGGAATTGATATTTGGGATGAAATCAATGCAGGGCGTAACGCAGCGGACGACAGTGAGCGCCGCTCTCCGTCTCCCACTCCTCCTTCCACACTTTTGCTCCTGGAGTCCTGGAGTGTTTAAACTGCTTGGATTTGCCTTGGCAGACACTTTAATGGAACAAAACTATAAAACCGTTGGCACAATTCCCCGAGCTACATCGCTTTAAATTGTTGGTTGTGTATCCTGGCCTCACCACTGAAGTCTTGTTTCAACATAAACTGTACAACTGGGGTTACTTAAGGTGCTACTGTTTTAGCCTCTTTTTTTTTTTTTTTTTAAATTGGTAGAGCTGTATTTTGTTGTTTCAGCAATATCAGCCACGACACTGCTCACTGGATGGAATTGGACTCTATCTGTTGGCTGACAACTGGAACAATTTATTGGGTTGCACACGGGAAACCACTTGGGCCTGATGGATTTCAACAGCAAAACTCTTTGTAGACGAGCGGCTGCAACTTTCGCACAACCTCATATTAAGAAATCAGCTGCAAACTGAGATGACTAGCATTTTAAAGGTATAACAAATGCTCAGAAGACGTGATTTCTGGCATGAAATGATCTTAAAAACGGCATTAGGGATGGACTGAAATATTAGCCGATACCAGCTTTAAAAAAAAAAACTATCAGTCTTGGTCTAATATTAATTTCACTGTCAGTATTTGGCTAATTGTGTGTCTTTTCTCTAAGAGTGTGCTACTTAAGGCGAATACAGAAAGCAAGCACAGCTAATACTAGGTTGTGTGGCCCTTTAACAACATTTATCCTTTGCGTTAACAGAGCAAAATTAATAGCAAATAGCAGTATTTGCTAGATGATCCAGCATATTTGACGAATAAGAGCTTCACTGGGACTCCAGAGTGAGAGAAGTGGACCTGGCCCGGCAAACAGCGCAGTTTTGAGCGGCGACCCAACAAATGTTTTGAAGGATACACACAGCAACACAAGTTTGTTAGGGAGTCACTCAGCGGCTTCACTCCCAGTGAAGCGCTTCGTCTCGCTTATGCTTGTACGGAGGAGCAAATACCACTTTATCGGTAAGAGACCAAACTGGCACTTTAATTATAAAAATGGGCAATATCAGTATCTAAAATTAATGTAAAATTGCTGCCCATGTCATAAATTTTAATAAATGTTGTCTAGGGGCACTGTGTGGTTCACTTCCCTCTCTCTCTCTCTCTCCTCTGCCTTTCCTGTCTCTCTCTACTGTCACTACCAAAAAAAAAAAAAAAAAGCAAAAAAAATGCTGAAAAAAAAAAATTAAATAAATAAACAAAAGCTTATACTATTCCTTTGGTTTAGACTTTGGCATTAAAACACAGCCCAACTAGTGACATTTGTGTGTTTCTGCCTTTAATACAACTGTACAATAGTAAAACTAACATTTAAACATTCAAAAATAACTTTGATATTTAATAGACTCATCTTATGCAGGCCTGTATGTATGAAAAGCGTGACCTGCTTTGAACCCTGCATTTGCATTAAGACTTTGTTAAAAAAAATTCATTAAATTCATTAAAGGAATGAATATCGGTATCAGCGCCAGCCGTTATGAATGGGAAGATATCAGACACCAGTACCGCTCATCAGGGGAATCATTACTGATATTATTTGCAAAGTGAACATAACTTGTGAAACAGATAAAACCCACTTGGCTCGGCTTGAAATCGACACAAAAGGCGCTGCTGATTTATTTCACAGCGCGCGGCTGAATATTTAACAATCCCAATTGAAAGTGACAATATTCTTTTCGACGAGAAACACCCAGGGGCGGAGGGAACGTGGGAAGAAATCACATCCTCCCTCTCCACTCTCAGCTCCTGGTAATTTTCTCCCTTTTTTCCTACAAAGTCATTACCGGAAATGAGAATTAATTTCCTAGCCGGCATGACAGATTTGGTAAACATGACTTTATCGCAGCTTCTCGTTCTAAGACCTGGGAAATTATGAGCATTAATGCAAAGTGGAGCCGTATGCTTAAGCTACTTAGAAATGTGTTTGATTTGCTTCGCCGCGCCGTTTAGCAGACACTGTTTTACATTAAAGTCAAGTGCATCGAATTTGATCGTGTTAATCAAGTTTTATCTCTCTGCTCATATTTGTCGAGTCCCTCATTCCATTTCTCCTGGTTTGCTCCTTCATGCTGCTGCTGCTGCAATGTCCTCATCTTCCTCTTCCTCTTAAACCTCCTTCTTAATAACCTCTTTCTGCCGCTGCTTCCCGCCCTCCTTTCCTCCTCTGCCTCTTCCTCCATTACTCCTCGTCCAAAATCCCGTCCTCGATAAGCCGTCCTCTCCTATTCCCCGTGTCTTCTTCCGTTCTCGGGTCAGATTTATCATCGTTAAGTCATTTGTCAGAAGAAAAACAACGCCGCTCCTCCTCGGAAAAGTGCTTATTTTTTGGGTTTGACTTCATGCAAGAAATGCAAATGAAATGACATGGATTTTTTGAGCACGAAGTGACCTTGCCTTCACGGGAGCTAAATATGCTAAAGTCGACTCGGAAAAATGTGCGCCGCATTAATTGAAGGCAGGTGAGCACAGAAAAAGCACAATGACATTGAATTCTACCTGAAGAAAATCAATATTGTTTTTCATCAGATGAACCAATCCTTGGGTTCACTGCAAAAAAAAAAAAAAAAAAAAAAAAAAAAAAAAACAGGCTTATTTAGTCATTTAAAACAGCACCGAGTCTTAAAATGTTTTTTTCATAGAAGTGAAAAATGCTGCCGGTGGAATGCATTAACTTCACTTGTTTTCCAGCAAAAAGCCACTCCTAATAATTCTGTTTCAAGAACTTTCTGAATCATAAGTCGCAGCGGTGTGTCTTATTCTGCCTTGGTTTTGAAACATAATCAGCAACAAGTCAAGGTCCTCCCGGCAGAACTTTCCACTTCTTTAGAGAAAACCAAGGTTGAATGAAACAACGCCTGGATGAACCTATGCAGCTCGCTCGGATGGAAACATTTTTTTTTTTTTTTTTTTTTGCAATGTGGATTTATTTAATAGAACCCAATAAGACGTCTGAATATTGCTGAGCGCACTTGAACACGCCAGCAGTATCGTTTGTCCTTTAGGCTTCATCTTGTCGGCGTACTTAGCAATCACTGAACTGCTGAATGGACTTTTAAGCCCGCAGCGTTATGACTCCTTATGTTAAGTCGTACTGTAATGATAATATTGCTGTTACACAGTCTTGCACTATTTTCCACCGAGTGGGCTTTACTGGAGCCTGCTGTGCCAGTATCCTTTCAGTGCAGCAGTTTGCTTGTTAATATAGTTTTATTGCCCCTTTAATGTGCTATTGGCATTGTTCAGAAACGGTACACAGGCGCTCCCTTTGAGTATAAATGTCACCGGGCTCTCCAGCTTCTCCTCATCCTCTCTTCTCTCTAATCCTCCTCCACTATTTGCTCTTCTTCCTCTCCTCCTCATCCGCACACCCGTCTTCTTCTTCTTCTTTTCAAATCCACTGCACCTCCCCCTCCTCCTTCTTCTTCTTCTCCTTCTTCTTCTTCATCCTCTCCTCCTCTGTCCTCTTCTCTTTCCATTGCCGTGATAATTAGTTCGCCAGATAAGCTCATTCGCTGTGCGTGACGGCTCTTGTGTTGCTTAACATGCCGTGACAACAAGTGTGTGTGTGTGTGTGTGTGTGTGAGTGAGTGAGTGAGGGGGGGGCTATCGCTGTGTGTGTGCTTATATGGTGCGTGGGTGATCTCTGGGCTCATCAGCATGTGAAAGCGAGCTGGTCTCTGGAGGAGGGGGGGGGGGGGGTTTGTGGAGATAATGCAGCCCCAGACCAAAGCTCTCGACGTGGTGTGGAGGAGCAGCCGACGCCGGCCGCCGTAATGACTGGAACGCAGAGCCATCCACTGACTCTGTACACCACTGAATCTCTCTCTTTCCCTTTTACACACACACACACACACACACAGGCCCACGTGTCTCTGAGCCGTAGTGAACCCCATCCCATCCAGACACGAGGCAGTGGATAAAAGCGGCTCAGCCCACCAGTGTTGCAGCGCAGAGCCTTCTTTCTTTTGGTGGACTCATCCATGACACTCGCTCCATCACCGGCCCCAGCATGGGCATGATGCACAGTGTGTGTGTGCGTGTGTGTGTGTGTGTGTCTCCCTCTGCGGGGTGCGTACACAGTGGAGGCTGTTTGTGCTGCCTGAGGATGTTTGAACATGTGAGGGCTGTGTGGGTGTTTCAGGGCTAGACGGTGTGTGTTTGTGTTCAGCAGGGGGACTTTGTAACTTTGCTGCTCAAAGGATATTTTCTGTTTCCCTTTTTTCTTTTTCTTGTAGGTAGATACTATTAAATGTAAATTTCCAGGACTCTCCATATCTGGGCTGAATGACTTCTATGACTTTAAGTCCACAGCGACGTCTCCCACTATCGGTGCATGCCCCCCCGGGTGGAAATCATAATTATTGTTTTTGTTTGTTTTATTTTTATATGTGATGCTTGATGTGTAAGACCTTGTTGCTTGAATATTGTGGACCTTTTTGGCCTGTTTACCCAGCAGTGTCTGAGATATTGAGCTCTGTTGGCCTGGTGGTGGCGCTGTGATGGGCCAATCAGGTTTATATTTACAATGCTGGGCCACAGTGTCTAAATTTATCATGCCCCCAAGTTTCATCCAAGGCGAGCCAGCAGAGGCTCAGAAACTGTGTGGGACAAATGGACAGAGCCAAGGTCAAATTCAACGTCCCGTCATAATCACCATCATATATTAGACACAACCAGTTATGTTCATAAGTCTACTAGTTAGGCAAATACTGCATTCATTTGCAGTTATTTCCATGCCAACATACACTACTGACAAAAAGTTAGGGATATTTGGCTTTTGGGTGAAATTTATGGAAAATGTAAAATGTTCACGCTACAGTGATATTATATCATGAAAGTAGGGCATTTAAGTAGAAGCATGCACTGGTGATTTCCTCATCTCAAACAATTTCTTGAAACAAAAGCCAACAACAGTGGTGGATATACCACAACAAAAAATGTCAATGTCTCAATAACTTGTCATGTGCCCTTGAGCATCAATTGCAGCTTGACAACAACGTCTCATGCTGTTCACAAGTCGACTTATTGTCTGCTGAGGCATGGTATCCCACTCTTCTTGAAGGGCGGCCCTCAGGACATTGAGGTTCTGGGGTACAGAGCTCCGAGCCTCTACACGGCCACTCAGCTGATCCCATAGGTTTTCTATGGGATTCAGGTCTGAGAAAGTGCAGGCCACTCCATCTGAGGTACCCCAGTCTCCAGCAGCCGTTCCCTAATGATACGACCTCGATGAGCTGGAGCATCAAACACCTGATGTGAATTTTGCCGTTAAACTCCTTGTTAGAGAACAGCGACTTGTGCAAAAAGTACTGAAACACTGAACAGTTGGACATGTGCATTCAAAAGTTTACAGAAGGTCACATTAAGTTCACCTGTAAAGGTTATAATGCATTTTAGGTTCATCCTGAAATTTCACCCAAAAGCCGAATATCCCTAACTTTTTGTGAGTAGTGTACTTGTCTTCACATAACGCATGGAAGGCAGTATCATGAACACCGTATCTGTGAGGGTCAAGGAGCTGCAATACGTTCAAGAAAATCTGTTTTTTCCCCTCATTAATAAGTAAAAATAATCCAGCGAGGGACTTGAAATATCTCATCAGCTCATCTAAGTATCTGTGCTGTAAGTAGTAAAAGTTGTATCAAGTATTTTTCCAGAATTGTAGAGTTGTTGACACAGATAGATGCCATCTTGACCCCAAAACGAACTGCATGATTTAACACGGACAGCAGAGGGAGAGGAAAATGCTCTTTCTTCCTGGTTTATTAATGTCATTTTTCTAAAGGACTGAAAACACTGGACTGAACCATCGCAAGCAGTGAATGTGAGAAACAAGTTGTGCAATACAGTCTACTGTATTCCTGCAAAAAGTAGTCCCTTCTGATATTCCCTGATGTCCCAAGAGAGTATATTTTGCAAATCCCAATTTTTTTCAATTCTTTCTGATTCATGCACTTTTAAAGGAGCTGCGATGTAGAGACGCACTTCCCTCCCGATCGATAACTCCGCTTACCAAATGCTGCGTTTTTAAGTCATGTGTTGGAAAAAAAAAACAAAAAAACACAAAAACACAAAAATCCCACGTCCTTTGGAGGAGCAGACTCACGAAATCGGTCCCACATCTAACGCTCATCTTGCATTGTGTCATCCTCCACGGCTGCAGCCTTCTTTTATAAGACGCAATAAAAGAGAACTGAGCGAGCGGCAAACATCGATCAGCACGTCTGCTGATGATGGGGACGTGGATGAGAATGTGACTTCTGTGATGGCAGTGGGCATAGAGGTGCCTTTGCCTCTCAGTGTGTGTGTGTGTGTGTGTGTGTGTGTGTGTGTGTGTGTGTGTGTGTACCTGTGACAGAGGAGTCGTTCTTTTCGTTGTGGCAGTCCTCCTGTCCGTCTGCGTTCTGCTGTGTGTGCTGCAGGCTCAGTTTATGACAAACCTCGAAGGCCTGGCCGACCGTCCGCACGATACGCATGGCCTGGCTCTGCAGGGAGGGAGGAGACCAGAGTTAAGAGTGGTAGTCCTGAGGAAAATTTATTTATTTTTAATCTTTGGTGCTGCACGCTCATCCTTGTGTCTCTGCACTGCATTTCCCAAAGATCACCTGTCAATCACACACCATGCGTGGGACTGTGTTGTCTCTCTCCTATCACTGTTCAAGCTAGTTACCCAGTTTATCCTCTTCTGTTGATTCCACACTGTAAATGTAAAACACATCACCTCCTGTGTAGCAGAGGCGTTTTTCCCAATTAAGAGCTGTAGGACACAAAGGGCTCTCTTTTAACCTCTTAAGACCCAAGCTCTTGTTTGATATGCATATGATTCTATTTTGGCTTATTGGACCCTGATGAGTATAAAAACTATGCATCGTCTTTTTACATGGTGTAGTTTTAGAGAAAAATGATGTCCAAATATGTGGACACTGGTTCTCAATTTCCTTAAAACACAATAAAGTCGCCGTTGTGTAATAGAGTGCAAAAGTCTTTATTTCCACCCTGAACATTGCAGTTTTTGTCCTGACTGCTTTGTCTTGCATTAATAACCCATACAAACACATTTTTGAACATGTTTTGAATATCACAGTGCAAAAAACAAAATGAAGTAACAACATTTTTGCCCCCTTTGGACAGTCACATATGCAAAATATAAAACAAGTGTGGTAGGTAGTGTAAGGGTCCACATACGCGGCCAGACGGCCCCAGGTACGCAGAATTAACTACTACAGTAATATAACCCAAAATGTGATGTCCACATACGTGTATGCCAGGTCCTAAGAGGTTAACTATCTAAGTGCAAAGTCTGAGGAGCATAGTGAAAGCACATCCAGGATGTGTCCAAGTCCACTTTTGCTATTTTTTTTTTTTTTTTTTTTTTAAAAAGGGGTCATTGTGCCAGCTGCATGGTTTAAAAGGGCTGTACTTACTCTCTTAATTGATAATGAGTCTGTTTTGGGTGCAGTAAACCAATCAGAGTGCCATCTCCCGTTCCCTTTAAAAGCCACGTGCGCTGCACCTTGGCAGATTGCTGTGATCACGGCGGATTTGCCAGGTATGAAGGAGGGCTTCTCTGCAGAGGAAACAGATCTGCTCGTGCACGACGTGAGCTCGCACGAGTAGATCATCTACAGCAACAGCGGGTCTCCATTAAGGCCCCCTGAGGTGAAACAGGCGTCCCTACGTGCGTACCAAGCAGGGTGCAGGTACGCTGTGCACCCGCCGACGCAGGCCCACGTTACCATCAGTGAAAACGGCACCGCTGACCTCAGACCTGGTTTGTGACGGTCATTCGCACAATCACTTTTAAACTGGGCCAAGACAGCAACGCCCCAACCACACCTCATTTTAAGACCAAATGACATCTGTGCCAGTTGGAAAGTAACAAAAACACCTGTATTGTGCTTGGTGCTGCTTTGTGCCGGGTGTAAGATAACCCAGAGCGCTTGAAACAACAACATAAGAAGTTTAATGAACCAACCATTATTCTTAATGACTGACGAGAGCAGCAAAACCCACAATTTTTTTTTTTTTTTTTTTTTTGTAGATTACTATTTTAATTTCAGTCGAGCAAATCTGGGTCCACAGCGTGCAGGTGTGTGTGCTCCTATCCCCTCTCTCGCCACCTGCACTGCCCTGGAGAAGCAGGTCGGGTGAAAACAAAGTGGTGATTTGGTCCGCTATCAGCCCTCTCTCGTCCACTTTGTGAGAGTCGAGAGGTAGAGGAGGAGGAGGAGGAGGAGGAGGAGGAGGAGAGGTAGAAAAGATTTCATTTCAGACCGCTGAAGCCTGGCCTCCAAACATTATTCATCCTTGGTTGAGCGAGCAGAACAGATGCGGGACATTACTCAAGCACGGCCCCGACGCCAGCGCAGTATTAAGCCTCAGCCGAGGTGCAAAATTCTGTTTTGCCCCGGATTCCGACTCCAAAACAGTATCTGTGTCCTGGACATTGCAATTACTGAGGCTCAAAGGCCCAGAAGCTCAGCACCAAACATGACGTGGCCCAGAACCAGCTTACATTTTATTCATTTCGGTGTCATGATTAAAAATGTGCCTGGGTTTGGGTTTGGGGAACCGAGATACCACTGGGTCCCGGACACAGAGCGCTACTGGCTTTGGCCTCCACCCAGACAGGTTTCAGGCTTCGGGCTGAGAAAACTACCGACACACACTCTTCTGCTTCCTGTGCAGTGCCGAGGTCTGGCTGAGGCCTTGGGGCATGTTCACACTCACTCCCATTATTTATTTGTTTACTCATTTATTTTTGTAAGAAGAATCGCTGCCTCAACCGCATTTTGTGCTGATGATGTTGTTTCCATAGTGACTAGCCGCAGTAGCTGCCGTTATCAGCAAACAGTGGCTGGATCTGACACAGCAGCCGACGTACAGCGTGCTGCCTCTTCAGAAACAGCTACGATCAACAACCGGGCTGCTGTCGTCCCCCGCCTGCACCCACCTCGGAAAACCTCAACGAGAACATCACTGAATATTTCACAAGGTGTCACCTCATTTGACACCAAAACTTGCAAAACTGCCTTTGTTCATCATTTTTTTTTGCGACAAATTGAAGCAACGGCAGATGATAAGATATCATTTGGTCAGTGTGACAGTTTGTTAGGCGTAACTCTCAACTTTGGGAGGGAATATTGGTTCTGACTTGTCCACAGATGGGATTTTTTTTTTTTTAATTTAACTGCCAATCAAATGCATTTCAGGTGATTTCTGCTTGATCTTACAAATGATGAAAACCTCAACCACATTTTGACTCATTCAGGGAAAGTCTGCTTACGTTTGAGCACGAGGGAAGGCAAGAAAAGACTGCAGCAAGAAACCCACTTCAGTGTAAATGCTGAACATTTGCTAGAAAGCTAGTTGGTTGCTACCAGGCTACAAGTTCACATGGCTTCACTGCAAAAACGCAAAATCTTACCAACAATATTTGTCTTATTTCAAGTAAAAATGTCTTATTTCTAGTCAAAATATCTCATTACACTTAAAATAAGACATGATCACCTCAGAAGTAAATTGTTTTTAGACAATTTTCACTTGTTTCAAGTGAAAATTCATTTGAAACAAGTGAAAATTTGCTTGTTTCATTGGCAAAATTTGCCAGTGGAAAAAGTGAAAATTCACTTGAAATAAGTGAAAATTAGCTAGAAACAAGAAACAAATTTTGCCAATGAAACAAGCTAACTTTCACTTGAAACAAGAGACAGTTGTCTAAAAACAAGTTACTTCTGAGGGGATCATGTCTTATTTTAAGTGTAATGAGATATTTTGACTAGGAATAAGACATTTTTGACTTGAAATAAGACAAATAATCTTGGTAAGATTTTGAGTTTTTGCAGTGTTGGCTTTCAAAGCTGTCCGATTACTGTAATGTTCATGCGACACAACCTGCTGTTTTGAATTGGGAATCTTTAAGTTCGTTGTCACCTGACTGAGCTCACACGTTACGAGATCTTTCACCAGGAGGAATCCCTGAGCAGTCCGCCTGGTCTCCAAACCGCATGTTGTCATGAAAACACACACGAGAAAGTGAGTGGGTGAGAGAGTGGATTGGGATACGTGGGCAGCAAATTATCTGTTCTGCAGAGAGAGCTGGAGATAAATAAATATTTTTGCGATGAAAACATAGGAAGCTGCCTGCTCATATTGAGGTTCAGCAAAGACGACAAAGTTACAGCTGCTGAAATGCTTCTGTGTCGGCCGGTGTCATATGGAAATTATATTACTGTGCCCTCTCATACAAAGAGAGATAGAGGGTATTGTGTGCAGTTGTGTGTGTGTGCATGTGTGTGTGTGTGTGTGCATGTGTGAGAGAGAGAGAAAAAAGTGAGACTAGGCTCAGGGAGCTGCTGAGGTTGGTAGCAGAGGGGTTCCGTGTCCTGCGCTCTCATTGGCTGATCGGCTGCGGCTCGTCACCGACAGATCCAGACATTCAGCCCGCCGGATATCTGGGCTGCGTCGGCGATGCATCTGCGAGCCTCTCGGCTGGCGTCTTTGAACTGTTCACACACGGCGCGTGAACGCCCGTCGGCGAGCCGATGTGCCTCTGATCTGGGGCTTCTGTCGACGAGCTCCAGAAGCCGCCAGCGAGCGAAAAATCACGGCTAAAAATCGGGTAGTGTGACCCAGGCAGCAAAGCCAGCACACTCCTGGCTGATCTGGGTCTCACTGGGGAAAATACATTCTTCAAGTACGTTCTATAGCTCTTCACGAGTTTCCTGCCAAAAGGCCATGGACATGAAATCATGCATATTTAAGCAGCCGCATATGAAAGTTCATATTAAAGGCTGTATGACTGAATATAGCCACAGGTCTTAGATTTGTCTTCTGCTGCATTGTCTCCCTTTTTCTCTCTTGCACCTTTTCTCCATCTCTTTTAAAATTTCTTCACCTCATGGTCATCTCTCTTCACAATTATTGTTTTAAGGAAAATCAGAAAAAATGATCAACTTTATTTTAATGCCTTTTTGCAGCTATTTAACCTACCGTTGGGAACCTTGAACAGGTTGCCCGAGGGCAGCGGCTCACATTCTGATATGAGATTGGTCACAGATGATTTTCTGAGTCAGCCCGACCACTGACTCTTCATAAATGATTCAAATTAATTCTTGAGAGGCGATTTACTGTGAAGCCAAAAGAATCTATCTCAACCGCGACTGGCAGATACTTCACTTGTGTCGGTGAGGTTTCAAGACTCAACCCCAGGTTTAAACACTGAGTCGGATGCTTTCTTGCATGTACCAACGAGTGTGTCAATGTAAGGATGAATGAGTGCGTGCATGTGTATGATCTGTTTGCACCGATCCATACTTTCTGTGAGACGAAATCTCTTTCTGTCTCCATTCATCTCTAAACCCTTCCTTCAGATTTCCCCATGCCACGCTGCCACGAAAAAAAAAAACAAACAAACAAAAAAAAACTCTCCTTCGCCACCTCCTCCACCTCTCAATTATCTTCCCTCCTTCTCTCGGTGGATCCTCCGTTCAGGTTTTTCCACCCCACGCCGGTCCTCTGCCTGCCTGTAAACGCGTGTGTTTTCTTTTGATGCCGTTTCCAGAGGCGGCTGTACGGGGGGTGGGGGGGATGAGAGCAGCTGCCTGGGTTATTGTAAACAGTGAATACACCAACGCCTTGGGCTCTCATGACTCACACACACTGACTGATTAGAAAACACACCATCGCGCTTTGCTGTGCACAGTTTATCTCGCTCTCTCGCTTGCCCTCCTTGTCCTGTATGCCTAAACTGGCTCGCTCTCTCTCCCAATTCAGTTCACCTCAATCCCTTTCACTGGCACGACTGGCGATCAGAGACAACGGCAGCGCACAAAATGACAAATTTCAGCTTTCAGCGTGCACATTCAAACCACATTGAGGGTATTTATTCGGTTTGAAAACATGTTAGCTGGTGTGGAGGTCCAATACACCCCCGGTTCGGTTTTCTATTGCAGCTTTTGACTCACGATTTTGGTTTATATAGATATATATTTTTCATTCAGTGATTTGGGACACAACATGAGTACAGTGGTCCCACGTTTATCGCGGGGGTTACGTTCTAAAAATAACCCGCAATAGGCGAAATCCGCGAAGTAGGCAGCTTTATTTTTTACAATCATTATAGATGTTTTAAGGCTGTAAAACCCCTCACTACACACTTTATACACTTTTTTCAGACAGGCATTAACATTTTCTCACTTTTCTCTCTTGTTTAAACTCTCAAAGTTCAAACCTTTGTAGAAAAATAAGTCCAGTATTATAGAATGAACGCATTCTGTACTGTACAGGAGACACGGCACGGAGGAGATTGATTGACAATGGTCTACAGTCCCTTAGCCAATCAGGACGCCGAACACAATGCGCGGGCTCTCCCTTAGCCAATCAGGACGCAGAACACAATGCACTGTTAAAAAAAAAAAAAAAAAAAAAAAAAAAAGCATGCAAAATTGCACTAAAAAAAACCCCGCGAAACTGCAAGGCCGCGAAAGGTCAACCGCGTTATAGCGAGGGACAACTGTACAAACAAATGTTATTTTAAAGTCTACTTAAACTACTTAAAGGCAAATATCACTGAAATATTTCAGTGTGTTTATTAATTCATCAACTAAGTGTGTGTTTAGACGGCTCTCACACAGCAGATGTGCTTCATGTTCCCAGGATCCTACCTCCTGTCAATGTGAAAGGTTCATACACCATTTCCAAACAGCATTTCAGATATTATGTATTTTTTTCCATACCGGATTATTCCTGTTTTGTATACATGTATATGTTTAATGTTATGTATGTGGCTAATGATATTCACCGCTGCACAGAGGTTACTGAAATTGGACAGGCTAATCTTTTTTACTGCATTTCAATTTCTTAAAATGGATTTGGAACAGTGTGTTATCAGCGTCGTATGTTATTGCTATTTGTTGCTGTTGTTATTTATTAGTATATTGTATTGCTTTGGTATATTTTTATTGAATTGTATTGTTCTTACATATATTTTTGTGTTATCTTGTGCTTTATGTAATCAGGGAGTCCTCGAAAAAGACAGCCTGCTCTCAAGTGTGAGTCCTAATTTAATAAAGGTTTTATGATGATGATGATGATGGTTTGTGCCAAACACTAATGCCAAATTTTGCTTTTTTTTACAAACGAAAATGAAAGTGTGTTTGAACAAGCGAAGCAGCTTGACCACTGATACCACTTCAGGTTAACTATCAGGTCAGGCTTTTCTTTAGGGGAACATTTTGAACAAACATGAGATGATGGAAAAAAAAAATAATACACTGACGGATGAACTTCACTGGAGCTAGCTGGGGTATGCAACATGTTTTCAGACCAGATAATGAGTTGAATGTGCATGCTGTATATTCAAGTTTGTTTAGGTGGATCGACTCTTTTCCAACCACAACCTGACCTTTGTTTTAGTAAGTAAGACCAGACAGGCAAGCACAAATCTAGCTCATCTGATCAACTATTAACTTTTTCTTCAAATGTTGCTGAACAGATCGAGCAGATCAACAAGCCCTTTCAGGTGTGTCTCTTTTTCTAGCTTGCTTTTATATTTAGCCTTTTTTGTTTTTTGCACACAGGCAAGTCTCCGGCTGCACCTTCATGATGGAGCCGGACACGACAGCTCGGAGATTTGTGACACACCTGCAGAGCCGCCATATCTTTAACTATATAAAACTGGACATCTCTCGCCGTCTCTATCTGCCCCTCTCTCTCTCTCTCTGTCTCGGTCATCACTCTTCCTCTCTGTCAGCTCAAATGACTAAATGAACCATTTCTCTTTTTTTTACCTCCATCTCTGCCTACCTCTCTCTCTCTCTTCTCTATGTTTCAATCTGCCATCAAGCCGGACGCCTGCAACAGAGCGTTCCCTCTCAGTGGCAGCATGATCAAGCCTTATCAAAGGCTGGACACGTTATTCATCCCAGATTATCCACAGAGGTTTGACGGCGGTTTCGCAGGCAAAATCCTGGTGTTGGCAGAGAGGGGGGCCAGCCGGGAATATAATGCAATCTAGGAAAACGTGGGGTAAACAACAAGAGGGGGACAGCGGGAGAGTTCAGTTCTGATTAAACCCCCCTCCTTCTGCTGACAAGCTTGTTCGCTGGTTTCTCTTTTTCCATCCCTTTGCACACTGACATCCACGTCCATCACCTGGTGAAGACGGGGGTATTTGTAGCTTAGGAGAGAGATTACGGTTAAGCCTTACTTGCATTTACTCTTCTCCTGTTCATTAATTGTTATTTCAGCGGATCGTCCGCGTAGCCGAGTGAAAATTACACAACTGTTGATTTTCCTTCGGGGATTTGTGCCGGTGGCTTCCTGATCGCCGGCTAACTACACTAATCGTTAGGCCATCCCCGGTCCTGATGTTCATCAAATGCTTTGATTGCCTCAAGGAAATTAACAGGACAGCGGGGAGGAATGAGAATTGGACTGAGTACGAGTGTGTGAGCGAGCCGAGGCCCATTTTATCAGTCCAAAATAAGCCCTAATCAATGGATGTGCGTGTGTGTGCATGGGAGAAATAAGTGGGGTGTAATGAACTCACGATGCCTCACTGACTCTTCTGAACCATTAGCTTGCTTTCCAGGCCACGAACAAAGTCACACACACATACACACACACTCTCTCTCTCTCTCTCTCCCGCTTGTGTTTGGGATACATTCACAGTGTTCAGTCAATAGCCGACATAGATGGCAGAAAAGTGAAGGCGACAGTCAATCGGCTGTTCCATTGTCATAATGACCGGCTAAGCTTCTGTAATTGCCATTTCTTTGTTCTGGCACCAGCATTTTGCCTGCCAATTAACAGGCATTATGGCTCCGTGGTTTCCCAGACAGTCATTAGCGCAGACAGGGCTCAAGGTGCAACTGTGACTTCACCGAGGGGGAGAGAGAAAGAGAGAGAGATTCTGGATGGATCAATAGAGGGTAAGAGGCCTGGACTGAGATGAAGAGAGAGAAAGAGTGCAGCTCCTTCCTCTGGAAATGAAATTCAGCGGGTTAGTGCAAACAAAAGGACACATATAGCGAGTGTGGCATATTGGCTTCAACCCCCGGAGTGTGTGCAAGGCTTGCTGGCTGAACACCAGTGGGTCCAAAATGCAGCATGAAGAGCTGCGTTGACTTTGTGGGAAGGTGTCTCCGTTTTCCTCTGCCAGCTGACTGCTTGTGTTTACATCTTCGCACCGTACCGTGGTCCAATTTTTGGGGCTGGTTCACGTCTCTTTGTATCGGAGATTTTATTTTATTTTTGTTCCAGCCAGATTGCTGAGGTCGTTCCTTATGTTCCTTATGAGGCCGCCTCCTGTTTTTATGCCCCTAAAACTGTGGAAAACTGCTCCTGGATATCAGAATGGCAAGCTCACTCACTGAAGACCAGCCTTTTCAATCTGGCATTTACCTTGGAGTAACGCCGTAGACTTAGTTTTTCAGTTCAATCATTGGCTTTTGTACGTATTTATAACCTTGCGTTCTTTCAGTCTTGCAGTGTGAAGCACGTTGGGCTGCATGTTTGTACGAAAGGTGCGGTACAAATAAAGTTGAGTTGAGTACTGCCGCTTAACAGAGCAAGAGCTAGTGAGAAAGCTTAAGACAGGGGGATCATTAAACTTAAAATAGGGTTATTATGTAAAGAAGTGTTGAAGGGCAATAACCCCAATGTTCTTCGGCGGGCTGTGTCCAGAGTGATATGAGCGCGGTGCATGTCCTTATCACCAGTGAGTCTGGAAATAGCCTTATGTCATTTTACATCAGCGCCCTTCAATGTCAGTGTTAAAACCTCCCTCTCTCCCAGGCTTGAAGTCGCACAGCTATTTCGGGAGTTTCAGCCGGGGAAATATATATTTGAACACTTAACTTTCAGATATGAATCCACCGCATATCAAGAACTCAAATTATGAAGCGGCACTTTAAGCGGCGCGAGAATTTATACCGCCGGTCTCTTGGTTTCCAAAGTGAACATATCACAGCGAAGGCAATAAGATAAATCTCCCGCTGTTCATGTTGTTTGTGACAATACATTCAATGATTAGTTTACCCAGAGTAATAACTGCTCACTAGTCTGGTGCACTCCGTATGACAATGGTAGAAAATTTTGTAATCAGCCTCGGTTCCAGAGAGAGAATTTGTGTCTGAAGCTGAAAAAGTTGGAGGAATGATGGCCAAACGCTGAGCTGCATTTCCTCTGGATGCCGACTTACCTGCAGTGAGTTACACAGCTCAAACAAAACTTATAGTATGGGAGAGTTTAGTATTATTATTTACATTCTGGATTTGGGTATGCATGTGCTATATCTGTATTCTGGAGAAAAAGGCAGTAAATGTCCATCTTTAACTTGTTTTTAGAGCATTAAAAGCAAAACACTACACAGAATTAAGCAGTTACATTAAAAAGAGCAATGAAATTGAAATTTATTATACCCAAATAAGATGACAGATTTTATCTGTCGTAATGAAATTACTTAATAGATTCCTTTCCTCTTATTTCTGTCAGCAGAAAGCTATTTTTTTCTATTATTTTAAGGTTATTTTATTTTGCTTTTTATTTTCATTCATTTATTTATTTGTTTATTTACTAATGTATTTATTTATTTCAAACATTCCTATACTCTTTGTAAAAAGTGCAACCAAGGAAAAGGGAACTGAGGCACTCCGTCTTCAGGTAAACAATAATTATTTTTTAGTGAATTATTTTGGAGCAAGGCAACTGGCAGACCTACGCGTATCAACCAAACAGTCTTCTTCAGGGTCATATTTGTTAATTTTTTCAAAATTTCTTTTATTTACTCATCTTTTCTGGTTTTTATTTTGCTTTCTTGGGCCCACATGATGGCCTTGCCACAGGTGATATAACAGTGAAATCAGTGCAATCAGTGAAGTACACAGGTGATGCGAAAATGTACTTAATTATCCAATGGGACGCCTTGAAATGTCTTTCATAGTCATGTATCAATAACCAAATAAATGTAAAATAAAAAAGAGAAGAAAAACGATATATGTGTGTTTGAATGTCAGCCCTGCCTCAACAGACCGAAGCTGTCAGGTCCACTGGAGAGTCGGCTTTCCTCCTGAGGAGCTGGACCTGCCGTCTGCGTGTGAACATTATGCACAGACAGCCTGGTGGGTTGAGCATCACCTGTCTGCTCTACCTACGCCATGTCATCTCCTGCTCCACCACGGCTGCACAGTGGAGGAGTGCGAGGCGCATTGCAAATTATTTTTGATATTTTCTGCTGGACAGGAGGCGTCTCCGGTGCTCACAGCCAGTTCTCTCTCACTTATTGCTCTAAAGGCTTCAGTTATTTTCATGGTGCCCTGTGAAATTCATCTGAATGTTTCCCAAATAGTGTTTTCCATTTTGATCTTTCTCAAGCTTGTGTTTTATCATTTAAACGCATTTTGTCATCAAAAAGTGTCCAATCATGTGATGGATGAATAAATACTCAACAATTCAATAAGAAAATATTCTAAATTTAATGAATGTCAATGAATTTGTAGCTGCACTGCTGAGTTTGTTGAAGTAATGAGCTCTTCCTCTGTGTGTGTGTTTGTGTGGAAGAGGGGCTGAGCCACGCCCTCGGTGAAACACAGACACACAGCAGTCTGCAGTCACATTAAGTTCATAGTTTAATAGTTCCTCAACAGACAACAGACTGTTTTCTTGCATCCAGTTACGCTCCAGTTAGAGTGTGACCTTTGCAAGTCAGATAAAAGTGAATGATCTTGAGCGATCAGCTGGTTGTGCAATGGAATTAAGATGTTAGCGTTTAGTTGACCCTGTTATTCCGGGTCAGCTGCCATTCATTGAGCTCCCTGCTACACTCTGACTCTCTGATCACACTGCAAAAACTCAAAATCTTACCAAGATTGTTTGTCTTATTTCAAGTCAAAAATGTCTTATTACTAGTCAAAATATCTCATTTCACCTAAAATAAGACATGATCACCTCAAAAGTAACTTGTTTTTAGACAACTGTCTCTTGTTTCAAGTGAAAATTTGCTTGAAACAAAATTGTCTAAAAACAATTTACCTCTGAGGTGATCATGTCTTATTTTAAGTGTAATGAGATATTTTGACTACAAATAAGACATTTTTGACTTGAAATAAGACAAATAATCTTGGTAAGATTTTGCGTTTTTGCAGTGCAGTGTCCCTGCATCGACATCACCAGTAGTGAGCATGTTATTCTGTCTTTTAAATTAGTGGAATACTACTTTAATGAAAAAAAAGCCTATCTAGCAGCTCTCCTCCTTACCTGTCACCGAGAACACCGGCGTCTAAAACTCTCAAAATGCAAAATGGAAATTTTCCCTCTCTCTCTCTCTCTGTGGTGGTGAATTTTTCAAACTGAAGACAGTAACAATATGTGACTGTGGCTTATAGTCTGCCACGAATGAGGCTGCAGATGGACTGAAGAGGAAAAGGGAAACTTTCTGCATTGTTCAGCATCACTGAGAAAGAAAACGTCTTTTTTAATTCACGAGTATCTGAAGTGCAGCAGGAAAATGGATTACTTTAGGACTGACCCCTGCAAGTCTTCATCATTCATCAGTCGAATCATCGGACATTGGTAAAGGCGGAGTCGAGAAGTCTCTTTTTTTTTCTTTCTTTTTTTTTTTTAAGATAGTTAGTGGGCATTGCAACATGACAACAAAACAAGACACACTCCCTTAAAACTGCACTGGGAACTGAATGTGCTGGGAATGGAAAAATATTACGTTTTTGTATCCTTTTAGAACGGGTAGATGCACCGTTAATTGGATTAATTAACTGGAGAATGGCAGAGAACACACTGCGGAGGCACAAAATCAAGACTTTTTTTTCCCTCTTGTGTCTGTGTGTATGTGTGTGTGCGTGTGTGTGTGTCACTCAGACTCTGGAAACTGTGAGTGAGGTAGAGCCCTAAATCCCTTACCGTGACTTGTAGTTGAATTTTACCCACATGAAGTGTTTTTTTTTTCTTTTTTCCTCCCAAATGTTATCTAGCGTCTGTCTATCCCTGATGAATTTTGATCTTCAGTGTTAAAACTCATTTGCTGTTCATTTTGGTTGGGGATGAGCGATGCTTTTGGATGTTTTTCTCAAATCTGAGCTTAATGCGCAGTCGATGAACCGAGTCCTCACATGAGCCAGTACTATGCGTCGACGAGGGGAAGCAAACACTAAAACATATATAACCTTCCTAAAGTAGGCCGTTATTTTGTTTTCACTTCAGAGTCAAGTGAAGAAAAATGTTTTAATCAAACAAAGGCACATTTTCATCTCATTTCATCTCATAAATATGTCCAGCTTTGACTCTAATAACTCAAAAAACACTCGCTTTTAAGTAACATTATTGCTGAAAGGGGGGAAAAAAATGTCTTGAGAATTTTGCCCGAACCCTCAGAGGGCTTGAGTCATGATCTCGGTAATGTTGGGTCCTGATTATGACCCTCCAGTCTGGGAGCTGCAGACAGCAAAGACAGCACATGGCTGGAGGGCATCCACCCACAGAGAGAGAGAGAGAGCGAGACTACCACTTGACGCAATAATCACAGCTCTCCCTCTCATTAACTAGCTGCAGACGACAGATGAATCTTTATTACTCTCGTTATCAGGGCTGAAGATCCCGTGTCACTGATACTGCATGAAAATATTGCCTCTAAATACCAAAATAAATAAATAAATAAATAAATAAAAAAGTCCACAAAAACACCCGCTCCATTGACGCCCATTCATTTCCTACCTAATCTGATGGGTATGAAATATGTTTCCTTGAGGTTGCAGAGCTGTCCTCAGCCCAGGAGGGACCCTGTTCCTCCTCACTACAATTCAAACAATTAAATAAGCCAATAACAAAGGGCAAAGAGCTCCACTTGGCAGCGGCGATACCCACGTGATGCAGCCTATTACCAGGTTTAAAAGGCCATTTCCAGGTTTTTTTTTTTTTTTTTTTTTTTTTTTTAACGCCGGCATCTTGATCTTAATGTGCGTCTCCGTTCACGCTTGGCCTGTTAATGTGTTGCCGCCTCATTGGTGAAGATATAGGATAAAGATTACAGGCGGGATGTAATGATGTCCTAGCTCTGAGGCAAACACAACACGAGCATACTAATGCACACTGCGGCCCCGTGGATGGGACGGCATCGCTACACACAGCGGCGATGGAAACATCCCACATCCCCCCTTGATTAGTCGTACACCCGGGCTGCAGAGTTATTTCAGAGATTGATTTGGCGATTGTGGAGTAAAATCTGCGCAAAACGGTCTGAGAGAGGAAATATTTGGTTTTCATCCACTTTTATTTGTTTGGGCCATATTGTCTAATTGGATATTTTTTTTCCTAATTTGCAGCAGAGGAAAATGACCCAAACTCCACAGGGGAGGAAGAATACACAGTGCTGACATTAGCAATAATGCTGCCAATTTGTATCGCCTAACCTACCAGGACCACATGGTGCAGCAGAGACAGAGCTTTATTTTAATTTTATTTCACTTTCCTGTCTGCGGAGGCACATGTGGCGTAAACCGAGCAAGGACAGAAAAGCAAGCTTGTCGATGACAGCAGAAGACCGACCACGGGAGAAAATGATGAATTATAGCATTTAACGTATAAATATGATCAGATTTGAACAGAAGGTTAAAGCTACACTAGACAACTCCTGAAAAAAAAAAAAAGTTTGTTCTTGCAATTGCACTGTGAAGTCTATTTTGTCTTAAAATAAAAGTTGAAAAAAGTTTTTATTACACATGCTGATGAGGTTCTGCAGTTTTCATGTTAACATTGTGGAAAAAGAGAGAGAGAGAGAGAGAGAGAAATACAAATACAAATAGCCTCTGACACCTCCCACACTCTGCACAGCCATTACAGTCTCTTACCCTCAGGTCAGAGATACAGGTCACTCACATTCAGAACCAAGAGAGCTATGTCCAGTTTTGTGCCTACATCCATCAGACTGATGAATGGCTGATCTATTGACCTATTTATTTATTTATTTATTTGTACGTTTTATACAATTTTTATAACCCTTTTTAACTAGTCCCTACTCTTTCACTGATGTGTATTTTTAACTCACTCACCTGCCTGTGGGACGCATTGTGTTATACTGTCGTTTCGTATTGTGCTGTGTTGTCTAGTATGTGTCTGTGATGTCAAGTTTACGCACTGATGCTCTGCACAACTGAAGTTCCTAACGGAATAATAAAGTTCTTTGAATTGAATTGAATTGAATTGAAAATTGTGTCTGCTAAATTTTTCCATCCCTCAGACACCGGTTGGCTCACTGAGAGGTTCGTCTCGGACCTTGATGTGGAATCAGTTTGACTGATCGGTGATTTGATTTCAGAGCTTTTCTCTTCCCTTCCTGCAATGACTCCTTCTGATTCGAGTTTGTGAAGCGCAACTCGAGTCGGTGATTTGATTCCTGAAAGAATGTTTTATATTCTGTATTGCCGAAATGTGGAAAAAAGAGACAACAGAACTATCAGATCATCACATCAGAGCATTTCATATCAACTCAGGCTGAAGTCAGAGCCATTATTATTATCATTATTATTATTTACTATTATTTTTTAAAGCAGCTTGATGCAGTTGAAGTGGCAGGATTTATAATCGCAGCATCGATGCAGTGAATGGAACTAAATATCTTCTTAGCTTCTGGTGGAGTGGAAGTGGTGAGGACACACACACAAACACACACACAAACACACACACACAAACACAGTGACGTCTCAGCCCAGGGTGTACAATGACTTAAAAAAAAAAAAAAAAACCCTCTTTGTCTTTCACTCTCACTTCAAGCCTATTCAATGGCAGCCAGGTCATTCATTCAGGTCTTTTAAACTGTCCATCGCAGGAAGACATGAAGGACAGAAGGAAAAGAGAGAAAGAAAGAAAGAAAGAAAGGAAGAGAGAGAGAGAGAGAGAGCGAGAGACAATGAACCTGAATGAGACAGTGAGCCAGTCTTGGTGTTTGAATAGATAGGGCATTAAAGCCTTTTTTTTTTTTTTTTTTTTTTTTTTTTTTTTTTGACGCCAGTGTGATTTAAAGCGAAGCCATTCTCTCACTGCTGGTAGTTAAGGGGGGAAATAAAGTCTGCTTAATCTTACACTTCATCTTACACTTCAGCTTCCACACATCAAAACACACACTCGCGCGGGGACACACACACACATACACCGCTTTGGGTGACGTCTTTATTTCATGTGTGAAATATGTGCACGGATATATACCATACATTTTTCATTGGGCTGTGCCAAGGATTTTACATTCTCTTTCGTGTCTTGTTTGTTTTGCTCCTCTCTCTCTCCTCTCTCTCTTTCTTCTTTCTTTCCTTTCTTTTCCTCACTGCTTTTGTCTGCACTTTGCTCTGTGTGTGTGTGTGTGTGTGACTTCCAAGGTTTTTCTTGTCTTTTTTCTCTGTGTGGTGTAGAAGAGAGGAAATGTTTCAAGACAATACTGTTCTTTACATTCCTCCCTTCAGAAAAAAAAAAAAAAATTGCTGCCATTCATTCTTCTACACATTAAAAAAAATAACTTCTACAGAGATATATTTTACTATGGAGTCATGCAGGCGATGTTGGAATTTTATTTTTAATGCAAGGCCATGAGATACTAAAGAGTGGGTATGATATATTTGAAATATGGGCATAATTAAGGTAAAATGTGGTGGTGAAAAATGTTAAGTGTGGCCTTGTGTCGCTTAAAAAGCGTGCCGGTTTTAGTCGAGCGCACATTCTCAGTGCAACAAGTGAAAATACATATTTTACTGCCGAGGACCTTGGGGCTAATGAATTATGAATGCGACGACTTTGAGGCGAATCAAGTGTCTTCCTCAGAGTATTTCCACACCTGACCCCAATCACTGGTGGCATTTCACAATTTACAGCATCAGAAAATTATTAATCACAGGCTAAAAAGAGAACGGCGGCGATGTGAATTACCGTCAGTCTTGCCGAACCGTTTGCATTCCGTTAAGCCGTGACACATTTTGCGTAAATTATGGCCATGATCTCCTTAAATCGTGCCCATGCTTTACTCAATCATGACTGTACATATAAAAAAGAAGCAATAAAGTGTGTCAGCTCTGCAGGAATCCATTACATTAAACGCGGAGCTCTCAGTTGCTTTCAAAAACTCTCTTTGGCCATCATTTCACGAGGTGAATGTTTACAATATCAGCGCTGCATTACATTAGGCTCTGCTTAATGTCAATCACCTGACAGCTGCAGGAAGAAAACAGTCTCTGCCGGGAAATAATCCCTCATATCTTGTTAGCTGGGCCAGCGGTTCATTTAAAGCCAAGTTTGACACCAGAAAATTTGGGTATTTTTGACAAAACTTGTAAATGTTCAATATTATAATGGAATACGCCGCAAATGATTCGGGTAAATGCAAAGTAGACACAAAACAGGCAGCATTAAATGGGCTGTAACATCAGTAATGCGTGTATTTCTCCATCACCGCTATGCTGTAAATGGCAATGTAAGAGTGCAAACACACACACACACACACACACACACACACACAGAGTCACATAAAGTGCTTTCCAGCCTAATGACCTCAGGGCCAAAGTTGCCCCAGAGAATCCTAGCATACTTTGCTTTCCATTCGGTCTTCCCGCTGTGTGTGTGTGTGTGTGTATGTGTGTGTGTGTGTCTGTCTGCATGAGATAATGAGGCATTGTGCGATTCAACCAGCCCATGCCTGGACTTAACCGTCAGCCCTGTGAATTGGCAGGTAGACTGAAAAACTGGGAGCAGATTTTCGAAGTAATTCTGTCACACATCTGGGCTCCGTGGCGACTCTGCCTCTGCTGAGCTGTCCGGCAAGCCAACCGCTCACTATGGGAATCAGGCAAGTTCCCTAAAACCCCGACCGTGACAGGCCCACGGTGTCTGGAGATTTATTCTGCTGTTAGACGGCCATGTGTCTCCTCATCACTGGGTGTCAGGATGTGAGTCAGACAATGACAAGATTTACGGGGAAACCGGAGGGATTGCTTTAACCGCAGCAGACTTAACAGATTGTGAAAAGACCGGACAGACACACTTGAGGAGAGGCTTTTTCCCCCCACTCTTGTCATTGTAGAGGAAAAGAACTGACAGTGTGTTTGATCTTGAAAATCTAACAAAATTACAAACCACGGAAAGAGAATAAAGGATTTTTCTTTTCATATTTGCTACATTTTTCCGGCTGTTTTTGTTGATTGATTGATTTTATTAGACCATTTGTATTTACAAAGTAAATAAAAATTGTCAGGGATAGCACAATAAAGCCTCTTGGCTTATCTCCATTGTGGTCCCTCAGGGTAGGTGAAGGGGGACAATTTGGCAGCAACTCATGCATTCATACACACAGTTTTCATATATACATATCCCCATACATCTACATACACACTTCATTCACACAGCTCTTTCATCAAAACTACACTCAACAATCATAAATATAATCATGGCGCTAGAAAGTGATAAATTACTATCCTTGTCCTCTGAACCAAGACTTTAGTGACTTTTTAAAATTACAAAAGCTGCTATTCATTTTTTATGTCCCAGGCAAGCTATTCCACAGGGTTGTTGCACAATAAAGAAATTACTCTTTTCCCAGGTTGGTCTTTACCCTCGGGGGTAGGTCTGTTGCACTGCCCCTTGTGTAATATGCATGAGTTTCACTCACTTTGCAAAAACATTTTTTTAAATATTTGGGAACATCTCCATAAACTGTCCTGTGAACCATACAAAAGCTGCATCTGAGTCACTCGCTGCTCCACTTTCAGCCAGCCTACTCTTTTAACATGTGAAACCTCCAGGTGAGTTCTCAGAGGGAGTTTCAGGATAAGCCTGACTAATTTGTTTTGGGTTGTCTGGAGTCTATTTGAGCTGGTAGATCAGCTAACAATGCAAGAGAACGCCAGGATTTGCCATTTTTAAGATGCAAAATTAATGTTTGAAACAAAAGTGACGGCCCAAAGTGGATCGGAAGCCAAGAGACTAAAAACTTTGCACACCAGCCGTGTGACCGCCCTAAAATACTGCAGCATCCACTCAGTTTAATCTTGAAAATCAGTCTGGATGGCCAAATGGTGGCTTTATTGGGATCAGTAGTGTGTGCAAGTGTGGCGTGACCCCAGCGTTTAATAAGCAAAAATCAAATGTCAACGTCATAGGATGAAGTCCTCTAGGAGTGTCATATCTCAGACGGAGATATCCTGGGATGCTGCTGTCTAATCTAGAGCTTGGCATTTGTGTCTAAACCCAAGTGGACCCAAGTGGACCCAACGGGCTAAAGGTCAGGCCAAATCTCCCCCTTGACAACTCAGAAAAAGAGATAAGACGTCTCCCTTGGGCCCGATTGGGGTTCAGACAGAAAGTTTTCGGGGGGGTTCAAGTCGGGACAAACTCAAATTGTCAGACAGGAGATAAGTTTTACACCACGGGGGTTTGGGTGCTTTTACTTTTTCAGTTTCAGTTTCTCTGGCCTTGTGTGTAAAGGGCACTTCAGTCTCAGCAAGTATTCGCATGAGCCGACCACGTCTGTACCGTCGCGGTGACCGGACCCTCTAGCACAGTGGTTCATGTTCATATGCCACGGAGACCCGAGAGACACTACAGCAGCTCATTTCCCTGCTTAGTACACTGCTAACCAGAAAAGAAGAGCTAAATCAAGTCACATTTTTGTGTACAGCGCTCACCCACAGTGACTCCAAAAAAAAAAAAAAAAAGGGGGGCTTTATTTGCACATTTTGAAAGACTAAATGAACCAGACCCACCGATTGTAGAAGCTCAGTGAGAACCAGGGGAGAAAAAAAAAAAGCTCATACAAAATCATCTAGCAGATTATTTGGCTGGAATTAAAAGCCGCAGACCCTGCCAGCTCACCTCAGAGAATTTCATTAGCACCGGTTTTGATAAAAGAGTTTTGCAACTGCATGACCTAAATTCTGTTCCTGAGGCCTCGACACAAGAGACGATTTTCTGTTTGAAATCCTGTCAGAAATCACTATGACATTCCCATATCCATCCACGGCTGTGACAGAAATAGTCGAGCGAAAAGGAGACATACCTTTTTAATAAGTGTGCAAATAACATATGTCATTTGCATGTGATATGTTGCACCGAGGTGTGAATGTGTGCATGAATGTGTCTGTCTGTCTGTCTGCTCTGCTCTGCGATGGACTGGCGACCTGTCCAAGGTGTTTCCCCACCTTCCACCCAATGAGGACAAGCTCCAGCATCCTGCAACCCTAGTTAGAATTAGCGGCTTCAAAAATGAATGAATGTAATATAATATATGTGGTAAAAGATTAAAATTATGCTACAAGAAAGTAGAATTTTAAAAACTTAAAAACATAAAAACTATGTAAAGGTTTTTCTTTTTTTCTCATAATCTTTATATTGACCTACTTGATTTATTTTGTCATTTGTTGGGTTTAATTTTGTAAAGATATATATTTCCTTCTTCTGGAGTTGAGAGGTGTATTATGTATAGCCTACAACTGTTTCTTGTACAATATCTGGACGTCCTGCTGCTGTAACACAAGAACTTCCCAAGTTGGGATCAATAAAGTACATATATCCATCCATCCATGCATCCATTGATCCATCCTTCCATCTACTAAATTTGCATGGCAAACTCAGCCGTTTCAAACTGATTACCGCCAATGAGAAGGTACTAAAATAGTGAACAATGAATGCATCGGGCCTCAGAAACTGGTATTTTAAAAGTTTCCGAGCATGTAGTGCCTCTAGCATTAGAGCAGGGCAAAGTAATGTTAGAAGATGACAGGTTTCTCCACAGAAGACCTTCAGTTAGCAATGCCCTTCCCTTCAGAGTACCACCTTCCATGAATTTCAATGGTAAAAATAAAGTAAAGCTAAGAAAAAAAAAAAAAAACATCTTTGAAAACAGGGCTGCTCTCCTCCTCACCTTCTTCTTGGACTTGAAGACGTTGCAGCGGAAGACGTTGCTCTGTCCGTCTCTGGCGATGTAGCTGAAGATCTTCAGGTCTTGGGAGTCATGAGACACGTAGAATATCCTGGAGGCAAAAGTAAGAAAACATCAGAAACGAAAAAATACAGGATATTGCAGTTTTTGGATCTATACCCTCGAGCGGCGCTTCATCAGTGTAGCTGGGTTACAAGGTATAATTTCTATTCGCTTCGCTGTCAAGGCCAAGAAACCACATTTTCATGAATATGAGTCCCAAGGTGTAAAAAAAAAGGCCAAAAACCTCCTGTAACAGATAAAGTGAAAAGAGCGAGTCATTATCTAGAATATTCTGCAGGGGAAAGAGTAGGGAAAACATAAAATTTCATAAAGTTATATTTAAAAAAAAAAAAAAAAAGGCAGCTGATATCTCACTTGATGCTCATGCATTTCTAAATGATTTCCCTGGGCATTAAAGACGGCAAACTCACTGAGGCACATTGAAGGCAATTGCAACTTTTTAATCCAAGTGACAGAAAAACAACAAAATGGGAATTATCAGCAAATTTTCACATGACAAATTCCTGCGCCATGAAGTGACAGAAAAAGAAATACAATTACATTACAAACAAGCCAAGATCCTCTGGGGGGAGAGGATGCAGGGAGAGCTAAGTTGGAGACAAAAATAGAGTCCTCTTGTGAGGGCGAGATTGGGCGCAGACAACAGCGAGAGATATACAATATCCTGCAGAGAAGGGTAAGTAGGAAGGAATAAGTTACGGAGCAAAACATAAAATATCCTGCACGGGAGAGATAATGGCAGAAAAATGCAGTAACCTGCTGGAGGGAGGACATGCTATGATTTAAGCCCCACGCTGTATCTAATGCAAGATGACAAAGGAAAACTACTGGAGAGATAAAGTATCACAGATGACAATACAGTGACAGCTCGGAAACCAAGAGGCTGGAAATTATCTAATTCAGTGCAGCGCTTGTGCAAAAAGGGATTATAATTCCAAGGATGCCCGAGAGAGAGAGAGAGAGAAATGTGGCTGATTACAAGGAAGCCTCCACTTTTTTGAAGGATGAAGGAGGTAGAGATATACCTCCTAAAAAGATTTAATGATGTTTAGAGCCGCTCGTCCGGGCCAAGGAGGGAGTTTGAGTGGGTTGTAAGAAAACTTTGAGAAGACACACGTATTCGCTGGTCTTGGGGAATGGCCTGACATTTCTTATCTCTCTCTTGGCGACCGTTAAGATCAATTACCAGCCCCGATGACTCCCAGTGCACGGCCTGCAGAAGCATCACAGATTCCCAATATTTAATAACTGGTAAGAGACACTGTGGATTGAGGAAATCCTTTTACTTTCTCTAAACGTGGAGCCGTCTGGATGAATGAAAAAAAGGCCACAATGCGCTCCTCCACCGCTCAAGGCCTCTGGTTTTGTGCTTCTTACACCCATTTACGCATCTCTGTGGTCCGGCTTTGGTGACAAATGGCGTCTCAATGGAGGCCCGGGCATAAATAGCAGCTTTGTGAAGTCTTTGTTGGGTCTGTGTCACATGGGCGTCGGGCTGGTTCTGTGGTCATTTTTTGAGTCTGAAGGTTAGCATTTATCCTTTCAAGTGTCTGCCTGTTTCGTTCATCTGTGTTTGGGATTAGTTGTTATGATTTCCCCTTGCTGCTGTCGATAATTTTGCAGTTTCTGTGGCTGACGCCGCTGCAGTTTATAAGTGCGGAGATTATAAGACCGCTTTTGAAGATGACACATGGTGCTACTTGGCATTTTACTTCGTGAGTCACCTGTGGTGCTGCCTTTAGTCACTGTGATTTAGGCCAGTGGATCCCAAACATTTTTTTTTTTTTTAAACCAAGGCACACCTGAAAAAATTTCACTCCCCCCCCCGAATCAAGTCACCTCTTCAAAGATTAAAAAAAAAAAAAAAAAACGCCTATGAGCTTAAACTAAAAAAAGTACGCCATGAATTGGTGAAACTGATAAGTGAGTTACAGCGAATTCAATCAGAGTTCAAAACTACTCAACAAATAGTCATATATAATTGATATAGATAAGAAGAGTGCGCCTATAAAAACTTTAACATCATTTCACTGAGAATTGTTGATGAAAAAAATATTATGAATAATAAGTAGGCTCTTTGTTTTGGCTGAAAATAATAATCGTAATGGAATGATGGGCTCAAACAAAACAAAAACTATGTCGGGCACATAAGCGGGACAAATGTGCCTCCTCATGTCGGGGGAAGGGAGACAGCACGACTCGCAGGTCTTGTTCCACCGACAGCCGTGTTTTATTTCACGTTGTTGACATACATGTGAGAAAGGAGAAAGCCAGGAGGTTAAGAAGGGTAAAAGCACCTTGACGGCGCTCTCCGATGGGGGTGGACACTCGTGTCGCACAAGCAGCCAAAAGCTTTCCAAACACAGCTCACTACATTTTCAATATTTCAATATTTCAACGCGCGGTGCATCAGTAGCTCCGTGAGTTCATCTTGAGAGCTGCTGCTTAAACTAGTGCCAAGCTGGAAACAATCACTCTTACCCCGTCCCTTAGAAACACTAACACTGTTGTACTTGGTGCAAGTTGAAAACCCTCTCCAACACGTACTGTAATGGCACAGCACTTTGGGAACCGCTGATTTAGGCCATCTCCGAAATGTCAGGCAGCTGCGTGTTGCCTTGCCGTCAAATGAGTCAGCATCCTCATCAGGGAGCGTTTTTCTGTGACCGTGTCGCTAAAGAAATCCATCACTGCATCAGACATCGTCAACATCTCACAGATTACTGGCTGTTCCTGCCTCCTGTTGGTCGTTTCTTTGATTTTAATTCTACAATCAAATCCAAAATGACTGAGCAAAAAGTTCTGAACTTTGAACGAGTGCTTATTATTTTTACTTAGCAGCAGCTGAGGTTGAACCTGCGAAGAACAAATTCCTGCTTGATGTTTTCGGAGTTGCTGAAAATTTGACAGTTACCTCTGTTTTTTTTTTTTGTTTTTTTTTCACTTTTGTTCCTGGCCATTTTTTTCTATCTGAGCAAGCTGCAGGGGGTTGTGGGAGCTCATAACCCACGGAGGACACATCCTTCAAATGCAGACGTCAAAAAAAAACAGCCAAACAGAGGCACCTCAGCCGGCAGCATTTTAAGCAAACAGGATTTGGACATGAGTTGATGTCTTCATGCCTCGTTGAGAAGAGCTTTTGCTTCTTTGGACACACCATTAGTTCCCTTAAAGGCCGACTATGCAGCTTCAAATGGGACGGTACACTACTTTGTTTCCCAATGTTAAGGATGAGGCTGAGGAAGAACAAAATCCCTCAGGTTCTAGTCGAGATTAAATGTCTTGTCTTCAGTCTGATGTTTTGATGTGAAATGAACACAAAGACAGAAACAGCAACTTATATTTTGGGTTATGATGATGTGAAAGACTTGTCCTGAACTCCTGAGGCTTTTTAAGCTCTGGTCTTTTGAGAATTGATTCATCAGTCTTCACCACATCGTAACAAGTTGGGCTGCCCTCCCCTTTGAAACCGCATAATCTGCCTTCAAAGTTAAAGTCCCTTTTCATGTGGTGATTCCACTATCTTGCCCACCCTCTATACATCCACCCAGATAAACTGGATTTGGTAGAGCACTGTTTAATATAGCTGATATATGTGAAGGAAAAACATCTTTTAGTAAAGCCAGTGATCACTATAATGTGATGTAATGCTGTGCCCTTCATCATCAAATTAATATCTGTGAAACTATTTTGCACTTTCTGGGAGATCCCCTTCAAATCTACTACAAAAGGGAAAAAAAAGAAAAAAAAAAAGAAAGAAAGAAACGATTGACCAAAACCACCAACAAGCTGTTCCAATGAAATACTCCAATGACATTGATAAAAACAAATTGACACAAAAAAACTCCGCACATACCACTGATCCAATGATGTACGCCTACATTTTGAAGGTCAACAGGCAGTTCACACGCTCTGAAGCCGGCTGTGGCTCCGGTTTGGTACAGCGAACTTGGAATATCAACTGGCTGAGGGAGGAACCAGGAAACTGCAGGCAGAACAACTTCCTAATTGGGCAATTAGTGCCAAATTAGGAGGCTTGGCAGGACACTTGGGGAATTTGTCACAATAAGACAAAGAATGCGGGGGCAGCTGCCAGAAATGCGGTGATGAAGGGTATACAAATGACAACGGTGTGTGTATGTGCGAGCGCGTGTTTATGGCCGTGTCTGTCTGTGTCTGCGGGGGTCTCATCTAAAACTCCGTGACATTTCTGTGGTATTTGTTTTGGCATTTTCCCTGGCAGCGACACAAGCAGAGGGCTTGCGGTATGGATGCTGTTTTTGTCAACAATGCACACTGTCAAACCACAAGAAACAGGTATCTGGAATGACTCATGCAAGCACACACACACTCAGAGAGAGAAAGAGAGACATGGAGAGATAGTCTTATCCGTTTAGTGTCCTATTTAGATTTTACATCGCTTCCCAGTCATCTTTTAAGGCATGGATCAAGTGGGGTTGAGTTTCCTGTAAATGTTATGGCATTATTATGTAATTGTGCATTATCAATGGCTTGGCTTAGTCCCTGAAAGCAGACATCACAGCACAGACATACAGTACTTGGGTATCCAAACACACAAGCACACACAGACACACCAGCAGAGCCAGCGGGGTCTCTTTTATCTGGTTGTGTCATCTACTAGAGGAAATCAACCACTCCTATCCGGCTGCTCTGGATAGGCCCGTCCACCGTCCAGCCACTGTGATACGTATCGACCTCCCTGCAGATTTCGCTCTTTCAAGTCTGGAGCGGTGGAAAGGGCCTGCCACCCCTTTGCCAAATCCGTACCTGCAGGGACACCAGTGCGACTCGCCAACTGCAGGCGGCGATAAAAAAGAAACGTTATCTGCTGCCAGAGGAGCGAGGCCGTCCCAGGAGTGAGGAACAGTGAGCTTCAGTTGACTGGCTTAGCTGACAAATCCCTGAGCAGCGCAGAGATGACGGCGCAGATACGTCTCTATCAAGTGTCTGTAAAAGCAACGGCTGCCAAACACTCACGCAAAGATGCAACAGAGAGATGGGGAAACAGCGGAATAAATCAGGCGGCCACTACTGCCAGCGTGAAACTGCTCAACTCAGGCCTGAGGGGGCTTGGTCGTCCTGCTCGAAGTGATAATCCATGAATTTTCCAATAATTCAATGCCTGCACTGTTACATGCAAACGGATATAAAGCAGTAGTGATTCAATCAAGAGGTGGGTGGTATCCCACAGGTTTGTATTAAGTGACTTCCACTGTGACGATCCACAATTCAACGTATATCCAGCTCCAAAGCCTAAACGCCCATATACATTGAGAGTCCCCCCCAGTGTTCAGGCACTCCAAAAATGTCCCCCCCAAAAATATTGCTGGAATATATTAGCAATTCAATGTTCAGGCATTCCCAAAATGTCTGTCCCCCCCAGTGCTGAAATGGTGGTTTTGGCCCTGTCCAGTTCACCAGATTTTAGAAGTTTCCAGGTGTTTCCAGGAGCAGGTTTGTTTGGAATAAATATTAGAAGTGGGTGTTACTGCCGGTCAGAAAGCAGCGATAACAAAGTTGCAGGAATCCACTGCAAGCTATAGCTAAGTTTACATCACTGTTACACGATCATGGACCATAATAAGATCCATGATCGTGGAAACATAAATTGGCTCACGGCACTGTGCATGGAAAATAATAAATAAATAAAAAGCAACAGTACCTGTTCCATGCTGATACAGAACAGCGATCTGATCCATTATTTCTACAGAACAAAGATATTATCCATTGTTGGAGTAAACACTGGGGCTGGGACGATATGTTTATCTGCTGATTGGATAATATCAGGATATCTGGGCGCCGATTCAATGTGTTGCAAGAACTGTGATTCTACAAGTGCTGCGATTTGATATTATCAATTCTAGCAATTTTTGTTTGTGGATGTAAAGTTCCATAAAGCTGTGATTATCCTAAAAGGTCACATTAGGTTTATACACTTGACGTCAAGTTTCAAACAATGGACTCACTACAGTGAAGTGGCTCCTATGTGACGTGACTCAAATGTGGCTCATTGAATCCACAAGAGTCTCATTTCCAGTTAAACTCAATTTACGCAACTCCAAGACTGTTTAGGCCCCAGTCTGCACAAATACACCATTTTACGACAGGCGAAAATAACATTTGCATGCATACGGTGGGCACGTCTGCAAAGGTGCCCACAAAGCCCATTTTCATCTAGATATCTTGAGGTCAGAGGTCAAGATAATCCCTTTGAAAATTGTCATGCCAGATTTTCCCTCACCAAAACTGAGCCTAACTTTGGAGTGATATTTATTCTTTACTTGAGCTTGATTCAGTAATTTACAAAAATCAATTAAAAACCATAAAACACAAAATAAGTTTTCATGATTTGGCTCTTGAAAACATGAGCAGAAATATCAAAGCTCTCTGACACCAGAGTCAAAGAGCGAAGGCTTCAGAGGGAAATTAAACACAGATGAAGCCGAGTTATCATTTATTCCACCAGTTGCCTCTATAGACCAGCATGCAATGCAGCCATTGGTATCTTCAGGTATCTCTCATCATTAGCAAATGAAATACGGCACCCTCATTAGCATATTCTTGTGAAATTTGAATAAAAATAGCCTCATTCACTCTCCACGTCCACTGTTTCTTGACCTGAACCCGACCATTCTGTGGGGTTTGAGAGAAGGGATTCTGGGAGATGAAGGCGATCACTAAGAAGAAAAGGGAGACATTTTTTCACACTGTATCTTGTAAAAATCCATGTTAGACTCAGCTCAAAGTTTGAAGCTGCGGCAGTGATTTTCAAAGTCTTTTATTTTTCTTCTTCACTTCACAAAGATTGCGAGGTTCTGCTAAGCGTCTCTCCGACTCGACTGTGTTTTTCTTTTTCTTTTTCTTCAGACGTTGGAGTACTAAAGCGCAATGTAACCAGCCCGCCTCTGCCTGCTGCACATTAACCACCAAAAGCACAAACTGCTGACAGGATTTTGTCTCTGTCAAGGCAGACTGTGACACATTTATCAGCCAAGATAAATAAACCTCTGAAAAACGGCATCTGAGCCGCTGTCAAAGCTGGCAGCGGGAGTCCGGTCTAACTGCATCATCGCTGACAGGAAATCACACGAGAAGCAAAGGATGGTGTTTTAGCACATGAGGGGGAGAGAGAGAGAGGGCGAGAGAGCAAAACACAGATATAATATGAGAGAGAGAGGGAGAGAGCAATACCCCAGCAACTGCAGGCTGAGGTCAGTATCTTATTTATTTATTTATTTTTTTAATGTCTGTATTTACGGTTGTAATATTTTGTAGGATTAATGCACATACTGAGACTGAGAGCAAATAATGCACAAAACATATTTTCCTATTTTGTATTTATCTCTATTTTCTTATAATTTAATTCTTTCTTGACAATTTGAGCAACTGACTGACCTCATTTTCCCCTTGGGGATCAATTAAGTCTTTCTGATTCTGATATTGTGATATTTTTTTGCCATATGCAATATAATAAGATCGACTGTGGTATGCATGTGTTATTTATTTATTTTGTATTATTATGAATTAATAGGATACATCTTAACCTTCGTGGTAGTTTCTTGCGTGCCTCTGAGATCCAGGAAAACTACAGTATCAAGTGTTTGGGGTAATAAAAACCAGCGACAAAAAAATGAAAGTAAATGTTTGTGTTAATTTGATTAAATGCATAAACTTGGCTTTCCACAGCTGAGCCTCGGTGCAGCTCAGTGCGGGTTTATACACACAAATTGGCCCTTGTGACACTGAGGGAAATCACAAGGGGACAATATCACGATAAAGCTTGAGCCTGAAGTACCGCAGATGAGGGGATGGAGACACTGTAAATACAAAAGGCAACAGCGGATTAGCGGGAGAGAGATTACGGCGAGTGCGGGAGATGAGACAGAACCGGCGAAGTAAGAGAAGAAAGTGAGCAAGCGAAGGATTACGAGTGGGGAAAAAGCAAACTGAGAAAGGCAGAGAAAGAGACAGAAATTGAGCAGGGAGCGAAAAAGAGAGACTGTGAGTGAATAAGCTGCTGAAAGGAGAAAAAAAAAAGACAGAGAAAGTGAGAGAGAGAGAGAGAGACAGCGGAGTGAAGCCGATGATTTATGACTCAGCCGGTGAGTTAAAGTTCAGCAGTGCATTAGCAGTTTGACAAACACACTCCCATTCATTCACAGCTAACCTGCAGCTGACGCCTGCTGCAGTTCAGTAACACTCAGCAAAATATAATAAAAATAATATTGATACTAATAAATCAAGTGATGACTGACAGGCTCGGTTTAAAAGAGCACACACTTATACGAGCGCAAGAAACACACACTAACCCCCGCCGTGCGTTCATTAAGTTGTGATAAGAAGTGTTACAAGAGCCTGACATCACTCTCGGTAATCACACACACACACACACACACACAAACACACATGTAGCCTTGTTAATAAGCGCCTGGTGTTAATAGGCTGAATCTATCATGCAGGGTGCCGGGGTATGATGTTTAAGTAATGAAGTGCAGTTGTTCCAGAAGGCCTTGGCCATTGTTCCTGTGATGAATGGCTGCCTTGTGAAATACAGCTGCTGTAAATCAGAGAGGGTAAGAGGCAATGCACCACACACACACACACACACACACACACACACACAATCACAGTTAGTGGGAATCAATACACTCTGCATCCCGGCCAGATCAGGTTGTTTGGGTGTGTGCATGTGTGTGTGTGTGAGAGTGAAAGCAAGAGAGAGAGAGAGATAGAGAGAGACTATTTCCTCTCCTCAATGGATTTATATTTAGAGCATCATGTTCAGGAATGAAAGCCAAAATAAATTTGCATTAATATCATCTCTCGGCAGTTAACATCCTGTTATTGGAAATCTATAACAACTGCCGCAGCAGCCTCGGAGCTATGATCCAGACATGGGATATGAGTCTGAGTCTGACCCTGAAAACCCCTCAGTCCAAACACACTCGACTCTCGTCTCACCATTTCACTCTGAAGGACAGTCAGGACACTTCGGCTTCCTGGAAGAGATTTCTGACTCCGGTAAATGGATCAGGTCTAGAGCAGGGAGCGGGGAAGTGGAGTCTTAAACTCGGTGCATGAATTCACAGGTATCACTGAACACTTTGTGTAAAATATTGCAAATTCCCTGCTGTGCATATACAGTACAGTACAGGATGTGTAGAAGGAGGCTCTGTGAGCAGCTGCAGGCGCTGCGGGGTTCTTCTTAAGCATCTCAAAGAATCAGAGTCTTTTGAAGTTATAAACTTGAGGTTAGAGGTTATTTACCCAAACAATATGTTTATCCTGCTGCAGAACTGTTTTAACAATCACAACTGGTTTGCTGCAGTATACAAGGGAGCAAATCTGCAGTGGATAAACAAAGTGCTTGGGTGAATAATTGCTCACTTCCTTTTGTTTTCACTAAAAATTAGCAGTAAAGGGATTTGGGTTGGAATTGGACTTGAAACATCCACATGTCAAAGGAAAATGGGAAACAAGGCGTTTTGCCTTCACAGAATGGATACACACACGGCGCCATTTTCTCTGGATTAAGGAGACAAAAATATGAACAATTGTTCAAATGGATGAAAATATACTTGTGCAAACATAAATATGTTTGGGTGGGCCACCCAACAGCTTACATGTGAGAAACCTATGGAGTCTGTTAGTGTCTTCTCACAAAGAAAACAGATCCACGTCCTGTTGGCTCAGCGACTGGACGGCTGATCACGTCCTCGACACATTGTGGATTTGATGCTATGATTAAGGCCAAAGGTGGTAATTCTGATGAAAACTCTGTTTGATGCTCTCTGATATAGTATAATCTTCATTTTTATTTAAAGAAATTATTGTTTCTAAACATCATAAACTGGATATTTTCTACTGTGCTGTGAGAACATCACACACAAAAATAGTGACGTCCTAATACTTTTGTGAGGCAGTGTACATGTCAGATCCTGTAAATGATGTGGACACCTGTTAAACCAGGTATTGTCAAGACAAACCCTTCAATCCCTTCAAGTTTTTTCAAAATCAGACCAACTGTGTTTGAGCTATTATGGTTGAAATACACATTTTGCCTTTTAAGTCTAGTACCTCCATTGGGTCAGTCAATGTAAGCTGAAAGGGTAAGGCTAGATTTGTGTGGTAAGTTTTGCAGTAATAAGATAAGACGTCATTTCTGTCATTTCCTCAAAAAAGCTAATTTTAGTGGCCCAGACAGGCAGATTAGAGTTCTTTTTAAATGCCAGAAAACAGTGCAGAGATGGGTGATCCCTCCAAGTTTCATCAGCGTCGCACCAGTGGCGTCCCAGATGCAACATTTGAATGAAGACATGGTTACAGACAGCTGTGTTTTCATGGTCATGTCTCCCCTCTTTGCTCATTGGGGGACAGAGAAAAGAACTTGAGTAAGTTAGAAAGAACAAAACTGCAGCTCGGGGTTAGGCACAAGGACGACACTTTTGATGCATGGCTGCCGAAAGAGAGGCAGAGAAAGACAAATAGTGAAGGGATATTTTAATTTTAAAAACTGCCAACTTTTTTGAGGCAATGGATTTGGACAAATTTGTCCCTGACTTTGAATCAGAATGAAAAATGCTCAAAGGCTATGTGCTGTGTGCTGAACTATTAGCATGGAGCACCAGAGCCAATTACTAACCTGGGGCACTTGGATGATTTAGATGTCGACATTCTCGTCGCTTAACAGGTTAAAAATGCATTAAAAAAATATTAATGACAAAATAAAACACATTGAATTTTAAAGAGCTGGTGCTGGGTTTTCTGGCTGCCTGATGCAAGTCTAACAAGCTGTTATGACAGGCCCAAAATGCCACATAATGAAAACTTTCCCCAAATTTTCAGGCATGGAGCTGGCAACCCTTAGATAAAACATACTTCATTATCCGGCACACTGGTCAGGTTTTTAACGTTGATTAAAAATGACTACAAAAGCCAGAGATGAAGAAAGTAGAGCCTCATTATCGGAAAGCCTGTTGCGTGAGCTCAACCCCATTTAGCCCTCATAAAGAAAACTCCTGCGAAATTTTATAGTGCAAACTTGGCAACTCCAACGCCAACAAAACAAAAGAGACTTAATCATCCGGCGGACGGGCCATTTCCGACCTCACTTGTAAAAGTCACGGGGTGAGACGTTAGAAAGTCAGCGCCGTATTTACTTTTTGAAGCGTTATTCTCAAGGTGCTCAAGGTGTGCATATGTGGATTTTTATTTTTGTCTTTTATGTGGCTGCTAAGTCCATATCTTATGCACCTGCAATAAACTGAGCCCCACTGAAACAAAAGGAATAAAACTCTCAGTTCCTCACATAAACACAGACCTCAAAACAAATAAAGGCTGGTGAAATATTCATGCATTTTTTTTGCATTCCTCCTCGGGGATATGGACCTCAAGGAGAGCTTGTTTGTGCTCGTGTGTGTGTGTGTGCATATGTACATACACTCCTGCGCGTGCGTGTGTGTGTACGCATTATGCAGAAAGGCCGGGACCGAGCCTGGGCTTCAGGAGGCTGCGGAGAGGAAGAAGCTGCTGCAGAAGGTGAGTGCGCGAGGCGACTGAAATCAAACCGAGCCAGCTGATGTCATGGATGAAGGAACGTTCAAGTGTTAAAGTGTACGCTATCATAAAAACAAAACAAAAAAAAAAACAAAATGGAAAACAAACAAACAAACAAACGGTCTCTAACCCACGGTAGTTAAAGCCCACGCTGGCTCAGAGCGAAGATGACAACGAGTGGGAGGAAGAAATCCCCCCAACTCCAATTATCCAAGTGTTGTGCTGCAATATGGGAGGAAACAGACAAAGAGAGAGAACGACAGATAATGAAAAGGAAAGCAAATACTCCCCCGCCCCCCACCTATTTTCTTTTTTCAACCCACATAACTGTATACAGAGAGAACATTATTACAATCAATTGCAGCTGAACTGAACTGAGCTGAATTGCTACTGAATGTTAAACAAGTGACATTTACAGTCGGACCGCTGATGATAAGCCTATCTATTTATGGGACCTTGTATAACTGTAATCTGTCATTTGGTAATGTTCACAATTTATCGTAAGAGAACTGAACTGAAATTCAAAGGAGGGGATTACAGGCGCTACATTTAGCATTTTAACACCAATAAAACATAACTGCATTCATCGTGAGGCATTGATATAATCACCATGAACGCATAAAACCATCACTGAGCCTCTAGCGGTCTCATTCCCGCGGCTTTCATTGTGCCGATTGGTGCCGGAAAGCCGCTGTGTTGCTTTACGGCACAAAAAAGAGGAAGAGGGCGCTGTTATTTCCAGAGCATAAAAAGCTGAAAAAGCAAACGATTTCAGAGTTTCTGGCGATGGAAGATTGAGAAACAAGTGAAAATAAAATCACGGTGGCCATGACCCTCATAATTTGACGTTGACATTTTGATGTTTAAAATGGTAAAAAAGCGTACCTTTAAAATACATAAAGAGAAAAAGAGGAATCTAAAAGCAGAGAATAGGAGGAGACGGAGAAAAAGACATAAATTATTCCAGAAATAGCAGCGGTACTTACATTATATTGAAGGATCGAACATAATTGGCAAATTGGCTGCAATAAGTTTGAAAGCCTACGTAACCCTCTCTCTTATTTCTTGAGAGGCATGGCTGAATTAATTCAGGTGGATTTTTTTGTCATTTTTGTCATTGTTTTCTGTTTTGCCTGACTCATGTATATCTTGATGTTTATGTATCTTGCTGTAGCCTTTTTCATTTTGTTTGTTGCTATTGCTTTGTCCTGCTCTGCGCTCTCTCTCTACTCTCTAATCTTTAATAAAATGCAAATCATAAGATAAAGAAACACAAAAAAAAAGAAAGCGTGAGACGGAAAACAGAGAGACAGTGTCTGTGAAAGTTGGGAAACGAAGACTGGGCCTGGTGCCTTCACTTCTCCTCAACCACACAAGCACATACACACACACACACACACCTTCTCATTAGGCAAGAAATGCATGAGTCTGATCAGCATGGGAAAGATTACATTCTCCAATTTATGCCTGGACTGACCCAACGTAAATTGTTTGCCTTGTGTTAAATTAAAACATCATCGTGTGGGGACAATGAACCGTATGCGTGTATGTGTGTGTGTGTGTGTGTGTGTGTGTGTGTGTGTGTGCTTGCAAGAGAAAGAAACAGACAAGAGAGAGTGATGGCTGTTTTAATTAACACAACAGCAGGTGAACCCGGGCTATTTCTTTTCTTCTTTTCCCCCTTCATTTCTGAGGCTGCAGAGAGTGAGGGAAAGAAAGTAAAAAAAAAAGAAAGAAAGGGTGGGAGAAAGAAACCGGCACTAGTGATACATCACCTGGAGAGTTGGGGAGTAAGAGAGAGGGAAAGACGTAGAAAAACAGAAGAAGAGAGAGCAGAAGAAGGATGAGAGACAGAAACCGCAGGCCATACATCAACTGGCCTAAACTGGACTAAATAGGGCCATTAAGACGACATTAGAGACAGAGAGAGAGACAGAGGCTCTGTTCGCACTGCAGATTAAAGTGTCCCAGTTCAGATTTTTATTCCCATCACAAGACACAAATGTGATTTTTTTTTTCTTAAGAGTATAGAAAAAAACTGCATTACGTCGTATGAATTCGTGCACAAAATCAAGTCCAGCAGCATGCAACCTGCAAGTGACTTGCATCTGAATGCTCAAACAGGAATTAGTCAGAGTTACCATCATGAGAGAAACATTTTAAGGCCCTGGTCCACTTGTTAGGAAGTAAAACTTTGGGGGGAAAAGACGTCTTTGAAGGCACAGTGATGCTGAGTGAAGTGCTTTGCGTTCAGTCAGTGTTGTCTGTGCAAGCTGCTGGGCTGAACTTTTGCCTCATGTCTTCCGTAATTCTTTGATCCTCCCCTATCTGTGCTTTCCCAGGTAAATCTATTGTAAGTGAATTGTTCCACCATCTGTCAAGAACGCAGGTACTGAATTATTTAATGGGGAGTTTGATTGCGTTTCTTCAACTGTCTGTGGAACTGTCCTGTTACTACAAAGCAGGCTACAACAGCTCATATGGGACGCATTTCGCTGCCATGGCTTTGAGAATCACTTCAGTGAACATGCACAGGAGAGAGATGCCTACAGATGCGGGTTAGAATTGATAAAATTTAGACCTCTATTGTTCCTTGAAAGTGAAGTATCTCATACAACGTTGAAGGTGAGGGGCTCAGATTGCATAATAGCCCACCAGAACCCCAGCTCCAACCCCAAAATTGGCTCTGTGCCACCTTGCTTAAGCAGCTTTCTGAAACTGTCAGTTCTTATAAGATAAGATAAGATAAGATATTCCTTTATTAGTCCCACAGTGGGGAAATTTCAAGCATTACAGCAGCAAAGTGGATACCAACATATGAAGCATAATTTACATTATGAACAGATAATAAATAGCAACAAGCAATATAAACACTATAAACAAGGAATATAGAGAAAAAAATAGAAATAGAAATATTATTATTGGTAATGGAACATGGGTTACATCCTGTAGCAGTTAATGAAAAAGCTAATGAAATAAAAAGAAATTTAAAAAAAAGAAAGAAATAATAAAAGTATCAGATATGTGCAGGCATTTGGAGCCGGGTGTGAGGGTCCTGTAGTGTGAGTGCAGCTGTAGAGACACACCAGCAGTCGAGGCTGTTTCTCTGTGCTTGTGTGGCTGAACTGGACAGTGAAGTTTTCTCATTAAGTTTGCCCTCCCACCCTGCCCCGCTCACCTCGGCACCGCTCACACTCAGCTAATGAGAATCTCACTCAGGCACTCCTCCACCCCTCCCTAACGACCTCGCTCCAACACCAGGATCACATTACAGCCGTGATGTTGTCTTTAAGTAATAATCTGTGACATTTCACATCAATAAATGTCCACTTTGCTACGACTTTAATCGCCAAACGATATGACCTCTACCCGGCTCGTTCAAGCTTTTAAAAATCTGCTCCAGGTCCGGAGCACGAAACAGACGGTTGAGTTTTTTATGTTGTGGTTTGTTTATGGGCGATTGTATTTTTGTGTCTTAGCCAATCTTGTGTTGAGTGATTGACTTGACCCTCTCAGCCAATCAGAGCAATTGTACAGGAGAAAGCGTTTATATTCAGTGAGAGGGAGAAGGAAATGTAGGAGAAGAAAAACAAAAATTCCAAGGATGTTAAAAATTCGTTCAAAATAACAAATCTTGTTTTCCATTCGGTAAAACTGCTGTGTTTTTGTTATGCCTGATGTGACCTCAGTTTTGCAACGGGCACTCTACATTACCGGTACATTACTGATAAAAGCTCAGGGTAAAGAGCCGGTCTTGTTCAGATGAGGACTGAAATGAGCACAATTTTATTTTCATGTCTATTTTTAAGGGAAACTCATTTTGATAGACCTATTTTTATTTGTGAGTAGGCCTGCTTATTCATTTTTTTCCCCTTATTTTTACATTGTATCTAATATAAGAATGGCTGGGATAAAGGACCTTTGGGAAGATGAATTGTACTTTATTACATTTTACACTTATATACACACACAGCACCTCAATGGTTCATTTATACAGGCCTATAAATCACAAGAAGTGATCAATATGATGGCTTGGACCTTTGCTGGGAAGGAACTTTGAGTAAATGGACCTCCAAAAATGTGAAGTTAAGCTTTAAAACAATATATCATTGATTTTAAGATGTAAGAGCAGCGTGGGAGAATTGGAGTCTGATAAGCGTAACGCTGCATAACAACACTTCTGTTGACGCGTGGCTGGCGTCTGAAGAGGCCAGCAGGACTCAAAAGTCGGCAGCCGAGTCAAATTGTTGCTTCTGCCAACAGAGCAGGACGGAGTCATGATTTGGCAGCATTTTGTTTGCTTGTTAGCAGGATATCTCTAAATGTTATGAATGAATTTACATGAAACTTGGTGGAAAGGTTGGTCATGCAGCAAGGAAGGACTGATTCATTTTCACACTGATTAGCCAAACACGGTGTGGCGATGGGTGTGATTAACTTTAGGCGAATATCCAACATATGGAATTGGCATATCTTTATAACTGCATAGCGCTGGTGGAGGTACGTGCTCTACTTGGTGTTTTCTTATTAAATACTGCTTTAACTTCAGGGCTGAGCATACAGTACTATAATCCACACCACATGATGATGTGTGGCATCTTTTTTTCCTCCATACAGCACCCAGGCAAATAAAATCGAACATATAATCAAACCAAACGGGAAGATATAACCTAAAGACTCTGATACGCCAACCACTCATTTCCTCTCACCCAATTTAAAAGATGCATTAGTTTGTTGTTGCCGTCCAGCTGAGCAAAATGAGTCCTGTCTTGAGAGAGCACTAGGCATCCAAACTTCCGTACCACAGGTTTTCTGTCATACCAGGAAGACAATTGGAATCACCTGGCATCCCCCGCTCAGGCATGCGGTTAAATTAAAATGAAAACTAAGAAGCTGCCAGGTAGTTTTCACTTTAACAAAATGGGAGCTGAGTCGGAGCTGGGATGCCAGGTGAACACAATTAACTGCCTGATAGGACAGAAAAATTGCGGTGCTCCAGACCTCAAGCACTGGAATTGAGTTCAGCCGGACAAAAGGAAATCAAAAACCTGGGCACACGCCGTGCAAACAAACAAAAAAGTTTTCTTCAAGTGCGCCGATGGAGTGCACCTCCTCCAAAGAAAATAATTACGGCCATGGGAGCAGCAACACTGATCATCCTATGGCTTGACAAGCATTCTAACAATGACTGTCCCTCACAGCTGAAGGGGATGAATATGCCAACCTGGCAACCGGGAAAGCTAAAAAAAAAAAAAAAAAAAAAAAAAAAAAAAAACACTCCTGGATTTATGCTTTTATGCTACCGACTATTACAGTCTCAGTGAACTCAATCTTTTCCTGTGAATATACTTTTCTACTGCCGAATTCATTCAAATTACTTATTCATTTTGTCATGACTACATTTAATTTCTCAAGGGCGTTCCACTTGGAGATATTGCTTAACTATCATTACTATTGAGTTGAGATGTTCTCCTCTTCAGACATTACATTTGTGATTCATGTGTCTTGCTTCCTGTTGATCCAATGTGGTTCTCGACTATAATATTTCATCATTAACTTTGCTGTGAGCTGGATTCACTGACAAAAAATGATTTCATCACTGAATGTTCACAGAAACAACAAAAAAGAAGGTGCAAAACAGTGCTTATCCTGACTTATAAATGCATAATGACCACAAAAATAAAATGAATCTAGCTCTGTGGAGGCGGCTCTTTTGCCTGGGCCTCGGGGGCCAGCACTACAAAAGTGGATGTCGCTGAGTGATCGAAGTTGGACTGAGTGATGAAGTGACACGATTGGTCAGCCTACCAATGAACACGGAAGTGACTGGTCAATAATTAAAGCAGCAGCGTGCGGGAGTTCACTGACTCCAGCTCATTCCAAATTTACTGCATGCTAAAACAACTAGAACAACAACAAGACCAACTGCAACATGAACAATATTCATGTAACTAAAATCTTTCTTTTTTGACATGGATAGATTATCGACTATGTTACAAGTCACAGACGGTCCAAGCCAAAACATCTGTTTTTCCGGGCTGCTGCAGGGGCTGTAACCTAATTAGTGAAAATCCATTCAGTGCTACTCAGACAACCAATCACCTCAAGGAGGTGGAGGCGTCATGACCTCACTGCCCATCGTGTCTTGTGAACACACCCCTGCACTGCTGCTGTGCACACCTGCTTGCCATTCGCCCTAAAATTTACTGATCTTACTGTAGCTCTGGTGCTTTAGCTTCACTTACAGAATGGCAGAGATGGCTTGTGGCCCACTGCCCCATTGCATCATGGGTGTGCATGAGGGTGGGGCCAACTTGAATAAGCACTGAATCTCAGGTTGGAGGTTGGAGCTGTCTGACTTGTTTAAGTTCAAATTTTCAATGAAATACCGCCCCGTCTACAAAGTTACCAACACAAGCTTTTAACATTAATTACACCTAGTCCATCTCTCTCTCTATCTTCGTCTATGTGTGTGTGTGTGTGTGTGTGTGTATGAGCAGGCATAGTACTGCATTGTTAATTTTTCCCTCCAGCTACTGTCAAGAAGAGGACTATGGAGCTTTAAAAATGCAGATTTGGGGGTGTGGGTGTTGTGTTGTTGTGTTGTTGTTATTTTTTTAAACTCTCTTTCTCTGTTTGTGTGTGTGTGTGTGTGTGTGTGTGTGTGTGTGTATGAACTGTGTGCACGTACATGCACTGCTTTAGTGCAACAGGCCAATAAAGGAACAGCCCGACACTACTAAAACACTCAGTAAACCACCTAATAATGGTATGAGGACAAGGACAAATAGACTGGGAGGGCAGAATTGATTAAGCTGAGAAATGTGCAAGTGCAAGTGTGTGTGTGTGTGTGTGTGTGTGTGTGTCCTAGACAGAGTGTCCAGCCTCCACGGCTAGATTTATCTGGAGAATGTTGTCTGTCTTCTGATAGATATTCACACCAAGGTCAGGGTTGCATCCCAAAACCCACACCCACACACACATGCCTGGGGGCAGTGTGAAGGAATGAGGTAGTAGAGAGAGAAGAGAGAGGGAAGGAGAGAGAGGGGGAGAGACACACACAGAGAGAGAGAGAGGGAGAGAGAGAGAGAGAGAATAAGAATTGAATCGTCTTCATCTTCATTTGCATTCAATTGAGCAGGCTTTATAGCAGCAGCAGCAGCACAGGCAGCAGAGGGTTGGAGCCCCATAAAAAAACCCAAAATTATAGTGCCACAAACTAAAGCACTTAAATTCTCAGCAAATGCAATCTCTCTAAGTGTTTGCGACGATAATAAAAGAGTCCCACGCGCTTCGAGCCCTTTTAGTCCCAGTGAGGTATGAGATGGTCAATACAGCGGACGAGTCGAGTTTCTAGACTCAAAACTTTTATGCGAGCGTTTCTCGTAAGACTCACAGCGAATACAAGATGCACAGTAACGGTGAGATGAGCATTTTGAGTAGTTTCAGTGTAGGTTAAAATCAAACCCAACTGTTAGAAACTGCAATATCCACTGAAAGCTTTTTTTTTTTTTTTTTTTTTTTTCATGGACGGCCTTGAAAAGGAGTAATTTGTGAAAATGTTCAGGACACGCCTCGGGTTTATAAAGACAAAGAAGTCAGGCTCAGGTCAGGTCCGCTGTAAAACGAAAAGGCTGCCTCAAACAATTTCAAGACTCTCTGTTTTATTTGGAGTCGGAAGGGTTAATAGTCAGGAGAGCAAATGCAATGATCTTGGCAGCCGTACAAACCATCCTCTGCTGTTAGTGCTGCTCTTTCAGCCTTGCATTGCCATTGCTAATGGTTACAAGAGAGGTTATTCTCGGTACAATAAACCACCCGGTAGAAAAGATGCCCGGTCATTTTGCTATGTCTGAACTTCCAAACCTGCTGCTGTCTCACTGGGAAATGAGCTTCACTTATCAAAGAGCGTCTATGTCGAATGAGCGTTCGATGTTATGGAGCCTACAGATTTAAGAGTGAAACCGGTGAGTGGGTTGAGTGCATTTGTGGCTCTGAAAGCCAAAAGGAACTTCTTTGCTTTTGTTGATATTTAGGTATCTTTCAGAGCCGCCGCCTGGAAGCCAAAATAAACAAACCGGGAGAAATCAGGCTGTTCCTGACTGAATGAAGCTAATTAAATCTCAAAAACTGAAAAACAAGTAAAATATGAAAGTCAAATTGTGTTTACTAAAGCAAATAAGTGGCATATCGTACCATTTACCATGCTCTGCGTTGATCTCTGGGTGGACTTGGAGCACAAAGAAATCTCATGGTGAAAAAAGGATACTCTTAAATAACTGTATTTTCATAAATTATAATAGGTTTCTAAAAACAGTAGACATGCTGAAGATCTAACAGTTCAGCTACTGCAATGACCTCGTTCCCGCAGAAAGCTTCATTATCTGTGATTGAACATACGTCTGGCTTGTCATCTGAAAACATGTTGACTCTGCATTAATCAGTGTTAGAAAGTATATGCTGAGGATTAAGGGTGAACCAGAGGAGGGGAGGATGCAACTCTGGACGGACTTTGCCAACTTTAACAATTTGTTTCCTGTCCAGTGGGAAATTCAATCTCCAATCAGCACACGGACAGTCTGACACAAGGCTTGAGCAGCTTATAATGGAGGTTAAAGGACAACTCTGACTTTTTGGGAGTTTTGGTCACATTGGTCACGCCGCCTAATATGTGGCGAGAGGATTAGCACTAAAGATATCTCCGTGTCCCTGGTGGACAGCTCTGTGGACTTTAGCATGCAGTATGTTAAATAACTGCAGGCGATTAAAAGTATTATCCTAAAATTGAGAATGTGAGAAAGTTCAGAATGAACAAAGTTCACTTTAGCTGCACTAATGATGAAGATTGTGGCTTTGTTTCCACAAGTCACGAAACCTCATGCCATAGAAGAAAATCCAAAGCCAAACTCCCAACAAGTCCTTTGAGTCCTTTCAAGCAGTGGTTCTCAAACTTATAATGTTTAATATAATATTTTTCTCAGCAAAGTACTCCCTGAGCAATGCAAAAGCAATTCTGATTTAAAAAAAAAAAAAAAAAAACTACATAAAAACATCCAACACAGCGCAATCAGCATCTGAAACAACAGTGGCACTGACAATATTTTGCTGGCTCTGTTTTTGCTTCTTTGCCACTTCTTCCTCTTTGTTCTCAGGCATACTGCTGCTACATTTCAACACAAATCCATTTTTTTTTATATTTGTCATCTTGGCTTTCCGGTCAGAGTGAGCAAACGTCCTCGCTCGACGACCACGGCGGCAGATTTAAACCAGGAAAACACACATCTGTTACCTCAGGAGACCCGGAAGGAATCCTGAATATAAAATGGAGTTTATCAAACTCACATTTTTTAAAAAACTCTCACATACCCCCTGCAATACTCCAATGCACCCCTAGGGGTATGAACACACCCATTTGAGAACCACTGCTTTAAAAGAGCACTGAGTCATGTTGTTATGTCGCGTTAGGAAATATTAGGACTGTCTTATTTCAGACAGTAGCGTATGATAAGGAAACTAGTTAAGTTCCTTGATATAGCAAAATTTGAGGGTTTGTTTCTAAGGTTCCTTCACAGAAAAGGGCATCCCACAATGCCATGCAGCAAGCTGAGGAATCTAGTTTAATAACCCAACTGTCTATACCATTTATGCCAACATGGCAAACGCAGCAGTATCTATTTTAAGAGACCCACACTGTGGAAATTACAATAAGTCATTCCAGACCCATGACACACTTTAAATTTAATATTATTCAGAACATATTGAAAGAAAATGCATGTTAATAATTTTTTTAGTGAACTTTGAGTCTAAAAGTCACTTGGTGATCCTTAATAGAGCACATATGATGGCGTAAAAGGCCAAGTTATTATCTATGAAAAGGACAAAGTGCCAGGGTATTCCATACTGCCTAAAACATAATGAAGACCGCAGGAACAGCATCATGAACTCATCCTCTGTTTGCGGTAAGAGAAAAGAAATGAGTCAGACTGTCTATTAGGCAGGTATGTAGAACAGATCGCAGCACACGGGACAGCATCCTGATTAGGGTTTGGTATGCAGCATATGTTAAGGGTTTACTTTGGGATTTGACACACCGTTTGAATAAAGAAGGTGAGCCGAGTGTGCCGTCCTTTGAATTCCAAGTATGTGGAAGGTAGGCATTCAAAGACCTTCATTATTATGGAAATGAAAGCAACAAGTCTCCAGTCATTTAACCAGGTGACATTCGGTTTCCTCGGGACAGGGATGATGAAAGGTGACTTAAAACATTCAAGCCCTTTTGCGTGTTCAAGTAACAATAATTAAAAGTGCCAGTCAAAACAGGAGTGGCGGACTACTACATGACCTGAAAACAGCTGCAGAGGCTTTAGAGGAACCCTACTGGTGTACAGATGTTTCATTTGAGGGGGAGATTTTTTTTTTTTTTTTTAACTTGATGTTCATGAATCACACTGGAAGGGGAGGGAATCTGGCCAAGCTCAGGGGGATACTGTTATGTGTTCAGACTGTCAATGATTAAGTCGGGTACATGTTGTTTTTCACAGTGTTTGGACGGGGCCCAGCACTGTAATAAGGCATAAAACCACAGGATCCCAGGGACACTGGAGTGGGACAAGCCTCTATTGGACATGCAAAGCTATTCCGCTGATTTATAAGTAACCATTAAGAGCACACGGTTGTTTATGAATCCAGTCTTATGCTCCAGTTAAAATACTAAATATACTATGAATGCTCCTGAACAGTTAAGAAATTATAACTGCACATAATACTCAAAGAAATGACTATACTATGGGAGTTTATTATCAGTGATTGTGACCCAAGGACCATCATCCTGACTAAGAAGCAACCGCTGTTATTGCTAACTTTTACTTTTCAACTGAAACTTGTAAAAACATCTTTTAATTTGCATAATCAATAAGCTATTTTTAGATGGTGGTTAGTAATCTAGTATTTTTGAGTGCATGTATGTATGTTTAGGCAAGCCAGGAACGCATTGGGATGTTAATGACGCATGCCAACATTAGCAAAGGCTACCAAGGACTGGATCATGTTTACTTTCCCAAAGTTTATGTGTTTGAATAAATTTGATTCTTCATAAACAAGACGTGATAAAAGGAAATATGTGGAGTACAAAAAACCAAACAAAAACAAAACAATTCCAATACTCAAACTCCAGTGCTGAATGCATAGTTGGGGACCTCCTGCAACACCGTCATGGACCATCAGGGGGCCGCCAACCTCCGATTTAAAACCCCTGTATTAAGTGCATCTAGAGGCAAAGTAGAAACACACACCACTATTTTTGGAGCAGGTTTTATTTTTGTTGTTGTTATATAGATGGCGCTGATCTTGCTCTATGTGCAATATGTTACTTAAAATTATTCCTACTAGTTTTACTTAATTATTATAATTGTATATATATATATATATATATATATATTTTTTTTTTTTTAAACATTATTATACTATGTTTTTTTTTTTTATTGTTTTGGTGTACATTGTATTGTTACTCTCCTCTTATGGTCTGTTTCAACTGTTTTACTTGTTTGTTGTTTGTTTTTATTTCTCAGTCTTGTGATTTTGTAATTACTTATGAGTCTAACACAGATTTCACAATAAATTATTTCTTATATCTTACATAAAATGTGTGTGTGTGTGTCTGCATGTGTGTGTGTGTGTGTGTGTGTGTACTCCTAGCAGTGTGTGTTTTCCGTATCACGTTATCAGGGTGTGTTTAGCACACACAAACACAAGCTGAGATAGTCACTGAGCTTTACACTGGAGCCAAACACTTGGTAGATAATACAGACGGCTGGGTGGGAATTAGTGTGTGCAGGCTCCCTCTGAGAAGATGACAGCGAGGTCAAAGCAGTCATAACCCTCGACGAAAATGTATGCATATACGCACATAGTCGGATAAACACGCATCAACACATGCGCGCGGTCTTATTCCTTTTCAATTTCCCTCCAACACGCAAACCCAGTAAGCCATGAGGGTTACCGAGTCCTGTGAAACTATTTGTTCTGTCAGGCTCAGAGGCACACAGCCTGGCGAAGGATCACACAGATTCACCAGAGAAAAAATGTAACTGGCTGAATACTCACAGTATTACAGCCATCAGTTTTTACTGGGGATTCAGCTCAAATTTGATTCAAAGCTCCAGTGAAATGATTTTGGTTGAGTCAGGACAGGCTTGCTGTCGATTTCTAATGCCAGAAATATCACTTTTAACTATTTTTTAAAGGTTTATATATACTTTTATGAGTGGTTTGGTGCCTCTTGCTCTGTGCTGAGACAGTTTGTCAGAAGATTAGTGGGGTGTGCCTTGATAAACGTGGTTCATTCATATGCTTTTATAATATTTTGAAATGTTTTAAGGGTCATGTGTTTGATTCCAGAAATGAGCTTCGAAAAAATCTCTCTTCATCTCTCCAAGTTGGTGTCTTATCTGTTCATATACTAGTTCCCTTGCTTTTTGCTCACCCTTTGTTTATACCCTGATGAGTCTAACGAAAAATAACATGCAGCGAGAAATCGTATGTAACAGCAATGTAACAGCATTTTATTGTTCCTGGGATTCAGGAACAAAGTTGTACCCTTTGAATCAATAACAGCCTCCAGATTTAGCAAAATGTGAGTACAGCGGGATTTGGAGTGGGTTTTTCCCCCAGAGCACGGATCAGACAAAAGTCAATATGCACATTTGGTGTCCACATGCAAGCTGGAGGGTTTTTTTTCCAGGAATAAAAGGCAAACAGCCCAGAGGTGCCCTCAAATATCTCCTCTGTTCTCTTGGGGGAAAAATCACAGATGGTCCAACAGGTGCCTTCCATCATTCTTTACAATTAATATTAACTTTCCCCTGAGATCACTCAAATAGCATCAGTGCAATAAAACCCCGATACAGTGATGATTTTTGGTTGTTTAAAGTGATGCTGACTGAGTGAACTGAAGCTTGTACTGTTGAACTGGATGACTAAAAAAAACCTGGAGGAAGGACGACCATGTGCATGGGACAATATAACCATCAGCATGAATGGGAGTCCGCAGTGCACTGCAAAGATGCCCATCTGTCTCGACAAATAATTTAATCTCATATTCAGTCTTAAAACTTCATGCTCTGAGGTAAAAGTCAGCAATGACAGTCGCCTTCGACAGCATCAAAGAGAGAAGTCCCTGTCACTAATAAGCTTGTTGACAGCAAATGAAGTGTTTCATTAATTCTGACAAACCTCAGTGTCTCCCCTGTCAGTCATGAAAATATAATTAAAATTAGATTCACAAAGAAAAAAAAAAAAAGCCTGAAGTTAGCATGTGCCAAAAAGTGGTGTCTATAAAAGCATAAAATTGGAAGAGAAGAGGTTTGGGTGTTAAATTGCCCATGATGACAACGGCAGGTCGACCATGCTGTGGCACCACTTAAAAATCTTTTTGACCCGCAAAACACTGATGTCCACCACATCACATCCAAAGCTGGGGAAATAAAGAAAGGAAAAAGTATTCCGGCATCTCCGACCAACTATGCAATTCACTGGCAAACTATAGCAATGGCTCTTTGGACAGTGTGACTCACAGGGATGTGATCAACATAGTGAAGCAACACAGGACTTTCTTTTCAACGTCTATAGGTGGAGTGACCTTCCTCTCAGAGATGCAATTGAGGCGACTGAGGACAGAACGCAGAGCAGAGCAGATGGAGAGCCACTGGGTATGACTGGACCGAATAACCTTTTCCTCTAGTTCAAGTTCAAACTCAAGTTTATTTCAAGCCTAATATCACTGTTTTCAGTCTCAAAGGGCTTTACACGCCCACAAGTTGACACCAAACAGGATGACACCCCCTGACTTAATCCTAAAAATCCTAAAAAAAAAAAAAAAAAAAAACCTCTCCAAAAATCCCAACTGTAACAGGGAAGAGAGGAAGAAATCGACTCAAAGCCTTAAGGTGCTTATTCAAAACATATTCTGTATATAATGCTATATCCTGATCAACGGAAATGTGAAACAAAGTAAAAGGGCACCTTTCATAAAACCATACATTACACTCTGTTGCTTCTGATTTGCCTCAAATACTGAGAAAGTGTTTGTCACTGAGGAATATTTTCATTTGCCTTTTTTAGCTGTATTGCTCTCAGGACTGTGCTTTAAAGTCATGCACGCACAATCATCTTGATTGTTGAAACCACGCTTGAATTATCCATATTACATAAACTGGAATTTGGCTTTGTGGAACCAATTAAACCTGGATTAATTTGTTAGATCACTCAAGTCAGACTTTTCATGTAAAGCCCCGTTTTTCCTCTCTTCTCCTCTGCGGCATACACAAGTTTTCATCACTTCACTATTTTGCCACCATCACGCATGGTTATTTTGGGTTAAACTGATAACTATGTTTGGTTTTTAAGTATAGGGCGAGCCATGAAAATAATTATTGATCCAGCTTGCTACAAGTGCAGGCAGAGCCGGGTGGTGTGATGCCACAAGAGCTTCTCTCCAAGTTTCTATCGATCCATTAATGAGACCGAGCCTGTTCACTGTAGAGCACTCAATCGATCAGAGGCAAGATGATATCTTAAATGGCAAATTTAGATATTCTTATAACACCAGTCCTTGAAATCGTTGCTACAATTTGATAGGCCTACAACTGTGCTCACCTACTTTTCTGCTTGGCTACTCTCGGTGCCAGGTGATCGTCAGGCATGGACGGACTTATTTGTGGAGGCCTTAGTGACATAGGGTAAGGTAAGGTAAAGCAAAAAAAAAAAAAAAAATTAATGTTTCGTGGGGCAATTTGGGTTACAGCCAGTCATACAAATACAACATACACATTACAATAACTTATACAGTACACAACTCAGCACCTAGACATCATTTTCTGGTAGATCCGGAGATTAAGAACAGAATAACCAGACATCGATGCTTATTAAGAGCAGACAGGCGCAGACGGGACGAAGGATAGTCTCGACCTCTTGGTGCTGCATTTAGGAGGACTAAAGGCTCATTTATGCCCCCTTTACGTATGAAAATAGATACATCAGTTTGAAAAGTTGTAAATGTCTCTGCCAACATACTTCCATACGTCCACTAGAGGGCAGCTCAGAGTCAAAAGTGTCTGACCACAAAAAGCATTGCGATGGTGGAGGAGGTCGTGATAGTGAACCTGCTACAAAGAGGCAAAAGTGGAGGTGCCTTAAACGGTGGTGGTCTGTGAGGACACTGAATACATTTTTTTCTCTGATATCATCAATGAGAGAGACTGACTTCTTTGTTTCTCATTCAAAGTCTCTGTTAAACTACTGGCTACACTGTCCCAATGGTTGGCGGTGGTAATGCTCCGTTTCGTCCGTATCCATAAGCTTCCTGCCAACATGCAGAAATACAGAAGAAATGAACGCAGAGTACGGACAGAAGGGTCCGTCTGTATCCGTATCTGAACTTAACTTTGAGTATAAATGAGCCTTAAACCTTGACCCTGAAGGAAGCAGCTGGAACTCAGCATGCAGAGGGTGAAAACTCAGACATAATGGACTGGGCCTTAGAGATGAGGCTCTTCTCATATACAGTAGCTGTTGAGGAGTCTTGAAGCTATCACCAGAAATACAAACATTTAGCATTCCTGAAAAATATAAATGTTGAAACGTACAACTCTGTGTCATTTTGAACCCTAAACCAGATGCCAGATGTCTTGTGTCCCTTTCGCCATCGGGAGCTCAGGCTGGCTCGCCTGGCGCTGAGCTTCATGACCACGGGCTACGTCTGGCAGGAGAGACTGCAGTGTACACTCTGAGAAAAATGTTCAGAATTCAAGTAACTTCTCCATCAAGGTGACATATAAAAGAAGAAGTTGTTACGTTATAGGCTGTGTGTGCCTTGTCCACGTCTGCCATGGTAATGTAAATTCACTGATTATTGTTGCGGTTGTTTGATTGGCAGACTCTCAGAAAAGCCCTCACGTTGCTTTATTGGCCGATGTCCCGCAGGCTTGGCCTTCCACCAATCCTGACCTGTGCAGATTCATTTCAGGCCAACTGGAAACTGTGAGGGATCCCACAGGGTGATTGACAGTTTTAACTGCTTGATCTCATCTACATAACCATAGTCCATCATTATATAACATCAGGAAATTAAAATAATTCTGCATAGCTAAATTTAAATAATTTTGTTTTTAACTTGAGACTAAAAATAATCTGGTCTCTAATTTTCATTTCAGAGAAGGCGAGTATGGCACAGAACGTTCATTCACTCTGATTTGAATTTCCCAAATGTACATTCATATCCATATTCCATTGATGTTATGTTTAGATTCCCTCAAATACAGGAACATGGACTTAATGTTCTCTTCCCTGGTGGTTAGAGCTGTAGGTTTTTTTTTTTTTTTCCTGCTTTCATCATTAGTTGAGATGGCTGCAAGTTCAGGCATTAAGGTATGGGTTGTGGTGTCACTCTTCCTCTTCATGTTAAATGTCTCTGAGTTACAGCCTGAATTTTCTCCATTGGTCCCTTCCCCTTCTTCTATCACCTCTGTAACTCCGTTGCCTCTGTAACTTTCTGTTTTCTGCTGTGGTTTTAATGTCTGGACTCTTCGCAGGAGGGCTCTGGAGGTGATGCATGCAGAGGGGACACCGCCTCTGAAGAAGATGAAGGAAACTTTCAAACTCATTCACAGAACACTAAATTCAAACCTAACCCAATTTCTGCTTCGCTAATTTACACACTGCCTGATGCTAAGACGGGGGAAATTTGTGGTAATTAAAATAACCTAATTCCTGCTCTTTGCAGAACATGCGGATCCAACTGATTTCCATGGAAATTTTGCAATTTTTCATCTCAGGGTGAGTTTGAGGGATGTTACATCTTTATGCATATTCAGACTACTAATGATTTCACTCTTTATTTCATAATCTCCTGCCACTTTTTCTCCAATGTGACAGGGCAAAAAGCATTGCTCCTACATCTACCCCTCCATATTTCATTGGAGCACTTGTAAGCTGATCTATCGGCTAATTGCCCAGAATGTACAATGTAAATATAATAGTAATATAACATGGCAGCTGTGGAGGTGATGCATGCTGTGAAAAAACTGTGACTCCATCAGCATACAGAGGGGTTTTCTCAAACTGACACCGTCTCTGAAGAAGATGAAGGAAACTTTCAAACTCATTCACAGCAGACTCAATTCAAGACCTAACCCAATTTCTGTTTTGCTAATTTACATACTCTGGCTGATGCTATAACGGGGAAATTTGTGGTAATTAAACTAACCTAATTCCTGCTCTTTGCAGAACATGTGGATCCAACTGATTTTCATGGAACATTGCAAATTTTTTATCTCAGGGTGAGTTTGCGGGATGTTACAACATTATGCATATTCAGGCTACTAATGATTTCAATCTTTATCTGATAATCTGCTGCAAGTTTTGCTCCAATATAATGGGGCAACAAGCATCACTTCTACTTGTACCCCTACATTGCTGCATATTTTATTGCTGCGCCTGTTGTAACAAGATCTGGGTAAGACTGCCCAGAATATATAATATAAATATAAAATGGCAACATACTGTATATTGATGGTGTTTCTCATCACCCTTGAATTTCTACCTATACAGAGGAAACTTAGAGCATGAGGCCTGCACTGTTTCGGATGGCAAGATAAACCCATGTTTCCAGGTGGGCTGGTGTATTGGGTCGCAGGCAACGACACAATTTTCTTATCAGGCAGAAGTGCAGATCAGAGTTCAGCCATTCAATGTTGTGATGGATTGGTTGTGCATCCAGCTTGAGGACGACTCAGGTAAACCTGGATTTCCCTCAACCTTTGATCTCTTCAGACACCCATGGGTATCTCAAGTGAATCCCTATGTGTTTGTGCAGTCAGTTGATTGCCCTGACAGACAATGCGGCGCGGAAAGGTTGTTATTTTCTCTTCTCGAGGTCTCTTTTCTGCTGTCTTCGTTGCTCTGCTCCATCTAGGGGCGTACCTGAAACGCATGAGGGATTACAGGCCTCCTGCCCATCACCAAATCATCGAAACTTTGTCTGTCTGTCCGTCCGTCCAGCTCTGCAAGAGTTCATCCTGTCCTGCTCCAACCCTGCTCTCTGCCAGTCTTAGCACTGGAGGATCTATGGAGTTACCACCTCGGCATTGTGGCCATGTGTGTCACTGTGCCCGGTAACCAGTGGACAGCCCACTCAAAGGGATGGACGCTGCTCTGGAGGTCATCAGTGCCGGTGAACCCCACCCCCAAGTCTTTCTCAAGAGTGTCCACAGCACCACCCACAAAGCACTGCTCTCAGAGAGATGACCTGCATCAATAAATTTCAAACACCGGTGCCAAATGCCAGAAACTAGTGTGTATAAAAGCATATAATTGGAAGAGGGGGGATTTTGATGTTAAATTGGCTGTGATGACAAAGCCAGTCTGGCCACACTGAGGCACCATCAAAGCCTCCGTTTGAGCCAGGAAAAACCCTGACTTCTCACTTTTTAAGCGCAGCAGTCCTCCACAAAAAGTGGTGCTTTGGAGGTAGTGCTCTTTTATCATTCATGCCAGCTCCCAGTGTCTCATCAGCGGCTACACAGGTTAAGTGACCCTGTCATATAGCTCTATAGCTTCTATTCAGTCAGCCGTTTCATCCGCATCACCAATCAAAATCATTCACCATCAATTTTTTAATGTCCAACATAGATTTCCACTTCCTTTTCTGGTAGTGAAGTACTTGACTACTCATGCCAATCCCTGTTAAATATATGTATACGTATATCAAAGACCTAGAAACGCGTGTTTGTGTGTGTGATGGTGTACGTGTGCGTGTGTAGCCTTTACTGTAAATCCGACATTCAATACCTCATGATCTAACTTGGCATCACCTCAGAAGGAATCGTTTCCTGTCATGTATACTATAATCTCATCTCCAATGAACATGATGGCAACATAAACCTTCTTCACGGTCAATTTCGTCTCAGGTTTTTAGAGGCAATCCAGTTCACTCTAATGTAAAATATACAACCCAACGTTAAGGGAATATTGCATTATGGCATGCTCCACGATCAAGGCTGGTTCATGTGCGTCCCTGTGTGCAAAGGCATCTCTGTGGTCGTCTATAAGCACTAGATACTCAAACAGCCTTCACAATGATCACAGTCAAGTATTACTGAAACCACATTTTGTTTGCTGAATGTTGGCCGTATGTAAAGGGGTTTTCACGTAGCCGGGCGCTACAGCACTCACGAGTACCCACTACAGCGCAGACCTCAGATCAAGGACACTTTGCTGCCTTGCTATTCATGTGACACTGTAGGGGAATGCAACAGAATGGAGGCTGGTGACAGTCAAACCCACAGAGCTGTAATCCCTTGGCCATCTCCGCAGAAAATTATCTGTGCCGGCCCATCGTGTCAGCGATCAGGATTTAAAATCTTAAAAAAAGGTCTTATTCGGAGAGGAAGACAATGTTGGACAATGTTCTAACCGCATGTCGCGCTGCAAACCAGATTAATAGGCGGGGTGTCACATAAACAGCTTAAAGTGTTAATCCGCGAGAATTTTCTTGCTCTTCATTGCACTGCTGTCTTTACACTGCATTTCCCAGCGATTCCTTGTCAGAGTGTAATTAGCGCTTGATATCACTGGGCGGACAGCGGCTCCCAAACAATCAAGCATGAGCTGCTCTACAGAGATTATTGAAGCGACTAAAAGTTATAAAAAGAAGTAACCTCAGCCAGTGTGCAACAACGACCCCGTCTACACAGACAGTAATACCTAGACAACATAACTAAATATGAATGTTTTGTGGAATAATGTGATAACTGTTGCACTATTAATGTAAATCTATAAGTTGATAGTGGCCAGCAACTACGATAAGAAATATTTGCTGTTTTGTGTGTGTGCTCCCTCACATCTACCCTTGTGAGAGCCAGTTTGACTTCTTAGACCCTTGGGGTGAGGAAGTTTTGGTCGATTCTCGCTTCTTCCCGGCTGGTTTAGACAAGGTCACTGTTAAGAGTTAAGCCTGAGGTTGGTTTATGGATTAGGGTTAGAGGTTAGGGAATTAGCGTAAATCAGTGTTGACTATTACCATGCCATCCCTCCCGGTGCTCACGCTGCATATAACATCCTGGACGGCCTCAGTGGTGGAGAGCCAGCAGCTGCAGCTCCAGAGAAGATGAAAGGGAATGCACAGCAGAAATGCAAAGCGCTTCGCTAAATCCCCCCCAAATGATTTAGACACGTCCATCCGCCGCGCATCTGAAAAAGTCACTCAGGAGTGTTTAAAACAGTCGTGGACGCCGGCCTCCTCCCCATCTTTGATGTGCACTTTATTCCCTCCGTCTGGAGAGCTGGGTGTAAATATGCAACACATTAGCGTATGGAGCACCGTAATGCAATTTTAACACCGCAAGGCCTCAATTGTGCCGTCTTTCCCCATGCGGGAATGCCTCAAGGCTGAGGGAAACCTTCCCATTTAGAGTTCTGCTATGTGAGGCAGGGCTGCGCTGATTCCCACACCATCTTTCACACATTTCGCCCATATTGCCTATATGGATTCTGCCTGCACAGCTCTGGGTATACGCTGCTACAGACTGCCAATTCTATACAGAGTAATCTCTTCTCTTTTATAACCAGACAGCACACTGCATGGGATCGCTCTTCTCCACCTAAAATCATTCTCCACTTACCTGAAACTGCATACTGATGGCAAGCTTTTATCACATTTGAATAATTTTAAAGTAATAAAATGAGGTTTTCATTTATATAAAGGCCTGATTTTTTATTCTCACTGGCTGATATTACAAAAATAATTCAACCTATACAGTAGTTCACGGCCCTGAAACACCAAGCTGACAGTCAGCCGTCAGCCCTTGTGCTGCGCATCCCACACTGTCAGACCTTGTCAGCCTTCATCAGCGGCTCACCAGCCGTTTCAGCATGTTGCCTTGGCAGCAGAGGCCAGCGGTGAAAGAGAACTTTCACTTTGAGTGGAAATTCGGTCTAAGCAAATCTGGGCACAAGAACAGAAAAGGATGGTATTGATATTGTGCTAACTAGTTTGCAAGATACCTCCACGGAGAGTTACTTGAGGTAAATGAACTTCTTCCTCAAGCAAAAGACTTTCAGGCTCCAAACACCAAAGCCAGTCAAACTTCTCATCAGGCAGACTTTCACTAGCTGGGTTTCCATCCAAAATGTGTTGCATATTTTAAGTGCATGTCAAAATGCACTTCCATCATCTACATTTAGGTAATTTATCCAGAAAAGTAAAAGTTCAAGTTCAGGTTTATTGCAGAGCCTAAAATCACTCCCTCACCGTTGCAGGGTGCAAACAGTCAAATGATGCTGGTATTACAAATCACCGCTCCCTGCCATCAGAACAATTATGGTGGCTTTTTGATAGTGCTGTGGTAAATTAATACAATGGTGATTACTGATGGAGGGGGGGAAGAATCCATGACAGACACCTGTTCAAAGCAGCTCACAGTTTTACAGAGTATTGCGTTTCCTCTGCTGTTGTGTTCGTTCGTCTGATGGAGGAACTGCTCCCCAGCTCTCCACTACATCCACATTACATTTCCATTCTTCATTTAGTGCATTAACGCATTTTCAAAAAAAATGTAAAAACCACCTCAAGTACGAGTACGTATTTTTTTTTTTACCTCCAAATTTTGTTGTTTGCATCAACCCATTCCAATGCAATACTTTAAAATACTACACTGATGGAAACATGGCTACTTTGCATAACAAATCCATTTCAGCTGATTCAAAATGGGCTAACACTAGTTTCTTCGTCTTTCTAGAATCCAGAGGCTTCCAGTTTACTTTTTTGAGACTAGCTACTGACGCATCCTAGTCTGGAGAGTCCTCTCCTCTCACCCAGGTGCAGAACCTCCATGAATGTCAATCGTCTGCTGTAGTCTATGCGATGCGTTAACAGACATTTTTTAGGAGGTGATGTGAGGCAATGCAAAGCAATCTGACCATCTGGCCGCCTCAGTCGGCGTTGGCTCTTTGAAGTCGGCTAAGTCGGCTTTATACATTTATACATACACTATTCTAAACACTCGGTGTGTGGTAGCTTTTTGGGAGAAATAATCTGGCACACAGAAAGTAATGCATTTTATGTTTCTTTGTTAACAAAAAGAATAAGAACTAGGTGGTTACCTTGTGTAGCGATAGCCACCATGGCTGTACCGACAAAGAAAAGAGCACCACCTACTGTTAAAGCCCCCATACTTTTTGATTGACAGGTGATCTCTAGCATGTGCAGTGCAGAAACACCACATCACTGTAAAACCACATCAAAATGCCACCGGTCATAACTTAAATGTGATTATTCATCGTGACAGGATTGCGATGTGCATTTAAACTTGCCCACTGACAGGTAATCACAGCAGGATGAGAGAGACGAGCTGCTGCTCTCATTTGTTGTAAGTGCAATACGAAAAGCTGTGCACCGGGCTCAGACACGCAGGAAGAGCTGAGGAATCACCAAGCACACGAAACGCCTCAGATTTTGGAGGCTGAGAGATGCTTACCCTAAGCAGCTGGCCAAAATCCATCTTTCTGACAGAATCATTTCCACAGCCTGAACCCCCAACTGGGCTCCCTGTTGTACTTCTGAGCCGTACCCGCCTCTGCACGCGTGTGTGTGGGGGTGTGTGTGTTGTGTATGCGTGGGAGGGACAAAGAATGGGAAATGCATGAGTCATTATCTACAGAATAAGAGGCGTCTGTGTGCCCATAGTGAAAACAGCCTTCAGCTTGCTTTCTCTGTAGAATATGAGGGTTCATCGCAAGCTTTGTCATGCATTATCCTCCACTGGATAGAACAGCCTTCTGTGTGCATGTGTGTGTGTATGTGTGTGTGTTGGTAAGTGGGTGCAAATGTGTGTGTATGTTCCACCACACAGAACTGTCACTACAAGGCCCAGTTTATTCAGTCTATTTGGCTCAAGGACTTAATCCTCTGCCCAGGACTCACACCAGAATATCTCTTATCAGATCGGACACTTACACACACACACACACACACACACACACACACACACACACACACAGCACAATGTATAGACGCTCAGATGCATGCATCAGAGGGACACACAGAGTGTCAAATACAGATCCACAGATATAGAACAGAGTATTGTTCATGAAGGACAAGTTGAACGTCTCTGAAACTGAATTTAAGGCTGTTTAAAAATATATACGAATACAATAAAATAAAAACACATACAAAAAAATATATGTTGAGGAAACAGAAAAAAACTGGCAAAAGCAGCCTGAAAAAAAAAATACAAAAAAAAAATAGCGAATGAAAGTTGTGAAACTACAAATGAAACTACAAAAGGACACCACTAACCGACACAGACACCAGCAGGAAGGCCGTAACACACAGAGACGTGCGTGCACACACTCCAGCACAATACTGCCTATACACAACTATTCAGCACAGAGAGGATCCTCTAAGGACTCAGAGGTGGCAGCCAGCGGTTTGTGAAATTGAAGCTGCCACCACTTTGCAGGCGCACCATCCCGGGCGATCTGGGGGAAAAGAAGGAAACGACCGAAGCCATAAAAAAAAAAACCCAAAAACAAGCCCCTCCTCCACCGCCACCCATGGATGAGGATGGAAAAAGAAGGCGGGGGCACAAAGCCTGAACCCGATCCATCTGGAGCTAATGAGGTGCCGCAATACAAACTGCCGTTATGGAAATCACCCCGGACAGAGATTGCGTACGAGATACGATGGCATGGCAAAATTTCCAGCTGAGTTTGTGATGAGAGTTTTGTTCCAAAAAAAAAAAAAAAAAAAAAAAAAAAGTATAAAGACCTCTGGGAACAACTGGCACATTTTATGGTCCTTTATAAACGGACACTTGGTAATCTAAGTCCCCGACTGTCAAAAAAGGCACTTCCCTTTAAGGCCCCATCAGACTGGAGAGAATTTACAACCCAACTTATGAACCATATCCTCATTTTGTTCATCTGGAAGTATGAAAACTACCTGGTCTGGACTCTTAGAATCCTCCTTTACTCTATTTGTTTTTTCTACTTTGTTTTTTTCTGTTTCTATGTTTTCCTATGTACAGCATGAATTCTGTATATTCTGTATAATCTATATACATAGCCTGAATTCTCCATTGCTCTCTGACCTGTAATTTCATGAAAACGCCCCTTTAAAACAAGATCGCTGCATCTCCAGTGGTGTATCTTGCTCATATATTTGTGTAAGTATACATTTCGGAAACATTTTGAATATTTTAGAGACATTAAATGATAAACATGAATGGTGAATTTAGGGATACTGAGTCGTGCGATACATATTTTAAAGTCTACCTTTCATGTGGTTTGAAGCCCTTGATACAGAGGTGCGATATTGACATGCATTCACATTCAAGAATCACTCCAGACATGTTCCCCATTCTCACCGCTCCACTCATTCAGCAAATGCGTTATGAAAATGAATTTTTGAAGTGCCCAAATTGCAGCCTCCTCCTAAATAGTTATTGCCTTTCTTCAATATGCAATATTCGTAAGATGTTCAATGCAACGTTCAGTCCGCAGAAGAGGCCCATCTCTGTCTGCACACATTTTCCAGGTACATTTGTGTCCTCCATGTTATCAGCACTCGCCCTGCTCTCCTCTATACTGTTTATGCATAAACAGATTCAAATGCCTTCTGTGCTTTGCTAAAACGCTTCTGCTGCTCCGTTTGGAAGTCACTGAGACTCATGAATGACCTGCTCAATCCTTTGCTGTTTTTTTTTTTTTCTTCTTCCTCGCTCCAAAACATCAACTTCAGCAACAGAGACAACAGATTCCTATTTCATGAGCCTCTAGTGCATTCTGTTCAGTATGCAATTGGTTTTGGGAAAAAAAAAAAAAAAAAATCATGATCCCGGAGGCAAGTCAAGATAGACAAGGGATGGAGAGACAGAGACGCTGATGCACAGACAGACAGACAGATAGAGAGATAAACAGGCACCTTTGGAGGCAGCTCACCTGTAAATAGGATCCTGCATAACCATCATCTTGCTCTCATCCCATGTCCATTCCTTCTTCTGTGGAAAACAAAACAAAAGAAAAATATATATATATTTTTAACTTTCTGACACACAGATTCTAGGACTGTAAAGCAGAATCGGCAGCAGATCATGAGCAAACATAAAGCAAGAAAAAAAAAAACGCTAGACTGTTGGAAGGTGTAAAACGCAACAAGCAGAAAACAGTATTACGTGATTTATTTCTTATATAAACCAGTGGTACAGTTACACCACAACTACTCTGATATTTTATTATTACAAGTTTTTATTTTGCCACCAAGCAGCAGCGCCTGAGTACTGAGTAATGAATTATGATTTTCATCTGATATTAACATGCAGTTTATCTGTCAAGTGGTTACATGTGTTTATCAGGCATTTTACAATTTCAAATGTCACTAAGCCAACCAGAGCTGATGACGATGATGATGATGCTGCAAAAAAATTACATTCAAGGGTATCAGTTCAATTAAACCCGATGCATCACAGTGTTCTTGCATCTGATGTCATTAAACCAGCCTGTATCAAACTGGTGGCAATCGGCTAGAAGACTGGGGCTACCAAATGCCACTGAGAAACCATACAGGTACATACTAACCTGGTAAATAAACAGGAATTAATAAAATATCAGACATGAGCACAAACGGACTGGTGCTTTTCACAGACTGACCTCCAGCTGGTCACTGTCCATGGTGCTGAACACTCAGCAAGCTGGATTAACATGGGCGTTTTTTTTGTTTTTGCTTGTTTATTTTTACTGAGGATGATCTGCTAAAAAAAAAAAAAGTGTGTGACACTGTTTACATTATCAGAAGCCCTTACACATATTTCCCCTCCACTTTAACCGGTGCCATAATCTGAAGTGTGTCCTCCATCATTCCCTCCCACGAAGTCCAATCAATAAGATGAAGGTGATTTATAAGTAATTAATCATATGGCACAGGTTAAAGCTACACCGAGGTTAGGATGCAGAGTGTGTCCTCTACCACTGCATTTAAGAGGGTGACCTGTTTACACGACTGCAGATCTGATCCGAAGCCGATAATTACTGATGCAGGTCAGAGCACTGGACTGAAATGCCGGGTTAACTCGTTCACAATAAGCTCTAGTCCCCCGCTGGTAGTGGGGTGTCAGGTTAGGGTAAAAGGCTGCATTTTCTTTCCTTTTTCCTTTTGCACTATGGCTCCTCAAACAGTCATGGTGGCCTCTGTTGACACTCCCAAAATCAAAAAGACATTGAAAAAAAAGCTTCAAAACAGTTTTAAGCTCCACCAAACAACTGCCTGCACATCTGACGACTGAAAACAACATTACTTTACTTACTTTAAGTTTCTGACTGCTGGCATTCATAACACTGAGAATATTACATGCCTAAGTGGCATTTGAAACGCCAACCTTATTATTTCTAATATTAAGGTTATTAATACTTCTGTGGTTGGAATTTTGTCACCGTTAAGACTCATAATGTCATATGCATCAGTTTCCACCAGATTAGATTACTGTAATGCCCTCTTCTGTAATGTTTCTAAAAAAGATGCACAAGGTGCACAAAGCCTAAAGCCTAGACTAGAAAGAGCTCAGATCTTTACATTTCCTCCTCTCCCTCGTGTCACATTTTTGGATTCAGCTACATCAGATCCTGTGGTAAATATGATTTTAATATTCTCATCCTCTCAAGTTGTATGTCTACTTCCCCCCTCTGTCTCTCTCTCTCTCTCCATCTCTGTCTGTTTGATTAAATCGACCTTCCAATTTAATGTCACAATCAAAATGTCAACACATGAACACGCAGGAATTATTCCTATCGATTTCCATCTCCACCAAGCTCCATTGACTCAATCATCCCCTTCTCCGTCCCTCCGCTGCCTTCGCCACAGTCAGAGATATAAATGGATTGCCGCCGGTCACGCTGACATTTCAGCTCGGTGGCCAGGGAGCCAAAAAAGAGGAGACAACAGGTGGAAGCAAAGCCTCGTTCAATCGACCGACCTTTCATTCCATCCTGACAATTAATCTGACATCAAGGCTGCAATGATGGCGTTTATATTTACCCCATCCGCCAATAGGACATCACCACAGGGATGCTGTCTTCTCTCATGGAGACATTTTGTATGTTGGTTTCTTTTCAAACACGCAAAACGAAGGCAAAGCAGCAGAGTAGAGATTACACTTTGCTTACATTTTGGGTGATATTTGTCTTTTGGTAAATGTCATATCAGCAAGTCAATGTCATCCACCTCAGATATGATGGAGTTTCTCCCTGACCGTAATAACATGACAGTCTGTAAAACTGAATGAAAGCCATGAAATGAAATTTTCTTTATATTTAATTTATCATCTATTCAATAACCAACCCATTTTTCATATCCGCATGTCTCTACTCAGGGTTGTAATATTCAGTGAGCTCAATTATAATTTTTATTAATTATTTCTTTCATTTGAAGGCAGGAACCTCTTCTGGTGTTTCCCTGCCTTTGCATAAGTGCAGTGGGTCACCCTGCCTTGAAGAGCTGCGAACCTGAAAATCAATCTCATTAAGCCTGCCTTTCATTACAGACTGTCCCATGATTGTCTAAAGGCTGTTTCAGGGGCTTTTGTGTTTCATATCTGGGCTTTTCCCTGGGTAAAAATACTTGGGGAAACACTGAATTGTTGTCATTTTGGATGAAAATGAAAAAAAAAAAAAAGAAGGGACATGAGATCAGATGCAGACTGAATTATTTGCACGTGCTCATTTACATACACATACTGTAAATATGGGCATTTGGGTTCCTCCTGCCCCCACCCACCACACACACACACACACAGAAAAACACACATGCTCAAACATGGACACACATAATTGAGCATTTTTATTGGACTAATGAATAGCTCCTTCCTCAGAGGACCATTAAGACAACTCAATTACGCCTCCTTGTAACAAGACACTAATGTATGCCTGGTATGTGTCTCTGCGCCCAATCTGGCTCAGGTAACAAGTCAAGGTCAGTGTAATCCCCCCGTGCTCAAGACAATCTGTACTGAAAGCTCATAAGCCAGGGAAATTATGCTAATTGCTCAATCTATGGATGAAATACCATTTGCGCATCTTTTCACCATTTGCACTATACTTGTTGTTATCATTTCTGCCTGGTATGTGCCTTGTTTTGTCCTCCTCCAGCTTAATTTATAAAGATTTAGATCCATCTATATTTATTTTTTAAAATGTATTTATTACAGTATTTATAGCCATTATTAGTATTATTAAAGCTCTTTTTATTAGTCTGTTTTTTTGTAGATGATTCACGATTTTAGTGGGAATGATCATTTTTGCATCATAATTTTCATTTTAACTGAAAAAACTGTTAAAATGATCATGTGCTTGTTGGGTACGGACCCCAGCAAAATTCATCTTTTCCTCCTTTCCGCCTACTCGCCTCTGGAGAACACAACATGTACGACACGGCGTCGCTAGGACCTCAAAATGTCATTTATCATGGCATTTTACCGTTATGAAAAACGTGCAGCTCCTGGGGATTACTTACTTGGCCCGTTTGTGCTATTGGTTCTCACAACTTGTATTTGAAAGATCACCGAAACGAATTTCTAAAAATGATTCTGCACAAATCTTTGATGTTAACGATGAATCTCGAAGATTTTTTTTTTGTTTCTCTTTAATGCTTTATTCAAGGGAGATGGTTGATGTTTTGGCTGCAAGAACATTCAAGGTTCTTGCAACTGAAACATCGACAGACTGCCGTGAACGGATCGATGCGGAGGTGAAAAAGTGTGTGATGGAATTGACTTTTTTTCTTTGGATTTGGATCTTCGGGGACTTCGATTCCCTGCAGCACACAAGAGACAAAGCAAGTGGTTGCTTTGTCTTTAATGCCTCCTAATTAGCGCTTCCCAGCCAGCTTTGTCAACAGTTACAGCACACCTGTTATGTAGAGCTGGGCGATATATCAATATTATATCAAAATCATGATATGCCACAAGATATTACTGGAGTTTTGGATGCTGTAATATCATGATAAGGCAAATAATACTAAATATTGATAGTTGCTGATGATGAATAAGTTGTCTTTTCCTGATTTTAAAGGCTGCATTACTGCATTGTGTGAACTTATTAGTATAGACAAACCGATTAACTTGGCCAATATCTGGCATTCTGAGATAATTGATGAACAAAAAAAAAAAAATCCTCTGCAGGCAGCTTTGTCAGCGCTGCCCCTTATCCGCTGGAAAATGCTGTAATGCAGGCAAGATTTTGAGTATTTTTCGGTTTAAATTGAATTTTTTAATTACCGGTGGACATATTTAATTGTTACATTTTTTTTTCCTTTTTAATTTAACAGCATTGCAGACAGAGCGCAGATCTAATTAAGCAAAGCAGAAGATAACATTAGCTTTAAATAAATCTTCATGTGAGTTCAGCATGTCTCATTTGTCATTGTTATTAACCGCTGTATTTTATCAGGTCCAAAAAAAAAAAAAGGTCATATCGGCCTCTAAATGCTCTCTAAATGTCAGCGTCGGAAATTCAAAAATCCATATCAGTCACCCACGACTCCAGCTGTTGTGTTATTTGCTTGGTTTGCCACCTGCTTGGTCGTCCTATCAGAAATCTCTTGTGTGCAAATATCTTATGAAAGCATCAATACTCATCCCTACAGTACTGTCACAAAATTGGGGTATTGAGGTATTCAAAGATATCGTGATATTTGATTTTGAGCACCATGGCCAACTCATTAAAACAGCGTCAAAACCTTTACAAATGATGCTACCAAAGCAGGCGAGTCACAGCGACGATGCAATCAGGGAAAAACAGGAGAAAGAGCGAGACGTCTGCCGCGTCGCTCGGGGTGTGAGCGCAGGACGCGCGCTGATCGCCTCTGCTGTCACTGTTAATAACATTACACAGGTTTCTGCAGGGCCTACACTCTGCCAAGAGCCAGCAGCTGCACGTGGGAAGCAGAACAGCTGTCTCCGATGAACACAGTGAATGGACAGATTGTGGGAATGATGAATCGAGATTGAAAAAAAAAAAAAAAAAAAAAGCGAAAAACAAAAACAAAAACAAAACCGCACGAGGCGAGAAAGGAAATCGGACAGAGTGGACTTTGCTTCCTCGACTTCCACTTGTTTGTCTCGTGTCTGATTGCCCGTGTGTCTCGACGGAGTACAGCTGTCAGCAGCGCCACACACACACCTGGTAAAGCACACACACACACACACACACTCAAGTCTCAGCTCTGTGCCTCCACTTTCATCTCCGCTCTCTCATCTCCTACTCAAACGTCCTCCTTGTTTTCATCCCTTCTTTCTTCACTCCTCAAAACCTCACCTCTCCGTCTTCCAACCAGTTTCTCTCAGCCTCTCCCTTCTCTCCTCTCCTCCATCTGCGGTCCAATTAAGTTGAAGAATGATCATCACCTCTTGTGGGTGCCACCGAGATTCAGGATACAGGAAATGAATCCGCCCAGTTCCTCAAAACCAGGAAATGACAAGACCCAGGCGGCACTGAGAGGGAGAATTAAATGCGGGACGGAGCTCGAGACGTTCAGAGATAGGAGAGCAAACTGTTGTTGGCTTGTCTGGAAAGTTGAAAGTCGAAAACTAATTACATCCCTCCAACTCCGCACCCGTTACAAAGCTGAAATTACAGTATTGGTCATGGGTAGAGACCGAACTCCATTCACGGCCCATGGGAAGGTGTGAAGAATTATCAGACAGGAGTGAAATGAGAAAGTTTTCAAAATGCCTGTTATCGTCTGACGGGCCGCCTCAGCAAATTAACAGCGGCTCACTAATATTTTCACATATTTTACAGGTGCTGTGATGTATTAAACTGCCAGTAAAGCCATTTGTGGTCAAAGTAGTTTTCAAAAAAGAAAGAAAGAAAGCAAGAAAAAAAATCAGTTCATTGCAACTGCCACACACCGAGTGCAGGATTTGATCTACTGCTGCATTCATGCTCGGTATGAAGTCGTATTCAAGCTTCAGTGGATGTCATTTTTAAGACTCTGGCAGCTGAACTCTCTGTCTTACGGAAGTCCCCGCAAAGTCTCGGGAAAACTTAAATGATGGCCTCTTGACGGCTTCAAATGAGTTTCTCTGTGAACTCAATCAATCAATCAATCAGTCGATGGATCATTTGTTATATAGCAGATTTCATGGAGTGGCTGTAGATGTGCAATGCGACAAAAACAAAAGCAAAAAGGCAAAACGCCAAATAAAAAGAATGAAAGGAAAAAGCCAGGCTCAAGAGATATGTCTTCATTTTTTCCTTTATAAATGACCTCAGAGGTGGAGCCGCTCAGTTCCTCGGGCAGCTCCAGACACGAGGGCCACAGCAGCTCAACACCGTCTCCTCGTGCATTTTCAGCCTCAAACTCAGAGCTGTCATTGGTTTTATAAAGGTTTCATACTGAGAGGAATTTAAGAAAATAAACCAGCAACAGAGAAATATGAATTTGCAGTGAAATGAAGGCGAACATAATCTCACTAAGCCTCCTCTCTCCTTAACGGTGACGTCGTTGTGATGGTTGTTTCCGGGCATGGGAAGCCTGAACTTGCCTCTTCAAGTAGAGAAGTTATAAAAGCAGCATGACGGCTAATGTTGCAGTACACCGTCAGTGAATATGAGCCTCATTCGCAAAAATAAAATAGTAGCACAGCCAAAACATAACCTACTTAGACGTATACAGCATATATGCACAAAAACATGCATGCATAAACAAATAATTGAAAATTGCTGACGACTGTGAGCATGCTGTTTCTCTACCATTTTCACAAATACACATGAGACACTGTAATTAAGACAGCTTTGGAGTTGCTGTGAGGTTTATTTTTCACTTTGATGTTGCTAGGCTAACGACTCCTATAGACTTCAAGTGTTTATGCTAAGCTAACACAAAATGCTAACGGCAGGAACTGAACCACTGGACGTACAAATGATGAAAATGATATCAAACATCTTTTTTTTTTTTTCAGTCTGGGTAAGTCAGAAAATTTTGCCCAAAATGTTCCTTTAAAGTAAAAGTGTACATCAGAAGAAGTTTCAGATGTCTCAGTATCACTGTTTGCCCACACAGGATCACACATTATTTGTTATTTTGCATTTTTCCTCCACGTATTTGATGCTAAAATGACACCGAGGACAGAGTATCTCTCTCCTTTTGGAAGAAATTATGAATCAAGCACAAAAGGTCACTCACTTTTTTCTTTTTCCTCAAGGTGACTTTCACGCCGTCCACCGACACCACGATGTTGACCTTTTTCTTCTTGATGTTTTTCACTTTAAACTCATACTGCAGAGAAGAAGAGGAGAGAAGACAGACAGAGAGATTTATTAAAATTGGTGGGGAGCTCAGGTGGGCTTTGATATCGTCACACGCTGCCAAATATTCATAAGGATCTTACGACAGCCCAGTCTGGGTGATTACTCATGCCTGACAGCACAGAGCAAAAACGGCTCTTAAAGACAGAATAGGAAAAAAATAATGTTAATTTAAATGGCACTTTAAAATCATTTTACAGAAGGAACCTGTTGTTACTGATCCACATTCTGGAGCAGTCGATGGGAACCTGCCTCGGGCCGTGATCTGGCCCATGGGGGGTTATGAGCCCGATCATATAACCTGATGCCATACTCATCCACGCACTCTTAATCAAAGACCTCCCCTGCATATATTTAAGTTAAACTCGGTCTAATTAACCTTTTACCCAGGGGTTTTCAAAGAGTTTCATGTTTCCAGACCCCAAGTTCACACTCCTAAAGTCACAGACCCCTATTTGAAGTGATTCTGCCCTACAGTGACCCTGATATGAGAAGATACTCTGATTTGTCTATTTGTGTATTAAGTTGTTGTCACAGTGGTGAGATTAAAATATAATGTTGAAATAATCACTCAAAGATTTTTTGTAATGTTCGAGTTTCCAGTGAATTCAATTATGTTGACATTAAAGGTCATGCTTTACTTGGGCTGTCCAATATCCACTACTGAAATTCAGCTGAGTATAAACTTTGTTGAGTTTTACAGTCAGTTTTGATGCTTAACTTTAAGTCAAGTTGTCCGATATAAATACACAAATTATCTCACTTTTAAATAGCATCAAGCTTGTAGCAATTAGAGTTTAGGCTATGGTTTAAGTTGGGGTTAGGTTGGTACAAAGTTGATGCAAAGTTGAATATTAATACTGGACAGTCCAATTCTCATTTTCTCAGTTCTCATTTATTTTGCTGAGGACCCCCTGGAGGCCCCTTAAGGACCTCTGGGGGCCCCCGAACTTCACCTTGGTAACCACTGTGCTGGGCAAGCCTGCTTTCCTAAATGGATGGACTGCATTTCTATAGCACTTTTCTAGTCTACTGACTCACTCAAAGCGCTTTACAACATCTGCTTCACATTCACCCGTTCACACACACACACACATTCACACACTGATGGCAGGTGCCAAGCCGCCCATCAGGAGCGGTTAGCGGTTCAGCGTCTTGCTCAACGACACTTCAACTCGCTCTCTCGGGGAGCCACCTCCTGAGCCATGCCTGTCTCGAGCTCAATTTAGATTTCAAATCATGCACCATCTCAAAAAAAAAAAAAAAAAAAAGTGCAATCGAGGTTATGAGCAGGACTGTCAGAGAACTTCACCATCAGTATCTGGTCTACGCAGAATCATAATGAGCCGTGCAGGCGTCCCTGTCCCCTCCAATTCAAGGCTTCACGCTAATGATAAACAGATTTGTCACAGAAATGACAAACAGCCCCGCTGAATGAACACAGCATGGTCTGCAGACCTCTGTCACAGTCAATTTAAACACCATAGATCAGAGCGAGACAGGTTCCATCGCCGCCGCTGCCTTTAATGGAGCTGTGGGCTCTGTCAACGAGCAGCACTGCAGCAGGCGACACACTCAACACTGTACAGGCTGAAAAATACACAGGCCAACAGCACAGCAAATAGACTGAGCCCGTGTGTGTGCGTGTGTGTGTGCAGGTGTGAAAGATGGATTGCTTTCTTATAGAAACCATGGGAAATGCACCTGTATTCAAACTCACGTGCGTGGCCATATGCAAGCGCACATCCTCACACACACACACACACACAGCGGAGTGGTGATTGCTGTCATCCCTCACCCACGATCCTCTGCAGCTGATGGCATTCTGTGTGAGTGGCTTGTAATTGAGTTGTGCGGGACCACCTGCCACAGCAGCCTGGGTAGAAATTCGCCATAAGCAATTCTGTCTGTCTGTCTGTCTGTGTCTGTTAGTCTGCCCGTCTGTCTGCCTGCACTCTTATTGAGTCAGTCAGCTGAAGTGTGCAGCGAGGTTAAACAACACTGGCCTTTCCATACCGGGAGTTTCATTAATGCTGCACTCGGCAGGGATGTTATGTAGAAAAACAACCGTCCTCTCAGCTTAAATCATGAAGCGTTGCTTCCCCAATAATTGAGATGCCGATGAGCTCCTTATTCGTCCCAAATTAAATTCAAGCATCAGATACAGCGACTTCTGGGAGAACTTATTAACTGATGAGCAAAATACAAACTCCTAAACAGCAATGAGCGAGCAGAGAAAGCCCGACTCATCAACAAGGGCTCACTGGTGCCCGCACGCACATCCTATACCTTTTGCTCTGATGTTTAAAGACATAATTTGCAAATAAATAATGAACAAATAGTATACTTTTTTTTAAAAATGATCAATCAATAAATAAACCTCCTCACCACTTTGATCCCAACCAGCCACTGACACAGACTTGATTTCTTCAAACTCTCAAAAATTCATAAAACGCCACTCTCAGATGCCGAGTTTCACAGATGGAAATTGTCTGATTGTGTCAACAGAGAGCTCAGCGTCCCAGCATGCACCGCTTCCAATCTCTTTTATTGGCTGGCGAATTGTAAACAGGCAGTAAAAACAGTGCAGTTCCTTGTTTCGGTGGCTGTAATCCACATGAAGAAGAAGTCACTGTTTCCTTTCATTATTATTAATGTTGACTGAACGGATGGCCAATCTGCTATTTCAACCCTGCTGTATTATTTAAATGCATTGCTTATTTTTTCCCCCTTGCTTATGATCTTATCCTATACCACATAAAAGCCGACACCATATTTGCTTATTTGCTTTTCTTTGGGCCAATATTGTTGAAACACAGAAGAGATGGTGTGTTTTTACAGAATAATTCATACGCTCATTTGACAGATTATGTAATGAAGAGACAAACGCTGCGATGAAAATGCATGCAAATGAAACTTCTTATGGAAATCACTGGAACCGGGTTACTGTGTCGCTCCAAACTGCCCGCTGGACAGTAATGGATAAGCTCGGTGCAGTCGGCGTGGGCTGCCAGAAACAGCTGGTCGACGAGTGAATTATCCAAAACACTTTACTTTACGGTTTTATTAGCCTACTACTCGGATGTTGCAGCAGATTTATATGCAGAGAAAATTTGGAAAATATATACTTTTCTCGTTGTTGACTCATCTGCACCCACCAACATTTTTTTTTTTTTTTTTTTTTTGCAGGTACCCAGGAGGCCCAAACAACTGAATCCACCAGCACACCACTAAAGCTTTCAGAGGAAGTTAAATTTACGCTATTAAGAGAAACTCTGGTCATTCTGTGGCCTGATCTGAACTCAAGCAGACCTCATTAACTTCAAGTTGGTGGGAGGAAAGCGAAAGAATCGGAGAACAGAGGAGGGAGACGGGGTTAGTGAGAGTAGGTGTTTCGCTGCGATTATCATTTGCCATCAAGGAAATTAGAGCCTCGTTGCCTCCAGAAAGCCAGAACCTCCTCTGTCACTCCGTCTGTCAAGTTCTCCCACCTGTTCGCCGGCGCTTGTCTCTTTCCGTCTTTCAGTCTGTCAGTATTCCTACGTCTGCGGCTGTCAGTCGGCGCGTCGGCCCAGTGGTTTGTCCTCTCCTCTGTTCTCCGTGCTCTGCCTGTGACTTACTTGATATTCATGTTACAGTGCGCTCTATCTGTTCTAATATATTTGTTGCCCATTTGTGGGGCATGAGCCGCAGCTGCATCACTGCTGTACGATGAATCTTTTATGCTCTCGACATAACACGAGTCCACATGAGAGTAGTCAGGCAACACCCTCTCCCGAGGTTTAAAACACCATTAAAAGTTTTTTTTAGTGCTATAAAAGTTTTTCGGCTGGAGAGTCGGGGAGCAAGTCATAATGAAACAGAGAGAGAGAAGGAGCCATCTGGGGTCTTTCTGTACATGTATGCATGGCGGATAACAAATGTCTGCACAACCTTTCAACATTTTCTGTTTTCGGCTCCTGAGGCTTGAAATGAAAACCTGACTCTTTCCACTTTTGCTTGGTAACCACCAAAATCAAGACAAAAATGAAAAGCTATTCGTTTTTTTGAATTGTATGAAAAATGTAAAGCTAAAAAAAGATCCCAGCTGGAGCAAGCCAAGTCCAGCCGCTGAGGTTTACATGACTCGCTGGTTCATGTCACAATCAATATCACACCAAGTGATATTTTCAACTGATATAAGAAAGTTATGTAAGGACCTTATTTCATCTATCAGTGCAAGTCATAGCTGTGGACCACAACAGGCTTTTTTTTGCTATTTGCTGTATTACACAAAAGTGTTTAATTCAACGTCTTAACTTACACTGATCAATTTCCTGCTAATCTTTTGCACAAGTTTTGGTCTTGTTCATCCCACAAAAAAATAATGGAAAAACTCTTCACTGTGAGATGTAAGCGGCACGATTATCACTCTGATCACAATACTGGGAATCACTGTTAAGCTGAAAATTAAACAGGCAAATAAACATAGGCACTCCTTTTTTCTTGCACTAGTTGGGAGCATCAGAAGATTGCAGAGGAGAGCGATGCTGTGAACAGAGGGTATGTCAACCTACTGTTTCACTGCCAAGATACTACAGGGATGATCAGTGATCTTGGTGATAAAACTGATCATTTTTGGTGTTATATAATTAAGGACTGCATTAGAGGACACTGATTTATGGGTAATAATGTGAGACTTTCTGGTTGTGCAGGTTAGCCATTCCTTACTAGTCTGTGAAATTGAGTTTTTGCTAAAGTCTACTGTTGTGATTTGACATTAGGCGAACTTGATTAGCCTTGAACGTGATGAAACATTACATTCGGCAAACATGAAAAACTACAGAAGGGTGTCATGTTAAAAACAAGGCAATGCAGCTCCTACAACATATCAATAAAAACCTGGGCAGCTGCTGGCACAAAAGACCTTTTCATACGTTCTGTTGTCTTGACACAACTAATCTATCACGAAAAGTGCCTCTAAGGCCGAAAAGTAAGGTTCTTTGTTCCAGGATGACTTCTAAAGGTTTCTGGGGTAAAAACAATTATCGAGCCAGGTCTTTTAATCAGTTTGTTCAACCTGTTTTTTTATCCTCAAGCTTTCCCCCACCCCCCAAAGACCAAACCATAAAGCAGCACGCCAGCCGCAATATTCAACACCACTGATAGAAAAGTTTCATGTCCACATCAAAAGACCAACATTTACACGTAAAGAACAAGCTACACCTGGTGTGTACAGTGTGAGTGCTGCCTTTCCAGTTGAGTTTACTATCAACATGAACACCCAGGTATTTGTAGGACTGCACAACGTGTTAAGGAAGACATGGGCAACATGCTTCACCCAAACATCATGAACTAGTTCCTTTGTTTTCCATCGGTTACGTGGCCTAAAAGAGCAGAGTCATCAGAGGTTTTTTTTAAATAAGAGAGTCAAGAGGAAAAGGAAATAGTAGACAGTGATAAAACAGCACCTTGTGTCCGAATAAAGATGATGTCTGTCTAAGATGCTGAGGTCTGGAAAGGAGATTGTCTGGAGATTGGTGGGGCTGTGCACATTAAAATCCATTAACTTGTCGGCCAAAAGATGAGGCTGAACGGTACTGAAAGCACTTGAAAAATCATAAAACACAATCCTGACGTGGCTGTCCCTACCTTCTGAGTGGCTATAGATTTTATTTAACATAAAAGAGAAGTAAGGCATCGTCATCTCCAACTCTCTTCGTGGATGGAAACTGCAGAAGGTTCAAGGGACGATGCGACGCCAACCTTTGAAAACATTTCATGGGTGATGAATGAAGCTGGACCTCATCAACCCAAAAAGTGACAAAGGGAGAATTTCAAGGGTTTTCACGATTTAATTTATGATCTATGTTATGTCTATCAATGGCGACTGTAATTTTTTTTTTCTTGTAAGGTTGCCAACATGGTCTCTTTTTGCTAGAATTGTCAATTAAAACCTCCAGAAGATAAAGGTTTCATTACCTTGACGGGCTTCATTGCTCATCATTTTCAGCGTGAAGATCAAAAGCATTCATGAGTTGTTCAAGGTGTAAACCAGAAAACCACGAAACCTAACATTGACCTCTAAAACTCTTACATTATCGCTTTTTCAGTTCAATTCAATTTTATTTGTACAGCGTCAAATCATAACAGAGGTTATCTCAAGGCGCTGCACAGACACCAAATAGATACTGGCCGATCCTGTGAAGCAAAATCTGCCCAAACAGCAGCACAGGGCGACAGCGGAGAGGAATAAAACCCTTTTAACAGGGCCAAAAACCGCGAGCAGAATCTGAATCTCTATGAAAGATCGCTTCAAAATTGCTTGAAGACTGCTTGGAAAACTTTACCAAGTAGTAGGGCCCCTTGTTTTCTTGCATTCAAAAGTTTAATTTTGCAACAACACCTGATCAAAATTATTTCTCTTGGTTTAACTATATCCACCAAGTAACTAGCATATTCATTTATTCATTTACTACTGTTTTGGCTGACCTTGAAAAATTGCATTGTTACTTATTTTTCTTTCTTTTTTTTTGGTACTGGCAGCTGTCAGTTTGATATAATCCAATTATCTTGTCACTGTTCTCCATGCTAGATAATCAATAAACAAATTAATCAAGAAAAAAATTTTAAAAAAAAAGATGCTGTGACCTTCAAATGTCAGACCTCCAGGTAATGAAAACTTGAGGATGTGTAGATTTTTTATTTATTTATTTATTTTTTTACATCCACTGAAAGTGTACTCAAGTGTGCATGTTTGTTGTGTGTCCGCTTCTTCTGCTCGCATCATGTCAAAGCGAGTGGACATCTGAGCGTATGAAGGGCGGCTGTGTGATGGAAGAAGGCAGAAGGCAGGATGAAGGGCCCAGTCAGCATCACTTTATCAGAAGGGAGGGTGAGGAGGGCATTAACAAAGAGGGAGGCTGAGGCTGGCCAGGAAACCAATCAGCTCCTTAACCCCGGGTTACAATCCATGCTGACTATAACACAACACTACCGGCTGCTGCTTTCAATACGAGTGTGTGCTGTTTGAGAGAGAGCGAGGGGTGAAGCAGCGCTTGTGGTCTTTTGCTGCTGGTGATAAATCTTGATTTAACCGCACGTGAGAGACTCTCGACAGACTTAAAGGGATGCTAAACCCAGTTAAACACAGAGATTTTATTATTTAGCATTATTCTTGAGCACTATAGTCATTATCCAGCAAGATTTGAGAGTTTCTACAGGACAATAACTGCAACAAAAAGGAGCTTTTTGGAGCTGCATTTTCTATAGTAATACATTCCACCAAGGCTGGGAGGATGTTCCCCTAGACCAACATTTCTGTCCCAAAGCTGGAAAGACCAAGCAACTATAAGGTCAGACAACAGGGTCAAATATCATGTTTGTTGGAACCAGTGGTGCAAGCATGTGTTAGTAAATTTTTTTTACAGCTTACACAGCCAAAGAGCTGAGAAAAATCCACTTGCAGCAGTAGACTTGGTATGACAAAGTCCACGACTCACGGCATCTCTAGCTGAGGCTCTATATGCAGATGGAAGCCTTTGCAAACACACACCTCCTCTGATATTATTTCTACCGTTCATTCAGGCTAGCAGGGGACAGCAAGTGCAGTTGAGGAGCCCATCAAACGGGGACAGGAGGAATAAAACCTGAGGTTGTGCTCTGACCGGATCGCCCTCAGTTTTATGTGTGAGAGTCACATTTAAATCCCCAGTAAAGCCGCTCATTCGAAACAGATGGAAACAACTGACGGGCCTCTCTCTGCATAAAAAGGGCTTCATATTCTCACTTTCATGAAAAACTATTTTAATGAAGACTTAAATGTTTTAGTTAACCACCTCTTAATCGTTTTTTAAGCTGTGTCTAAGTGTGTGCACTCACACCAAACACAAAATATGCACTGTTGCTGGAGGCGGCTCGTCCGGATCAGTGGATCATGTTGCTCCTTGCTTTTCTGTGAGCTTTTCCATATGCAGACATTATGCCTTTGTGTATTCTTTGCACAGCATATAAGCATATAATGTCAGCACAATCCCACAATGCAATGCCCTTTATAGGCTTCTTGCCTACAAAGTGATTCCCAGCAGCCAACAGCCCGCTCTGTTGTAAATACTAAACTATGGGACTTTATCTTACCACCAGATGGTATGGAGAGCAGCAACAAGTTTGTATGTAAACTCTTTGCAAAGCCACTCCTCTCTCCCTGCTCCACACACACACACACACACACACACACACACACACAAACACGTACGTTCAGGTGCTCTTAACAAAGGTTCAATTATCCTAAGTCATGAAAAAACTACCTGTGCAAGTGTTTACAAAAGACAGAAAGGATTTTGACAACAGACACTGGAGCAGAGAATAAAAGGACCGAAAACAGCAACATGTCTGCTCTGTTTGAGTTCGGTTCGTATCATTATGCCTTTAAGACTCTCCACAAAGCGCAAATTACTCGCAGGTGCTGAAATCACATGGTGCACACCGTTAAAATCACAAGTTTAACACAGGGTTTTATGCGTGTCATTATCAGTGTGTGATACCGATCGATGAGACAAACCTGTATCGCCAGTGGCAATTTTCTACATTTCTAAGTTTACAGAGTGCTTCACTATGAGGACAAAATAGCAGAGAAACAAGGATACGCTCGGGACGAAAAACAATACAGTGGAAATGATGATTATGATGATTATGTTGTTATTTGGGCTGACAGTGACAATTACAGTTTGCATGCCGCTGATGAGTCACTGTTCTCCGCTTGCTAATGGATGGCGATAATGAGGCTTTATTTTACATGACAGCTCCCTGAATCTATCTACATTGTCTGTCAGTTTATCCGAGTGTAGATGCGGTGCGGAGTGTGTGTGTTTCGTGGCTGTGACTGACAGCCGTGAGACAAATCGCGTTTACTGAGAGTAGTTTGAAGACGGAGTCGGAGAACTGCTTCTTGGCAAGGAAAATCTCTGGCCAACTTTACTGTGTGAACGGCAGATTGTTAGCAGTTTATTCAGTTCATTTGCTCCACAACACTGCATGATAGCACTTTGGCGCATTGTGTGTGTGTGGTGGAAGGTGTTAGACCGGCTTGCATAAGTTCTTGCTGGTGCTGCTCTACACTAAATAACACTATGAAAGGGAACCGTTCATCCAAAATACATAAAAGACTTTCCCACGTACCCCTTGTGCAAAACATCCATCCAGATATTTTCTATGTGGAGCAACGTCCTCTGTCTTCCTCCCTGTTCTCAGAAATGAAATAGTTCCCAGTGAAACTCTTCACCTCGAGGGGTGTGAATTGTCTCTGGAAAGAGCTTCTGAGCTTTTCAAATGTACATTTTTGATGTTTTGTGCTCCACAAAAGAAGAGGATTGTGTCCCGTTTTATCTGGGGTGAAGGGAGACAGGAGAGCTGCGGTAGATGTGAAACGTTGCCAGATCACACAGAAACTCTCTGGACAGATAAACTGCACAAGAGTTAAATGTTTTTCCTCGCTTGTGTTTTGGGTGAACTGTACCTTTATCCGAGGAGACACTATGGGCTGCACACTGTGAAACTGATCATAGAAACTTTGCGATAAAAAAAAAAAGTCTGCATATTCCTGTAACTGTTGCACTCGTCAACCTGTTGGAACCTGCAAACAAGATAGACACACACATGGGCGTGCACACACACACACACACACACACACACGCACACACACACATACAGAGGTCTGCTCTCAGACTCCCACTCACAGTAATATGGACAAGGCTAATGCTCCCACACTTCAATTATGTTGTCCTCTGTGTGTGTGTGTGCCTACATGTGTCTGTGTGTGTATGCAGAGAGAGGGAGTGTGTATGTGTCATGTGTCAGGAATTTTATGGATGAGTGTTGCAGTGTGTGTGTGTGTGTGTGTAGGAGTGCGCAGAAGCAGCTTCACTCTGTCGCAGTGTGTTGATTCTAACATGACGGCCTGCCTGACACACTGCATGATTGACCTCCATTCACGTGATTACATCAGCAATTTAATGGATTTCAAGCAGGGCTTCTCTGGCTGAATGTTGAATGTATGCGGCACAATGTGACAGATCTGGCACTTATCTTGAACCGCTCTGTCTGTTTCTTTTGGATACAGCCCCATCATTCAATCCACATCAACACGGCAGCGCACGGCTCTTAAGGAGGCGCGTACTCCCCGATGGCTTTTAGCCTCCAATCAAAGACTCGGCGATGATACGATTTCCAGCAGTACATAAAACGGGACTTGGAACAAATCTAATTACGGCACTCAGACCGCAGAAATAGCTGCACTTGAGCAAATGCATAAGTAGTCGATTTATGGCGCCGGTATTCTATTAAACCACAAAACACCCTGGCTCCTCCAGACATGACGGTGATGGTGTTTTAAATGAGTGCACGTTAAGAGCTCACATCGTAGTTTAGGTGTAATTGGGGACACGGCGGACGCACGCATCTCAATTTCCTGATCACAAATATGCATCGACAGGATATTTGCGTGGATTACCGAGGAAAATCCGACAAACAGTCTACACGTAATGCATCTCTTTTCTGTCAACAGGACATGCTTACATCGAGCTACACCACTGCCAAATAGGATCTTGGTGTACATGTAAACAAATTGAAACGAAATGACTGCTAAGCCCAACAAATAGGCTCATCAATCATGCAAATAAGTCACTCTTTTTGCCTTTGTTTTGTTTTTTTTTTTTCTGTTTTTTTGTCTTCACCTAGCATTTACAGCCCATATTTCCTGATAAGCACATCGTTATTTCCTAAAGGTCCCTACCTCCTGTTTCCACTATAATCCATCATTTTGGCAACAAAGACACCAACACACCAACACAATAGTGTCCTCAGACTGAGATGCTATTTTCACTCACAGAAATATCACCCGGGAGCCAGGAGACCACAATAAAAGCCTGCGCTTATGTTGATGACCGCAACTCACCGGGGGAGGCTGAATGCATGAGGAGCAAAATAAAAGGGTCAAACAGGCACCTTGCAGACACAGACAAACACACAGACAGTGAAGTCAAGTAGTCAGCTGGTGTTTAATGGTGTCAGCCGGGCAGCCAAAGGGACCTTTGCTGAAATAAAGGCTGCCTGGATGGAAACCTTTTTTTTTTTTTTTTTTTTTTTTTTTTTAGCTCAGCTTTTCTGAGATACCTATGTTGGTGTCCAAGTTCCTCTCCATCTTTTTTATACAGAAATTCAGTGTCTGCCAGCCTCGCTTCCAGCCCTGCTAAATCATCCAGCCCTCTCCCACCTGGGCGTAAAACACACACACATACACACACACACAGTGCCAGCATACAACACAATGCCATACTTCAATCAAAACCAGTGCCATTAGGATGCGGAAGGTCAATCATGTGCACATCTCCATGCTTACCTCTCTCCCAGATTAATGTTGGTGCCCATTTTGCAATATAGTTTAAATTATACGTATGCATCCATTTCAAATAGAAAATGATTAGCCTGTGGTATTAAAAATGCACACATGCTTGTCTTATAATGTGCTCAGAAATTCAGTAAAATGTTTGCGATTGCTGCCAAGCTCAAGTTCCCGCACACCTCCGCACCAAAGGCTTTGGACTGGCACGACCCCGGAGGATTTACAGCTTGTGCGTCACAACTGAAACACATTAGACTATCAAAAATTGGCTGATATCGCTACTTGATTCAAACAAGTGATGTCAAACGTAATCCAAGCTGAAGAGGAGCCTGGGCCTGAAGCGGATGCACATAAGTGAAATACTGAGGGAAGTTTGCGGCTTGGTGATATGGACAAAAACTTCAAGCTCGATAAGGGGAATTTCATATCTTGATAAGGTTACATATCACAATATAATATGTTTTTTTGTAAATTTGGTGAAAAAAGTTGCCTATACAAAATGACCACATAAGAACTTTTGGATAATTCTGTGAGCCAAATACAAATGAAGGGCACTTTCTCCTTTCTCCTTTTATTTGGCAGTGACATTGAACAGAATTGAGTTTTGCTTTTGCCGTCAACATTTCCCTTCCATTGGCTCACATCTTTTGGCTCTCCCTGCACCGCCTCTCACGCTTCTTTTGATAAAGACAGAGGAGGTTGGTGTGTTGGAAACCGACGTGGGAACCGCTCTCTGGTGCACTCTGGTGAAATGCTCTCTGCGTTTTCTGGTCAATGTCAGATTTCTTACATCCAAACCCCGTCCAAACAACAGATGTACTCCCCTTTTGAGGTCCAAGACCCTTCTCTTGTCCTGGTCTGTATTTGTAGAGCTGCGGGAAGTTTCGTTGTGTTGCACTCCTCCATGTTTGAAACAACAGGAAACAACAAATTTAGGAAACAGGAGGAAACTTGGATAGACATTTTCCTCTCATCTCATGAAATACTCCAGTTTGTACATGGGTAATAAAATTAGCCCAAACACTCATCCCTTGTTCCAAGCATTTAATCAATATCAATGTTCATTGCCAGCAAATGCTATCAATTTTTATTGCATTTGTTGAGGAGTTGTTGCGAGATTACTCTGGAGGGAAAACAGACACTGGGGGAAGGACAGATCAACACAGAGAGAGAGAGACTGACAGAAAATTGGACCATCAGCGTCATGTGGACAGAGACCCAGAGCGAGGGGAGAACAAGAGCACAAACTGCCTGAGAGCCAAGGACAGAGTTACAATTCGTCTTGTTCACCTCAGCGCCATGTTTGGTTACATCATGAGGGGGATTAGAGGTGGAAGAGCCACGTTTACATGCACACCATATACCGATTCGGGTCAATATTCTGGTTAAGGTAATATTCCCAATAAGGTGTTTATATGCGCTGCAGCAACTGGAATATTCTGTTTACATGTTACTTGGCATATTCCCATGTTTCAGCATATTCCGCGCTCTTATGCAATGCAATACTCAACCTGCGGGGGGCAGCAAATTGCCTATAGGCGTCTGGTCTGCCGGAAATACAGAAGAAGAAGAAGAAGCTGTTGCTATTTCTGTGTTTTCTCCCATCGATATACTCCATGATATTTAAGTCTTTCATTAGCTGAAGGCGGACTGCAGTCTCCTGGCTCTTGCTGCTTTTCGCCATGCTGTTCACCCCGCTTACAGTAACCATAGCAACAAAGAAGCCCCAGGATTCCTTGCAAATCGAGAATGCACAGACGTAACTGAATATTCCAGTACGGGGCATTTTCCGATTAAGGTGTTTACATGCCACAGTATTCCGGTTGGAACAGGCATATGCCAGGGGTCTTATTCGAAATATTCTCCATCCGGAATATGACCTTAATCGGGTTTGGTACATGTTTACATGAAAAGTGCGAAGCCGGAATACTGCGGATATTACGAATAATACAGGAATATGGTGTGCATGTAAATGTGCTCCATGGTTAAAACTTAAATATTATTTCAAGTGTGGGATTAAATGAAATGACAGAGATCATGTTATCATAATTTCAACGCCCTAATTAAAAGACTCCAAATGTGTTAACTATCGAGTTTTTCATAATATCAAACGGAGACAAATGGCTCTGCTGATTGACTTTCATTCATTGTAAAGCAATAAAACAACGGTAAGAAAACACAGCGCAGCGTCTAACCCCACTCATGGAGTCAGTTCACCAAACATGGCGGAGACATGAATGAACTTGGTAAACGACACCATGTACGTCCACCTCAGCCCCACACACAGCTCCCCAGGCTACAGCTGGTTGGGGTAATCAACTGGCACTCCGATGTAGACACACTGGAGGCCCATCAAATAATCAGCGTGGCTTTAAATCAGTCAACTTGTAGACAGGACAGTCAGTCAGCTGGGAACAGAGAGGCAAGCAGACGGCAGCTCCAACACCCAAGGACACAGCAATGAAACAAAAAAAAATAGAAGCTGGTGTGGAGGGATAAGCAGTGCACCCCAAACTATAACATATACAGGTTAAGAGTCTTCCCTGGACAGGCAGGTATAGACAGGAGGAGTGCTCCTTAGTTTGAGTTTCACCCCACAAGTTTGCTTTTCCTGTCAACTGTTGCCATCATGAATGAAAACAAGACGTTTCCTTGAAATAACCTCAGTTTGCCTCGATGTTGGTGCTGCAGAAAAGGTCAGAGGGTCACCAAAATCAGTAGAGTTCTTCCTCTGAGGGTCATGGATCTGCCCGGAAAATTTTGAAAAGATCCAAATGAAAAAGCATCACATTCACAGCCAGGATTTGAGGTGGTGATTGAAGCAGTGTTATGCAAATCCATAACATTGTCCATAATGAGACCTGAGTCCAGTCTTTATTCGACAATAAGCTTGTTTAATAAGTGTGTTTGCAGAAACGTAACTTATTCAGTTGTACTAATGAGAGTAATGATGATTTAGTTTCATTTGTCATCGTATTTTTCTGGGTCATTTTTCAAAATCTGAACATGCGGCGACTGTTTGCTCTGTGTACTTTTGCATTTAAGTTCAACTTGGTCGCCACTGGCTGCACCATTTCTGGCTGTCTAGCTACATGCTAGATATCCCGTATGCCGATGATTTCCAACTGTTTTGGTGATAGCGAAATATTCACTTTTTTTTCCCCCAAGTGTCTCCTGTGGTGGAATTAATATATATATATAACGCCTCCACCTAACGTGACAACCCCCTGCTAGATGCAGACATAAAATACAATGCTTTTCAAAATATAAGCTCTGACCTATTTCACATATCTGCAGAAACTGTCATGGGCCAATGCGGATAATTCATTTTAAAGCCGATACCAGTGCTGTTCTGATGTTATTGTGCATCTCTACACTATAGCTGGGCTATTTTCACTAAGTCCCTTGTATCTTCCCGGATCTCTAAAAGGAAAAGGAAACACGGAGATAAATGCCAGTTGGGTCGGATTTATGCCTGTAGCCACGGGAGAACAGAGGAGAAAATGTAGGAGTTACAGTCCATATAACTGCTGCTATATCCACACCATGTATTTCCAAACCGCTAATTTATCATGCATTAAAAATATACCACCACGTCTCAGATCCATTGAGTTATGAAAAGCGCCAATTGGTTTTCACAGATCAAAGGGTCATGAAAGCTAACATGCGGGGAGCGGGCAGTTGTCTTTTAAAACGCCGAGAAACAAGTACAGTGGAGTTACAGGGTTTTCCTGTAACCCAGAAGCAGCAGAAAATGTTCCGTATCCATCAATCTTTGGAGAGTTTCAGCAGCAACATCTGATTAGCCCACATTTCCCACATCAACTCCCCTGCGACTCTGTCTTCCTCAGCCTGATACACCACCACGTACTCCTCTCCTCCTCGCCAAGCACAAACCTTTCATCCGTCTCTCTTGCCTATATATCACCCCCATCTTCGTTTCTTCTCACCATCCATCTTAATCTTTATTCTTTTACTGCCGGCCACTCTAGTGGATCTCTATATCTTCATTTTCCCCTTCACTTTCCCCCTCTCTATCTTCTCCATTATATTTTACTCCCATTCCCATGGCCATATTGATAGAGCCCAGTTCCCCGTGGGCCCCTCTCTCACTTTATTGTATTTTCTCATACTCGCTCCCCCTTCCTACTTTTCTCCCTCTATCTCTTCCCCTTCCCCTCCATCTCTCCACAGACCGATGGCTGATTCAATTCCGAGGCAATGTTGTTTGTGAAAACGCGTTTCATTTTCCGAAAGCATTTTTGTTTAAGATGCTACAGCATCCATCATGTTTCATCAGTCTCAAAGAAGCGACAGTGTCTTTGATTCAAAGCCAAAATTTGTTATGGAACACGGGCTGGTAATGCAATATCACACATAAACACACAAGCTCGTATCCTCGGCATCTGGTTAGAGAAGCAATATGTTATGTGCCCCAGCTGGTCAGGAAAACCATGTTAAAATGATGTTATGATGATGTAAAATACTCCTCTTTTAGCACAGATCCCTGCACAAGTGAAGACAAGTAGGATCCTTGATACACAATGAAATACTAGGACTTTTGTGTATTCTTGGTTTAGTTGTACATGTGTTAAAGGGTAGGTTTGGTAGTTTTCAACCCAGACCTTTTATTTAATATCCTATAACCTTACAAAGCACAACCAGAGTGCTAATGTTAGTGATGACAAACCTATCCATCTGCTGTAGCTTTTTTGGTGGGGGTATTTTATTTTAATTAAGTGGTTGTCTAAATGGCAATTGAGTGGTTTTGATAATATTTCAGGTGATCTGGTCGCAAATCATTCCTAAATTTATTCATTCACCTTATGACTGCTGTTAAATGTAATCTTTAACCAGAAAAAAACATGATTTGGTTGAGTTTGTGGTTGAAAAAGCCCATACCGACCCCTTTATTGTGTGAAACCAGAAAAGTTCAATCCCACTGGATATTTGTCCAGTTCAAATATCCAAATGTGAAAACCACACATACTGTACATTTCGACCCTTTCCACACCAAAGCACTTCTCATCAAATGGGTCAAAGGCTTCAATTATTTGAAATAGAAAAGGATGAAAAGGAATGGAGTTTCTCAGGTAATCGCTCTATGGGAATATATATAGGTAGCTTTCATATTTTTTATGATTCAATGAGATGAAGATCCAGTAAAGTGTGAAGTTCAAAGTGACTGATTTACACAATAAAGGAGCAGCTATAGGGAGCAGCTGTGTGTGGGCTCTATCGTTGTTGTGCATTCCTCAGCCCCGCGCCTGATTAATTGGACGTGCATGTAAATACACATAGTTATCCACGGTGCTGCGATAATTTCTGCATGATTTGATCTGTACACACAGTCTTTGAGGATGTTTTCATTTAACGTTACCCAGCATTCAAAGAGGCAGAGCAAAGCATAACATTATTCTGTACATCCGACATTGGTGCTCTTAGATGTGTGTGTGTGTGTGTGTGTGTCTTTAAGCCATAATAGAATTAAATCCATAGCATGTACATCCTTAGATCACATAAAGAAAAAAAAATCCAGATTATAGACTATTTGCATGCAGACCTTTGAGGGTATGAAAGCAAGCGGTCGGTTACATCTAAAATATCAGACGATAGGGAGCTGTTGTTGCAAACTGCTCTGAGGCGATTCACAGTCAATTAGGGAACTTTATAGAGGCGGTTTATGGCAGGAAAGACAGTCTGCTGAGGTATTCGGCAGCAACACCTGTTCCCCGAACTCAACAACACCTTTAATGCAGCATACAAGGCAGACTAAGAGGCACTATCAGCATATATCAAAGCATTACAACAACCATGGCAGAGAGCAGAGGCTAACATGAATAGATGTAAACACAGAATGATCAGAATAATCATGGATCATAATTCATAAGCAGCGGAGGACACTTTAAAGGTGGTTGAAGTTCAGGTGTGTCTGATTTTGAACAGGTCTGACCGCCCCACCTGCACTGATACATTAAAAACCAAACTGATAAACACGACTGCATGACTGTTAAAGGACATATCTGGTATTTTTCCACATGTTCACACTGCTCCTGTGAGCACGAAGGAGCAGGATTTTGATATCCAGCCCTGGGCCTTCATTTGCAGAGTTTCCTTCCACAGCCAAAAAACACATGCAAGTCAGGTAGACTGGAGACCAAATTGCCCATGGGCACAAGTGTAAGTGTCTGCCTATCTGAGTGTAAGTGTCTGTCTGGCCTGTCATGGTTGGTTCCTGCTTTTCTTGCAATGCAGCGACAGGATTTCATTTCTCTCCATCTTTCTCTCACATCAATCTATATCCTTCTGCTGTACATCCATCTAAGTGCATACAGATGGATTCAAATGTGCTTAATGTGTCATGAAGGGTCATGAATCAAGAAGAGGAGTGAGATGGTGATCCCCGTGATAACCAAGGCCTCTTAATGGCTCATTCAGAGAATTAAAAACCAGATCTGGTGCTGACAGAGTCATCCAGTTTGTTTCAGTGTTTGCTTGTTTTATTGTCAATTATCTGAATATTGTCTAAATGATCTAAATATAAGAAAAAATGAAGACTAACAGCAGTTTCAATCCCAAATTAACGGCATGAGTCGAACTTGTCTGAAGTAACTTCATCAAAAATTAATTTAAAAAAATTACAATCACTGCTGCCCTGCTGCCATGATCACTGGAGAGTCTGGACCCTTATAAATACACTTCAATTATCACCAACTCTCTGAAGACGCTCATAATTTCACTCTAACTGTATGTGGCTCTCAGCGATGGTCTTTGTGAATTGGACGGCTGTTACAGCGAGGCTCTTTTCCACAGAAAGGCCAATTTTGCGCTAAATGTACAGCATGTGTATTACCTCATTTAAATGCATTCAAACAGCAAAGGCACACTGTGATGCTATTTGCTTAGCGGCCGCCAAAGCTGCATCATCTTTTTGTCAATTCGCCCCTTTTCCTCTGCAGAGGGAAATGTAAAAATTGTGATGAACCTGCTAATAGAGCGAATCATTTTACTGTATCAATCTGCAGCTGCACCACAATAAAGACAAAGAGCAAAAAGACACAGCAGCTCCGATACACATCACAACCCACCACATCAACAGAAAACACCAAACTGCATCTTTTTGAGTCGCTTCAGTCTGGAGATACAGCCCAAAATGTGAAATTTGACCTTGACCTTTGACCTAGATACTCCAACATTTTCTCAGCTCATCCTTCACAGGCTACCTGTCTCTCCATGAAGTTTCATCAAAATCTAGTTCATTAACAAACAAAAACAGAAGTGAAAACACGAGTTCAATCTTTTTCCAAGTGCCTGTCTCTCAGATTTCAGATTCAGATTCAGATTCAGTTTAATAGTCATTCTCATGCATTTGCATACATAAAAACGAAATAATGTTTCGCTTAAAAAAAAAAAATCAGGAGAGGAAATAAATAGGATACAAGGCAAGACATTGCAAGATTTACTAAAATAGGTATTATAAATAGATAGGCTAAGAATCACTAAATACACTAAGAGTCAAAAATAGAATCAGAAACAGATAAAGTGACTTTGCTCTAAAGTGCAAGTGAAAAGTGACCAGTAAATAGGCCTAAAGTGCTCCACGTTAGTCATTTCAGTGGCAAGTCTTTTTATTTTCAGAGTTCTCTCTCTCTGTCTCCTCAGCCTTAAAAACAGAGGAAAAAATGAGCGACGGAGGCCTCGCTTTGTTCTCATTGGGCCGTGTCAGCAGAGAGATTCTCAAACTCAATTCAGAGGGCGCTGGTTTATCGACAAATCACTTCCATTAGGCTTCTCGAACGCAGAGGCAGCTAGCGACCCTCACCGGCTTTTTCTGACTGTGGAAAAGGCTGAAATAATAATGACAGGGTCCGGCTTTCTTCCACTTGCATTATTAATTTCGCTTGAAAAGTTTAAATATGTGAGTGAAAATTATGTATTAATCCTTGAAGCATGTCAAAGTAAGGCTCTCAGCTCCATCAGTACAACAAGAGGATAATAATGATAGCACAGCACGTCGGGCATGGTGTATTTGTTATTGGTAATAATGGAGTAAAATCACTCATAACAGTAGACAATTATGGTATCATTAGCTAGTATCAACACTGACACACAGCTGATTGTGTTGTTATCTACTCAGCGCCCATTTTCCAACCATGACTGAAGGATTTGGTCACGATTTCAACCAACTCAAACACAGGAACCAAACAAAAACAAATGAGGAGCATGAATGTTAAGTACAAAGTCAAAAGTCTGTTTGTTTTTTTTATCGTTGTCTCTTTCCATTGTGGAGATGCAGATTAATTAGCTGTACTGATTTTCTAAAATGTCCCACAGAGAAAATTAGAGGCCACAGTGGACTCATCACAAAGCGAAACGTATTTATTGCCAAACATCATTTTCGTGTCAGCTCTGTCCACATTTTAATTGGAGGATGAAGCTGCTCTTCACACACTGTCGAGTAACCACGGCAGCATGAAAAATATTTTTAAAAAAAATAGGTTGTGGGGACTTTTTTCGACTTTCTTCACTGCTTTTATTCACCCACAGCAGGACGACACGCAAAATATGTCGGCGTTCATTATCCGTGATGTTACTCCGCCAAAGATGTGAAATCTATCTATTTTCTGAGATGGACTACTCCGATTTTCTATCATGAAAACAAGGCTTTGCATCTATGAAAGCAAATCTTTTGACTCCACTGAGCCTGTTTGGACTCCACCAAAACAACTCCCGAAAATGAAAAAAAAAAAAAAAAAAAAAAAATGGAATAAATAAAACCGGAGAAATGCTCGCAATTCACCCACGACAATTTCAACTGCCAAAAGCAATCAATATAAACAAGCCGGTTGCTTAAAATATGTTATAAGAACACGAACGAGGCGACGTCGGGTTCAATGAGTGACAGCTCAGCTGGCCACCGACACACACTGAGCCGAGAGCCTTTGAATATCCAATTAAGTCTGATGGTGGTGATTTCAAATGTCTGCCTCTTTATCTAAGTCGGCCTTTTCCTGTGTAAAAATTCCCTATCGGTGAATGTCAGGTCCGGGAGATCAGAGACGCACTCATTACCATGTCAAAGCCTGCCAGTCAAACGCCCTAAGTGACAACACATGCCCAGTGGCACTGCATGTGTGTGTGTGTGTGTGTTTGTGTGACCGACAGCCTGAGCTTTACACAAACTTTAAAGCTTTTTTTAATTTTTTTTTTTTTTTTTTTATGTGATGGCCATAGACGTTCAGTGTTTCTTATTAATGCTCATATACGATGTAACAGGGAGGTTTCATTCTTGAACAGTGCAGCTAATTAAAGCCTTTCATTGTAGCATCTGGCCCATTTATTGGCCAAACCCCCGAGGACTAAAGAGGCACTGAGGCACTCGCTGTGGTCTGAATCAGGCGGAGAGGCAGACGGGGTGAAGGGGAAAAAAAAAAAAAGAAAGAAAAAGAAAAAGAAAAAACAGAAAGAAACAAGGAGTTAGGGGAGATACAAAGAGAAAGAAGGGCGCAAACGTAGAGAAAGATGTTGACAGAGACAAATGACTTTCTGCCGAGTTTAAAAATACAACATACCATCACCATCTACCAACATGAGACTACACTTTTGAGCACAGGTCGTAAGAAGGTGTGTCGGCCACATCGAAGAAACTGACCGGTCAAACCGATCGATTACATATTCTGCCTTTCAGTCATTTCAGGGACACTGTCACATCTGCTTGTGGTTGTAATTGATTATAACTGAATAAACATCTGATTTGCGCCTGTGTTGTATTGATTTATTTTACCTGACTTTGGTCATTTGCTTTAATTTGGAATGGCAATTTGCATCTGCAGTGACTTGTAGAACTAATGATATGTTTTTTTTTGTTTTTTTGCCATCTGTGCTATTTTAGTCATTACTGCCTGTTCGCTTATGCTGATTTTTGCCGTCTTTGCAGCAGTGGAAAGCGAGAGCCTGCACCCTCGATGTTTCCCCGAGCCTTACGTAAAGGTAACGCTAAACGATGATGGATTTCCCCCCGCCGGGATCATTAACGTTTCATCTTAACTCATATCAAACTACGGCTTCCAGTGCGGCGATTACCATAAGACAAACAAACAACATTAGCGAAAATCAATTAGGCTTTCCGAATAACGTTAATTTATGCTGGAGTTTAATTTATGACTTGAAAGCATTCAATCAATATATGTTTTTTTTTTTTTTTTTTTTTTCCATTTTTCCTGCATCTACAGTGTTTCCGTTAGCAGGGATGGGACGTTCCTCTCTGTTGCAGCCTCGCTTTGTAATTACGGTTGGTAAGCGGGGTGTCTTTTTGCATGTAAATCTTGCCTAGTGCAGTTTTAAAACGCCTCATCTTTACATAATTTGGATTTGGTTGATATTGTGGTGTTTGCTAGAAACAGATCTCATGAGGATTATAAGGTGAGCAAATGCTGATTCATGAAGGTGGTTTCACTGGGTTTGGGTAGTTTTACTGTTCACTTTGGGTCAGGTTTCTCGTATGTACACCGTGCTGGAGCCAGGCTGTCAGACCCCCACATCGCATTTCTTCCCCTGCACAACGCTGCACCGCGAATTGGCTTGGAAACGTCAACCAAAGGGCCACACACAGAGCCGGGCCGCCCGCACCGCCCCACAACACAGGAGCACAATGCACAGGGCAAACACGTGCACACACAACACAAACAATGCTCGCCGAATCTTTGCCTTGTCGAGTCTGCACGCGGCGGGCTTAATGTCTTCACCTCAGGAAGAAACACACACGCATGCTAACAGACACGCTCCGGCCACAAACAGTAAGGGGGGAAAAAAAAAGCCTCCACACAACCAATTACAGAGAGAAACCTCTGCTGTTGACAAGGTGGTCTTGGCTGGAATTAAATTACAGCGCGGGACGGAGGGGTTCACTGGCTGACTGTCGTGATAAAGCCCTCCAGAAGACACAGCAGAGGATTATCAGCTCTTACCGCTGTAATTGGCAGTTTAATGAAGTCTCCCGCGTTGAATCTGAAAGGCGTTTAAAAACAGCGTGACAGACCGTGACGATAACCGCATCAGCTGCAGTTACGGCAAGCCTACTCATTTACCGTCATCGCCGCATTATTTGTTGAGTCATACGTCGATTTGAGATGTGAGAAATTTGGGTCAAAATAAGCGTCAAAATCTCATAACTCCAGAACGGATGGTCGTACAGACACGGGACAAAGACCGGCAGCTTCTGGGACCCAAAACACACCAAGGACCTTTGAGCCGCTAGGAGGTTTGATTCTGGATATGTGGGCCAAAGGTCCATTTGAGACTGGAAATGTGAAAATTTAAAGTTAAAGTTTTAGATCTAAACCTAGACTTGCCAATGACAAATCCCTTTATTTATTTTAGAAATTATAAATAAATAAATAAATGAATAAATAAATAAGCAAATGAAAAAGTTTTTTTTTCTTTGTCGGAAAGCACAGACTCTTGTAAAAAACAGTTAAAGTTAAATGAAATTCAGTAAGACATTTTTAAAAATATAAAATGTTAAATGTTTTTTTTTTTTAAAACAATATATTTAAACCATATATTACTAGAAGCCTGTGGTATGAAATAAAATAAAATAAAATAAAATCATCTTCCTTGGCCAAGTAGCATTTTATGAATAATATTCTTATTTTATTTTATTTATTTATTTTTAAGAAAATAGACATTTCATTTCAGTTTCAGAGAATTAAATGGATAATTCCAGTGTGATTTGTATTTATTGCTCACTTTCTTACTCCCGTGCTTCCTTATAGATTTGCTCCAGCACTTTGTGAGGAGTGAGATGAGAGGAGTCTGTTAACAGCGATCTTCGTCCAAGTCAATAAACGGGTTTTCAATGGGATTTAAGACTGGCCTTCAGCTGACTGACTGACTGACTGACTGTCTGTCGTATTTCCCAAATGACTTTATACATTCTGGATCTGTTTCAGTGTTGGTGTTGCTGAGGATCACTGTCCTGTTGGAAAATAAATCACAGGCCCTTTGAACCAGGTTCTGCTCAAGTTCGCCTGCACTCGGCTTCATTTATTATTGGCCGTATCCTGACAGGCCTCCCGCTCTCATACAGCATTGATGAAGCCGCCGCTGTGCTTCACGACAGGGCCGCTCATAGACCTGTGATGAACTGTGCCCATTTTCCATGAGACCCAGACCCACAGACTCTTGCACTAACTCCCTTGACTGATTCCTGCAAAATCTCCCATCACGGCCAAGGAAGTTGTGTCAGATCGGTCCTTCTTGGTCTCCGTTCAGGAACAGTCAGGTCCGGTTCCCACACATTTCCTTGTGCAATAATACGATATTTGTTGATATTACAAAGTCCGCCATGATACGATTTCAATTCAATTCAAGGGCCTGCGACTGATATCAGATTATACTACATTCTCACATTTAGTTCCTGCACATTTTATCAAGTTTCACTGAGGCGCTGTCGTGATGGAACTGCATATTTCGGCTCCAGAGTATACAGTAACTCATGAAAACCGCCATTCTTGACAGCACTGCGAGGCCTCATGTCTCTGCAAATAAAGTGCAAAATGGCAGCTGTGATCCTCGCTGCTCTTTCAGAGTTGTGATTGAGGTTTTTTTTGTGGGAAAAAAAGCCAGTCAAAGCCGGTGAGGAGGAGGAGGAGGAGGAGGCGGCGGCATCTGGCATGTTAACTTTAACTTCAGCGTGAGGGTCAACGCCATGTTTGCTTTCAGGAGCCCGGCGAGGTTCATTGCGTTTCCTGAGTATCTTCTCTTGTAACAGCATCGCTTGCACACAGCATGTGTTTTGTGAGTCGTCTTTACTACTGAATCCAAATTATTTCCATCCACATTTCCACACATCGGCGACATAAACACGCTGAGAGAACTTCAAAATAAAGGTGGCTTGATGTGAAAGACGACGATGGTGATCGATGGTCGCGCTGTGCATCGATCCTATTGCATTGTCGAACGCTCAATCGACGGATCGATCCACAGCGATGGATCAGTACAGCCCTACAAGTTAGGTTTCACCAACATAACTGAACTACTGTTTCTGTAAAAAAAAAAAAAAAAAAAAAAAAAAAAAAAAAGACAAAGCAAACAAAACCTAAAGGAGTTCAGGTGAGCTCACCTTCCACTACATCCCAGCCTGGCATCTCTCTGCCTCAGTGACATGAAATACAGATTCAGAGACGAGTATAACACAAACACACACACACACACACACACACACACACACACACACACACACACACACACACACACACACACACACACACACACATTTGATCGATGGCACGGGGCAAAGAATGAGCTCTTATTTTCCGAGATGGAGCATACACACTTCATTTCACTGTTTTTATCTCTTCCTAACCTTTGCCCTCTTCTTCTCACTCTCTCTCTCTCTCTCTTTCTCTCTCTCTCTTCTGTTCTTCCTTGTCTTGCCTCTTCGCTGCACTTTGGAGACGAGGCGAGCAACATATCCGACTTGCATCTGGTGATTAAAAGGCTCGGTCGGGGTAATGCTTCCCAATGGTTAGATTTACCGATAATAAGCAAACCCAGTGTAACCGTCTTCGCAGATAACCGCCTCTAAATAAGACACTCCAGATCAGAGCGGAGAGATAATACTTATTTTGCCTCTTATTTTTCCTCCATCTCGAGTCAGACGCGGGGTAACTTTGATGAACGGCGCTGCTATCAACGCTGATTGAAGAACTTGAGCGCCATTCAGCCCCGTCAGGCGAGTGATTGAAGCTCGGGGATCACTTCGCCAATCAGTCACTGCGTTACTCATTAAAAAACAACAAAGACAATAATCAGCCTGATGATCCCCTTTTCCCATCCATCTGCATGAAACCGAAAGAAAGGAAAAGGGACAAGGCATATTAAAGAGTGTTGCCAGGCTTCGTTGCAGCCACACATAAGAATCATTTTTCAACATTCAGACATATCGAAAATTTGGTCCGTCCCTGCTTTTCATTCAGTTTATCTGACAGGCCAAATGAAGCAGCGTTCTGTTTTTTTTTTTTTTTTTTTTTTTTTTTTTTGCTTTTTTTCCGCCCTCCTCTCCTCTCAAATATTTTTTTCCTCATTCAAACGCCAGGTGCAAATGCTCAGTGCCATTTCGGATGAAAAACCCTCGCCTCTCTCTCTTAAAAGTCAACTTGATCGGAAAGAAGATTAAGTGGCTTATTTTTAGCCCAGTATTTTTTCGAATCTCGTCTATGAATTTTAAAGCGGGTTGCCGGGTCAGTCCTTGAAAGACGACTCAAAATTTTCCTCATGGGAGTTTCAAGGTTTTTCAGAAAATAAAAGCAACACCTTCTTCTTTTTTTTTTTTTTTTTTTTTTTAGTAGAATGCATCCAAAGTACTCTTCAGACACCACTTGAAAATCACACAACTCTAAAAGCGTCTAATAGCACCTCATTTTATATGTATGAAACTTGACAGCCCTTCTATTTCTCCTGGGTCTGGTGTCTCTTATTAAGTTAGTTCAAGTTAACCCGCAGCGTTGCAAATTACGATTACAGCTCCATAAATAACGCCAATACAGAGACAAATCAAATAAATAAGCTGCTACTTTAGTTGTACACTCTCTTAATGTCTGACTGAAGTTTATCCCACACTATACACCACTGCCATCCTCTGATTCCTCTTCATTTCATGCTTGTTTAGATGAGAAAATGCAGATGTTTACTGTCTCTACGTGTTCCCATGGCTTTATCAAGCACAAAAATGCACAATTATCCTGATTTTTGAAGATAAAACGATGCATTCCCCAATTTGGGGCATGTAACAGAAAAGTAAAACAAATATCATGTTGAAAATTATGAAAAAATGAACATGTTTTTTAACTTTTAACATATGCCATATTCATGACTTGCCATGTGCGAAACATCTGTGGCTAAACTATAAAGCTAATTTTCACTACTGTAGTATTATTTGCATTTTGCACTCTTGTTATAGCATTTGGCAAGGAAGTAAAAGATCCATTTCTAGCTCCCTGGATTCCTCATAAGGTGTTTTCTCATTTTACAACTTTAGCTTGTCTGATTTACGTTTTACATTCTGTTTGGACTTCTTATTAAGCCTTTAATGTGTGTTAGCAGTAATGTTTGTTCTTCACGCACTAGAAGTGTGTATTGGTGTCTGCAGAGTTCCTGCCCTCTGCCTGGATTTTCTTGTTTTTCTGAGCTTGGGACTTTTCTGGGCGTCTTCCTTTGGGCAGCAGGTGTGTCGCTCCCAGCCAATAAGAGCGTGCAGTGCTGGCTTGATAAGACGACAGCCAATAGGAAGCTGCGAAAAAAGGTAATCGAGGCGAAACGCCAAGCGGACACAGCTCGTTTCATGACAGGAGTGAATCTGGGGTCGGCTTTCATCCACTGGAGAGCAGTGAGGATGAGGATGAGGATGAAAAGCGATGTGGAGTTGGCCTGTTTTCTCTTGGACAGGTAGGTGCAGACCAAATTTTTTTCCTAGAACGGCAAAGTTACATTTTGGGCAGTCGTTTCTTTCTGTCGCCATCCTAGGAAAATTAGTACTCGCTGCTGGCAGTGAGCTTCAGCTGGGAGGAGGTGCCTCTAAAATATAAGGTCAGGAGTGGCTACAAGTGTAACTGTAATAAGTTACTGAGCCTGGGAACAGATAAGGCAGCGATTATGATAAAGCCACACCATATGTTGCTGCTCCATATGATGCCACCTACTAAACAGCACGCAGCAGAAATATAGTAATAACAGTAATCAGAGCAACATCAACAACTGTGGAGATGTATGCTTCTTAATTGGTTCACTAAACTGAAATTATACCTCTGTCCAACAATAACATCCTGTGAAGAAGTGCACTCAGAAAATAAGTAATGTGTGTGCTTTAAGACACGGCCAATTAAATCCTCATTTCGGGTCCCTGCCAGCAAACAAGACTCGGCTCCCTCGGCAGAAGTGCTGCTCCTCTTCCTGCTGGTATTTCTGTGCCACCAACAAACTCGTGTTTGTGTAACTACTTCCTCTTTTGTCTCTGCTTTTCATAGCTCGTCCTTTGTTCTGCTTCTCTCCTGGCTGCGGAAACAAGACAGGAAGGGAAAATAGGGCAGAATCGGGACTGTTGTTTGTCCTGGCAAAGACCTGTCGCTCATTATCGACCATTAGGGTTTTCTGGATGCGACGATGATGTACTTCCAGGCCATCAGTCTGAAAACGTGAAAACACCCGTTATGCAAGCAGATGACCTTGCCTCCAGGCCCGTCTTGCAGCTCTGTAGCTTAACGGGTAGAGCAAGGCACTAACACCACCGGGGTTGCTGGTTCCACTCCCTCTGGAGCCATTCATGCAGTGAAAGTAATGTAATGCAAGGCACTTTGGATAAATGATGAAGACCTTTGAGCCATTCACAAATGAGCATACATTCAAACACATACAAATCATGAACATAAGCCTTTTTCCTTAAATGAACAGTTCACCCAAAATACAAAAAAAAAAAGATATTTCCCCACTTACCCTCCTATCCATATCCATCCAGAGTTCTTGTGTGATTTGGCGAGGTTAATCCGCTATAACCCCCAGCCCTCAGGGGCAAAGAGTTTTGTTGGGAACCATTTCCTATTTCCTAATTCTATCCACATCTAATTTGTACTTGTTGGAGTGGATGGATACAGTTCGCTGGTGCTCTTTGGCAGGAAATAGTCCTTCACCTCCGAGGCCTGTGGATTGTGTTGGATATCCATGTCATTATTTTGGAATAAGCTGCTGCTATTGAGTTTTTTTTTTTTTTTTACATGTTAAAAAGGACCATACTGGTGATTTTGAATGTTTGGCTTCGTTAATACAGCCTACCCACATTTTACATTGCAACTAACCATCTCGCAAATCATGCGGGGATACTCAATATTTGACAACGTATAATCAACATCCCTCGCTTGTCGAATTTGAATTTTCGGTTGGAACACACACCTCGTAACGTTCTCCTGCAGTCGCCACTCGTAAACCACAGACGTGATGATTGGCTGCATCAAGAAAGAGGTTTTGCCAGGGGACTTTTTCTTTTTCGTCCAATTTCAAGCCAGAAAAACTGCTGCTTTTAGGAAAACTAATACGAACAACGATATTACGGAGATAGAATACTGATGCGAAGAAAGTTTGAAGTCTCTGAAAGTTCATTTTCATCTCCAAGTGGAAGGAATGAAAAGGTAAAAGGTTAGAAAAAGTCCAAAAACACGGCTGCTTGCTTCCGAGAAAGCAGAAACGTGAGGTATACTTTTTGTAGATATTACGCTAAGCATGTAAAATCACTGATATGGTCCTTTGAATTGTGTTGGTTTGGGCTCCAACAACAACCAAAAAAAAAAAAAAAAAAAAAAAAATGCACAGGGGTGAAGGCTGACAGATTGAAAACCTCGACAAATCACACAAACTATTTGCAGGGGTAGTTTGCACAAGATGTGGGAAAATCTCTCTTTTTTGTATTTTGGATGAGCGGTTCCTGTTAAAAAAAAAAATCTTTATCATGAGGCTTTTCCTCCAAAGAAGAGAAGCATCTATTTCCTCTCCACACCTGACAGAGGCAGCGGTGGGCAGCCGCAGGGGTCGCCCTCCCCGCCCTGCCCATAAAAGCTCCCAGCAGAAGGTGTACAGTAAGTAATGTGGGCGTCAGACTGATGAGCACAGCATTCCTTCTCCCTGCAGAGTCATGGAAATGGCCTCTTTATTGTCTTGCTCTGCCACAGCCTCACTTATCACACACACACACACACACACATATCCCTGCAGCAAAATAACACACCAACACACACGATCACACGCATGTACAAATACAGACAGTCACACGAGACAGATACAGACACTTGTGCACACAGAAAGGATGAAATGGGATGCACACACACACACACACACACACACACACACACACACACACACACATATTCACACACAGAGTAAAGATGTTAACAATACACACTTTACCGAGCAGTTGTTCCCTGTCTGGTGAAATTACTCCACACAAAAGCCAAACAAAGCCCGAAACAGCCTGCAAGGGGGGGAAAAACTCACAGAAAGCTGCAGGGAAGCCGTAGTATCTCACACACCAAACACACACACACACACATGCACACACACACACACAGGCGCTGCGTAAGCATAGCAACTCTCTGTTTTCAATGCACTGTTACTGTTATTCAAGAGACACTAGAAGAGGCAGGAGAGCTCCTCTGTTCTGCCCTGCTATCTTATCTGGTGGCAGCGCCGCTGTGTGAAGCACTAACAGCCTGTACTTGACTCCATTTCCACAGCACTTTAGCAGAGCCTGTGTTATTACAGGAGCTGTGGCCGGGGGCTCCGTGTCCTGCAATCTTATCAGCCGGCCCAGTGGTTTCCCAGCAGGGTGGAGAGACAGGAGAGACGGCAACACTGGAGAGACAGAGGAGGACGACGGGGCATTCCTGAGCCTTAACATCACGAAAAATGAGATTTTAGATTGTTTTTGTTTTGTTTTTTGTCAAGTCCACTCTTAATTTATCTCTTATGCCCTCTCAGTTTTCATCCGTTGATGGTGTTATTCTGTTTTTTCTGGTTTTGATACTTCAGTGCTTGATTTTGATTATGCCCCTTTTTTATCTCTTCAGTGTATTTTCCATTTTAGTCCTGGTTTCTGTTATAAATCCTTCTGCCACAGTTATAAAGTGCTTTGGGTCACCTCCTGGTGTTTTTAAATGTGCTATATAAATAAAAGTGGCTTGACTTGATTAAAAAGCAAAACAAAACTTTAAGTGGTAATTCTTCACATTCTTGTTTTTTGTCTACTTTTTCATTTTAGGGATTACTGAAAACAGTGCATCAAATATTTGTCTTTGATTTTCCATTGATGAAGTTTGACTTTATGCAGGGTTTTTCTTTTTTTTTTTTCTTTTCCCCCCAGCCCTTTTTCTATTTATTCAAAACAAACCACTGCCTGAAACATAGAATGCATCACTTCCCGTGCAGCAGGAAACTTCCCAGGAAAAGCTTACCAGACACCGGGTGTTTAGCGCAGGACAACTCCAACAGTGTGTGTGTGAGACAAGTGAGCCCATCTGATTTATCTGATCCTGCACTTTCTGGCAGTCACTGTATTGTTTCAGGAGCTCACAGCTATCTGCAAACTCCAGCAGGCTGAAACAAATCCAGTGATTCATTTGATTTAAAAAAAAAAAAAAAAAAAAATCAACCCAGGTCTGCTTACTAGGTGTGTGAAACTTTTCTAACCTTTGTTTAACGAGACTAAAAATAAATTCCTATTTATAGCCTTTTTGTGTGTCTCATATGTACAGTTGCTTACAGTTTACATACTAAAGATCAGCTTTGAGTTTACCATGAATACAAGCCAATAGTTCATATTCTCATAATATGAATGTGGAAATAAAAATCTCAAATTTCCTAGAAAACGCTGTCAAACTGAGTAAACAGCATCCTGATGTGGCTGCAAAGAGTGTCCCGGCTAGCAGGTTCGTATTTTTTTTTATACTTTCCAAATGGCTGAAATTATTCTTCAAGTTTGTTTTTGTACTTCCTGAATCGGTGCCAACGTTGAAAACTTTTCCTGTATTGATGTAATTTGTCCAGTAAACTACCAACAGTTCAGATGACTGGAACATTTCCCCCCTGAAGAAAAAACGCTCTCAAACATGACCTGCAGCCGCGCGGCAACTCTGCTCCGAAAGACGATTTCTTTCTGGGGAGCAGCTTTGGCCGAGTTTTGAATGCTTTGGAAGGGTTTGTACAACTGTCCGAACCTTTTCATCTGTGTTAAAAAAAAAGAGAAGAAAGAGAGAAATAACGCGAGGGAATTTGCTGTCAAACTCGAATAAGGGTCACGATGGAGCATGGGCTTCATGATTCTCTACAGCACAGGACTTTTCCACAAAAGTACTGAAAAGTATGTCAGCTGAATCTAAACACACTTGTGTCAGTTGTGAATGCAACTGGGAGGAAAGGGCTGCAATATTTACACACACAGAAAGAGAGGCAGCTACTTTCGTCAACACAACTTAAAGTCTTTTTATGACCTTTTTAATGCCAGATAGAATGAAATGTACAACTAACTTCACAAATGAAGTAACTATGAAAAAGAATGTGGGTCTTCTTGTCTTGGCTGATTTCTCACTTGAAAAACACAGACTTTCAGATTTAAGTTGCTATACTGAATTTCTTCCAAGACATTTTAGGACCTTGGTTTGTTTAGACGAAACGATTTCAGACATTAAGATTTCTCCATGACTTTCCGACACCCTGACAGAGCCTCCTGGAGGAAGAAAGCAGCGGAAAGTTAGTTAGAAATTCTTTCTCCACCTGTTTCTTATTCTTTTATTATTTCATTCGGTAGTATTTTTTCCTTTCAGACAGTGTCTGTGAGCGCTTCATTTAACTTCCAACGTGCCTATTCAATATCCCATCTGCTGCGGCTATCAAAGGGACTCTCGGCCTCATCTCCCACACAACACGCCATTTCCCCTGCACTCCATGCAAATGTTCTTCTTTGTTCTGCCACTCCATAGGTTGGTGGCAAAAATTGGATTTCCCATACTGCACTTGCTGGTGAATTCAAATGGAATTGGAGGTGGAGAGATCCTCCGGCCAAACAAAATTAAGAGCCCGCAGGAGAGAGCGAGAGAAAGGTGAGGCGCGCTGTTCTTCAGAGCAGAAAGTATGAAAAGCCTGTCACTCAGCGGTGAGATGCCTGAATAGGGCCGAAGGATGACGCTGATAGGAAAGTTGGCGGTGATTCTGCTGCCCCGATGTGCGGACGGAGGACTGGTAATTGGCAGAAAGAGACAGAGAGATAGAGATAAGGGGTGAGAGGGAGAGAACGGAGAAACCTCTATTCAGAACAAAGCCTTTCCTGCATCGCCTATGCAGCGTCAGTGAGGTGCATCTCGGGTTTGATGAGGGGAGAGATTGAGGTGAGGCACAGTGGAAAAATAAGTGACAAAGACAGAACCAGACAAAAATAAAAATGTCACTCCAATATGAATAAAGAACAGGGCATCAGAGACGGTGGCCTCGCTGATCTCCAGCTCTACGGACACATTCCCAGTCCTAAAAGCAAATTTTGACTTGATTCATTATTATCATTATTTTTAATTTTCCCAGCAGCCCCATACCCATTATCACTTCCCTCACAAACGGACATCAAACATGCCAAAGGTGTGTGAATATCCATTAGGAAAGGGCATGGCAAATGTTCCCCTTCTGTGTTTCCCCTGATGAGAAGGCTGTGATTAAGGGGACTAAGTCAAAGTGCCTTTGTGCAAATTAAAAATTCCTTTAGCGCAGCAACATTATCATTCAAGCGCTCCGCAGAGAGGAGTCTAATCTGAGTTTCGGCTACTCTGCCGTGTTCCAGGGTTTAAGAACCCTTCTGCTCGTCTCATATTTCATCAGGGGGCTTCAAATTAATTCCCTTAGATCTGATGACACCGGCGAGGATTCACTCAGACGCTGATCCTGCCCGATTTGGAGTGGTGCTAGAAAGCACAGGGTCGCTGGTTTGAATCCCTGGCTCGGCTGGGGCCAAACGGGTAGGGAAATAGAAACAGCAGCTTTGTCCCAGTACACGTGTGGTTTTGATAAAAGTAAAAGTCGGGTTACTGAAGCCTCTATTATTGGGAAATATGCAAGTGTGAACTAATCATAATTGTTACTTTGGCCAACTCTGTTGCTGCATTGCATTCAACTGCACTGAAGTGAGGACTGTTTAGAGTCAACTCCAAATGTGGAATAAGCACAAAACTTGAGTTCAGTTTTTATGTTTCTAATGTGACTGAGTCATGAATAAATTACATGCTTAGTCCAAGCCTCTTTGTCAGTTTAATCTAAAAAGTCCAATCAACCCTCAATTTTGCATAGTGCATCTTTAATGTTTAGATTGCAAACTGGGTCTTTAATTCACACATTTATTTAGAAAATATGTCCTCTTTATGTCGTTCTGTTTTAAGCTCTCATGAGAAAATCAGGACTGTCACCACAACTGGAAACGCTTTCCTTTAGCCAAATGTGTCCTGCTGTGTGTTGACAAAACCTCAAAACACTCGAAGTCTTCCTGCCTCCTTTGGTTTGGCCAGATCCGAGCCAAAGCAAACACATTTCATACGATCACATGCAGCACAGTGTGAGTTACACTGCAGTGCAGCCTCTACCAGGGCTACATAACATGTAACATCGGTCGCATTTCAGCAGCAACTTAAAACACAACTTGAAAGTACAAAACAAAGTACAAAGACTGCCAGTCTGGGTGCTGGGACAAAGCCTGTGATGCTCTCCTTTCCCACGACAACTACTTCTGAGATGCCTTTGTGCAAGGCACGGTACCCAGACGTGCTGCAGTGAGGCCGCTCGGCAGCTGCCAGCAGCAGACTGTGGTTGAGCTGGGCAGCTTGCAGGTGTGAATGAAAAATGAAGATAAACCTCTGAATAAATAAAGATAAAAAATTCATTCATGCCACCTCCTGTGCTGCTGTATCCCTGCAGAGCCTCAGCAGTTACAACCGCTGCCACAGGCTTACAGTGCAAGGTGTGGAAACTGATGTGGGGGCCGGGCCGGGCTGTGTTTGCTCAGCAGATCATAAAAAGCGGGAGAGGGGAGGCCAACGCCGCGTCTGACTGACAGTTTGCTTTGATCTTAATATTTGTCTCGGTCTCAGGGAGTGAAGAGGAGCGCGCCGAAGAAAGCGCTCGACTCCACAACGCAGCAAAGCCGAGCCGGCTCCGGGGCTGAGAGCAGGAAAACACCAGTGAGCTGGAAGTTTTACCGCTGCCTAAGCTGACCGACACTTCACTGCATCCCCTGCCTGTTCAACTGAACCATGAATAAGAGGCGTGGGTGTGTGTGTGTGTAACAGTGCGTGTGTGTGTATTCCCGCATGTGCTAGCAACTTCCCACAGCCATTTCTTGCAGCAAAGCTAGAAAAACTTGAAGATACAAAGTGCCTCTTTTCATTATGAAAAAAGTCTCTTCCATCTCCACGTTTGTCTCTCCCGTTCTTTTAAAACACTTCTCCTCCTCCTGCTTCTCTCCTGCTGATGCGAGTCGGCAGCAATCAGACACACTCCTCCCTGCGCTCCCTCTCTGTCAGCAAGCGCTCTGACGCAGCCGGAGTTACATGAGGATGCTCTCACACACCCACGCTCACATGCTTACACACACACACACACACACACGCGCGCAGGTAAAAACACAGTCGAGACAGCTCTTCCCTCAAACTTGGTGTGAAGCGGTTTGAAGCGGGGCAGGCAGGCGGGCTGACACGGTGATACAGGCTTTGTGAGGCGAAGTCACTGTAATTGGAGTGTCTTTCAAAGCCTCAGCCTCGGCGGGAAGAGCGGTATCAAAGCTGACAGCGTTCGCCGGATTCCTCCTCCCTGAGCTCACGGGACGATGCTCCGCTCTCAGCTGAGCAACCACCGACTTTCACTTGCACTTTCGAGTTGCATTGATGCAGATTTTTCGCACCTCCAACATCACTTGAAGTTTGTCAGCAGCTACACGGACCCAGACGCAACAAGAAATACACTTTTTTTTTTTAAAAAACAAACAGCCAAAACACCCCAGTTGAAAAGGTGCCAAGTATTTGATAAATAAATGCACCCAAGTACCTCCAGTTTTTAAACAATATCCTGATTCAGTGCGAGTATTCTGCCCCGGCTGCCTCCTCTTAAAAGTCCTAAAATGTCTGCATTTAATGAACTGATCATTTGTTTAAAATGGAAAAATACTCTGCTTTTTATGCAGCTGCATAAAAAGCAGAGTATTTGCTTCTAAATGGAATGGATCAGAGGTATGAAGTTCCCATAAAAAAATAGAAAATATTGAAGCAGGGCACAAAACTACGCTTAAGTAAAAGCACTCTGTTGCATTCTAATCTTGGCAGCACCTGGTCAATTTGTCAAAGCGGCAACTGAAAGTGAAGGCAGCACTGAACTCAAGACAGAACTGGCTGTAGCCTTAAACACGGAAATATGTACTGATCGTGACGGGCATAATAATAATAAAGAAGATTAGACAATGAACGCAGACGGCCCGCTGGGAAAGTGTTTACACATTCCAGATGAGTAAAGATCCCTTCACAGAATTTCACTGCAACACAAAAAAAGGAGAAAAAAAATGACATTAGTGTGCAATATTACCAATTCGTTTTGCGGGTGATGCTAAAGGGAAGGTCACAGGGTCAGCAAAATTAAAGGGGTTACCCTCTCACCAACATGAACGTCACCAAAATATCCCACAAAAGAGCTCATGAGCGACTTTCATTACTGTCCAAACAAGATTTTTGTTTTTTTTTCTCCAAATCACCTACATCAGTGCTTCTTAATCTCCAGGTTTGGACTCAACATGGGTCAGAGGCCAACATGTGTACAGTCCCCACATGACAGGAGTGCTAATATGATTTAATGAGTGTGTGTGTGTGTGTGTCCCAGGGCGAGACTGAAGTTCTTTTTGAAGAAGCTGAATAAGTTCAGCGACCCGCCGTGCACGCAGCGGGGACTCGCCTCAGCAGCGACCTCCGTCTCCTGACTACTGCAGCAGGAGAGGCTCAGTTCAGGTCCCGGAATGAGACGAATACACTGACGGACTGTCAGGGAGTACGTGTGTATTCTGTGGCTTCAATCTGAGCTCTGTTTTGGTTTTTATTTATTATTTTTTTTGGCAAGTCGTGTATCTGACTGAAAAAGCTGAATGGAAACAAAAAAAAAAAAAAAAACAGGAATTTTCCTCAGTATCGAAAAAGCAAATTAAAGTGTCAAACATTCTTGGCAATAGAGAAATTCTGTATTAAATGAAAAGGAACTTTTTTTTTTCAAATAAATTATATTTCCGTGAAATTTTGACCTCAAACGTCTAGATGGCATGTGTTCCATCCAAATCATTGACTCTACAAATGACACAGGCCTCTTTTTATCAGTCAGAAACAAATATGTCACCTTGTTCTGAACTGTTTTGGTGTAAGTTGCAGTGTAAGAATGCAGTGAGTTGTAAGAATGCAGTGGTGATGCACCCTTCACCATAAACCACTAAATCCTTACTGTATATAGAACTACTTACTGTATATATAACTTATTTTTATTCTTACTTATTCTTATCTATATTGTAATTTATCTTTTTTTTATTTTTCTGTTCTTTATTATTACATGTTTGCACTAAAAGGAGCTGCTCTTAATCTCATTGTACATGTGTATAGTGACAATAAAGGCATTCTATTCTATTCTATTCTATTCCTTCACCATAAACTTGAATAGAAATATCACGTGATGCACCTACAAATGAAAAAATGAATGAGTGGCCAGAAGGACAGTGATTCATAATCACACCTTGCCCATTTTTTCATGGACAATTAAGAAGACATCACATTTTTATGAAGTTTTAACTCTGAGGGTGACTATTTTTCCACATGACAAACAACAATACACTGCTGTGTGTGTGTGTGTGTGTGTGTGTGTGGTTGTGTTTTTGTGGAAATGTCTCTCTCTCTCTGTTTCTCTCTCTCTCTCTGATCTTCCTACATCTCCAGCTGTTACCCCACAGCAACTTCGCCTGGTAACCATAGTAATGCACACCACAGCCACAGCACTGGACATTCATTGTCATCCACAACATCATCATCATCATCATCGTCGTCGTCGCCGCCATCATTATCATGATTGTCACTGTTGCCGCGGCTGCAGGACCTCTCCCCGTCTCTGATCCAGCCCCCATTTGCATAATGTGAAGAATGGCGTTGACGCTGAGCGGGGACAGGCTGGCGAGCTTTCATGCTTGACTGAGAAAAGATCAGCAGATGCAAGGCTCGGTAATTGGAAAAAATGGAAACATGTTTGCCGGGAAGGTGAAAGTGCGCGATGAAAGTGTATGTGTGTGTGTGTATGTGACTGTGTATGTGTGTGTGACTTGTTTGTTCCCAGAAGTGTTTCATCTTCCCCTCACTACCAGCACTGATAAATATACTTTTTTTCCCCCCTTGGCGTACGTGTGTGTGTGTGTGTGTGTGTGTGTGTGTTTGTGTGCCTGCCCTGGTTGACCTATAAAAGTTTTCCCTTTCCTGTTCCAGCTCCACGCTCCACTGTCTCCAAGACGCTGTTATTGGCAGCCGGCGTGCTGCAGAGCCGAGGGGAACACAGTCTGGCCTGTAAGGAACAATGTAAGCCACAGCCTCTGTTTCCAATCTCCGAGCTCAAAACTGGAGAGGCGCCAGATGTGTATACGTGTTATTTATTTAGTTAGTTAGTTATTTATCACCTTACTTATGTAATTTGGGGCGCTGGCTTCCAGAAAAGATCAAAGAACAAATAACATTCATAAATCTGACAATACACGGTTGAGTCAGGTGTGGCCTGTGGTGAAAAAAAAAAAAAAAATTCGTCAAACTTTACACAGCCAAGTGTTGCAGCTTCCGTGGTTTATGATTTATTTCATCCGTGTTTGTTTGTTTGTTTGTTGTTTTTTCCCAGAAATGTTTTAATTGAGTCTGGCTCCCGCTGCCGCTGGACTCGCCTTGAAGAAATGTCCACAGTGTAGAAAAGGAGTCAAAAAAAAAACATTTGGTGCAGGCTCACTCCTGTGAAGTGACCAATTTCTGATAATTCCCTGATTATTGTTCCCTGATTATCAAATTCCCACAGCTCTCAAACTTGTTTTTACACCCAGTGGGAACCCTGGCAACGCACGACGTGAAATGCAAGTGTCACTGAAAAAAAAAACAAAAAAAAAAACGTGATTATCATTACTTCAAAATCACTGAACGGGACACGAAATTCTAATTTTTAAGTGATTTGCATGTTCCGTTTATAAAGGTGCATGGTGGCACACACAAATTGAAGAGTTTAAATCCAACCAGCACTGTGATCTGGTGCAATAATTACTGCATTCAAAGGACGCTGCAGCAGCACAGATATGCAGCACTGTAATTGTGGTGAGGAAACAACTCCATGCAAAATGGCCTGCTCATATCTCTCCTCGGGGGCCAACAATTTATCATGCATGATCCATCGTACAAGACTGGGATTACATGGGGAGAATGCTGGGCATGCTGTACTATATACAGCATAGACAGCAGACGGCGAGCGTGCCTGCATCTGATCCGGTATGTAAATATAGTCTATCCCAGAGCGCTCATAACAAAGTCCGCTCACAGGCGAAGACACCAGCCACTGTTTACCCCTGTTGACACTGGGAATGTAATAATTCCTGCTATTTTACAGCCGGGTGACATTTTATAAACGTGGGCATGGACGCTCGACATTATCACTGCCTAATTGAACTGCAGAGCCGAGTGGACAGTGTGTATCTGGCAGTGCTTTTACTAGAATGAAGTCACCCTACACCCAGCAGGTGTTGGTGGGTGAGAGAAAAAAAAAAAAAAAAAAAAAAAAAAGGTGTTGTGTTGTGCAGCTGCTGAGTCTCTGCAGGTTTCCGAGAGCAAAACTTTTTTTTTTTGTACATTTAAGGCATGTTTAATGGTCCCTGGAGCTGAATTTACGGCCAATTTAAAACCCCAAACTAAGAAACAAAGCTGGCAAAACCACAACCAAAAGTAGGACGCTTTAACAAACCACTTTATTATAAACAGGAGAACCTTTCTTCTTCTTTGCGGATCACAGTTTCTTCTGCACACCTGTCCCGTGCAGGCATGCAGAAAACTAGACCCGGTAAGACAAAGAGTATCTATCTATCTATCTATCTATCGATAGATAGATAGATAGATAAATAGATAGATAGATACTTTATTCATCCCAAAGGAAATTCACAGTTTTCAGCAGTATCCACAGATTACAAGATTAAATAAATAAAAAATAAAGAATAAAAGATGACACTAGAGATCTAAAGATCTAAGTACCCAATGTGCAAAAAAAAAAAAAAAAAAAAAACAATGTGCAAAAAACCGTGTGCATAGATGTATACAATGTGCATAGATGTGGGCAATGTGCAAATTTACAGTATAAGTTAAAACATGTTGCCTACATTTGACATTCATTTATTAAATGCAGGGAAAACAAAATGTTCCCATACACCCACTTCATTTGCAAAGGAACTTTCGTCAGGCAAACGTTGAGTCCAATCACAAAAAAAAAACAAAAAAAAAAACATATAGCCTAATGAAGAGAATAAGTTCAAGGGGCCAATCAGAGAGGACAAAGTGTGTGTGACCTCTGCAAGTGAAAACAGAGTGCACGACTATTCTGATTTTTTTTTTTTTTTTTTTTTTTTTTAACCTATATGGTCTATATCCTTCAAACCTGCCATAGTGGTTTGGTCAGGTGTGTGAACAGCACCTTTATTGATCCCTACCACATTAATTTAATGATAAATCCAGGTCAAAGTGAACACGCTAAACATGATTCATTATAGGGTTTTAATGCATTATTTAAAAAAATGAATGCATACCGATAGCGAACAAAATGAATGAGAAGTCAACTTGCAGATCGCTGTACGACAAGTTTATTTCAAGAAACCTCCCGATGGATGTCCGGACAGCAAAAATATTGTGCACTGCAACACTGAAACGTCGCAGCGCTGTGAGTTTAAAACACCATCAAAATGACAAACATGTTTTTGCTGGTGCTTCCTGTGACACTGGGGGTTTGACCATCAGCCGCGCTCATCAAACCACACTTGTGGAGAGCGTGAGGGGCCAATCTGCCAACAAACCACAACTGACTGATACAGCGGCTAAATGGATTTCCATCGACTGTCCGCCCATAAGAGATGCTGAGGACAACAGGATGAAAAACATACAGATTGCTTCGGGAAATCTGTCGCATAAACCCTCTTGAAGAACAGCAATTGTTTCCAAACACACTATACAACAGTGAAAGGGTAAACAAGTAAGTCATTTATAAACATTAAATATGTGATTAATCATGATTAATCCATGATTACCTTGTGATTTGCACAATTTTAAAAAAGATTATTCACTTGACAGCCCTAATTAAATGATAAATTAATAATGGTCACTGGTCCAAATCTGCGTCTAAGAAAAATTGGACAAGAGTCTGTCCCAAGTCCAATACTCAAGGCTTACATCTGTGATAGCAGAGGTGAGGAAACAGAGAAAGGTTTGAAATGTAGCGCTGTGCAAAGCCATAACAGGACTACAGGATGCAAAAATGTAAACAGACGGTAACACCGGAAGGGTTAACAGACATAAACCCACTATATGTATTACATAACAACCTAGACCGTTCACCATTTGTTCACAGTGAGGAGAGGAACTGGGAGAAACGGAGCAGCCGGCCCGCTAAATTGTTTAGAAACTGAGGTTTCTGACATGATAAGCTACACTGAGCACTAGACCAAGCGAGGCGGGAGACGAGAGAAAAGCATTAGCTGAATATTCAATCCCGGGATGCCAAATCAATAAATGTGGAGGAAGATCTCGCCGAGTTGTCCTGCGAAGAACAAACTTCTCATAAAAGCAAACAGAGAGCCGTCCTTACAGCCTGACACAGACTGCGCCTCGTGCGATCAATGAAAACACACAGGTGCTCATTATCTTTCTCCTTTTTCCAAATCGCTCTGTACTATAGACTACTGCAGGGTGTCAACATGATATCTGGTTCTCACAATCTCATTAGATACTCCAGATGTTGACTTCTGAATGTTGTTGCCCGCTCATAACTCAGTTTGCAAATCATATTTCAGACGTTAGATAGTATATCAAATGCATCAAGGAGGACATACAAATGGAAAATGAGCCATAACTAGACTAAAATAGCAATAGTTGATAAGAGGACCTAAAAATGGTAAATGAAAAGGAACCACGCAGGCCTGTCCCGTGATGGGTCTGCAGATGAAGAGCAGAAAGCTAATATGCAAACATCAATCGGCCACTCATCATAATTGGCTGGTCAAGTTCTACATAGACCATCAGTGTAGAAAGAAATAAACAAATAAATTAAGAAAGCCACTAAAAAACGCCGTCTACCACGTCACTGTTTGGGCGCCTAAAGTTTAACATGCCTGAAAGTTTCAGCCCTTGGAGGACACTGCAGAAGTTTTGCCACACGTGATTTAGCATCGACTTACTCTTTAATGTGCCGGTGATTTATTAATGTTAAAATGCTACAGCTAGCACCTTGTACATTATTTAACGGTCTTATGGGTCTTAAGTGTAGATAATTTAACACATTTGGAGACTTTTTACAGGATTCTTAGACACCCCAAAACTGTATTAATACTAATAATTATCCACATTCCCGTCCTGTCACGACGAATCGTACAGCATTCCCAGACATGTTTTATGTAAGCATGTATCTCGGCGTGGCCAGTGACTTAATTTATATCATTTTTCCTCAAGGCCAGCCACTTTGTAAGAGTAGAGAGCACTTATTTCAGGTATTGGATATCTTGTTTTTGGAATGGAAACTCTTCAAACATTGCTTCAGAGGCCTTTCCAACCCACCAAAGAATATTTCTTGGGGGGGAGACACAGTTCTGTTTGTTCCGTTATCCATGCCCGGTGCTGACCGCGCACCTCCCCTCTCCTCCTCATCCTCTTATTTTTGGACTGTAAACGTATTTCTCTTTCTTCCCTCCCACATCCCCTCTTTCTTTAACTTGTTCTTTTCACAACTCTTCCCGGTTTTAAACCAGCCTGCTACATATTTTAAGCAACTTGGAGGGAAAAAAAAAATTTCAAACAATGTGTAGCAGCCTGACCTCTAATTAACACCCATGAGGAAAAAACATACTTTTTCCATTAGTTCACTGTTGTTATCTTGATCATTAACTACCTGCACTATATGCATAGCGACTCCCTCTCTGCTTCAAGGTGCTCCTCTGACAAACTGGCCCAGGGCCCCTGCAGCGCGAGTGATATATGAACTCAGTTAATACCCCAACCTGTAAAAAAAGATAATGGCCATTCCATTATTAAGAGCACATTATTTCTTATAGTACTGTCTAACTTTCCCTGATGGATGGACCAAGACCTGCTGAAAGATTTGGCAATGAGAGAGGGGGGCGGAGCCTCGGATTAGCCGTGGACAACTTTGTCGTCGGGTTGCAGTTTCAAATACAAATGGGCTCTGCTGCTGTGCTGTGCGACTGAGAGGAAGCCGTTGAGTCATACGCGGGAGTTAATAAGGAGCCGATTCGTTTTTCAATTTGAGGCCCGGCCATTCGTTTTCGCTGCCTCATTAGGAGAGGTGCACTCCGCCGGGCCTTTAACGGGAGATAAAACACAAGAACGGCCTGCGCACAGTTTGCAGTTTACAATTAGGCCACATCGCCTGCACAGCAACACCCCTTTCCAATGGCTCACAATAAGTGCACCCACAGAAGAAGCACACTCTGTAAACTGTGTGGCAGAATCTGGATGTCTGGATGAGGTATCTGGAGGGCGAGCTGCAGGTAGAACAGGTCGGCCGGGGAGAGACGTAGCCTCGAGAGTTGTGTTTTCACTCTGCATGAATGTTGAGTTGGCTTGTTGCCCCGACAGCAGTAGTCAGTATCCACGTGCTACTACAATCCTAGATAATGGAAACACCAATGCACACACACACACATGCACACACGGAGCTTGTTTTTCAAGTTATGTGAGATTGTCAGTCACACAGATTCCACCCCAAGTCCAAACACACAACACTGACAGTGGTGTAGCACAATGCAGCACATTGCCTTACACCGCAAATATGGCAGTTCATTCTTTTTTTTTTTCTTTTTTTTAAATCAGGGAATTACAGAGATGACAGGAACTAGTGTTGCTCATTTCTGTTTCTCACACAGATTTTTTTTCCCCGGGGGATTTGAACCAGGAATCTTTGATTATCCATCCAGCCTCCTTAACCTCTACACTCCTAATGACATTACCGTTCACGCCAGATCACAGGCTCCAGGCTCAGCTCTGAATTTGATTTGTTCTCCAGTTGGTCTGCGCCCGAGGGCACGGTTACATTTGTATTCTTATGTAATTAGCAATGCAAATAGACCCACGTCTTCAATCCATTACCCACGGCACGATAAACACAAGAGACGAAACAGATTTGATGGGGGGGAGAAAAAAAAAAAAGCCTTAATTTCAAAACCTCTCAATTCTTTCGGCATCAATGGTGATATCTACTTTAATTAGCATGATCAAGTGCTGTATCAAATAATCAGGAAAGTAGGAGAATGCAAATTATATTCGCCTCCTTGAAAAAAAAAAAAAAAAAGGATTTTCTCTCATCGCAGTTCATGATTACAACGTTTATCATCCCGACTTAGAAGAGAAAGAGGCAAAGAAAACAGAGAGGGGTCGGGGGAGAAAGTGAGACAAACAAGGAAGAGGTAGGGGAGGGAAAGCTTTTTGGGTGAGGGGGGAGATAAGTGAGAGAGAATGGGAGCGAGATTGTTGTTTCAAAGTTCAACCACAGCGAGGCAGATAAATATAGTTAGCAAAGTAATTACTACATCCTGCAAACCACTTACAAGCCACTTAAACCGGAGCGCTCTTCCCAATCTCCGTCTGTGTCTGAAATAAAAGGCAGCATCCAGCAGCAGACGGTGCGGCTTCAGGCTCAAGGCTTTGGACTGGCAGCCGGTGTTTCTGTCATCAAAACAGTGCGGGCTAATAATAAAGTGTTCGGGAGGCGGCCAGCATCCCTGTCAAAGTGATCAGCTCCTCACAGCAGATCCCTGGGAAATCAGACAACCCAGACCAGGCCACTTTGCTTCACCTCTTCAATCGAATTTCATTTAGTCTCACGTTCAGATACCATCGAGCTGACTCACTGTGAGCACAGGGTCTGCCAGACATAAGAAATGGGAGGAGAGGGCATGAACTGGAAACATTCTTAGACTCCAAATAGTACCAAAAAAAACTATGGAACAGCGTGGGACAGGCTCAAGACAGACTAAAAACCCCTGAAATTAATAACAGAAAAGATTAATATGATTTCGTATTTTTCGTCTGGTATGTGTGTGAGCATGCTTTTAATCAGAAACAGTCAGAGACAGTCACACATGTTGAATTTTCATGTTGATGTTAATGTTTTATGGCTGCACTTTTCAATCTAGTGACATGGTAGCACAGTTTTCTACATATTTTCCATTTTAATATTCAACATGTTCCCAGGCATCAGGCCTACATTTCCTGAACGGATGTGAAAATCTGGCCCATATTCTGCATGATGCATGCTGACAGATTTTCCTTTTTTTTTTTTTTTCAAACTTTTTAGGAACTGGAAATTGAAAAATGTAATTAAAATCAAACTTCCTGAACTCTTCCAGACTTTCCAGACCTGCAGAGTTCTAGCTAGCAGCATACTTGGAAGCTTTTTTCCTCACCTGGCAAAGTGCAAAACAAGTCCTTAGCAGCCAGAATTTGATTCTGAGCTACAAAATGGAGATACTTGCTGGGCAAGTGACCAATACATTCAGGTTCCACTCTTGGCTGAAGGAGTTAATCTATATTACAGTGCCTTTATTTCCCTTCTCAATTAAAAAAAGAGGAAAAATCACTTCTGTGAACCCTCACTTCCCTACAGTTATCACAGAAACCATGAAGTGAAGGTTTGTTATTCCATAATGAGGTTCATGATATAATCCATTACAAGGGTTTGTCATTATTTTGATCAATCTGAGGGAAACGCTGTGAAAGAAGCAGTCTGCAAAGCTCTGCAAGGCACCATAAACCAAGTGTGTGTGTGTGTGTGTGAAGAACAGGGCTTATAGTCACACCAAACTACTACTACCAAGTATTATTGTGCATTATTTCATGCATGCATACATGACATGACTATGAGCTATAAAGTACTGCACGAGGACTGACACCAACATGTTAAATTGTATTAAAAGTAATATACAGATAACCCTCTGGATGAAACAATGTACATACCAATACTAGTGGGACTATAACGCCATATGTGCAGCTCTTTAAAAAAAAAAGTGTCACCAGTCTGAAGTGTGTGCAGTGCTGACCAGAGATGTAAAGTGTGAAAGCTAATTATCCAGCTCATCAGCGGGACACTTAATTATAGGGTCATTCGAATCAGCGGGAGACTAGGCCCGAGCATTAGCCCCATTCTGACAAATCTACGCGAATATTAAAAGCGTATTATTTGCAAAGCCTTTTGAACAAAGACCTTGATTACGTGCGGGAACGGAGGTTGGGGTCTCGAGCACTAGCCTGTGGGCTTAAATTTGGCGGCCCGATCAACACCACTCTCTTCCTCTTTTCATTTTCAAATTCTGACCTGCGAGGAGAGTTTTGCACGAGCCCAGTAGGCAAAGTCACATCTCCATGCTTGATTGTCGACTATTATATTCCTGGGTAACAACAACAGCGCAGAAACACATTATAATCAAACTCCAACCTGACTCAAACTGTTGGATATAGATTATTAAGAGAGTGACAGATCCTTTCTTGCCCTTTTTTTTTTTTAATCTGTCCCCTCGTCCTCTGATTCCTCAAACCAACGGAATCCATTTTTCTGCGGCAAAATGAAATCTCTATTAAGCTCAAGTTCTAATTTTAATAAAGAGAATAAAGAGAGCACTCCTCTATATTGCAGTCAGTCACTTCACTTTAACAACCTCAAAGGCTCTGAAGTGATTATTAATCCCCAGAGTTGGGAGCTTCAAATAAAAGCAAAGAGGTAAAGATATATCTATAGGGACAGTAATGCGCCTTCTAAGAGCAGTCCAAGTCCTACCCATCATATAAAGCTCTACTGCACATTGTCAGTACATATTAACTATACCACATATGTCCTGTCACTACATATTATTATATGTCCTGTCAGTACATATTATCTATACCGCGTATGTCCTATCTGAAACTTGTGGGGGTGATGTAACATCATTCTTACCCCAGTTTCTTCATCTATTTTTCCCCTTTTTAAGTGTTTTTTTTTATGCTGTGGGCCTGGAAACCCCTTTCACACTGTATTAGGGTTCTAATTTAAACTTTAACAGCCACATTGGAGGTGGGAACGTCACGAGAACCAATACTCTGGTACCAAGTCGATGCCAATAGTCCAAAAATTCGACGCAACTTGTTCTTCTATGGCACCGTTGGTATCGGATGTATTTATTTAGATTTAGCCTTCAGCGGGCCGTAACATATTCTTCCAGAACTGACGGGGGCAGTATACAGATGATTTATGCTCATTTATGTTCAAGTGTGCACTGAAGACAAATAAAACATATGTGAAAGATGGCAGCTCCGCCTCGGCTCGTCCAAAAGAAACACAGCAAGAGTCGTGTGTGGAAGGATTTTGCGTTTGAGGCAGATGCTCAGGGGATGATAATAAATTTGCAAAACCTAATATGCAAACGGTGCCATCAAAGTTTCCAGACGAAAGGAGGAAACACCTCCAACTTAGCGAAGCACCTCAAAGACAGACATGCAATGTTAAATAGTTGTTTCTTTTTCTAATTATGTATAAGCCTATTTATTATTTCTACATTTTTCTCATGTCTCTGCTGGATGCTGCAATTGAATATCTGTGCAGTGTAAAGACTTGTTATTTATGCACAGTTGACTTATTGTTTGCTTTAAATCGGAATGGGTATCGAGACTCTAGGGGGCGCTGCCAATTTGCATATTCATAGGATCTCAAAAACTCAATAAGGATTAGGAACTAGATGTGCTTTCAAGCTATTTTTCAGGATAAATATATAAAACAATTATCTGATAACTGCAGAATTTTTATAATAAATCTGGAAGAGGTATTTCAATGTTATTTTTTCAGAAAAAAAAACTGACCTAAGCATCCACACATAGTATTCTGTTGGATCAACACAACATTTAGAGTGGTGAACGATTCGATATAGAGCATTTCATATTGACTGAGGCTGCAGTCAGTTGTTTCTTTTAAGACACTGATGCTGTTGAATCAGCAGAATTTATAATCGAAGCGTCAACGCAGTGAGTGATTCACCGTGCCCCTAGACAGTACACGTAAACAAACACAAATAAAGAAAAAAAGAAACCAACAACAATGACATTTCAGGGAGCCTGCACCCAAGACAAATAAAAAATGAAACAAAAAAAGTCAAAGAAAATCCAGTGTCAAACAAAATATTATATGAAGTTGTACCCTCTTTCTCATAGTTAATGCCGTGTGCTCCTTGAACCTGTAGCACTGAATATGTTATGTATCTCGTCTTGTATCACCCTGAACTTTGGGAGGCATTTCAAAGCAACGGTCCATGATGCAAGCTTGGGATTTTTGCGCCTCGGATCAGGATGGAGCAGTGCTCAAAGAGCCAAGAGACAAAGGCTACAATGCAGCGAACAGACTCCAACAGGATCCAGCAGCAACACAGCAAAACCCTGGATCAAAACTCCAGGACGGAGACTCAAACCAGACCTGAATTCAGCAGGTAGAGAGCAAACCAGAGAACCAGCCAGCTTCTTGGACATTCAATAAAACCAAAATCATTCCAGTTCAATGTAAAGTCAGCTCCATATCGATAAAACTTGCATGATGCACCATAAAAACTAAAATCTAAGCTGACTGCACTGACCTAACATTTATTATACCTTTTTTTTTTTTGGAATGGATATGGAGAGCAACACCACCAAACTTTATTTTTACAAAGTCATGTTACTGTGCGAGCAGAGAGAGACAGGTTTTTGTTTATTTCCCAAAACTTACCGACTCCCGGTTCTCCAAACTTTCAAACCTTCACATTATTACCTTTGTGGATATGTAACAGTTAAATTAGCCAATGTTTGTGCTGAGTGACATGTTAAACAAGCTGATGATGCCATCAATCACCATTAGGGCTTTGATAATCATGAAATATTAGCTGAAGATTTATTGTCAAACAAATAATCATGATTCATGATTTAATCATCATTTAATTGTCCTTTTTTCATATTAATATTTCAGTGTAAGCTTGCTCCAATGACAAACACACATTCAGGAAGATCAGTTTATTGGTAATGAACATTAACACAACTGACTGAATTTTGATGCTTTGTAAATCAAAATAAATTGCACAAGGGAGCCAATACAAATAATAGGACACAATAATAAAACAAACAAAAATAAAGCAAGTCACCGTCACTGTGCTATATAACAAGCCGCACTGCATCCCAGCCATTATTTTTTTCCTCTAACTGCATTAGAGTTCTAATTAACAACCTGATCTAAAATTATTAAAGCAGTGAAATAGTGAAAGACACACAGCATACACACTATGAGATGTGTATGAAAGAGACAGTGACAATTATGTAAATGAACTGTCCTCAGTTCAAATCATCATGTTATCACCTGATTACACAATAACTGGCAGAGCCCTAAGCACCACTTTGGTGTGTTTTTCTCCTTGTGGTCTCTGTACTGCTTTTTTAATTTTGTTTTCTTTTCAACTTGTTTATTATTTGCTCCGTTGTACACCTTCAATTTACTCTGAAGTTTCCAACTTATCCTGGATTGCTCCTCTGCACTAGGATATATTCCCAATAAACTCCTGGTGTCTTTGACGGACCGCTGACTGATTGTTTTGGGAGTTACCTCACTTGTTTTGTTCTTGTGATAAGATTGCATTGTTGTATCTCTGACGGACCACTAACCATTCTGGGAGTTACTTCACTCATTTTTTCTTTGCGATAGGCCATCTTTGTTGTCAAGCAAAAAAAAAAAAAAAAATCAGTCCCAGAGCCACTTTCCCCGGCAGAGCACCGCTGCATTTTGCTGTCGAAGCTGCCCTCAAGACGGCTGGCAATTTGGCTCCAGCTGGCAACGGGGTATATCTCAGCCCAAGTCTTATTTTCGGCTCCGGAGTGTAATCATCAGGCTGTGGCTTCAACGTTTGGGTGCCAGTAGCCGAAATAGAAAGATTCTGGTGAACAGTGGCGAATAATTACGCAAGCGGACCAAAGCGATCACGGCCGACGGCATGTGGCAATTCATCACCACTCGAGGGGTGTGAGCAAACCGCTGGACCGCATCCCATCCTCCCTTATTAGCACACAATCAATGTTTAATAGTGGAGGCCATTGAAGACGCATGGTACGCTACAGCAGAGAGGCCTTCACCCTGAGATAAATCCTCCCTTGTCATTACGCATTAACTAATGCTATAATTCATGACCGTTCAAAAAGCAAAAGCCAGGGCCAAGCCATTAGCCATTCATGCATGAGGGTATGACGTGTGAGTGTGTGTGTGCTTGCCTATGTGCACCAACAGCACATATTTTTGCAGTGTGTATGCATGCTGTAGGTTTGTAGGTTTGCATGTATAAGGACGTTAAAGGGATAGCTTGAAATTTTTAATGTGGTGTTGCACGAGTTAATGACCAGTCACTATGTGGTTGCATGGACATAACATAACCTCAAGCAGCAGTTCCTCTGTTTGGAGATCAAAGACACACACACTCACACACTCACACACAAGAAAATGCTGTGGCGATGTGTGTGAACAGGCTTCCGTGAGTAGTAATACTGGGCTTCGTCAAAAAAACAAAATAGTTCCAATGTAAGGAATGGCTTGAGCACACAGTAAAGCAGTAAAAATCCACAAAATATAGTGCAATCTGTTGTGAATACTGATCTTTTTGGTGTACTTGTGGTCTCTGTGTGCCATTACTGTTATTTTCCTTTTGAGCCAATCAGAGGACTCGCTGCTTGAGGTTATTCCAGTGACATCAGGTTACCGAGGAACTTCCAATATCTTTCACCGATTACCTCGAAATCACTGTTGAAATGATATTCTAGTGCTGTCATAAGGTATTTACACACAAGAGATTTCAGATAAGCAATCATCAGTAATCTGGGTATGACTAAGCAGGAGGAGACAAATAATAAAACAGCTGGAACAGTCTAACAAGTTCATAAAATCGCATCCTGTTTACTGTGATTCAGCCTTTTAAGCCGGGAAAAGACAACACTCATGCCTTATCGCAATATTAAAACATCCAAAATCCCAGACGATGTCTAGTCTCATATCAGCAGACTGATACGGTGTCAAGATCCTGCCCAGCCCTACGTCATATCGCTTAACTCAAAGAGCACTATCAAATCCAAACCAGCCCCTTAAACCTTGAACTAAAAATGGATAATGTGTTTCAGAGGGCGCGCCAGTTTCACACCATTGTTTCATGAGACTCACTCAGGCCCTTTCCTGTTATGGAGGAGGGGGATTACACATACTGGACGAGCCCTGAGAGGAATGAGGGCTGGACGTGCAGATGTGGACCAGGCTGGACTAGGCTGACGACAGGAAAATGCACGTTGACAAAGTCTCGACTGTTAACCTGCAGACAGCTGTGTAAAAAAAACTAAATTTTAGCTGCAAACATGTAATAAACTCTGGCTCAAATGAAGCCTGCTGGAGCATTTATTACCAGTCTAGCACTCAGATCTGTGTTCAGACCACATTAATTAAACTGGCCCCGTGGCTTTCCGTCAGTGTTGTCACATCAGCTGGGAAAATTCAATCCGTTTTCCCTCAAGCCCCCCCGGGTTGGAAAAATGCATTGTGCCATTGTTTGGTTTGAAATGGGAACAAGGTTGCTGCACTCAAAACATAACTGATTTTGAACAGCAGCCTCTCTCCTTTTGTAGGAGTGTGTGCCACAGGTGCCGGCACACTTCAAAGCTCCGAGATAGTAGGGCTTATGAATATTTCAAGGATGGTGCACAATGTTAAGCTCCGAGGATGCGTTATCAAACTTCAAAAACCGTGGGAGCTCCTAATTAATACATTGCGACCAAATTAACTGTGACAGTGTGATGTATGTTCAGCAATAAATCGTGACTGCAGCTACAAACTTTGACTGTGAGGTGCTCTGGGTTTGCATTCTGTATGATTTAAGAAGCGGTCAAGCCCACATATCAACCCCCATCTAGTAATGGGCTGTGGAGTAGCTTTTTGCCCGAGGATACAACCTTTAAATTTTTCCCTCTAGTAAAGCGAGTTGTATTGATCTTCCTACACAGCGTACACGCTTTTCCTAGAGGAACAGAAATCAAAAAGATAAAGAGGTGTTGCATTTTCCCTTAAAAGCTCTGAGAAGATACATTACAAATATCAACAAGCAAATCACAAATTACTCTATCATGGCTGTAATTTAGCCTTAAAATTGGATATTTTGATCTTGTAATGCATTAAGAGCATAAATAAATAAAGTATTATTTTAAAAACATGGTGTTACTTTACTAAGTATTTCTTTAAGTGTTACTGGTTTTATGCTGATGCGTATAAAGTTGAACTCTACACATACATGCACAGGCATTTTTCATATCCTATGTTGTTTTAGAAGCAGATATTGTAAATAAAATGATAAAATGGAACATTTCACTCAAAATTCCAAGTGGACCCATTTTTCATGTCATGAATTTTTGCCGGTGTTGTTAAAACTGTACCTGAGGAGAACGTGCTGTCAGCACAAACTGGAACCCATGGCCAAGATGCCCTGTCCATAACACAGTGATTCATTTACATGATGAATCTATGCAAAACGATGTGATCTGTCAGCAACACTGCAGCGACAGCAGTTTTCTGACCCAGCTGTTTGCGGACGATATCTCATAAGCAGCTAATTTCCGCTTGGGAAATATATACAAGAGTATCTGAGGATAATCAAAGTTAGGACTTGCAAATGGAGGAGAATAATGGGGGGGTTGAAAGCAGATAGGGGTATTCTGCTTCATGGTATTTCGAGACTTCAGTCAAGCCTGTCAGCATGCCCAACATTCATCCTGCAAACCACATTGAGTTCCCGTCGGTCAGTTTTCCAAATCGCCAGCACATCGACCAGTACCTTAGCCTGTTCCCCAACTAGCCTCCAAAACCTGTGCTGGTGACTTTAAATTCACTTTGTGCTTTGGGCAACTCATTTCACCGGGAAATCATTTCATTCTGTCTTCATTTTCACTGGGATACTTGGTTTATGCTTCCGCTATTTGACTAGATCTAACACCCACCATCTCGATAACTGGAGTCATATACTTTCTGTTCAAAACGGGGCTTTGACAAGTTGACAGCTGACGACATACTTGACTGTGCATATAAACTGTACAATGTTGAACATGTCAGCATACAAGATTCCAGTACATCAAGACTCATATTATCTGATCTGTGCATAAGATGTGACTTGTTGCTGACAGTTGCTTATTTGAGTTTGAATGAAGGCATCAGATGTCAATTCAGCGAGCTTGGCAGATTGGTGCTGAGTCAAATCTCGAGTTATAGGGGATGGGCACAGGGATGCTGAATCTAAAAACCGCTGTGCCACACTGGCCAATGAAAACAGCCAAGCTCCCGATATTAACCTCTTGAGTTTGGTGCAGCTGACACCACGGTGTTATCCAACGCCACGTTTGATTAGTAAGTCCAGCTGTGCGTGAAATCGTTAGCTTCTCGAAAGCGGCATCTAACTGCAGTCACCACGCATTACATGCACTCAGTAAGAAGGAGGGGGTGCATTTGCAGAGATTACAAAAGGCAGAACCAAGGGTTATGAATTAATTCATGGTCCTTAACTGCATTGACAGCCACTGTGTGTCATGTGAAAACAGACAATATTAAATAGACAATATTCTGGTATTTTTGCGGTACTCATGTTCACCATCCGAGTGTTGTGCACTTTTACACATCTCTTAAAACTTATACTGGACATTTGTCTGGACACCATTGGACAAACACCACTAGAAATGCATGCAAGTTTGGAGCAAGTTGTCTAATTTTAAGTCTCACTTTCATCTTCACAGCTGAAAGCACGCTAGTCTCTGCATGCTGTGAGAAAGCGATGCACACCTCCTTGGCACAGCGACAGGGATTGATTTAGATCAGTTCGACATTATCCACCTTTTTATTCTGCGGCGGCTGTGCTGATAATGTGGTGGTGCGCCACAGATGAGGCTGCAGTGGGCCTCCACAGTTAACCAGTTCATGGGAATCGGCCAGAAATGATCACTGATGTTGGATTCAGGCGCATTGGCAACTGCCCAAAAATATGGCTCCTAATATTAGCCTAATATTGTGGCTGAAAAATACTCTGAGAACTCCACCCGATTCTAACCCTAATTCTGACAGTCAGCATTCATTAACATCAATTTGCAGCTCAACTGCCTCTGATATGATAACCACGCAGATGGTTGGACAATGTTTTTCAGTAGAGTGGTGCTTTAAACAATTCATATTTCCACTTGGTGCCCTTATGTCAGGAGCACAATAAATCACAATGAAAGCGTGTGTGTTGTTGCAGGATGTAGGATCTCACGGCGCCAAAGTGCTGAGATGAAACTTGACTGGGCATGGCAGGCTCAGAGGCTGAAATATAAGACGAAACCGCTGACTCCCACATAAAATGTTCATGAGAAAGAGTTATGGACGAAACAACACGGGCTGCAGCTTATGTGTGCATTATCGACATATAAGCAGAACAAATCCCCGAGCGGCTCCGCTGTAACACAATGCCTCTGCAGCACAATGACGCAGCCGCAGCTGATGTTCTCCTTTGAATTTCCCGTCAAAGAGGGACACGTTCAACTCAAGTGTGCTAATCGGCCTGTGTCTGCTGGCCAGATAACAACTTAAAATACGGTCAGCGTGTGTCAGCGAGCCGGCTTCCTTGATTTCCAGCGAGCCAGTCAAGAGTTCACTCCTGGATGTGTGGCATCTGAGGTCACGAGGGGCGGCCGTTTTGTCAGGCTGATATGAAATGTGCAGTGGCCGGAAGCTAATCCCTCATTGGGACTAATTATCCTGAGTCTCTTTTGAGATGGCAAATTAGACCGACTCCAAGGAGCACCGCGGCACAGAGTGTAACCGCTCCGGCATTCCAGGCGCTCATTTCTACGACGTGTGTGCCGTGGGAACTGTAAATCTTCTAAAACACCTTTTTAAAGTTCTGGAAACATCCCCGTAAAAGCCTGAAGTAATGAAAAATGTCACTTTTCCACTGCGCACAGGAAACCGATTTCATTTAATTGTTCAAAGAGACTGCAGAGCTTTAGCTGTGTTGCTTGTGGCCCTGCTATCTTTGTCAGCATCTTGCCGGTGAGTAGGAGTCGGGGTCTCAGAGGTCCTCATCCACTTCCTCCCCTCCCTCCCTCCCTCCCTCCTTTCTTCCTTTAAGGTTCGTCAGTTGTTGTGCTGTGTTGTGTTCCTTCCTCAAATTGGAGCAACTGGGCTTTGAACACTACAAAAAATGACAAGCCTCACACAAAACATTCCACTTTATGTGGCTCGTTTCAAGACGCCCAGAAGACGTGAAACAGCCTCGAAGCAAACTCTGCATTTCCCAAGCGCTGTTCCATGATACCTTCTTGGAAAAAAAAAATCTTTTACCAAGATTTCTGTTGTTTAATATTTGTTGAGCAGAAATTTATCAGTGGGTGAGGTTAGATTAATCCACCATATAAAAAGTAGACATGCAAATCATGTTCACAAATTGAAAGTTTGCTGTGATGGTGGCACTAGAGAAAAGGTCATGGGGGTCTACATCATTTAGCTGCAAGCACTCCACCAGACCCACAGCTCTTAGACATTTTAGGCATTGACTCTCTCTCTCTCTCTCAGGTTAAGGTTAGGTGGTAAGGATCTGGGCCTGTTGTAAATCATTTACCCAATTAAGGGCCATTTTCAGCCCTACCTGAAACCACTGATCAAAGACTGCAGACTGCAGACTGATGTATCTCCACGGGCTCACCAAAACCAAGAGTTCTTCCTCTAGGGGACACGAAAGTGCACAACAATAAAAATACTTTAAAAAGAGAGGTATTTCAGTTCTCACATCCACAATTATAATCAGAGGCATAACGCACCTGACCTGTTGTTTTGAGGATATAATCATGTTGATGAACACTGCACTCGGCTATGTTACACACCCGCTATTCCAAGTAGCAACAAGATGTACCTTATAAGTACTAGAGCACCCAGAAATCCTGTGAGGTATTTTTAAGTAAAGTATGTCACCTTACACGTGGTGCTGCTGCACAGTTTCAGCCATGCCTTTGTGAGCCCTGCTTTGTGCTAAACACACCGACGCCCGATTGTTGATTTCTTGGGCAAGAAAGACAGACGGATGCCATCACAGCTAATTGGGATGGGACACTCCTCTATGCTGTAGCCCTGCCTTGTGATTTATACTGTATAGACAAGTGCATTTTTACACACACACAAAAAAAAATCCTATAGTTCAGCTTTAACACAACACCTCCACTTGATAAATTCGTCATTTTTTGCAGTGCAGTCAGACGGCTCACAGCTCCCACTGACCATACTGTGCTATACTGAGGCCCGAGGTATTGTTCTCCCATTTCCCGTCCATGAAACCAACACACACTCCTAGCGCACACACATACCCACACATACCAGCCCAGTGGCCAGAGACACACCAGCCGTTCCTGAATTCAGCAGAGAGGGGAGGGTCAGTGGAAATGTTGACATTAGACACATCCTGAGAATTAAAAAACAGTCTACCTGCACTCCTGCATGCACAACACACATTATCTCTCTCTCTCTCTTTTTCTCATACACACACACACACACACACACACAAATTTCCCATGAGATCTTGTTATGTGTACAGTATGTCCTGCTATCGGCTGGTATTTGCTCAGAATCCCGTGCGAGTATCTTGTTATATTTGTACTGCATAAATACTGCATAATACCAGCCTATATTGATTTATGGTAATATTCTGACATGCTGTATTACTGGTTTAGTTGCAGCATATTTTGTTTTCCGTTTGTTAATGTAGGACTTGCCTCCGGGTAAGCACTGTATACTAAAACCTGTGCCGATAAATAACAGGAGTGAAATCTTTGAAACAAACTGAAGTACCAATCTAAAAAAGTGGCATGTCACTCACTCTCCCTGCCCGGCCATTCCCACCTCTCTATAGTGTCATTAAAAATAAAGCAGAAATGCCAACAATAATTGTAAAAAACTACAAGGGGAGGCTGTTAACCTTTAAGGAAGCTCTTGCAATACCCTGCAGTGTTTCCCATTGGTGTGAAATATACTACAATATTAGGTACATATTTGACCTGAACTGCTCTAATCTTAAATAGTGAAGCAGCATCTTCAATTTCATGCCCAACTGGTGTGTGTAACATATTTCCCTGTTTGTACATGTGGGTACAAAGAGAAGTCGTGAATACCTGTAAGCACTGGAGGATTTTGTTGAGCATCTCGAAATCTGAGTCAAACTGCGCTTAGAAGGCAGCTGTGATTCGCGATTCGTGACTCGCCACACCCACATTTTTGAATCAGGTGGTGATTCCTGAGGTCTGGAGCTGCTCTCTGCTTTCTACAGGGGAGGTTTTACTGGAATCTGTACGAGATGCCTGATCGATCAGTCGATGACGCCTGATGAATTTCCTCTGTTTTTGAAAAACGCTTCAGGATCGATAAATTAAAAGACGAACAATTAGCCCATCTAAAAGTTGCTGTTATTGCAGAAATGTCTGATGATCAGTCAGTTAGCCTACTATGATTGGTTTAACGCTGACCAATGGTCTTGGTTCATAGGTGGGACAATCACTGCTACTTATAAAGTGGAAGTTTGCAGTTATTCTCCCATATGTTGGGTTTATCCTATTGCAGAACTCTTTCCATGACTGCAACCTGCTTTCTGCAGTTCTGCGATGGGATAAACACAACATTATGATGGAAAACAGCTTAACTCCACTCTGGTTTGACTCAAAATTAGTGGTAAAGGGATTTATGGTGGAAGTGGAGCGAACTGGACTCGAGTAAACATGTCCACATCACAGCCAAAGTGGAGACAAGGAATGTAAAACTGCACGGTGTTGTTTTCACAGAAATATACATAAAGGGCTAAAAATCACTAAAATATGTTGAAGTATCAGGGTTTTTCCAATATTAAAAATGGGCTTTGGAGGTGCCTGCTGCTCATTTTTTACATGTGTCCTCTGCCGGATGCAGCACTGCATTGTGCCAAAAGTTAAATATTCTAAATGAGGTACATTTACCATTATATCATGTCCCATTTTTCACTTTGGCACCGTCGGATAACGCCAAAACCTTCCCTATGCAAGAAAATAAGTAACATACTGTACTTAAACATGGGAAATATCACCCCGCACCCTCTCCTCCTTTAATTTGAGAGATTGGTCTTGGAGATTTACTTTATCTTGGGTCTGCACCTACCAGCAACTTCCATGATCTGTGAGACTGCAGCAGAAACCTTCTCCCCCCACAGCTCTCTTCCCATTTAAGAGGGGAGTTAAAAAAGTCATCAAAAGGGGTATTTTTAGTTGGCACGTGTCTCCTCTGGATTGCATGTCTTCATCCATTTCCCTATTCCCAGGTCTCTATTACTGTCTCCTGCTGTCTCTCCCTCTCTCTCTTGCTGAGCCTCATGCGTCCTCTCCCGCCTCCCGTGGCAGTCGAGCAGCCTTAATCTGGCCTCCAACCAAATTCCTTGTGTACAAACAGCTAATGAGATACGTTTTTTAAAAAATTCACACCATGCAAACAAACTTGATCAGCGACTGCAAACAAGACAGGGCCGCAAACACACCACATCCGTTAAATGATTGATCATGCCAGCGCCTTGCGTTCACGGCAGCTGCCATGTCTGCTCTCTAATGCTGCTTTATCAGCAGAGCCGCTGGCCTGTGATGACTCCGAATTCACAGTGCAACTTGATTCATTAGACTCAGTTTTGGAAACTCTGGCCGGGGGGAGGGAGGGGGTAACTGAGTGCAATCGGAGTCTAAAGCCACCCTGAAGTTACTCCGATCACTTCAGTGCACAGAGGCTGAGCGGCAGAGAAAGAAATCCTGACCAACTTTCGCTATAATTCCTCTCAAGGGCAATTTGCGTGACGACTCCAAGTTGGAGCATTCCAAGCAGATTCTTCGGGAAAATTACTTCTCCTCAAAATGATTTCGCCCTCGGAAAGCTGTGGGACTAAACGGCAACCGGATCAGTGAATTTTCATAACTCATTGCAGCTCCTGGGTTCTGCAGTCATTGATCAAAATAGACTAAATAACTAAATGAGTTATGGCTGCATTTTCTACTGGAATATTTTGGAAAACTGTGAAGGAGGCAAATTTTGGCTCAACAATCACTTCTGTTCTGTTTTGTTCCCAACATCAAGTGGCTGTTTCGGTTTTAAAACACTCTTATTCAGACACTTATATCATTATCGAGACTGTTTCCCATACTCATTACATTTGTTTGTTTTGGAATAACAATATAGCCATGATGAAGTACCATTAACCTTTTTTTTTTTTGTTTCAGGCAGAGCCATTTTTCACCACTGAGAGGACTGAATATGGGAGCAAAATCTGAAATAACACAGTGTTTAGCAATTAAAAATCTGCCCCTGCAAATGAAAAGCACCACGAGAGAAAATAATAACCGTTATTAATCATGATGGCTGCATGTGTATATCAATACGAGGCCTGACACAAACTAGATAACACAGAATAAATCTGACTTGTTACTCTAAGGCCAGCTAAAGGCGACCTGCGTTCATTGCAATGCACCACATCAGCAGGAAAAAAGCATATAATTTCACAACAATATACAAGGCTAAGGGCTGGGACAACAAAAGCAGCAAAAGGGCAGAGGAACGGTAATCACCACTAACAGATGAATGGGAGTTGTGAAATATTAAACCCTTGAATACCACTCACATTCAATGGAGAGGATAACAAAGAGACTGCAGTTTTTATGACATTCTGGTTATGAGGTGAATATGCTCCGATAATTGACTTTTTTTTTTTTTTTTTTTTACACTTGCACTTGTTGTGTGCTGGACATTTCAGCGAAATCATTGCCGGGGAAGGTGCCAAGCCACTCTGAGTGGACGTAGCACCCCCGTGTTGCTCCTCCCGGCGTACCGACCCATCATTTTATTATTATCATAAAGAAACATGATTTCATTAAGCTCAAAAACAGAACATTGCCGACCATTTTTGTGCATTAACGTGTGCTAATAAAGGCTGGCGGCTTGCCGAGAGGAGCTGCAGCTCTAAATACAGACCAGGGTGACGTTAATTGAATGTGCCAAATCGACCCATTAAGAGTAAAACAATATTCAGCAAATTGTGCATCCAACTAAAGTTATGCTAATTAAAGTAATAGTTATGCTGCCGCTGAACACTCTCGACTGTGAGTGTGTGCATGTGTTAAGTGTGTGTGCGTGTGTGTGTGCACTGTGTGGCTGGTTGCTGGGTTTTGTGGGGATTGATAAGGATGTTGAGCTTAAGGAATGCTCCCCAGATATAATATGTATCCTGTGACAATCATTCCTTTCTCTTTGGTATGAAGCTCCTCGAGAACATTTCCTGGATCTTTTTGGTGTGGAGCTCCTAGAGAACACAGCCTGGGTAACACCAGACTCTGGAAACTCTCTCTGGAGTCAGGAAGGGCTTTTTCAACCCGTCCATATGACGTTATTAACGATAGAGCTGTGCCAGTGACATCCAACACCAACTGGAGGTCTCTAATTTGAAACTGACAAATCACAATCACAATCACAATCAGAGCTACTGGTATAACACTGCATTCATCTGATTGGACATTTTAATTCATTCAAACCATTTAATGGCAGCGACAGGTGCTTACAAAAATTGGTGGGAGGCGCTTGGATCAACCATCAACCAATCATTGGCTAACTTGTCCAATCTGAAAATGAATGGATGAATGGATATCCTGTCCAGAGTAACAATAACAGATCCTAAAATGGACTAAAATGGCTAAAATGGACATAGGAAAGACACAATATATAGGTGAGAAACTGTTACTGTGAGGAAACTAGAGTTGTCTGCAGAATTACTTGGGGCATAAGCAGTGCCATGCTAATATAAACTGTTTGGCATTGCTACATAACTTTTAAAAAGCTGCTGGTTAAATAAACACTGCCTTCCGTTTGAGATATATAACAAACCGACAACATTAACAGCTGGAACATTTGTATACTAACACACCACATAACTTCCCATAATTACCAGAAAGTACAATCCCAGCCATTTCTTAGGAGGACGAAAAAGTTTGCTGAGAGGATGCAAACATTTTGTGAGATGATACAAAACTACATTTTTATTTCTTCTATTTTTTTTTCTCCCCGGTGTCCCTTCAGAGGCTCAATACTTCTACATCCCGGAGGAAAACCAACTCTAACTTCTGCAAACAGCAGCAGAAAAAGTGCACTGCCAAAAGACTCCAGTGCAGGCAGCTCGCGGTGAACAGGTAGGACACTTCTCCAGCATCCTGATGTGCTCATTCATAACCGAGGCTCAGGTGTCTGACAGCAGCGTGTCATTCTCCGCACGTCCTCAACTTTTAACAGAGAACTTGAAAAGGCCAGTTAATGACTCTGCTCTGGGTGGACCTGTGCTCTGCAGAGGTCTCAAGTGTTTTTCTAATGCACATCTGTCACCAAAGCAGAAGGCTGACGCAAATCCCTGGCTGCCTCCCAGCGCACTGTCTCCAAGCGTCTCCAGGCCCGCCTCTCGAGACACGCATTCGATACGACAGAGTCAGAGTGTCTGCGACTTTCATCAGGTCGCATTCAAGACTTTTATGACCTTGCTGATGCCAGTGAAGATGAAATATGAGCCTAATTTTGCAACAGAGAGAACGAAGATGGCTGTAGGCATTATCAGACGATGACTATGCTACACTTCACCGGAAAGACGGAGCACCAAGAAAGTGCAGCATTTTACAGCAATAACGTGTGACATTTTCATATTCAGTCAATAAATGTCAGTTTTGCTGTTCTGTATCGCCAGCTGATATAAAACCAATGATTCAACCTGAACTTTTATATACGCTGCTAAACTCCTGGTGTCAACAGATCTGCCAAACTTGGCGAAAGTCCAAAAAAACGCCAAGTGTGTGAGTGCAGCACCTGCTTATGTATGTGCTGCACAATGTCCCGGTCATAAACAGGTAAATTTACCTATTTAACAATTACTGACACCAAACATTTCACTCTGCATGTAACTGAATTAAAAACAACTGCAGATTCATGTTGAGCGATTGTAAATGATTTTAAGTTTCTTTGTTTTTCCGCATTGCAACAATCAATATAACAAGATGTTTAGACTTAAAATGCCTGCTTTGACTTTGAGAAAAACATTTTCAGCACAAGCGCAGAGAACGAGAGAAGAAAAATGAGGGAGGGAAGGGGAGTAGTCGAAGGCGGAGGGATCTGGTATATCTGCGTGCAGAGGTGCATCTGTGGGATTTTTAATTTACCTCCTATTAGCACCAGGCTGATGGATGATGATGATGACAGTGATGGATGTACTCCACGCTACTAACCAATTAAAGCAGCACGCTCTCTGGTGCAGTGTAAATGAGACAGGTATGCATCCCATCGGTTTGATATTGCACGCTGAAAACAAGGATATTGTGTCGTCCACTGCTAAAATGATGGATATTATAGATTTTGTTTAGTTGCATACGTACTGTAAATTTGATCCACATGAAGCTCCGGGTGAAGTCTGAAACTTGAACTGAGTGTAATGTGACTTTTTCCTGCGTTTATTAGATAGATGAAAGTGATGAAGGCCATTTTTATCAGATTCCACACGTTTCATTTTCATTATCTAGGGCAGTGTTTCTCAAACACTGGGCCGGGGCCCATTGGTGGGCCGTGAAGCACCATCCGGTGGCCCACAAAAATGTTTCAAGTTGAAGCTAATTTTCCAGCAAGAACTAATTTTAATAGAGAACAATATTGATAAAATATATGCTTGAAATTCAATGTTTTAAACACAAACTAGGCATAATAGACAGATCATGATCTTTACAACATCATCAATTTGTAGTACTAAGATAATAGCCTAATTAGAATGGAATAGAGATTATATAAAATAAGCGGGTGTTGGGCCCCACCCTGTTGAAAATACGTTTTCCCACAATAACAAGAATACAATCCTGCAGGAAACAACAAATATACGGAAACTGTTTGGCATAAAAAGGTCAAATTTAAAGATGAGCTATCCACACCTTCGATACAAAAATATCTGCATCAGTCCCAGCTTTCCAAAGACAGCTGAATAAAAATTCCAATCGCCAGCCACGGTCTTTTATCGTCTTCTTTTTTTTAATCCATTAAAAAGCGTAAAACAATTAAATTATTGAATGTTCTTAAACAGCTGTTCGACTAAAAAAAAAAAAAAAAAAAAATCCCAGTTGAGGGGAATCTATGAAAGATGATTCATCCCGCCAACTTTCACGGGACGGCCTGGATAACTCCTGGAATTCGGCGTTATAAATAATGGCAATTATGTACAATTTGGATGAAATTATGCTTTCATACCAAGTTTTACACATCATTATGGTTTGAGAGTGTAAAATTCCTATTGGTTTTTCCATCAATGACATTTTGCAAACTGTTTTAAGCAATCGCGTTTCTGACAAAGAGCCGCGACGATAAAACGACTGAGCTGAGACAGAGGCAAAGACGGAAAGGAGTTGCAAAGCGGAAGGGCAGGAGATGGGAAACAAAGGAGAATCGAGTAACAGAGATTGAAAAAGAAAGAGAGGGAAGAAAATAAGTACAGGAAAAAATGGGAAGGGAGTGGGGGGGTGGGCTGAAAGTAGTTTATCCACATGGTGGCTGTGGGTAAAGCAGGGCTGACAGCAGCAGCCTGCAGCTCTAATCAAAGTGTCTGTGGGGGAGAAGGTTTCATTAGAGCCCTATTGGAGTGTGACACAGGGCAACATCATTTCATCCCACACACACACACGCACACACACACACACACACACACACTCGTGCTCGCTCTCCGGGGTGCTAACAATATTCGGAACATCCCTCTCATCCTGCTTTCTCTACTCTCTTTCATCTGTGCTGATCTAAAAGCAAGGGAATTATTTGAAGCAATGCTGGGCGGATGTGCTCTAATATTTTCCTCAGCTTGTCCAATTTTCTGTGCATAAGGAAATATGACAGCGCGCACGGCGGTGGTTACAGCCCGAGGAAAGCCTTCCCGGTATCACAATAAGTAAAGAATACGAGGCGGCGCTTCCGTTTAACATTTTTATTGTGGCGCCGGTGTTCGGGCGAGCGCCGGCTTCAAACACTGTTATTACCTTTCCTGTCAAACACCGTTATTTCCTCAACTAGACGCGGCAAAAGAGATGTCTGGGCTCAAAACTTCTGTGACATTTTAAAAGGATTAATGGAAGTTGTGTTGTGGATCATAATTTGGCAGACTTGTGTTTGGCCTGAGGAGAGGAAAAGGAGCCGAGGACGTTCGCTGGGGCGTTGAGGCCCAGCCAGGGACGCGGGGATGAGGACGGGAGGGCTTGCTGGGAAGACGGAAAACACAGCCAAGGTTAGAGGGACATTTGGCTCGGCTGTTGGCAGTATTAAGATACAGCAGAAAGAAAGATAGATAAGAACAGGAGGGATGTTTGCAGTATTGAAACGCAGCCGCCGAGAGCAGATAGGGGGAGCGATGCTTGCAGTGGTGAGATAAAGCCGAGTCCCGGGGCTGATAGATGAGGGCAGCTCCAAGGTCAGCCTGCGAGCAGCAGATGACTGCATAACATTATCACTCAGCTCTGTGCCACTGAGTGTGCACTTTCATACATACGTGCCTAGGAGCATGCAGGCTGTGTATCCATGAGTGTGTGTCGCTACCCATTTAGATTTATGTGCGAAGCTGTGCGTTTATGCAGGTTTGCGGACGGTTTTCAACTGAGGCAAAGAAAAAAAGCAGCAGACAGGCCAAGCATCTGCATACTTTTATCATTAAAGATGGATTTAAGCGATTTTGTAAAAGCGCAGTTTGCAAGTCAGCAAACCACCAATTAAATGGTGCGTTTTGCTAGCGATGCACGATAATATCATCACATCATCAGTATGAGACAGTATTTTCTTTGAAATATCATTATCAGCCTGAAATGAAAATTTCTGCATATATGTGATATGGGTGAAATCTGCCCTGGTTGTGTCTGTTGTCAGGATTTTCTCAGGCAGAGCATCACCCAAGCCTGTTTCAATAGGATGAAACTTTCAGCTTTGTTTGAAAGAAAGGTTAAAAAATAAATAAATAAATAAATAAATAAATATTTAACAGTGGGTCATCCCGATAAGACTCGGCATGATAAAAAGTTAATTCCGCTACACGACAGCCTTGCTATTCTCTGCAAATAGGTGGAAAAAATATGTGCATATAGTGATACTGGCATCAGCTGTAAGCCCAAAGCATAGGAAAATATCGTCATATATATCAGCCAAAAATCCGATATCATGCATCCCGACATTTTACCCCAACTTATAGCAAACAACGAGACATCAAGCGCCAATTCAGTCAAACGCTGCACAAAATCCAGCACTGCTTAAGGCTGTTTGACTTTATTAGTCTAATAATGTGGAAATAAATCTGTTTAAACAGTGCATGAAAAAAGGTTTATACTGAGGCAGCATAACCCAAAACAATACTTTGTTACTGAACTTTTTTTTTTTCTGGATTTGCACTTACCTTGAATATTTAGATTCCTGGCACCTTTCACCTTACCTCAATATGAACCAAAAATATATATTTTGTTCGCATTCTCACTTCAGCTCCATGTTACAATTGTTTGCCCAAATGACAAAAAGTGAACACACCATTTAAAATAGTTCACATCGGCCACATTCGATCCAGCAAACATCGTTAAAATCATTACAGCTCACTATTTTCAATATAGCCAGTGTTAGTTTAGCCAGTGAATTTGCTTTGTACTGTCATAATGATTAGGCAGCCAAGCCAGTTTACTTTTTCCCCATAGATAATAGTGCACCTAATTGGTACAGTTTAAAACCACACACTTTTGACTTATACGCAGTATTTTAGTAGATGGCCTCATCTTTTTCTACAGTCAGACTAACATAAGCGTGACATTTTATGCACGTTTTACACCTCTGATTAGTTAAGTTGAAAATAGTGAACAGAATCAAATAACCTCAAATCAAAAACAGCGAGGACGCTCTGCCAGATGGGCCCTTTCTCTATTAAAACACAAAAGCCCAATAACTACCAAAAGGAAAATGAGCATTTATAACGCATGCAGACACGTGTGACTTATTTACAGCATCCAGCAGCTGACTGACGGCTGTAGTTAACGTGGACCGAAACAGTGGCTCTCTGTGTCACGGATGGGAAGAGCCACTCCCACCGAGAGCGGAGCTATGTTAACCATGCAAGGTATGCAGGCGGTATGCCGGGAATGCAAGCTCCACGATTCAGCGCTGATTAAAACTGCACTCGCGGGGAGGGAGGAGGAGGGAGTGACAGAGGAGAGGAGGTGGCAGAGAGGGATGGGATGAAGGAGGAGGAGGGATGAACAGGAGGCAGGATGGGAGTAGGAGCAGGAGGAGGGAAGATGATAAAGAGGAGATGGAGGGAAATGATGGACAGGAAAGAGGAACATAAAGGGGAGCAGGGACAAGTGAAGGAGAAGGTAGTGAGGTGAAGAGGGAGGGGTTAAAGGGGTTAAAGTAGCCACAATTCAGAAAACACAGATGGAATCATGGAATCAGGACATAAAAATGGATTTGGAAGACCGCAGAGTAAACGATGAAACTCAAACATGTAGTAACGTGAAAATCAAGTTGAGATGCAGATACAGTTTGGCGACAGACCTTCACTTCCTCTGCTTGAGAGAAATCCTGTTGTGCTTTTGTGCCGCAGACACACGACAGAAACTTGTCCAAGAAACAGAAAATAATGAGTCACCATCTTCGAAAAAGCTTAAAAACACACTGCTGAACAACTACCTTCAGAGAGGAGCAGTTTCCTAATGATCTTTATGAAGTCTGTCAACATTAAATTGAGTGACTGTTTGTTTGCTGGCCATGTTAAATCCAAAATGCAACTCAAAAGCTAAGTAAGCTGTAGTTACTTAGTTTAGGAAGGATGTTCAAAGTTCAAACCTGGCAAAAGAAAAGTAAGCTCTACTTAGCATTTTTAAGGACTTGAATATTACGTGTTATATGTGGCTTGTTTTTTTTACGCCTTCATTTAGTTAGAATTGATCTTTACTTTATTCCGGTTCCTGCATTTTACTTCATGCATTTCTATTTGTGGGCTGCTCTGTTGAAAGCCCTTTGATTAAGGTGAACTCAAACCCCATTTCGCTAATGTTTTTATTATTGGCATTGATAGACAAGATTTCCTGCATGAAAAATGGATAAAAATGCCTAAAATACATCCCTCACCAATGGAAAAAAGTAATTGCTTTAGGGCCCTAAATCAGGAAGAAAGAGAATGGGGAAAAACAGAGGTGAGGTTAAATGAGGACAAGGGAGTGAAGGAAGAGAAGGACAGATAAAAGTTTAGGAGGAGGCAAGAGGAGATGGGGAACAAGGGGGAAAGTAATCGAGAGGGAAGAAGAAAAAACAGGAAGGATTAGAGGAGGTGGAGATGGAGGGAAGGGAGCCGCAGGGAGAGACTCACTCCGGTGAATCTCTCGATGTCTTGATTCTCCACCAATCCCTGTAAGTGATCATAAAAAGTCTACTTTAAACTGTAAAGAAAGATTGTGCTGATAGAGAGGGGAGGGGAGCCGGCGTGGGGGATGCTGTGTGTGTGGATCGTGTGTGTGTGTGTGTGTGTGTGTGTGGTCCGTCTGCGGGCGGCTTGTAACTCATAATCACTGAAAATGCAAACTCCTCCTTGCGCTCTCTATGCAACTAGTTCTAGTTCTCTTTCTTGACCCTGTTTGATGCTGTATGCTGTATGTATGGTGGTTGTAAACGTCAAACACTCAAAATTTAATATCTACCACCTGACATCTGCAAGGTCCTGAGCAAGTCCTGTGATGAGTGAGAGGCCAGTTTACAGCAAGGTGGACTGACAGGATACTATCAGTCATATGGTTCAGTGTCAAATGGCTATACTGACATCCAGCAAAGGATGTTTCCCATCAGTTTTACAGTTGTTCCCATTTTATTTGGCCTTCTGAGAAAACAGTCTCTGATGCAATGCATTTTTTACAGATGATTTTTGGGGCATTTCTGCTTCATTAGACAGTCACAGTGGAGAGAGATAAAGACGGGGCAGAGTGAGGGACGAGATGCAGCAAGAGGTCTTGGCTGGTTTTGAACCCAGGCCACTGCAGCTTAGCTTTAGTATTAAATGGTCTGCAGGCTCTACAGGGTGAGCCACCAGGGCACCTCCAATGATCATTTTTATTCATTCGAAAAATTTTCAATTTAGCTGTAGGTCTGACTTGTTAATGTGTTTAACGCAGCCCGACACACTAATTTCCGATTATCTGACTAACTTCAATCTTCATCTGAACGATCATAATGATTCTTACTGGATGCCTTTTTTCCAGTAAATGTGAAGATTTCGGTTATTTTTTGCAGCGCCACTCCCGTCCTGCAGATGTCGTCTGCTGAACTACAAGCCTACAGCCTCGGTTGACCAAATTACACATTTCAAACTAATGAAAGAGCAGTGATGGAAGCTCCCCTGAGGCGAGCAGCATCAAGCCTGAAGGTAGATGTCCCGACACATTCTGGATTTAAACCCATGATAGGAAAGAAGATTTCTATTAATAAGAATTATATGTAAGCTACAAAATTGGCATTGTAACTGAAATATACCGAGTGAATCTATATGGAATTGAATGGAAATCTATTAAATCAAAGAATCTGAATGTAATCTGATCAGGGGAAAAAAAATGCTAATAACCAACCCCATCTCCATTTCAATATTTCAGATGATCTCATGGATACTGTAAACCGACTCCACCTCCACTCTTTTTTTTTTCAGACTTGTGGACTTGTGATGACTATGAAAAAAGAAAAGCGATGTCATCTGTCATTGTGGTTGCCATGCAATGTGTTTTCAAAATCCTTGAGGGTTTTTAAGTCATCTTGTGTGTTCCCTTGAGTGTCTTAGTTATCCCTCTCATGCCAAACACACACACACACAGAAACACACACACACACACAGACATAGAAAATGCATCAACAACAGACTTTTAATATGAAATGAAAGGAGAATCAAAAGGTGAAGGTGAAAGGCTGCAAAAGGGAAATACAGAGACAGAGAGGAAGGTTATTATTCCCGAGGGAGGGGCGAGGCGGGGGGGCTGCAGATCAAAGTGGCACCCCCGCCACACACACATGCATACCATCAGACAGGCAAACAGCCAGCCAGACGTTCACAGTTGCTATTACAGCCAACAACTACAATTAAAACACCAGCAACACTTCAGGGGGGGACGTTTACGACCGCTGCCCGTCACAGGAGCCACAGACCACAGCGTCTGGCAGACAGACGCACACACACTGACTCAGAGCCATTTGTCAGACCACCACGGTTAGCCACAGGACGGCCACGGGACACATCCAGTCTCCGGAGGCACAGAGGCCACACTGTGAGCACCTTGCAGGGCATCGCCTGCAGAGGCACCAGCAGGACGGTGGAGTTTCAAACTGCAGTTGGAAGCGGTACTGAAAACTCACATCTCTGAATACAAAACCTTGTCTGCTGTCTAGAAAAAAAAAAATCATACAAAATAATAAATATGAAGAGATTCTGTCCCTTCCCAAAGTGAATTTGTCACAGTGAAATACATGTGTCATTAATTACTGCCTTATTTTCATGTGATCTCAATCAAAACATCACAGCATATTTTTATTATTATGCTGATCTTTGAACTGCTCTTTAAAGAGCAGTATGACAGTTACAGTACAGCCTCTCTTATTATTTATAGTTTATCATTAATCTTAAGTAAGACAACGCTGAGTCAAGATCAGCTTTAGTCGAACGCTTTACAGTTTCACAAACTTTTTTTATGATGTTTGCATTTTCACAGCATGACGCACAGTCACTGGGGACACAAAGTAGGGTAAATTAAAATCAAGAGCAGTTAAAAGTGAATAAGAGCAAAAGAAATGAACAATTAGCCTGTTAGAACATGCAATAAATCAAAAATAATAAAAAAAAAAAAAAATCAACATTTCTCCTATTTATTCAGCCTTCAGGGTTAGGGCACATGTCAGTTTTGTTGGACATTATTCAACTGTAATATTGCAATCACACGGTGCAAGAACCTTAACAGCAACAGGAACAGACTTGTGGTACAGACTTTGGACTTGCATTGCCTAAAGATGCCAGGTCTGTTTTGTTGGACATTATTCAGCTGTAATATTGCAATCACACGGTGCAAGAACCTTAACAGCGACAGGAACAGACTTGTGGTACAGTCTTTGGACTTGCATTGCCTAAAGATGACAGGTACTGACATCCAGCACCACACCGCAGCCAAGCCCCGTGGAGATGAAATTCTATCCAACAGCGAAATTATACTGCACATCACTTACAATGTGGACAAACAAAGCGGCAGGGTTTACACTCTCTCTCTCTCTCTCTCTCTCTCACACACACACACACACACACACACACACACAGAGAGAGTCTGACAGAAGCTGTTTGGAGTGACTTTCACTTTCATTTTCATGACATGGACATACAGTCTCCTTCCAGCTGGATGAAAAGCAGCAGATGCAGAAGAGAGAGGCAAACACAGCGGCCAAAACAGTCAGATGCAGCCCACATAAAAACAAAAATTACCATCAATAAGTAGCTGGCTGGAAACGAGTTTGGCTCTTTGGCCGGCAGCTGCCTCTTGTGGAAAATAGAAAATACAGTAATATTAGGCTGCTTGGCTCACTAGTTAATGATACTAGTAGAAAACTTATGTTATGGCACATTACATACGTGAATCCATAGACCCAGTGCTTATGTCACAGTGTGCTGTTTTGCACAAGTGAACATGTCATCTCCATGAATGATCCAGGCATCAGAAAGAAGACGCATCATCTCTCCAAATCCCATCAATATCAGACCGGCGCTGCGGTAAAGAGTTGATCTTGCAGAACACAGGCGGTATGAAACAATAAAAAAAAAAAATGTGTGCAAATGCGTACCCCGAGACAGAAACTGAGGTGTGAAACAGTTCATTCAGACTGTGAATATCAACATGAAGTTTCTTAACTCGTTCACGGAGCACCTGCAAAAGGACCTCGGACATTTTTCATTGGAAGACGAATGAAAAACGGATTCGAAGTTGAAAGCAGTGACCTGGTGTGCCATGTATTAAACCTCGAGCATCTGAGGTAAAGGTTCATAAATGGCAGTATAATACAGCACTGGGAAGCTGTTGGTTACCTTCCTCACCCAGGCTGAAGGGCCATGTGTAATGATTTACCAGCTGGTCAGGGAGACATTGTGAACACTGAAGAGAGAGAGAACGAGTGACTGAGAATGCCATAGAAAGAGAAACAGAAGGGGGTTGGCAGCATGGTGCATAAGAAAACAACAAAGGAAGGGCATGCTTTTACTTTTTCTGTAGAACAAGCACAAAATTCTGCTGGCAAGGTTACCTTATTGGGGCTGATTTGATAAGTAAGCCTATACTTGTTTGGATTATGGAGTCACTAATAAGGACACTCCCATGTTGGCCTCAAATCAATGACCTTTTATTTAGGCCCATTCTTGAAATGCGTGCGACGTCAATCAATGTTATCTAACTGAGAGAATAATTACTTTGTGGGGCGCAGGGTTTTTTTTTTTTTTCTTGGTGTTTTGATGGAATGGTACTATTTACTGTGCTTCTTCCAGGCTGCTCTGTCAGCCTCCGAGTCTGATATTAAATTATGCTATTTAACCATGCTGGCTCGCACTGTGTCCTCATTCCAGGCGGCCGTGCAGCCTGTGAGGCTGTGTCTGTCACTCCAGCCTGGAATCAGGATGCAATGTGCAATGTGGGCAGGGTGAGAGCTTCATGATAACAGAGTTTCGGCGGCTGATACACACACCAGTGAAAATCCCCACAATTCTTGATACTTGCCTCAACACCACAGCAAATGCAGAAATCCAATTTAGCACGCAATCCTTTATTCACTTTGTATAAACATTAACAAATGGACAAAAGCTCAACATGTTTCAAGTATTTAAACATACAGGCTGCACTGGAATAAGACCACTGAGTTACTGTGCAAGTGCAACACTGATCTGTAGCCTCCAAGTAGAAAATAACACAGCCCAAAAAAAAAAAAAAAAAAACACTGATTTCAGATTAAAAGACCTGTATGAAATGTTCTGCTACAACAACAAATGCAGTGATGTGATTATGTGCTCTCATTTTGATTTACAGCCCTTCAGAAATGACTGAGCCTCGAGGTATTTCAAGTATTTGAACATAAAGGCGAAGGCTTCATCAGAGGAGTTACAGAGTGAGGGATCAAGCTGATGCCAATGCTAGAAAACAGCAGCACTGGTATCGCTTGAAAAGTTTTGTTGTCTTCTTAATACGTCTGTATAGTTTCTTGCGACGTCGCTCATGCAGTGTGAACTAGCACGGTGTCATTTCACAATAAAGAGTAAATCAGTGTGCTTCTGGACAGCTGACTGTGGAGAGGGAGAATGTCTGAAGCACACAGATAAATTTGACAGATTTATTTTCAAACACAGACATTTTAGCGGATGAGCCACTGACACCTCCACCGATCAGAGCCAATGCTGATAACTACCCAGGACTGCTGCAGGGTTCAGGACACAGGACTGAAATGCCAGGGTAACTCATTTACACTGAGCCTATCCTCCAGATGATGGTGGGATTTTAAGACTGTTTAAGAGGGTACAACATGGTTGCTGGGCTTGGGTAAGAGGCTTGTGAGGAACGAGCCTTCTGGGCTGCAACCTCAAAGTTGACCGTGGAGGCAAAAAAAAAAGGAAAAAAAGACAAGCCACGGTCATGTTACCCTTACAAGCTGAACTTCCCTCAACTCCAGAAAAGCGCCTTCCTAAAAGGGCGCCAGGCACAGCATCTCTTCTTAAGTATCCCATTTTCATGTTGTTGCTGCAGGGCAACAACTCAAACTTGCTACCAACTCGCTCGAACATCGCCTTCCGACTCCTCTTGGATCACACTCGTATTGCCGTCTGGCTCCGAGCGCAAACCGGGAGCATTCCCAATTTATCGCTGACACTTACTAGAGACGGGGGGGGGGGGGGGGGGGGGGGGGGGAGAAAAAGCATCTAGTTATCAGTGTGGGAATAGGGAAAATAACATCTAAATGAAATGCTGGGAGGGAGTTGTGAGGATTCCTGCAGCATCTTTGCAGCATTACACGGTCTGACAAGATGAAGAGGAGGAGCGCCGGGTTCTGAAGGGCGGCGGCGTCGGGGCGTGCGAGGAACACAGGTGAAAACGAAGAGACGGAGGGAGCGAAGATGGAATGGGGGCACTCGTCTTACTGCTGACAACTCACTTTGAGGCTGTTTGCTGAGTTTGTCACCGTCAGCGCGGATGTTGTGGCGGGGGAGGGGAGTTCCTCAGCCCTCCTGATAGGGGTGGATGTCTTCATTATACACAAAACCAGTGGATCAGGACTAATTCCCTGACTAAACCCCACAGGAAACTATATATCCTTAATGCATATACAGCAGGTATGTGTTAACATAACATCCTGTCCTCCACAATCTGCCACAGCAGGCAAAATCTTGTAAAATGTCCTGAGATTTATGGCTGTTTACTGGCAGTATATCCTCATTGGGTTGGAAAAAAGAAAGAAAATATATGCCCTCTTTTTTTTAAATTTATTAAGTGATTTCTTGGCTACAAGGGAATTATCAACACTGCAATTCCTCCTCCAACAACCAGGATCAACCAGGAGCGCCGGCGTCCTGGATATTTATCTCAGGGTTATTTAATGTTCCCGGGATTAAAATGTTAATAAAAATTCTGCAGAATGAGTTATATTTCAGTGGCACGGAGGACGTTAATTATAAGAAGGGAGGGATCAAATTAAGTTGGTGTCTCCATTAGTTACAGCCGGGGCTGACAAAGGCCTCCCGTTTCTGAGAAAAGAACCCGTGAATCAGCCAAAGTTTCACTCAGGCGCTGATGAAGGGGAGGACAAAGTGACTGGTTTAACAGATTGCTCGGGGAAAGGACAGCATGGGAAATAGGAGGTTGGCGGCAGAGAACGACCCCCAAAAAGGAAGACAACGAGAAGGGACACGGAGGGAAAAGGTGAAAAAGCAGAAGACGAGAAGACAAAAGGTCAAGATTAAGAGATGCAGAGGAGTGAAATACACTGACAGTTGATTTATAGTGCATAGTAACTCTGTGGAAACCAGGTGTGTGTGTGTGTGTGTGTGTGTGTCAGGGGCAGGACGGCTCTTGGCAATCTTGAGTCCAATCTCTTGACACTGACACACACACACACTCTGTGCTCACATAACCCTTTGAACAATGAACAGAGGTCACTCAGACATGAAGGCCCAGGGTCAGCCACTAGCAATGGGCTTATACAATATAATACAAGCATGCAGGCAGAACCACACATACACACATTTATCTATACAAGGGCAGCAATATTATGAACCCAAAGCCTGTTGCTTGAAAGTTTCAGACCATACCTGCAAAGAAAATACTCCTCAGTGTCCAGAGTGTGAACCGTGATTATTGGAAATAGGACAGACTAATACAGGAGGTTCAAATGCTGCATTTCTCACAAGGGTTAATTGGGGGTTTTTTTAAGAGTCAATGCCAGTATTTTAGATTTTTTTTTTTTTTTTTTTACACTGATTTCTGGATTTTGTGCAGGTATGAGATATCATCAAATCTGACCACTCAGACTATTTCAAAAAGGTATTTTGTGCCGTTTTATTCTTATTAATCCGGCTGCCGCTGCTCATTTCAGTGCTTAATCCAGTCAGGTTCCCATTCGGTGCGATTCTTGGACAAGAGCGATGCAAATGAGCCTGGCTGCGCGCGTATGGACACGAACAGGAGTTCAAACACAAGGCCTGTTTACTCATTCATGCATGCAAGAATGCTCAGTCGTCTCCACATGCGTGTGTGTGCACAGACAGAGAACATGAGTGGCTCCTGTTAATACCTTCAGCTGTCAATCCCCGAAATGCTAATGCGAACAGGGCCTCAGACACTATGGGGCGGCAAGAACACTTTGAAAGACATAAGAGGAAACGCCTGAAGAAGCACCTGCGAACATGTCAGAAAACACCGCTGACAGTTTAGTCAATATGAAATGCCTCTTTTGGGCCAGACACAGAGAGAGAGAGGGATTTGGTTCAGGGTAGTGGAACAGACAGGCTGAAGGCAGAGAGACAGGATTAACTTGTATATCATACCACCGACAACTTTAGCAATTCTAAACTTCATATGTAGACAACTCTCTCCCACATACAGTGGTGGAAAAAAGTTTTCGGACACCCTTAAAATTTTACACAATCTCAAATATTATCATGAAATATTTGTGGAAAAATCTTTTTTGTGTTTCAAAAGGTAAGGCTGCATTAGACAGATACAAATACAAATTATTATTATTATTATTTTGTTTATTGTTTACAAGAAAAACTAACAAAACTAAATTCTTGACAGTTTAATCTTTATCTTCCTACGTTAGGTTCCTTGTTTTAGCCATTTTTGTGTCTGAAGAACTTTCAAATGTGCTGGCTTTATATAGACACGAAGCTTGGCAACAAAAATTGTCTTTTAATAAAAAGAACGACCTTCATCACTGGTACCAAAATGACCCAATACTCAAAATTTCTTATGTATTTTTATGGAACCAATCAATTTTAAGTTTTAAATGGCTTTTTTAGGATTTGTTTAGTATTTTGGCTGTGACTGTACTAAAAGACATTGCACTTGAAGACCTAAGAGTGATTTGTTAATGCAATATTTCACAAATGCATGGGGTGTCCGAAAACTTTTTTACCACCACTGTACATTCACTGGATTTCTTCAAAGACAGAGAACATGTGTCCGTTGTGAGCTCAATACTCCGGTTTAGTCGACTTTACAATAACAGGCAAATTCCATAGACCAGGGCCGCACAACTTATTCACCACCGGGGCCAGAATAAGTCTGAGAGATGATTCGGACGGCCACAAGGTGCATGAACACAAGAAATATATAAATATGGTTAACGTTATAAAATGATTTGTCAAATTTGAAAGGGTGTAGCTTCATTAGATTACGGCGCGGTTTTCTCCATGCTTGCCGCTGCGTAACAGGCGGCACATCGGCACATACCCATGGAGCGCATCCAATTTTAATCGCCGATCGTCGCCAAGTAAAATACAGCTGGTACTGCAACTGTACTCAACAGTTAACACCTGAAGTATTGCTCTTTCAGTGCAGGAGGGCGCTGGTTTGCCAGTAATTACACATACAGAAGAAGACATTGATCATTTAAATTAACTGGTAATCATTAAGCCATGGGCCAGAGTTTATTGGCCACCAGGCTGCAGCTATTACCTGATTACCTGTGTTATTGACAGACGGTCATATGCAAAACACAGTAAATAATAATAAAACCCCTGACAAGGAAATTCAACCGAATTTGGAATCGCAGACATGAAGAGGCAGAGGGCCAACAAAAGACATGAGTTGAAGTTCAGCTATGGGGTTTGCACTTAAAACACCAAACACACTCAAACACACTTCTTCTATTGCTCTGAACACAAAAAATTCTGCTTCTTACCATCTATACTGCCATCATAACGCTCCCTGTTGCAGTTTATTACCAGTAGAAGAAGCATTAACAGTATTTGTTGTAGCAAGAATAGTAGCAGTATTACAGTAAAATCTTGTATTTCTGTTATTTTAAGCATCATTAGGTAACAAGAAGCATTTAATTGTCTTTCTGAATGACCAGCGGTGTGTGACCCTATTAACCATTTGGTGAACAAATCTAGTTAACCATTAACCACTGTGAAAAGCCACATTGAGTATGAAGGATTTACAACCTGCCTCTCAAGCACTTAACAGATACTCAGCCAGTACATTAGGAAGTGGCGACAGTGGACCTCAATGCGCACGACAGTCTGCATAAGCAATCGCCTGCTGAATAACACCACATTATCTTGAGCAACACCAATACCCATCATGCTCCATTGATCTACCAATCCTGCCTCCTTCAGTGCACAGAAAATCAAAAGCGGAGTGGGAGGAGGAGCAGGACAAGGGTGGCCAAAGCTCAATTATCTGTGCAGGGGTCGTTATTGCCTCGCTCCCTGACCTTTCAACTCTGACCTTCAGTTGCAGAAAGGCCTCTGGACACCCACCATACCTTGGTAAGAAAAGAAATGATTTGCAAGAACACAAAGAGAGGATTTTAAAGGCTCCCCCAAAAAGAACTTCATACGAAAAGCCATCCTTGGAAAGAATCATTAGCCCTTTCAAGAATAGTGAGGGGCACAAATGAAAAATGTTCTTCTAGAAGAGACGCCCGAGAGCACCATCGCTCACGCCACAGCTTACGTCAGACTGCAAGACTGCTCAGGTCCCGACTGGCTGGGGAAATTCAGGTTGAACACTTCCTCAGCTTCTGTTGGTAAGCTGTTCACACTACGTGACAGGACAGACCTGCACATCGTACATAAAAATGACGGATCACACACAACCCCTTTTTGACATTCAGAAACATTTTCCCATTCATCCTGAATAGGCCACTGTATTTACAACGACAAAACAGCTGTTGCTTCAAGACACAGGGGCTACAGATTACATTTAAATTGCAAATGTCATTACAAGAACAATACTGCTCAAGATTTTTATATGCTACTTCTTTTGTGTAATGTGTAATTTGTAATTTGCGATGCCATACTTGTGTGGACTGATTCAGGAAATTGTACAGCAACTTCTCAAGCGATCAGAAAGGGGAATCAAAGGAAGTGTCTCAAAGGAAAATATTTGCAGGGTTGGGTCTTGCTGCTATAAACGTGACTTCTCCTCTGGATCCTTTTTTCTTCCAATGATAGCTAAACAACTCGGATTCATCTTGGGTTGAAAAATCATGTAATCAGACATAAGCTTAACCCTTCCATCACCATTTCCTCAATTCATGCTTCAAAATTGAACATTTTGTTGAGGGGGAGAAGAAAATCTGCAACTCTTCTTCCTAGGCAGTTTTAAGCCGGTGTACTGCGTCCATTTGAAGTGTAGTGTTCATTTTTGAAGATGTGCACAACAAACGCCCCAAAAGAAAGCAGGATATGCGAGGCAGCCATCATACAAACGTCAAAATGTGTTAAAAGTAAGTGCATCTCCAGTTTAATCATGTGTTGTGCAAAAGCGTTTCTAAGTTTACTTGTAGGGCAGGTGTCCACAAGTGCAGCTGTGGGTAGGTCTGTAGTATTTCCATTAGGTCCCTGTTGTTGAACTCCCATGTCTGAAATATATCTGTGGCAGTAATGTTTATCTCCCAGCTAATGGACTGCGAGTCCCTGCTCCTGCTGACACTCGTTTTCACCGCAGCAGCACTTCAAGATTGGTTTGGCCATTTCAAAATTACACTTTTTGTTTTTAGCACTTGGCTTGCTAAGAGAAGACTCGTGTCTAGGTCCCTGGTTACAAGATAGGGTAAGGTGAGTCATTTTACAATATTAAATAATTTGATTTGGGTTCTGCAAGTTCTTCTCCTTTGACATATGACTTAGGTCGCACTCACATTAGGTCCATTTGGCCTGTATGGTGCTAAAGCCAAAATTCCTCCCTCCCCAGTCCCCGCCTGGCCTGCACCCACATTACCTAAAGCCCAAACGCGCCCAAGCGCGACTGCCCCCGGTATGTACATCATCACATTGAAATACGATACGAGCATGGCCCGACGACATTATAAATCGATGTAGTTCAAATACATTTATCATGTCTTCCTTTTAACTAAAATACGTTTTTGTTCCTTTTAATCAGACATGGTATGTTTATTTACCTTGACAGTTTCGGAGGTAACTTCCTCCTTCTTCAGAAAGGTCCAACTGACAGCCGGAGCAGCACCTGTCAGATCCAGATCTCCGTGCACACAGACTGCTGTACTTTCATTATAAACCGACTTTTGTTTATACACGGTTGCAGCAGCACAACGGACAATGACACAGACAACATGGTTGATTATTGATTGCGCAACGCGGCTATTCGCCAGCAATCACGTGATTTTAGGGGCAAACGTGCTTGGGCGCAGAACAAACTTGCCAATGTGAGTGGGCCCTTATACATGGTGCATTTCTTGTGGAAAAGCAAAGAGGTGTGGAGGACGAGAGGTGGGGTGACATGCAGCAAGCAAGGGGCTGGGCCTGGATTTGAACCCAGACTACAGCAAGGACTTAGGGTTTGTGGTACAAGCGCTACCATGTGAGCCAGAGCCCAGGGCTTAATCTTTTGTTGAGGATGTAACATAATCATGGCAGGCCTTGTGTTTTTAGTAGTTAGTAGTTAGTAGTAAACACTAAATGAGGATTTCATCACATATAATTTAATTCAGTTTTTATTTTGTGTAACTTCTTCACTTTCTCTTCACAAACACAGATTGTGTTCTGTGGCTGCCCACTTCACAACTCCCCTTCAAAACTTTCATTCAGTCCTTTCAGCTCTGTGGAAGAGGGGTCATTCTACGATTAAAATTACCCCTCTTTCCCAGCGATTGCACAAATGTGTGGCTGCCAAATTCAGACATCTTGTCAGCTACAAGTGATTTCACCCATGAAAGAAAAAAATAGCAACAGTTAAAGGGAACAACCTATCATTCATCTTCCAGTCTGGCAAAAAAAAAATGCATCAGGAAGCATAAATCTTTCATCATCACGTGTTTATTCATTGAGCAGAAGAGAAAACTCATGTGGCTGATTTCAGTTCAAAATGAGAAAAAAAGATCTCATTAGTTATTAATGATTTTTGGCACCCAATGACAAATGACCTACTGCCGCTGGATGCAAGGGTCAGTGAACAGGCTTTCAATCAGGGAATGCAAAGCCTCCCTCTTTCTAATTGGAGGGCACCTTCACTGAAAGTACCATCCACTTGAAAGGGAACTGAGGAGAGCCGCATTAATTGAGAGCAGAAAATTGATATCAAGCATGCACTTGAAAAAAAATCCTCCATCGGTTAAATAGCAAATATTTTTTGTGAGCACAGCACTCCAGCACATGAAAAGGGTCTCCTCTCTGGGTTTATAATGTGATTAGGTAACGCAGCAGGGGTTTGAGTGTGCAGGCTCATGTTGTCACAGTGAGAAAACACGAGGAAGACGGCAGCAAGAAAGACTTGTGCCCGTGTCTCTTTCAACAGGACATGAAAGTGCAGTGTCTACCTTATCATTCCTTGTGAGTGTGATTCAGCCTCATCTTTCAGTCAAGGAGTGTTACATAGATTGTACTGCTGCTCCCAAGGCTGCACAGTTGCTGTGGTGAAAGCATATAGAGCGAGAACTACACACAGGCATCTTTGGAGACTGTCAGCCAAGTTTACCAAGGTCTTGACAAACTGGGCTTGGCTGCGATCCCATTTGGGGCTGTGCTGGTATTTGGCCACTCCAGCTACAGAGGTATCTTTCCTTCAGTACCTTTAAGCTGGATGAAAGCACATTTCATTAAAGTGTAACTTAGTTTCTACATGCCGCATTTCCACACGCCACCTACTTTTGTAAACAACTGATTTCACTGGTGATAAAAAAAAAAAATACCCATAAACCAGAGGAACTTCAAGGCCTGAGTTTCCATTGTAAGAATCTGGCGTTTGAAGTCTTTGAATACCTTCTGATACCCCAAAAAGAAAAAAAAATGGGTCCCGTACTTTTTCATTATCCAGCCCTTACTCTGGTGAATAATTGCAAGTGAGACTGCAGAGTATGACAGAAATGTGTGCTGATGAAATGTGTTTCAATCACAGAGGTAAAAAAAAAAAAAAGAAAGAAAAAAGAAAAAGAAAAAAGCACTGCATCCAAGAGCAGCTTAGATAGGTGATAAAAGGCACTGCTTGGATGTCTTTCTTGGCACAATCAGTCTTAATAGAGAGCATCCTTGCTGTGGAGCACATTTATTAAGCCGGGGTGGATTAATTGGACAGGCGCCGAGCTTCTATATCTTGTTAATGTCAATCAAACTGAAGCAGGTTAACTCCAACTGCCACTAATTAAAAACAGCGGCAGAAAAATGAGAATACGGACAAACTAAACAACGCTACGCCTCTCCCTTCCCTGTGGACGGAGATTTCTTTTTTACTTTTGTCGTCTTTCCACCCGTGACTGTCACTTTCTTTGTCGTCCAGTCTCTACATCTCAGATTGTCGCCCCTTTTTTCTTTCCTTCTGTTGTTCCTCATCTTTGCTTTGTCTCTCTGCAAAGTCTATGTCATAGGCACTAGTCACCATATAATTACTTCACTGAGTCATTCTATGGAAAGCATGGCTCTCCCCAGTAATAATACAGCCTCGCCTCAATCTACATTATATAGAGACACATGCAAAACTGTGTGACCGCTGCCTTACAATTTATTGTAGTAGCAGGGCGATCCAGCCCACCTATTCCATGGCAGCAGAATGGTTCCTCAAGTTTACTGCCTTAAAGATGGAGCCATGTGTCTTTTAAGTGGAAAATTAATTTGTTGAACACTAGGAAAATAAATTAATAAATAAGCAAAGAAAATACATTTTCATTGTGAGTATCCCCAATCCCAATGGTATACTTGTTTTTATGTAGCTGTGGTCAGAGAGAAATTTCCATCATATCATATCATATTCCAAGCTCATCCTGCAAACTAACAAACTCTCTCTGACCCCTGTGAAAATATTTCAACTTTTAGCAAACAGTACCATACTTCCACTGTTTGTTTTTGAGTGTGTGTGTGTGTTATTTTTTAATAATCACAAGCGCAACCAGCCTTATCCAAAGTTAGTTGGTATTAAACAGATGCTTGTTAGGGCAGGGAGAAAATAAAAAAAAGAGTGAACATAACGTATTGTGATCCCAGCATAGCAAAGGTCCTGCTTCTGGCAAGCCAGCCTTGAAGCTGGAGGGATGGAGAGAGTGCATTCACATACGTCTCCTTCTCCCTCTCCAACCGTGCTGTGCTCACTGAATGTCCACAGACGGACATCTAATCTTCTCATCCCATGCTGCTCTATCATCCCATAGTCAATTAACCCAGCAAAGGCAGATTAATGAGAAATTAATCCCTTTAATTCACGGCAAAGGTCTCCTCTCCCAGTGAGCAGAAAAGCTACAACTGTAGTTTACCGGATAATGATAACAATAAATTCAATTTATATGCTCCTTTTCATTACACAGCCCGTCTCAGTGTGGACTCCAGGTGATTGGTGAGCTAAGGGTGAGAAAAGGGTGAGGGACAACTCATTTCTACAAGTCGTTCCCTCTTTATGAAGTTCGTCCCCGGGCCACATCAGACTGTTGGCACCGTTCATCTTTGAGAACTATAGAAAACATTCGCACACACTTGGTGAGCAGGTACATAAAACTTTTCTGGCAGTGAATGTTACATGTTCAAAGTTTTGAAGACAAGCTGGAACAGTGCACCTCTCCATTCCAACACCGCATGAGCTGCACAGGTGGAGGTGGCCGTTTCCTGCTTTGCCATGTCATTAGTTTGTTATCAGCTATTGGCTTACAGGTGACTCATGCACACAATGAACAATGACACCACACATCAACCAGTTGCCTGGTAACCCACACGACTCCGACTGACTCTGCAGAAAGAGAGGCTGATAGAAATCTCAGGAAAGACCGGGCGCTGTGGGCAGCATCAATTTACAAAACCCACCTCCAAAACTCCACAAGGAATCAGAGTCACACGAGAGTAAAGAAAATGAAAGCAGATACGAGACTGAATCCGTGATTCATGTTCCATTAAGTATTTTCAAAACGACAGGTAAAAACAGTGCCCACTGCGGTCACGGGCAACATTACTAATGTATTTCAAAGCGATATTATTACAAGGATAACACTGACGTAAAATTTTTAAAAATGGGCATTTGTGTTTTATTAGGCAGTGACCGTGGAGAGAGGAGGTGACATGCAGCAGAGGGTCTGGGCCAGACTCGAACCCAGACCGCTGCAGCTTAGCCTCAGTTTTACCTGATTCGTCCAACTAATTTGTCAGGGCACATCTCTATGGCCTTATCCGGGCAAGCTGCCATTTAGGAAATTTTACATGACATTTATTCCTACAAATAAAACTAAAACAATTTCACAAGAGTGAAATAAGTGGAGGTTGTGAATCTTGACTGATGTAAATATCGGTGTGAGGGGAAGCTGATGTTGTTAAAAGGCGAGTCCACTTCCAGTTTATTTGTCTTTATCTTCCTTGTTGAACTAAACTCCTATTGGCTGCTGCCGGGGTCACTCTCAGATTTCAGTCTAGGCAAGTTTTGAAACAATTTACAGTACAGCAGCACAGCCAGAAATGAGTAGATTAATTAAGTATAGCATGTTTGAAGTTTTTTAAAAAAAAAAATCATGTTTAAAATGACATCTCATTGCTAAATCTCAGGATTACAATCAGTGTAAAAATCATCTAGTGTGACGTAGCCTTTACATGCACCAGCAAACTCTGCCATCACTAAGGATATCCATTCAACAGCCATGTAATAAAAGTGAAAGCAATAAAAGCTCTCCACTTCCCCACTGGAAAGATACAAGAATTCAAAAACTTTATAATGAAGAAACTTTCTGATTAATTTACTGTTCTGTGATGCGAAGACAACACTACCAGCTTTGTGGCCAGTATTTATTGAAGCACTGTGGTGTATGACAGTGCTTTGGCATACTGTCAGTATTTAGTGGACGATATCAGCAAGCCTTAAATAACCTTGAAAGAGCTGTAATTCGAAAAATATTACAAGCACAGGTGTGAAACTGACACCAATCCTCTCATCACAAAAGTGGAGTGTGAGTGGCTCATTGATCACTGTCAAAAAAAAAAAAAACAGCTGGCATGCTCACAGATCTATTACTTTCTCTTGGTTTTTAATCAACTCTCAGTTTACAGCGCAGTGCAGGAACACCCCGCTAAGGATAAAATGCCACACAAGTGAAACGAATGACTTCAGTTTTACTCCAGCAGCTCCCGGCCTTCCGGTGTGACCTCCCTTCCAAGTTAGGTACCTGTGGTTTCCCTCCATTGTGCTGTACAGCCTGTGTCGAACCATTTTCACAGTGCAGGAGCCAAACCAAAGCCTGTTTTCCTGCCAACAACAACAGCTGCCATGGTAGCACACCGGGAGGTCTGCATTGTAAGAGGGGGTCACTTCTCTGAAAAGGTTAATAGGAACAGTTTGCACCTTTTGCTTGACTGTGTGCACATACATGGTTGTATCCAGGTTTAGGTGTCCTTCAGGCATAAAACCCCAACATATCATAGCATAACAATGTAAACAGCACTCCCAACAGCCACTCTCAAGCCTACTTTCTGGGACAAATATAAATTTAGTTAGGTAATACCTGGGAGTTTTTCACAGTGCATAGGTAAAGTGATGATGCCTTCATTGCTTGTAGTCCACATTTTTCATCAGTCTCAATGCTTGTCCCAGTTGGATTTATGTAACATGTATTGGAAAAGAAAAACAAAATGCGCTGGTGTTGGCTGTTTGGCCTTGGCAAATCACAACATACCTACTGGATCATCAAAGTAATCCTAAAATACCACTAGACTACTGGCATAACCTACATTAGGTTGCCAAGTCAGTGAATGACAGCTAGGAGGGGGGCAGCAGCACCGCCAAGACTCAGAATATGCAAGCAGTCTAAAGATTAAGTCTACTTTCTAGAGCTGAAAAGGCTGCAAATCTTATGTTTACACAGCAGTAAAGAGAGAGAGACAGAGACAGAGACAGAGAGAGAGAGAGAGAGAGAGAGAGAGAGAGAGAGAGAGAGAGAGAGAGAGAGAGAAAGAGAAAGTGCTTCCACTCCAGTGCATTGCTTCAAAGGGAAATCTCCATCAGTGATGAAGCACATGGGAGGCCAGACCTCTCACAGGGCAAGACAAGCACAAGGCAGTGCAAGGCCTACACATTCAAACTCTTTTCCAACTCACATTCAGACAATGTGTCCTAAGGACAATGTTTGTATTTTGCATATCGTGCAGATTCTCTCAGATGATGATTTGTAGCACCATTTGCTGGGGCTTAAGAGGAAAACGTCATGCAGTAGTCCAATGTCCAAAGCAACATCATGTACATTTTGCATACATTAAACGTAACAACGCTTACACGTGATTCACAGATACTTCATTTCCTTTCAACAGCCTGGTGTAAGTAGCTCTGTGAAAGTAGTGCCTTTCTCTTACATGGGTAAAAAGCCACTCCGAACTCCATTCATGAATCAGAGTTTTTAAGGTTTAATTTCTCATCAGCAAAGAGCCCTTCTTTGCAGAACACAACTTCACGTCTTTGACGAATGACTAGGGTCCACTCTTGATTTCGGCATACATGAAAAACACCAAGCACCACTCACTTCAGTAAAATCACATAAAACTGCCTCCCCATCTGTTCCCACTATAAGCGTTAAAAACAACTGACAGTAGTGGGCGGCTGTCAGCAGTGTAAAACACTTCTACAAGTTGATATTTTACTGGCAAAGGGTGCTGCTTGGTGAATGTGAAGTATGCCGAATTCCCCGGTGGACGCTACTTGATGATTTAAAACGAAGTCGTATTCCACCAGCTAGGTTTGTTCACCGATAAGCAACGCAACAATGAATCATTAGATTTCTGAATGCACTTCGCATCCTGTTGCAGCCTCCACTCACCCGTATTCTCCTCATCGCAGCCACGATCTCCACTCGGCTGTTCGGCCGCGCCACATCCAGGCTGCCGATGTACTGTCCCGGCAAAGTAAAAAACATCACAGTTACAGCTCATTCATTGAACACTGGACAGGGTATGCACTGATATTTTAATTCCAAGACTCCAAAGGCGGACATGCGATAGACACGGTTAACTCGGCGCAACTCCAAACTAAGAGATTTACTAAATCTCTGCATGTATTCGCCTGTTACACTACACAAAAATAGCTCGATATACCCGCAACAGCATTTTAATACACCACAGTTAAGACCGTAGCGCTGTGTCGGCTGTTAGGGACACGCATTTTGGCTTTAGCAGCCCACTAAAGTATACACTAACACCAATACTTAGGGTTAAGCAAACAGCTGACGCAGAAGGCAAACAAAAACATTACACAAACACATCTGACTGTATTTACATTCTTAAACCGACGTTCAGATTATGGCTGGTTCAGAATTCACCTTTGCCTCGAAGTTGATCCCATGCTGGAATGCTTCCTCGTTGTGCAACGGGATCCTCAGATCATGACCATCATCAACGAGGTTATACTTGGTTTTCCCTGGCATGGCCACAGTATTTACTCGTCTTCCAGAATAACCAAAAAGAATACCGCGGGAAAAGCCGAACCGGCTCGGTTAAACTGCTAGAATCCAAGAAAAGGCAATCCCCAAGATCCGATCAGGTCAGTCGCTGTGCTCCATTGCAGCGAGAGCGTCCCGGCGACACGCCGCCTTCAACAGCGGCTAAGTGGGTGCAACTTCTTTAGCAGCGCTCCTGCGAGCTGTTTCCCTGCCGATGGGCGCTGTAACAACTCCAAACACACACACAGGCCAGGACAAACCGCGGCGCGTGGAAGGAGGAGTTGTTTTCCTACTTTTTTCCTCTCTGCGTGGAAGTTGGCCGGGTCCAGCCTACCCGTCCGGGAGGGAGCGTGTGATTGGAGCAGCCTCAGGATCCCACCTGATACCACAAGCGGCGCACCGTGCGTTTCTGGAGGAGGGGCTCAGACTTTTGGTACCTCCACCCCTCCTCCCCGTCTCTCTCTCTCTCTCTCTCTCTCTCTCTCTCTCTCTCTCTCTCTCTCTGTGCACATAACCTTTGATAGCGCATTACCTGGCAATATTGATAGCTCACTGTGCACTGTAAGACACTAATTTGCAAGGAGGAGTAGTCTCCATGGCAGTGATAGAAGGTGTCAGAGCTGATGGTTTATGCATCAACGGTAAGCAGAATATTAACAAAGTGACTAGCTGGAAGAGAGTAATTTGCATCCGTCAAATCAAACTTTGATCTGATCTCTGGGTAATGAATGTTAAGTGGTCTTACAGGCAGGGCTGATGTACAGTAACAATCCACTGCCTCGGAGTGAAAGAAAGGGCAAGGGTACCAACTAGTGGCCAGATGTGTTACCACCATTATCAGAAGGAACCTCCAACCAGGTGGAATAACACACAGGATTCACAGCAAAAATTCAAAATGAGGCTTATGCAGTTAAGAGAGGGAGCTGGCACAAGGTAAACTTAAAATCAGAGGCCAAACTTCCAATAAAAGTCATTTGTGAAATATATTGGAAATATTATGGTGATTTGTCAATGGGAAACCTATGGGTACACATGAAATATGGAACTACATTATAATGGATGTCGAATGCTTCTTTGTAATGGTCTCTCTCCCTCTGACACGCACAGCTATAAATACACAAATACTGATTGAATAAGTGCATGGATGCAAGAGAGTCCCGCCACTGAGATGGAATCTGTAGGTCAAGAAACTTGTTAAAACAGGATTTGATTAAAGTAATAAGGTGCAGCAACTAATTTTGGGCTGCTGATCAACATTTGATCATATATAAGCTTGTGGATTAGTTGGGTTGATAAAGGCTTTATCATTTGTTTTTGTTTGGTATGTTTTATTTGGGTACCACATGACAAATCGGTTGTATGAACACTGGCTCTGGCTTCTCGTTTTCAGGTGAGCATCAGACATTTGTTCTTTCATATATATATTTCCTCTGTGGGCATGAGGTGGGGATTGTTGGGACATGTCATATTGAGTTTTTTTTTGTTTTTTTCTTTGTGTGTTTGATTTGTTTCCTTTTACCCCTGGTGGATTATACTCAGTCATGTCTCTCTTGTTCATTATAGATGAAAATGCCACCTTAATGCCACGTGGAGTCTCCAAGGACTCCAGACACGATAAAGTTGTTACTTAGAATGATGAGGCCTGGGGGAACAGATTAATTGCTCCAAAGTACTATCACAACTGAATAACCTCACCACAGATATCGCATTTATACAGAGGACTCACTGGCGTATAAATGACCAAGTAAGGCTCTGTAAACTGCAGATTGGGCAAATATTGGGCAATAAAAAACCTTGCAAAAACTCACCCAAAGGGTGAGTTTTTGCAAGGGTAGAACATGCAGCCCTGAATCACTCTTGAAGTTAACAATATTGAGTCATTGAAAGAATTAATCGGGGCATGCACATCAAGGCTTTGTTAGGGTCCGACGCTGGCTTTGGCAGCAGGGAACACAGAGCTCAGGACGAGGTGGCCGAGTGGTTAAGGCGATGGACTGCTAATCCATTGTGCTCTGCACGCGTGGGTTCGAATCCCATACTCGGCGTGCTGTGCACGCTGTGAATTTGCACTATCACCCCTAGGTGGTGGTGCAACCTTTACGTGTCAAATCGCAGTCACTGATGCCAGCGAGCATTATGGTTAATTGTTGTCAAAGACGCTATTCAGTGAACCCTTTGGCACTAGATGGGCAAGATTAACTCGACATCACTCTTTGCATTCAACGCTTCCGAGTCACAAGTTTTGCACCACATGTGCAAAAGGTACTACTACTTAAAACCAGAGTCGTAAGTGCATTGGCCGGGAATCGAACCCGGGTCAACTGCTTGGAAGGCAGCTATGCTCACCACTATACCACCAATGCTGGTGTTGGCTCCACCCAATGGGTGAGTTTTTGCAAGGGTAGAACATGCAGCCCAGAATCACTCTTGAAGGTAACAGTATTGAGTCATTGAAAGAATTAATTGGGGCATGCACATCAAGGCGTTGGTAGGGTCCGATGCTGGCTTTGGCAGCAGGGAACACAGAGCTCAGGACGAGGTGGCCGAGTGGTTAAGGCGATGGACTGCTAATCCATTGTGCTCTGCACGCGTGGGTTCGAATCCCATCCTCGTCGTGCTGTGCACGCTGTGAATTTGCACTATCACCCCTAGGTGGTGGTGCAACCTTTACGTGTCAAATCGGAGCCACTGATGCCAGCGAGCATTATGGTTAATTGTTGTCAAAGACGCTATTCAGTGAACCCTTTGGCACTAGATGGGCAAGATTAACTCGACATCACTCTTTGCATTCAACGTTTCCGAGTCACAAGTTTTGCACCACATGTGCAAAACGTACTACTACTTAAAACCAGAGTCGTAAGTGCATTGGCCGGGAATCGAACCCGGGTCAACTGCTTGGAAGGCAGCTATGCTCACCACTATACCACCAATGCTGGTGTTGGCTCCACCCAATGGGTGAGTTCTTGCAAGGGTAGAACATGCAGCCCAGAATCACTCTTGAAGGTAACAGTATTGAGTCATTGAAAGAATTAATCGGGGCATGCAAATCAAGGCGTTGGTAGGGTCCGATGCTGGCTTTGGCAGCAGGGAACACAGAGCTCAGGACGAGGTGGCCGAGTGGTTAAGGCGATGGACTGCTAATCCATTGTGCTCTGCACGCGTGGGTTCGAATCCCATCCTCGTCGTGCTGTGCACGCTGTGAATTTGCACTATCACCCCTAGGTGGTGGTGCAACCTTTACGTGTCAAATCGGAGCCACTGATGCCAGCGAGCATTATGGTTAATTGTTGTCAAAGACGCTATTCAGTGAACCCTTTGGCACTAGATGGGCAAGATTAACTCGACATCACTCTTTGCATTCAACGCTTCCGAGTCACAAGTTTTACACCACATGTGCAAAAGGTACTACTACTTAAAACCAGAGTCGTAAGTGCATTGGCCGGGAATCGAACCCGGGTCAACTGCTTGGAAGGCAGCTATGCTCACCACTATACCACCAATGCTGGTGTTGGCTCCACCCAATGGGTGAGTTTTGCAAGGGTAGAACATGCAGCCCAGAATCACTCTTGAAGGTAACAGTATTGAGTCATTGAAAGAATTAATCGGGGCATGCACATCAAGGCGTTGGTAGGGTCCGATGCTGGCTTTGGCAGCAGGGAAGACAGAGCTCAGGACGAGGTGGCCGAGTGGTTAAGGCGATGGACTGCTAATCCATTGTGCTCTGCACGCGTGTGTTCGAATCCCATCCTCGTTGTGCTGTGCACGCTGTGAATTTGCACTATCACCCCTAGGTGGTGGTGCAACCTTTACGTGTCAAATCGGAGCCACTGATGCCAGCGAGCATTATGGTTAATTGTTGTCAAAGACGTTATTCAGTGAACCCTTTGGCACTAGATGGGCAAGATTAACTCGACATCACTCTTTGCATTCAACGCTTCCGAGTCACAAGTTTTGCACCACATGTGGATGCGCGGGAATGACTACTTTAAAACCAGAGTGGTAAGTGCATTGGCCGGGAATCGAACCCGGATCAACTGCTTGGAAGGCAGCTATGCTCACCACTATACCACCAATGCTGGTTTGGCTCCAACCAATGGGTGAGTTTTTGCAAAGGTAGAACATGCAGCCCAGAATCACTCTTGAAGGTAACAGTATTGAGTCATTGAAAGAATTAATTGGGGCATGCACATCAAGGCGTTGGTAGGGTCCGATGCTGGCTTTGGCAGCAGGGAACACAGAGCTCAGGACGAGGTGGCCGAGTGGTTAAGGCGATGGACTGCTAATCCATTGTGCTCTGCACGCGTGGGTTCGAATCCCATCCTCGTCGTGCTGTGCACGCTGTGAATTTGCACTATCACCCCTAGGTGGTGGTGCAACCTTTACGTGTCAAATCGGAGCCACTGATGCCAGCGAGCATTATGGTTAATTGTTGTCAAAGACGCTATTCAGTGAACCCTTTGGCACTAGATGGGCAAGATTAACTCGACATCACTCTTTGCATTCAACGTTTCCGAGTCACAAGTTTTGCACCACATGTGCAAAAGGTACTACTACTTAAAACCAGAGTCGTAAGTGCATTGGCCGGGAATCGAACCCGGGTCAACTGCTTGGAAGGCAGCTATGCTCACCACTATACCACCAATGCTGGTGTTGGCTCCACCCAATGGGTGAGTTCTTGCAAGGGTAGAACATGCAGCCCAGAATCACTCTTGAAGGTAACAGTATTGAGTCATTGAAAGAATTAATCGGGGCATGCACATCAAGGCGTTGGTAGGGTCCGATGCTGGCTTTGGCAGCGGAGAACACAGAGCTCAGGACGAGGTGGCCGAGTGGTTAAGGCGATGGACTGCTAATCCATTGTGCTCTGCACGCGTGGGTTCGAATCCCATCCTCGTCGTGCTGTGCACGCTGTGAATTTGCACTATCACCCCTAGGTGGTGGTGCAACCTTTACGTGTCAAATCGGAGCCACTGATGCCAGCGAGCATTATGGTTAATTGTTGTCAAAGACGCTATTCAGTGAACCCTTTGGCACTAGATGGGCAAGATTAACTCGACATCACTCTTTGCATTCAACGCTTCCGAGTCACAAGTTTTGCACCACATGTGCAAAAGGTACTACTACTTAAAACCAGAGTCGTAAGTGCATTGGCCGGGAATCGAACCCGGGTCAACTGCTTGGAAGGCAGCTATGCTCACCACTATACCACCAATGCTGGTGTTGGCTCCACCCAATGGGTGAGTTTTTGCAAGGGTAGAACATGCAGCCCAGAATCACTCTTGAAGGTAACAGTATTGAGTCATTGAAAGAATTAATCGGGGCATGCACATCAAGGCGTTGGTAGGGTCCGATGCTGGCTTTGGCAGCAGGGAAGACAGAGCTCAGAACGAGGTGGCCGAGTGGTTAAGGCGATGGACTGCTAATCCATTGTGCTCTGCACGCGTGTGTTCGAATCCCATCCTCGTCGTGCTGTGCACGCTGTGAATTTCCACTATCACCCCTAGGTGGTGGTGCAACCTTTACGTGTCAAATCGGAGCCACTGATGCCAGCGAGCATTATGGTTAATTGTTGTCAAAGACGTTATTCAGTGAACCCTTTGGCACTAGATGGGCAAGATTAACTCGACATCACTCTTTGCATTCAACGTTTCCGAGTCACAAGTTTTGCACCACATGTGGATGCGCGGGAATGACTACTTTAAAACCAGAGTTGTAAGTGCATTGGCCGGGAATCGAACCCGGGTCAACTGCTTGGAAGGCAGCTATGCTCACCACTATACCACCAATGCTGGTTTGGCTCCAACCAATGGGTGAGTTTTTGCAAAGGTAGAACATGCAGCCCAGAATCACTCTTGACGGTAACAGTATTGAGTCATTGAAAGAATTAATTGGGGCATGCACATCAAGGCGTTGGTAGGGTCCGATGCTGGCTTTGGCAGCAGGGAACACAGAGCTCAGGACGAGGTGGCCGAGTGGTTAAGGCGATGGACTGCTAATCCATTGTGCTCTGCACGCGTGGGTTCGAATCCCATCCTCGTCGTGCTGTGCACGCTGTGAATTTGCACTATCACCCCTAGGTGGTGGTGCAACCTTTACGTGTCAAATCGGAGCCACTGATGCCAGCGAGCATTATGGTTAATTGTTGTCAAAGACGCTATTCAGTGAACCCTTTGGCACTAGATGGGCAAGATTAACTCGACATCACTCTTTGCATTCAACGCTTCCGAGTCACAAGTTTTGCACCACATGTGCAAAAGGTACTACTACTTAAAACCAGAGTCGTAAGTGCATTGGCCGGGAATCGAACCCGGGTCAACTGCTTGGAAGGCAGCTATGCTCACCACTATACCACCAATGCTGGTGTTGGCTCCACCCAATGGGTGAGTTTTTGCAAGGGTAGAACATGCAGCCCAGAATCACTCTTGAAGGTAACAGTATTGAGTCATTGAAAGAATTAATCGGGGCATGCACATCAAGGCGTTGGTAGGGTCCGATGCTGGCTTTGGCAGCAGGGAACACAGAGCTCAGGACGAGGTGGCCGAGTGGTTAAGGCGATGGACTGCTAATCCATTGTGCTCTGCACGCGTGGGTTCGAATCCCATCCTCGTCGTGCTGTGCACGCTGTGAATTTGCACTATCACCCCTAGGTGGTGGTGCAACCTTTACGTGTCAAATCGGAGCCACTGATGCCAGCGAGCATTATGGTTAATTGTTGTCAAAGACGCTATTCAGTGAACCCTTTGGCACTAGATGGGCAAGATTAACTCGACATCACTCTTTGCATTCAACGCTTCCGAGTCACAAGTTTTACACCACATGTGCAAAAGGTACTACTACTTAAAACCAGAGTCGTAAGTGCATTGGCCGGGAATCGAACCCGGGTCAACTGCTTGGAAGGCAGCTATGCTCACCACTATACCACCAATGCTGGTGTTGGCTCCACCCAATGGGTGAGTTTTTGCAAGGGTAGAACATGCAGCCCAGAATCACTCTTGAAGGTAACAGTATTGAGTCATTGAAAGAATTAATCGGGGCATGCACATCAAGGCGTTGGTAGGGTCCGATGCTGGCTTTGGCAGCAGGGAAGACAGAGCTCAGGACGAGGTGGCCGAGTGGTTAAGGCGATGGACTGCTAATCCATTGTGCTCTGCACGCGTGTGTTCGAATCCCATCCTCGTTGTGCTGTGCACGCTGTGAATTTGCACTATCACCCCTAGGTGGTGGTGCAACCTTTACGTGTCAAATCGGAGCCACTGATGCCAGCGAGCATTATGGTTAATTGTTGTCAAAGACGTTATTCAGTGAACCCTTTGGCACTAGATGGGCAAGATTAACTCGACATCACTCTTTGCATTCAACGCTTCCGAGTCACAAGTTTTGCACCACATGTGGATGCGCGGGAATGACTACTTTAAAACCAGAGTGGTAAGTGCATTGGCCGGGAATCGAACCCGGGTCAACTGCTTGGAAGGCAGCTATGCTCACCACTATACCACCAATGCTGGTTTGGCTCCAACCAATGGGTGAGTTTTTGCAAAGGTAGAACATGCAGCCCAGAATCACTCTTGAAGGTAACAGTATTGAGTCATTGAAAGAATTAATTGGGGCATGCACATCAAGGCGTTGGTAGGGTCCGATGCTGGCTTTGGCAGCAGGGAACACAGAGCTCAGGACGAGGTGGCCGAGTGGTTAAGGCGATGGACTGCTAATCCATTGTGCTCTGCACGCGTGGGTTCGAATCCCATCCTCGTCGTGCTGTGCACGCTGTGAATTTGCACTATCACCCCTAGGTGGTGGTGCAACCTTTACGTGTCAAATCGGAGCCACTGATGCCAGCGAGCATTATGGTTAATTGTTGTCAAAGACGCTATTCAGTGAACCCTTTGGCACTAGATGGGCAAGATTAACTCGACATCACTCTTTGCATTCAACGTTTCCGAGTCACAAGTTTTGCACCACATGTGCAAAAGGTACTACTACTTAAAACCAGAGTCGTAAGTGCATTGGCCGGGAATCGAACCCGGGTCAACTGCTTGGAAGGCAGCTATGCTCACCACTATACCACCAATGCTGGTGTTGGCTCCACCCAATGGGTGAGTTCTTGCAAGGGTAGAACATGCAGCCCAGAATCACTCTTGAAGGTAACAGTATTGAGTCATTGAAAGAATTAATCGGGGCATGCACATCAAGGCGTTGGTAGGGTCCGATGCTGGCTTTGGCAGCGGAGAACACAGAGCTCAGGACGAGGTGGCCGAGTGGTTAAGGCGATGGACTGCTAATCCATTGTGCTCTGCACGCGTGGGTTCGAATCCCATCCTCGTCGTGCTGTGCACGCTGTGAATTTGCACTATCACCCCTAGGTGGTGGTGCAACCTTTACGTGTCAAATCGGAGCCACTGATGCCAGCGAGCATTATGGTTAATTGTTGTCAAAGACGCTATTCAGTGAACCCTTTGGCACTAGATGGGCAAGATTAACTCGACATCACTCTTTGCATTCAACGCTTCCGAGTCACAAGTTTTGCACCACATGTGCAAAAGGTACTACTACTTAAAACCAGAGTCGTAAGTGCATTGGCCGGGAATCGAACCCGGGTCAACTGCTTGGAAGGCAGCTATGCTCACCACTATACCACCAATGCTGGTGTTGGCTCCACCCAATGGGTGAGTTTTTGCAAGGGTAGAACATGCAGCCCAGAATCACTCTTGAAGGTAACAGTATTGAGTCATTGAAAGAATTAATCGGGGCATGCACATCAAGGCGTTGGTAGGGTCCGATGCTGGCTTTGGCAGCAGGGAAGACAGAGCTCAGAACGAGGTGGCCGAGTGGTTAAGGCGATGGACTGCTAATCCATTGTGCTCTGCACGCGTGTGTTCGAATCCCATCCTCGTCGTGCTGTGCACGCTGTGAATTTCCACTATCACCCCTAGGTGGTGGTGCAACCTTTACGTGTCAAATCGGAGCCACTGATGCCAGCGAGCATTATGGTTAATTGTTGTCAAAGACGTTATTCAGTGAACCCTTTGGCACTAGATGGGCAAGATTAACTCGACATCACTCTTTGCATTCAACGTTTCCGAGTCACAAGTTTTGCACCACATGTGGATGCGCGGGAATGACTACTTTAAAACCAGAGTTGTAAGTGCATTGGCCGGGAATCGAACCCGGGTCAACTGCTTGGAAGGCAGCTATGCTCACCACTATACCACCAATGCTGGTTTGGCTCCAACCAATGGGTGAGTTTTTGCAAAGGTAGAACATGCAGCCCAGAATCACTCTTGACGGTAACAGTATTGAGTCATTGAAAGAATTAATTGGGGCATGCACATCAAGGCGTTGGTAGGGTCCGATGCTGGCTTTGGCAGCAGGGAACACAGAGCTCAGGACGAGGTGGCCGAGTGGTTAAGGCGATGGACTGCTAATCCATTGTGCTCTGCACGCGTGGGTTCGAATCCCATCCTCGTCGTGCTGTGCACGCTGTGAATTTGCACTATCACCCCTAGGTGGTGGTGCAACCTTTACGTGTCAAATCGGAGCCACTGATGCCAGCGAGCATTATGGTTAATTGTTGTCAAAGACGCTATTCAGTGAACCCTTTGGCACTAGATGGGCAAGATTAACTCGACATCACTCTTTGCATTCAACGCTTCCGAGTCACAAGTTTTGCACCACATGTGCAAAAGGTACTACTACTTAAAACCAGAGTCGTAAGTGCATTGGCCGGGAATCGAACCCGGGTCAACTGCTTGGAAGGCAGCTATGCTCACCACTATACCACCAATGCTGGTGTTGGCTCCACCCAATGGGTGAGTTTTTGCAAGGGTAGAACATGCAGCCCAGAATCACTCTTGAAGGTAACAGTATTGAGTCATTGAAAGAATTAATCGGGGCATGCACATCAAGGCGTTGGTAGGGTCCGATGCTGGCTTTGGCAGCAGGGAACACAGAGCTCAGGACGAGGTGGCCGAGTGGTTAAGGCGATGGACTGCTAATCCATTGTGCTCTGCACGCGTGGGTTCGAATCCCATCCTCGTCGTGCTGTGCATGCTGTGAATTTGCACTATCACCCCTAGGTGGTGGTGCAACCTTTACGTGTCAAATCGGAGCCACTGATGCCAGCGAGCATTATGGTTAATTGTTGTCAAAGACGCTATTCAGTGAACCCTTTGGCACTAGATGGGCAAGATTAACTCGACATCACTCTTTGCATTCAACGTTTCCGAGTCACAAGTTTTGCACCACATGTGCAAAAGGTACTACTACTTAAAACCAGAGTCGTAAGTGCATTGGCCGGGAATCGAACCCGGGTCAACTGCTTGGAAGGCAGCTATGCTCACCACTATACCACCAATGCTGGTGTTGGCTCCACCCAATGGGTGAGTTCTTGCAAGGGTAGAACATGCAGCCCAGAATCACTCTTGAAGGTAACAGTATTGAGTCATTGAAAGAATTAATCGGGGCATGCACATCAAGGCGTTGGTAGGGTCCGATGCTGGCTTTGGCAGCAGGGAACACAGAGCTCAGGACGAGGTGGCCGAGTGGTTAAGGCGATGGACTGCTAATCCATTGTGCTCTGCACGCGTGGGTTCGAATCCCATCCTCGTCGTGCTGTGCACGCTGTGAATTTGCACTATCACCCCTAGGTGGGGGTGCAACCTTTACGTGTCAAATCGGAGCCACTGATGCCAGCGAGCATTATGGTTAATTGTTGTCAAAGACGCTATTCAGTGAACCCTTTGGCACTAGATGGGCAAGATTAACTCGACATCACTCTTTGCATTCAACGCTTCCGAGTCACAAGTTTTGCACCACATGTGCAAAAGGTACTACTACTTAAAACCAGAGTCGTAAGTGCATTGGCCGGGAATCGAACCCGGGTCAACTGCTTGGAAGGCAGCTATGTTCACCACTATACCACCAATGCTGGTGTTGGCTCCACCCAATGGGTGAGTTTTTGCAAGGGTAGAACATGCAGCCAGAATCACTCTTGAAGGTAACAGTATTGAGTCATTGAAAGAATTAATCGGGGCATGCACATCAAGGCGTTGGTAGGGTCCGATGCTGGCTTTGGCAGCAGGGAAGACAGAGCTCAGGACGAGGTGGCCGAGTGGTTAAGGCGATGGACTGCTAATCCATTGTGCTCTGCACGCGTGTGTTCGAATCCCATCCTCGTTGTGCTGTGCACGCTGTGAATTTGCACTATCACCCCTAGGTGGTGGTGCAACCTTTACGTGTCAAATCGGAGCCACTGATGCCAGCGAGCATTATGGTTAATTGTTGTCAAAGACGTTATTCAGTGAACCCTTTGGCACTAGATGGGCAAGATTAACTCGACATCACTCTTTGCATTCAACGCTTCCGAGTCACAAGTTTTGCACCACATGTGGATGCGCGGGAATGACTACTTTAAAACCAGAGTGGTAAGTGCATTGGCCGGGAATCGAACCCGGGTCAACTGCTTGGAAGGCAGCTATGCTCACCACTATACCACCAATGCTGGTTTGGCTCCAACCAATGGGTGAGTTTTTGCAAAGGTAGAACATGCAGCCCAGAATCACTCTTGAAGGTAACAGTATTGAGTCATTGAAAGAATTAATCGGGGACGCTGGCTTTGGCAGCAGGGAAGACAGAGCTCAGGACGAGGTGGCCGAGTGGTTAAGGCGATGGACTGCTAATCCATTGTGCTCTGCACGCGTGGGTTCGAATCCCATCCTCGTCGTGCTGTGCACGCTGTGAATTTGCGCAATCACCCCTAGGTGGTGGTGCAAATGTTTCGTGTCAAATCGCAGTCACTGATGCCAGCGAGCATTATGGTTAATTCTTCTCAAAGACGCTATGTAGTGAATCCTTTGGCAGTACATGGGCAAGATTAACTCGACATCACTCTTTGCATCCAACGTTTCCGAGTCACAAGTTTTGCACCACATGTGCAAAAGGTACTACTACTTAAAACCAGAGTCGTAAGTGCATTGGCCGGGAATCGAACCCGGGTCAACTGCTTGGAAGGCAGCTATGCTCACCACTATACCACCAATGCTGGTGTTGGCTCCACCCAATGGGTGAGTTTTTGCAAGGGTAGAACATGCAGCCCAGAATCACTCTTGAAGGTAACAGTATTGAGTCATTGAAAGAATTAATCGGGGACGCTGGCTTTGGCAGCAGGGAACACAGAGCTCAGGACGAGGTGGCCGAGTGGTTAAGGCGATGGACTGCTAATCCATTGTGCTCTGCACGCGTGGGTTCGAATCCCATCCTCGTCGTGCTGTGCACGCTGTGAATTTGCACAATCACCCCTAGGTGGTGGTGCAAATGTTTCGTGTCAAATCGCAGTCACTGATGCCAGCGAGCATTATGGTTAATTCTTCTCAAAGACACTATGCAGTGAACCCTTTGGCACTAGATGGGCAAGATTAACTCGACATCACTCTTTGCATCCAACGTTTCCGAGTGACAAGTTTTGCACCACATGTGCAAAAGGTACTACTACTTAAAACCAGAGTCGTAAGTGCATTGGCCGGGAATCGAACCCGGGTCAATTGCTTGGAAGGCAGCTATGCTCACCACTATACCACCAATGTGCTCCAAGGGTAGAACATGCAGCCCAGAATCACTCTTGAAGGTAACAGTATTGAGTCATTGAAAGAATTAATCGGAGCATGCACATCAACTTTCTTCCCTCCATGATTGCTTTGCTTTGTTTTTGACCTCCATGTTATGAAACTCACCCAGTCCTGTTTTCTTCAACTAACAAGCATTGCAAAAATCAGACACTTTAGTTTTTCTCACATCTCGACTATTGTAATTCCTTGTACATGCTTCAGTCAACCTCCTTTAAATCATTCACAGTGCTCTAGACTATGAACTTGAACGAGCCACAGGTCCCACATCACCACATTCTTACTTTCTTCCATTGCCCCCTGTAAAATTAAGGATAAACTATAAGATTCTATTGATTACATGTAAAGCACTACATGATCTTGCCCCTAGTTATATCGTTGACCTCATCAAATCTCAGCCTTTTATCCATTCCTCGCTCAAAATACAAAACACAAGGTTACCGTGCCTTCACAGTTGTAGCCCCCAGCCTCTGGAATAATCTTCCACAACCTATTCATCTTGCCAACTCCCTGGGCTGTTTCAAACAGCTTATTAAGACTCATCTTTTTACGCATGCCTTTCTATAGATCTCAAGTCAAGATCTTTGGAAAGTCTTTGTATCGATGTGTCTTTTCTGTCTGTGCTTGCCAGCGAGCATTATGTGTGTATATGAGTGTGTTTGTATGTAACATATGTGTGTGTCTGTATATGTATGTTTACATATATGTATATCTTTTTTAATGTATTGGTTTTTCTATGCATTGACTTTTATATTTCTCTGTGTGTGAAGCACTTTGTAACTGTGTGCTTTAAAAAGTGCTATATAAATAAAGCTTCACTTACTTACTGTTGGTGCTAATGTTTTCCCGGGGACTCAGCAGGCTTAAGTCACATTACCATGTATGCTTGATGTTGTGTTTTGGATTCTGGGACATTTCATTGTTGTCACTTTTCCCACCCAACCGTTTCTCTTTCCTTCTTCTTGTCTTACTTCACTGTGTTAGGTCCACTGCAGAAAAGTTATAAAGGTAATAAAAATAAATGTCAATGCCATTTCTGCCTTTAGTAATTTAGTGAGCCCATTTTTGACATTAATGTGAGACATTTTGGAATTTAATTGAGTTTATTAAAAGGTAAGGAGTAAGCTCCAAGTCTATGCAGCACTTCTGTTTCCTTCATTTAACATATCTGTATTATTTTGAAAAATATTGCAGTTGCAATATAAAAGTGAAGTATTCCACTCTTGATGTCTTGATGTGATTTCACAGATTCATTAGAGCAACCATTATTGATTACAATAACACATCATATAGAACTCCTGTAGTCATGGTCGCCCTGCCCTCTTCTCAGCATAAGAGGACAAAGAGCAGCTGCGGTTCATGCATGAGGGATTATCCTTCAAGACAATCCCCCTCTCACGGCTCCGTAAATGGGATAAAGAGCCACCTAATCATCACCTGGTCTTTAAATACATGTTACTCTGTTGAATGAGGCTTTAGCTTTAGGAACATATGCTCGGTACATGAAGTGAGTTGTGGAGATCAGAGCACAAAACAGCAAGGTACCACTCAGGAGTCCACGAGGGTCCGCATACCACTCATTTTCATCACTACGCCAGCCCACAGATGTCCACACAACAGTATCTGTGTGCCTCCAAGGTGTGACTGTGTAGACTGTCCACATCTACAATCCCGTCAACTCCTTCCGCATTCTGACACAAACTATAAACACATCCGTGTGCGCAACCCCGTCCACGTGGACACAGAAAGTAGGCTATATCAGGGCCTTAAGATTTTTATGGCCCAGTAGCACAAAATGTCCAGAGTTTATCTGGAGGAGGAGGTCAATAGCAGTGAGTCAACATTTACTTTCAGGTGCTCAACTTCACCAGTGCTCTCTGTCTTTTATATTTGTATTGGATCTCTACTTTAATCAACTAGGCTATTTCTACTGGTTGCCGACAGATATTGAAAAAGATCATCGGTAACTGAATCCCCCCTGAGATACCACACCTCCCTTGGGAATCCTTTTGCGGTAGAATTTGACTTGATTTGAATATGAAGTTTACACTTTAATCGGGTTTGGACTCAAAAGCGCCCAGGATTGTCACAGGTTTTGGTTCAGCTGGTTGATGTCACCTTCTTGTGTTCATCATCTTCATGATCTTTGCTAAAATCACTAGCCCGATATTATCTGTTGTTTACTTTAGCTCATAATATAACTTGCAGTAAGTGTGTCCGTAGAGCAGTGTCATTGATGTGTTAGCTCACATCTGTCCAGGCAGAGCGGTGCTGAGCCAGCACCGGATGTCTGAGTAGTGTTAACTCCAGTCAGCATGAGGTCAGTGTGTCAGCAACAGCTCTGAACCTTGGACACCCTCCCTTTGGCCACCGTCCAAGTCACAAGTAAGAGTGCGTGCGTACACACTCACACACACCCGTACACATAAATGCACACACGCAGAGCCATACACAGCCTGAAGGCCTCTTAAGCTGAATTAATCATGGAGATTTTCAAAGAATGTGGGGCACACCGCAGGAGGAGAGGATTCACTTCTCCCCGGAGAATTTGAGAAAACAGACAGACAAGAAAGGAAGCATGAAGACAAATGATGAAAACATTACATATCTACTTCTGTCTGACACCTTACAAAATAAGCTCACAGTAATATCAGAGAGGAATTTGGTGCAGCTTGATGGCTTTGTGTAGAGGTAATTTGTTTCTGATACACAAAGACTTGCATAGTCAACAAAATTTACCAGCTACGTGGATGATTCATAAAGCCAATGACAAACAAAGTGATGTACTTGGACAACACTTTGAGGATTCTTCACTCCAGCAGTGATTAATCCCTCTTTACACTGCTTTACATGTGTTTGCAGAGGCATCAGAAGGAGATCTGAACGTGTATTCAAGGAGCGCCAAGGAGCCTCAAGGAAGATGGTGTGGATGTTATAGGAAAAAGGAGGATAGGTAAGAATGAGTGTGCGATTGCAGTTTTCAGATGGACATCTTAAAGAGATGTTTTGTTGGCGTAGGTTCACGACAGCTCCAGCAGGCTGAGCAATAGGTCTCGAGGTCTTGAGAATTACCAGCCTCAGCAGTCACTGTCACCACTTCACCCAGGCTATAGTTAGGCTGGGATGCTCTTTGATTTATACTTATACTTTGTCCATTATGTCTGACCAAATAATTTCCTGAATCTCAGCACCTGCAGGCATATGGGACAGCTGAATTGTTTGGCAGTGAGAGCGGTTTTGTTTGGATGAAACAGGGGAAGAAAAGCTCCAAACCTCCACAAACTCAAACTTCATCAATTAAAAATCTAAGATACAAGAAAGCACACAGATGCTGCTGGAATCAACCAAGACACAGGCGATTTTCAGTGGTCTGGCATGAACCCTTTAACCCTTTAACCCATGTACATAGCACTGCCCATATTATTTTTGTAGTCCAAAAAGTGACAGTGTCCGTTTTCAGTGCATTTCAGATACATTGCTCAGGCACTGCACTACCTGTGCTGTTTCAACACACCTTCTCTGCATGATTTCCAGATGTGTCAGGGCAAATATGAGAGTGACACCATGTGGTTACAATATGAAATGCAGAACCGCTCTCAAAGGACCACACTTGTGATTTTGAACATTTGGCCCATTTACAATTAAATTCATCCACATTTTACATTAAAACAAACCATCATGCAGGGATATTGAAGATACCACAACACGTAATCAATATCCCCACAATTTGAAACACACACTTTATAATATTCTGCCTCTGCTGCTAAAAAAGTCTATCTATCTATCTATCTATCTATCTATCTATCTATCTATCTATCTATCTATCTATATATATATCTATCTATCTATCTATCAGGTGGGTGTATGTATTGGGTACATGCACTAAAGAGAAGGGAAATGTAGTAACAGTAATATAGGAAGGAGGGTGCATCTTCACAATTAAATATGTACATTTGCATTTTGCTTTATTTACCAATGCTGAGTTTCAGGCTTAAATTACTTGTCAGAGCAGCAGAGTGGAGCAATTAGGGGATAGAGAGGAAGAAAAACACAATGGTGTGTCAAGAGTGGTAATTTTGTTATTTCATGGGGGATTGTTATGTTGGAAAACAAAGTACAATTTTCAAGTTCTACATTACTAGATTGTTTGAATTTATCAAAAAATGTCTGGATGGGTGAATCACAGCCTAGCTTAATATACGGTGCATAAAATGTATTAATGTATTTCTGCAGTAATGAGGGAAGATATCTTTGCATATTTTGGCCCGTTTCTTTCTCACTGTGGTGCACCGGTCTTGCAGATTTTAGTTGCATGTGTTTATCTTTTTTTTTTTTTTTTTTAATTACTTCCAGAAAACATGATTTAAATAGAAATGAATAAGTCGGCATATTTTAACGCTAAAGCTCGCCTCTCTTCTGTATTCATTTTACCGTTTCCAAGAAAACAAAACATTTCCACTCAGTGGAGAGAAACCGTTGATGATGGCCGCTTCTCTGTAGCGCTGCCTTTGGTTTTGCGTGTCCCACATACAGAGAATAATGTCAGCGGTGCGACCCAAAGTAATGAATTGTGTTGATATGAGTTTTCTTTTCGCCAGGACATTTTGTGCCACATAACAGTACAAATGAGTCACTTTGTTACTTGGCAGCCTGAGGAGCCTATTCTAAATGGGTGAATGCATTTGTATTCAGCCCGCTTTGCCCGGAGACCGAGAACCCGCATAGATTTGTTCCTCTCTAGAACTGTTTCACATTCTCTCACAGTCAACTGAGCACATTGTGTGCTCGAGCCTTAACGGGCCTATGAAACTGTCACCACAAATCACCGCCTCCTTTATAGCGACACTTTTTTTTTTTTTGTTGTAGGATTCTTGACTCGGTCCAGTGCCTAACACATCACAATAAACCTACCAAGGGCAAGGTGTTTGATGAGCTTTCAGTCTGAGATAATGGATGAGAATAAGAGACTTTACTAGGTGCCATCAGCTTTGATATGTCTGCACACACACACACACACACACACACACACACAGATGCATGTCGACAAACACACATCTTCAGTGCACTATGTAGTTTGTCAGATGAGTGTTAATGCTTTTGCTGTCTATTCAAGGAAACCCTTAACCTTCAAACTAGTTTCAACCCTCCTTGTCTTGTTGTCACACTGCAATCTGCCTCCTGAATGTCATGAATTTTGTCATTTACTTGTGAGATATTTTTGTTATTTCACACACAGGAACTTTAGAAACTTGGACCACAGCTACAAATGCAGTACTTCATCTACAGCTTTGCAGGACTGGTACAACAAAAACACACACACAAAAAAGACAAGAAAAACAACAACAGAATGACCCTGCACAATATGGTAGGTCACAGCACTCTCTATTATTCATGCAGAACACAAAAACGTGCATGACAAATTATTATTTCTCTTGGCTCCCATTATTATTTAGTGGAAAAAATGGTGATCACAGCACATCCTCTAGTTCATAAAACTAGAACAAAATTCATTATAAGAAAGCAGTCAGGAATAGTAGGAACACAAAGATCACAAGTTTATTTTATTATCAAAGGGTCACATGATCGGCTTCATTCACAAACACAAAATAGACTGCAAGGTGGCAATCTCATGCCTCAAACATCAAGTGCCACTCATTAATCAAGACTTGCTGTTATTATCTGAAATTTCTAAGGAGTCCAGGCCACTTTGGCTAAAACCTGACTGTCTGTTTGTGTCAGGCATTGTGAGCTGACGGCATCCCTCATCCAGCGGCTCTGTAAAAATAAATCTGTCTAGGTAAAGAAAAAAAGACTGAAAAACAGCTCACCAGTTCAGATTACTTACTGTTACTGTGATTATCCTGTTACTGTAAGCATCTGTATTGACAGTATGTGCTGGTGTAGCCTCATTAAGGTGTTGTGCTTAAGAGCCAATGGACAAACGCCCGTGTGGGTTTGAATCCCACTGCTGATGAAGGGCAGCAGCGTCTCTCCCTCATCAACACTTTAAATTACTCTCTGTTCATTCTTATTTTACTGATTATATGACGTGTGAATTTCCCCTCTGCAATATGTGTATTCTAATGGATAGATTGTATGGCATGCTATGGCATGTCTTGATGTTAGGTGAAAGAAAATGTGGTGACTTTGATTTTCAACCTCATTGTCTAAAACTAGAGGCTTGACGAATTTGTAGGAATTTTAAAACAGGTAAAAGTTGTCTGAAAGTGGGAAAAAAAAAATCGTAATGTTTGTAATTTCTGGAAAAAAAAACATTTATTTTTAACATTTGTTATAGGAAGAAATGTAAGAAAAAAGTAGAGATTTACATGTAAGAACATTTCCCCTCCATTTTTTTTCTGTTAACACTAAAATTAGAAAAACATGGCACTTTTCCTCCTTATCTCTTTCAAAAAATAATTTTATATCGTCTTCACCCCGCGCTCCATGGGCTTGTCTTCTTTTTTGATTCACTGATAGTCTGCGTGGTGTGTCAGCTCTCCAGAAGATAAACTGAGAGGAAGAAATACACTCTTAGTAGATCAGACAGTGGTTAATGCCGCATTTAAAAAAAAAAAAAAAAAAAAAAATATATATATATATATATATATATATATATATTAAATATCTTGTGGAGAACATGATCAGATAATAAAACAATATCTATGTGCTGTCTTTATTCAGGAAAAAAATAGTCTGTGAATGATGGCTCACCAGTTCAAACTAATTTGCTGCACTGCACAAAGTTATGCACCTTTGTGCATCAAAGCCAACTCTGAATGCCAGTCTGCCATAAATACCAGCTTCACTCTGAAGTTCAGAGTGTACATTTTATTGACTGTCATTTGGTCATAACCATGTTTGTGCATTTCTGTGGCAGTTTTATTGGCTCTGGTTTGGTACTGTTTCACAGTTATCCTGTAACAAAGAGCATCAGTGACCAGGATGGCCGAGAGGTTAAGGCGTTGGACTTAAGATCCAATGGGCAAATGTCCTCGTGGGTTCGAACCCCACTCCTGGTAGAGCTGTTTGTCCTGAGCTTCTCAGTAAAAAGAGGCTGGAAACCTCCAAGCCACAGTTTAGTTTCCATACATCTGTGCTCGCCCCAGGAGTGGCTAATATTTGATCTTGATTCATGAATATATTTAAGCTTTCGAAACTGCCTTGTTTGAATGGTTATACTAGCAAAGCAGACTGATTACTTTTGTGTTGTGTTTAGAATTACAAAGAATTACAAAGCCAAATAATAAATATGGAAATATATTTTCCAAAAACTCTCATGATTCAGTTACATTTATAAACTTGCAAGCAGCAAATATCATTGTTTTATCTATGTATCTGTGGATTAATCTGCTCAGTTTCCCCTCAGGGATCAATAAAGTCTTTCCGAAGCTGATTCTGATGTGCAGAAAACAATAATGAAAGCTGTCAAAGCAGTTGATGGGGCGAGAGAAACATACTGTGCTGTATGGCGGCAAATTCCAGCCCATCATTTTTACCTGACCTCTTTATCTTTGTTATTCTCTCTTGTTGCCAGTGATTACACACATTGGGATCGCGTCCCACTGACTAGATGAAGAAACCTTGGAAAGAGGAACTGTGCAAAGCGGCAGCAGTGATGCCCAAATTCTGTCAAAGCACTCAGTTGTTTTTTTTTTTTTTTTTTCTTTTTCTTTTTTGAGCCGAGTCAGATGGTGGGAGCAGAGTTGGACCGAGATCATTCCACGGAGCTCCAGGCTGACTACCAAGACACGTTCGGCATCCTGGAAGAAGACAGCGGCCTCGAACACAAGCTTCCTCCATATCAGCAGTTTGCATGCCGCCTGTTAAACCTAGCGGCAACAATAGTTGCTGCTCAGGCAGAACGGACAGATGATGCATCGTGACAGCTATCATGCGCGAGCTTCAGAGGATGACAAGCAATATGAGACAAAACAGGTTTGGTCATGCATGGCTGCAGAAACGGAAGGAGACGAGTGGCAGCTCTCGCGTAATAACACTTGTGGTAATACAATATGTACGTGAGGCTCAACACAACAAAGTGAATGAAAAACAATTTGAATGATCTCTTGCAGAAATAGTTTTTATGTGAAATCAATAATGAAACTACAAAACACACACGCTTGTATAGTTTGAACAGTTTGTATTATTTAGATCAGCAGCAGCAAAATCTTTTAAGACTGTGTAGGCTGTATGACAAATGCATGAACAAGTAATTACTAATACAAGTTTAACATTTTTGAAGCGTTTAAGCATTCAAACAATCAACAGACAAATTTGTCACAAATGTAACTTTTGGCTCCTTAAGAAATGTGTGTAATTTTACAATGTGTACTTGAACTGATGTCATTATCAATGTGGCACGACTCAGATTTGATAGGAAATCTATTATTGTTTATTTCCAGCTCATAGTTAATGATGTCCAAAAGTAACAATATACTTGAATGATTCCTTGCAGAAATATTTTCCTATGTCATATCAACAATAAGGCTGCAACTATCACTGATTTTAAATCCCAAATGCATGCTTGTATAATAACAGTTTAGGATTAGCAGAAAACCTGAACAACCACATAGCTTGTTTTTGAAATATTGTCAGCCCAGGAGATTATTGATGATTCCTATTACTACTGATGATTTAGTTTGCAGAAAAAACACCATTGTAGCTGCACTATTATTTTATTGCGAAGTCAGTTTATCTCCATTTTGGCCAGTTGTTCACAGAAATAGAGAAAATGGGCCAAGGTACTTTGCCAAAAGCTGTTTTTTTTTTTTTTTTTTTTTTTCCAGCAGTGTTGAAGTTGTTTTAGGGTGGATTTTTATATATATTTATTTTTTTATAACTCACAGGATTATTTTTGTCCCCAGGGCAGCTCTGCTTCTAAAAAGTGTTTCTATAATTAAAGCTCCACTTTCCCAAATAAATTCATGTAACCCCGGGTCATGGGAGGAAATCTTGTTTCCTCAAACCATATAAAAATGCTTTGACTGAAGCATCACCTTAATCTGATTTCTCACAAAAACTGGAGGTCATAGGACTGAACCCACTCGCATTTTCCACTTACTCAAAGTTTGGACATACATTCTCATTCAATAGTTTTTTCTTTATTTTTATTACTGAAACATTCTGGCTTACCACTTTTTTGTTTTTTCTCCATAATCCCATATGTGTTCTTACAAAGTTTTGATGTCTTAAGTATTAATCTACAGTATAATGTCAAAAATGATAAAAATAAAGAAAAACCATTGAATGAGAAGGTGTGCCCAGACTTTTGACTGGGACTGTATGTCATCTCATCATTATGCTGATTAGGACGTACAGAAACGGCGCAGCTTGACCAGCTAATCTGAACTTGCACCTGCTCTGTCCCTGCCAATCAGAAGTCGAGTCCTGTCCAGGCTCAGCCAATCAGAGCTTGAGTCGGTTTAGGGCCAGGTGGTGTCTGCGAGGGCCGGGGCAGAAGCTGGCAGCCGGGGACAATCTGGACGGGGCCGGGCGGTCCACCAGAGTCCCGAGGGAGCCCCTGGGTTTGGAGACTCTGGGACTGGAAGCGGTGGGTGTGGCAGAGTGCAGGTGCTCATGTGGGTGCAGGTGTGTGTGGTTGTGCTCTTGGTGCCCGGCATGCCCATTATCTGCCTTGGCATGGGCCTGCTCCTGCACACTGGCAGCCTGCAGAGAATGGTAAATGGGGAGCATGGTTAACTCAGTATGTTGTAGTGCCCGCTGCTTCTGAGAGAGATTTAAGTTAAAATAAATCTGTAAAATATAACACATGCATGAAGCAAGTTACAGTGTGGTACTACAGAGAGGGTGAGAGTTAATGACTTTTTAATTGGATTGCTTGCATGTTTCATGTTTAAGAAATAAAGAAACAAGCTATTAGAGCTTCATTTGACCAGATACACCTGTGTGCTCTTATTCTGAAAAGGCTGCACAGTAGCAATTCATCTTGTATTGGGAGGTCCAAACTGTTGAAGTCTTTACGAAGCCGTCTGAATGAATTTCAACATATAAATTTTAAAAGCTCAAACACAATTGTGTGTCTATGTTGCATTTGAATATGATTGATTATGACTGCTTTTTGACTGCTGCTGTAGTCTACAAACATTGAAACTTGCTGCTGTGGAAAAGTCAAAAATATATTCAAACGTGATGAACTTAATAATATATCTATTCAAATAAATTTGAATAGATATATTCAGCATGAATTCAGAGTTTGCCAAAATGATAAAAGTCAAGCGCTGGTTATAAACTCAATCTAATACAATCCAAGACGACCGTTCTGCCATAAAGTTTCCTTTCCTGCTGCCTATAATGCTCAGGTTTTCTTGTTGTCACAGTAATAGAGGTGTTCATTCACTTCTATGTTTGCCATTGAGCTCATAGTTAGTGCTGCTGTTGGACTGGACTGCATTTTACTGAAAGGTGTTTCCAATATTCTGTCCCACCACATGTATATAAATAGGGAGGACAAAAAAATTAGAAACACCTCACAATATAATGTAGTACAGTACAAGACCTCTGCAAACTACAACCTCAATAATAAGCAGAGAATTAAACTGACACATTCTCCACAATGTCAACACAAACTGAACATTATAAACTTAAAATGTAGAATTAATGGCAGAGCTGATGCACTGAACTGCATTAGACTGTATAGATGGACCTAATAAAGTGGTCACACAGTGTATACCAGGCATCTATAAACTCTGGCATCTGCCTGAAAATTGTGGCCATACAGAGGAGCACCCACAACTGACCAGGATGGCCGAGAGGTTAAGGCGTTGGACTTAAGATCCAATGGACAAATGTCCTCGTGGGTTCGAACCCCACTCCTGGTAAACAGCAGCTGCTTGAATGTAAAAATTTCCAGGCAAAGGGGCTTCTTCTCTTCTCTTTATTTAAAGCTCCACCTCTCTGCTACAAGTAGTGCACCATGAGCCCGAAGAGATAGAGCTGCTAAGTCATCGCATGACAGCTACACTGAATATTTACACTCATGGGCTCACTTATAGTACTTTTGTCCCTAAATTTTAAGAAATGCACTCCAAACAACCTCCATAATTCACTTGACTTGGATGTTCCTGCGCCCGTAGCTATAACTGTGAAGTTTCCATTAAGCATGGGCACAGTTTAATTAAGTCCCAACTGCAATGCCCCGATAGATAAATGATGATGACACCAGCTTTATTCCTGCTAAAAGAATAGTGGTTTTGTTTTGGGAAAGCCTCTTTTAACACATTAAACTACCTGCCCAAGACCTTCTGCAAAATACCAAAATGCATGCATGTGTGTTCATGCACAAAAGTCTAATTTGCCTGAGTTGGATAGAGACGAGTGGCAGCTTTATTGATTGAGTTGATAGCACCTGATTCCAGTTAAGGTTTTTACATCTGTTACCTGTTCTTCCAGTGAATAGAGAAACTGATTGTTTCCTCCTGATTGTTTATGTCACATGAACAATGAATTGACGTATGTGTTCATTTGTGATAGCTGGACCGTGTTACATCTGAAAAGGTTTCTTAATAATTAATGAAAGACGCTTGGTTTTGACTTGCCCATTTGTGTTCCAGTGTGTGTACATCCCGGCAGCACTGTATTATTTATACACAATGCATATGATTAATATATTGCTTCTACTACTATATGCATGCTTGTTTGTTTATACCCAGTTGAATAAGCAAAACAGTTGTTCATATGAATCATCATATGAAGGTTCATATATCGGCTCTGCTGTGTGGTGCAGCGCTGCGGGGACACGGGAGGAGAAAGTACCTCTGGTTCGTAGATCTCACACTTCACCTCCACGGGCTGCTTCTGAAAAGAGTCCTCCTTCACTCTGACAGGCTCCTCCTGGGCTATGTGTGAGCCCCAGCAGAAACCTTTATGCTGGGAGGAAACAAATTACAGTAAGAAGAGGAGCAAGCGGCACATGTGGAGCATAAACAGAGCTTGTCACCCGATGACAGACCGTCTCAGTTGTGTATTATGACTCAGTGCAGAGTTTTTAAATGTCACCTTGTGTGGCGTTCTCAACATTTTTCAGCAAAAATGTAAAAATACAAAATTCCAAATCACTCCTCCTTGCCATGCCTTGTTGAATATATTGGCAAAATCTGCCAATTTAGGCCACTTTGAGTGCATTTGTCCTACAACTAAAAAAAAAAAAAAAGCTTTTTGTTTATTTAAAGGATGCCCGTTAGTTGATGCCACGGCAATCAGCTAATCTGTCTCCGTCTGTCTCTTCTGTAAGCTGCTCTGTCTGTCTTCTTGGTGTTGTCCTCAGTTCCCCTCAGCATTTTGTCTTAAAGTAATGCCTATCCTCTTGGCCTTTGACTTTACCAAGTTTTAAGCATGAAATAGTTCTCAGCCCTCACACCTTGTCTCATAGCTGCTATTTTTAAATCATAAGTTTCAGAAAGAGAACTTTCACTCGATCGCTCTGCTTTAAGCGTGACCACATTCGACATGAAGACATTCCAATCAATTTTTAGGCCACAACATCGATTTTAAACTCCTTTTCATGTAAGCTTTTTCAAATAAGCTATTCTTGGCTGGTGCAGTTTTGGGAAAACTCTTTAAAGATAAATGGTACTGAAATGTAAAGTTTATGTTACTGTTATCAGACAGCCTTAAATGGTAAACAGGTATGTGTGTATGTGTGTGTGTGTGTGTGTGTGTGTGTGCGCGTACGTTCATGCATGTGTATGTGTGTGTGTGTGTGTGTGTGTGTGTGTGTGTGCTGCTACTTACAGCAAACTGACAGTCCATAGGTGGGCAGTTGCTCAGCTCAGAGGCAGCAGTTTTCTTGGAACACACCGTCTCCTGAATGGTGAACTCTACAAAGTAGGATGGACCCACAACCCACTGAGGATGCACACACACACACACACACACACACACACACAAGCATACAACACACCTGTAAATGTGTGATTTACCAAGTAGTTTGTCTTTTGTCTTGTTAATTTTAAATGTAACCTGCAACGTGCTTAGTTAGAAAAACTATAAACACACTCTCTGCCACTTCCCTAGCTAGTTATGGCCTTAACGTCAATACATCATTACCACACAGGGACAAATGGCAGTCTCTGTGGTCCTGCTGGATTAAGTTCGCTGTAAATCTGATGGATTGATTTGCGGCTCAGAGGCTTCATGCCACAAACAAAAAAGAGAGTGCTATTCTTGCAGTGCAAACACAGCTAAGGCTTTCTGAATTTCGGGCAGTGGCAGATGGTGGGAAGTGTGTCCCAAATAATTTAACAGTTATATATAGATCTTTAAAAATGCTGCAATTAGCACCTTAAAACTGGGCAAACCACAGGACCATAGGACATGTGCATTTTTGTTTTGTTTATTTGATTTTTTGGGTTGGTTATTCGTGTAACTGTTCATTCATTCATTCGGTTTCTGCCTGGTCACAGTTAGTTGTTTATTAACCAGTAGTTTGGTTTAGCTGTGCAGTAAGTAAACTAACCTGTGAACTGGCTTTTGTAATATTCTCCAGGGTGAAGTAGTTGGCCAGGCGACTCTCCGCATTGAATCTCTGCAAGGAGAGGTTGGCCGTCTCCATGACAACCGGCTCGTCGAGGTTGTCCGCTGTGGGGCAGTCGGGGCAACTCTCCACCACCGCTGTGGCAGGCACTGAACACAGGGGGTCAAAGGTCAAACAGCAGCTAAAACTGACAGTCATTCTAGTTTAGACCTGCTGTGAAGAAAGATTTATTACTCTCACATTGTGAATATGCTGTGATATTTATGTAGTAGCCTACAGAATTTACCATAGGATTATTATACCCTCTTTGTTTTGTGAGTGGGGCCATCTGTCACAGACCTTACATGCTGCCATGTCACTAATTGACACATGCATAGTGCAAATAAGACAGCTATAGAGGTTTATATTTTCACCTTGATGGAGCCAGGCTAATGACTCCCATAGACTTCAAGCCTTTATGCTAAGCTAACACAAAATGCCACCCGTTGGAACCGGACCGCTGGACGTACAGAGGTGAAAATGATATTGCACGCCTTGTTTAAGTCGAAGAAATAGGGTGTTTTGCCCAAGACGTTGGAGTATTCCTTTAAAGGCTTGGAAAGGTCTTTGGATAAAGGCAAAAGCTGCTAAATATAAGGTAATGCGATGTACCTTGACGAGTTGCACAAGAGTAGCTCTGCAGTTCTATGTGAGCGCCGGCAAAGACAGATACCTCACACTCTCCATACACCTACAGGATACATTCACACGCACAAACACAAACACAAAGCATGACACACACATAACACACTGGAAGGTGAACACGTACACGGCTTCTGACAGAGATTCTGATCTCAGCATAATTCTTGATAATTTAACAAGTAATTTAACATATGATTTATCAAACAAAGAAATATATATGAGTTTACTATATTATCATTATTGCCTTATCTGTACTTTACACTTCCACAGCCTCACAGTCATATACGTCGCCCCCATGTGGTACTTACTGGAACATCATCAGCACCTCTGACTTCACACTGTTTCCATGGTTTCCTGCTGATCACATGACATTTGGTCTCCAAGACATCAATGGTGAATTTGTAGAGTAAACCGCCTTTCTCCTGAAAACACACACACCCATGTACACACACACACACACAAAGTCCTATAACAGATTTTATCCTAAACCACTATATAGCCTCATTCAACGATACACTCAAGCGTTTATAAAAATATTTACAGCACATTTGGTTTTCATTCTTGCTCCTGTGGATAATTTGTACTTTCCAGTAACATCACAGTTTGTTTCCAGTTCAAGCGGCCGAAACCTTTCTTTGCACTATAGATGCAGTTTGCTTTATTACTTTTACTGAGGACTCTGAGGAAATAAACACAGCAGTCTGAAGCAGTGTTTGAAAAAATATCATTTCAAGTATCACAAGCATATAAATGACTATAATATTAACAGTATTATTATAATCATATGACCTTGGATTCTTTTATTGTAGGGTTGTTTTCCTGAACTTCTAATGAATGCATATCAATAAGCGGACCACTGTTTTATTCCAATGCAGCTTTATCATACATCATATTAATATCAGGTGATAAAAAAACAACTGTTAAAAGTGAAAACACTACATTGAATGATTATGTCCAAATTCTTGCACTGCAGTCAACTAAAATGGCAGGGAACTGAACAAAGTGAGCTAGATATTTTTGGCTGAGGAGTGCTAAACAAATACAGGGGGGCAAACATTTTATTGCAAATCAGATACCAGCCAGTCAGGGTCCACTTTTAATATGCTGGACCTGATGCAGTCTGCCTGATTGCATATTGACAGCCCTCAACTTGAACTGATTACAATAATATATCATTATCGAACACATTGTTATTATCCTGTGTGCCAGTGGAAAATTTCAGTGTGGTCTAAAAACAACTTCTGAGGCTTTTCCACTATGCTGATATTGTGGGAAAAACACGTTTATTTATAATTTTTGTCAATTTGTGGCATGAAAATACTCATAGCAACATTGAAAATCAGTACAAAATCAATCCAAAAACTACAGGTGGTGATATCAGCTATCAAAACACTCATATCTTTTCACACTGAATCACTGCAAATATGACTCCTGCCCCTCCCCTACCCACTTCCACCCTCCTTCTGCCCTTGCGCGGTTTCATTTTTCAAGGTGGCATGAAAGTGGGTCGTGGCATGTGTGTGTCCTCACCTGTTCAGGGGTGTGTGAGAGGTCATACAGTCTGTTGAAGCTCAGGATGTACCCGTGTGTCCGGTCCTGGTTGATCTGCTCCAGGGCCTCCTCTGCTACTCTGACCGCCTCAGGGCTCTCGCAGCCTGGCTTGTCTGGTCTGGCTCTGCCCCCCTGCTGCAGAACAGCCAGGGCCAGGACCAGCAGGTACACATTCATCCTAAAACACACTCACACACACACACACACACACACTGACACACACACAGTGGGTAGACTAGCCCTGCCGCTCACTGCAGTCTCTTGACAGATAATCTAACATTTATCTTCAGATGTTAAAACAGACTTTGAAGACCTAAACTCGCCCTGGTTGATAAATTTTTCTCTGCTAGACTTGTAATGCAACTTTTTCACTGAAGTCTCAGAGCGCTGTGTGTGAAGCTGAGGTTGGCTTGACAGGGATGAGTGGACTTTCCCCTCTTTCCAAAGGACAAGCAAACACTTGCTATCTGCTACAGCAGATATCTCTGTGATGGCCGGCTCTGGCAGACATACGGGGTCATAGGGTACTGGGGAAGAGGGAAAATCAACCGATCACCCCAAAAAGAGCCAGAGTTATCGACGTGATAATTGCTGAATTTGTACATAATTGCAGCAAATCCTGGGGCTGGATTCATGAATCTATACTGAAGATAGAGCTTAAGATATAAAAGAAGAAGAAATCTTTAGAAAGTTCTCAAGAAGGCTCTTAGGTGAAATTTGTCAATATGTTCTTAGTAACCGCCTCATTTCTCACGCATTTCTTTGATTTTCATTCAAACTTCTTACAACAGGGCCTCACTTACTACCAGGAGATTACATTTAAATTTGAATTTAAATTGAATTTAAATTGCCTGTCAGGTAGCCGGAAACTTAATTTGATAAATTAGCTGCAAATCCATTGCGTTATATCACTAAATCCATTCAACATATGGTTTAACTGAATATATGACTATATATGACTAATATATAACTTTGCCATCAGCAGACATGAGACATCAGGCTACTTGGACCAGCACCAAATAAACTCTCAGGCGATTAATAAATAACAGAAAACCTTTTTGAAAACTTGCTGTAACTTGCTTGAGCTGTAATTTAATTGTATGAAATCAGAGGTTTATATTTTCACTGTAGGAATTTTAGGTCAAGTGAAAGGGAGAACTGGAATTTCAAGAAAACGTAAGACAAATCTTTTTTTAAGAAATATAAGGAGAAAGATGAGAAAATATATAAGAACTGATTTAGAAAATATGAATTTTCACTTTTTTTCTTAACTTAAGTTAAAAAAAAAAAAAAAAGGTTCTTGGGAGGATCTTATTTTATTTTTGATTATTTTTTAAGGTTAAATAGCCCTCAGCTAATCTGTGGCACTTTATGGCTTTTGATTCCACCCCAGTTTGCCAACACATCTCTTATTTGTACCATAATAATGAGGGGAAAAGCTAGATCTGAAGGCCGTGAAAAATATCAGCTGATTTTGTTGTCTAAAAACAAAACACACAAAAATTATGTATGGATCCCAATTACATTTTGGTGCTTTCGGAGGATTTTTCATTCGGCACACATCCCAGCACACCACAGCATGCACCAAATGAGTCATCACCATGAAAACATGTTTTTCTTGTGTTTTCCAGCTAACAGGCGCTGCAGTTTTCACTATTGTGGGGGCTGCAGTGCACAGATGAGCTGTTTGCTGAGTGTGTAAATCAGCAAACAGTAAATCAGTGTATGGTTCACAGAGAGAGAGAGAGAGAGTGTGTGTATGTGTGTGTGTAGAGCAGAGGCGGTCCTGGCTGTTTTGCGCCCTGGGCGAACCATCCCCCACCCCCCACCACATCAGGCCTATCATTTGTTAACATCCTATTAACTAAGAATAACACACTAGAAATTACTCATAAAGCTATATCACATATAGCTTACAAAATGTCATGTCAGTGTATAGGAAGTTATTTAGGTTACCATAGACCCACGTATAGCAAAAAAAATTAAAAATTCCACAGTCAGGACGTATTGTTTACCAAATCCACAGACTAACAGGCCAATGTGAACTTGCATTTGTTGTGTTGCAAACACAAACTAGCCTATGGGTGAAATTAATTCCATGACATGATGCCTAAAATTCTAATAGTTGCTAGTTCAGCAAAACTAAAAACCAAAAAAAAAAAAAAAAAAAAAAAAAAAAAAACTTCTGTGGCTAAGTGGCAACATATTAGCAAGAGGCTAATAAATAGGGTATAGGCTACTGTTTCATTACATGCACAATTAACGTCATGCATAGAGACTTGCATACCTTTATCTTTTGAACGTTTCTCCTCTTCTTCTCTCCTTCTCTTTCTGAACTGGGCACTTGATGTTTTTTTTTGGCCTTTTGTCCATGATACTCCATTGACTTTTTGTTGTTGTTGTTGTTATTTGGCATTTTCACATAACCCAATAAATTACATGTAGCTATAAGGGGTCTATATTAATTTTATGAATGAAATACAATTTATTTGGAAGCAGCAGTTTGTGTTGTTTGGCCTGGGATCTTTCATATCAGAGGTTAGTCTATCCCCCGCCCCCCTCCCCTTTGCTTTTCATACATGACTCTCAGCAGCAAGTTGACGTGATACTAGGGGCACCTCAGCGCCCACTGCACCAACTTGACATGGAAATGAGCGATATTTTTTTTTTTTTTTTTTTTGCGGACGCCCTTTTTTTTTTTTTTTTTTTTTTTTTTTGGACGGCGCTTGTGCGCCCCCAAGTAGATTGCGCCCTGGGCGGTTGCCCACATTGCCCATAGCAAAAACCGTCCCTGGTGTAGAGTTGCATCTTGTGTGTGAGAGCTGCAAAAAGCTAATTCATCGCTACAAATCCTTTTAGTCTGTGCATCAGATCTACACCCTTAAGGCTGCTCTTGAATGAAATATTTATTGAAATTGGAATTTTAAACATATATTTATGGCATTTCTGCTTTATTAGACACCATATAAGCACAGAGAAACAAGAATGATCAGACATAATCAGATTTTTTTTGTGCTTATTTTTATTTGACTGTTTTTATTTTATTTTATTTGTAGCTACTATTTTGTGTGTTTATCTTATGTTGTGTGTTTTTTTTTTTGTTTTTTTTTTTATCTTAAATTACTGTTGCTCCTAACCCTGTTAACATGGCTCTCCTGAAAAAGTGAGTTTGCTCTCAGTGGGACTCCCTGTATAAATAAAGGTTTGAATGAAGAGGGTATAAGCAAGACTCAGACCTACAGCACAGTTACCATCACAACCATGATGACTTGAGGCACCAGCATAAACCTCCATAAAATATCCTTTTTAAAAAAAATTTTTGTGTGAAGTTGTGAATACAAATGTTTCCATATGTATTTTGGACCTACGACACTTTTTATTTCACCCACAGTGTGTTGCAAGAATTGTGTTTGTGATTGTTGTTAATTTCTAATCCCGTCCTCCTTCATGGCCAGATTACAGTGTGTACCACAGACGGGTTGGATCCAGTTTAAACACAGGCCTTGAAGTGCAAAATACTTTATAAAAATCAGAAATTCTGTTTTGTGTTTGTTTGTTTTTCCTGATTTTGGAAATTATTTTGCACTTCACAGCCACCATAATCTTCCAAAACCTACAAAACACAGCAGTAACACTTTTTGTGAGATTACTATGATGATGACTACACACTGCAAAAACATATAGGGGCTTTTAAATTTGATGATATTTAAAAAATTTTGTTTATGAAGGCTGTTTAAACCAACTTGATGCATGCTGGGAAATAATTTCACCATATCCAAAACGAATTATATGCCTTACTTTAAAACCACAATATCACTCGAGGGTCCTCAGAAATCCAGCTGTATTTTGAGGTGCTTTTTTATGTATTCCTCGTAGAGGCTTATAATAAAGTTATGTGCTATGAGAAGGTTTGCTGGGCAATAGAACACAGGTCTATTAACAAAAAAAGCACTAGATACAATGAATGAATTTGCAGTCCTTTATTATTTTGTGCAGCCAAACATACAGTAAATGCCAAATGAACATGGAAATTATTGGAACTTTTAAATGGTTGTCACTTTGTATATCCAGACTTATAAAAACAGGAACAGGATCTCAACTGAGAGGCTGATAAAGTCATGGGGACGTTACAGCCGTCACATGGTTTAATAAAGTGAGTAATTTTACAGTTTCATGGTCACTGGGGATTGGAAAAAGGGAATTCCCATTTCATTGGTTTTATTCCAATTTCCTTCCCCCTCTGTTCCAGTTTCAGCTAAATTGGAGCTTGTTGCAAGGCTGTCACTGCATATAAAAATTTGTTCTTCCTTGTCTTCCCTAGCTAAAGATTTGTTATTTAAACAAATGACTGGAAAAGCAAAAGTGGTGCAGGATATTTTCTTGTGATACGTCTGTAGCAACCAGATCATGTGTGAAGGAGGAGGGGGAGGAGGAGGACGGGGAACTCGTGGCATATCAGACACCTGTTGATATCACCTCCTGCTGAGCTTTTATCGCTTCACCAGATTTGTAAGCGTGCATTTTTAACAACAGTTTAGTTCCCGTGGCTCCCCTTACGCAGCCACCTTGAACTCGGCGTCCTCGGAGAAGAGCTTCCCCACCAGGGTGTCTCCTGCCTCTGGGACAGGACAATCAGCTGAGAGGCCTTTGGGGAAGGGGACGATGGTGGGCTCCTTCAGCTCGGGGATCTGGGGGTCGGGGACGAGGGGCAGGGTGACTCCCGCCTCGGGGCCCGCAGCCGGCTCATCGGGGAAGGCGGGCAGGGTCATGGGCTGGCCCATGGCAGGCAGCATCCTCACCGTGCCCTCTGGATCGTCGTGCGGGGTGGTCTCATGCACGTGCTCGTGGTGATGGTGGTGGTGCTCGTGCTCGTGCAGGTGAGCGTGCTTGTGATCGTGGTCCAGGGCGAGCTCGTGGTCATGCTCGTGGGTGTGCACAGTAGCGTCGTGGCCATAGTTGTGGTGGTGGTTGGGAGAGTCGTCGGTGTGGTCGTGCGCCTTGGCGTGGTGCGCGTGCACGTGGTCGTGGCCGTGGCCGTGGTCGTGCGAGTGGTCGTGAGCGTGCCTGTGAGCGCTGCCCGCGTGGTGGTCGTGTGTATGGTGGTGTTTGCTGTTGTCGTTGTGCGTGTGGGTCTGGTCGTGTTGCCCGTGGCTCTTGGTGTGGTCGTGCACGTGGTCGTGGCCTTGGTCGGTTGTGTGGTCGTGGTTGTGTGCGTGTGTGTCGTTGTGGCTGTGGTCTGTGCCCAGCTCGTGGAGCTTCTTCTCCTTCTCAGCAGCCTGGTGGACACAGAAAATGACATTTCATACACAGATAGTGCTGATCCTCAGTTCTGATTGGCTGACTTATGTGACAGTATTATAGTCAGTTTTGCAGTTACGATAAACACCACTTTATTCTTATTTCTACCTTAAAAGACGCTCACATACCTTAATCTGATAATCTTAATGTGATGTCATGTTCCACACTGCATTTTTCATTGTAGCTCAAACTTTTTGTATGTGCATTTAATGACCATAGTGTGTTTGCTACCAAATGTACAAATAAAGTCCCTCAAAGACAATATAAGTCATTTGTTTTGAATGTGTACTTTAAGTAACTAATACCTGCATAAAGAAGTGGGTCAACTATATTTTACAAGTCAAAAACATGCATAAACTGACTTAAGGTGGTTTTTACCATTCTACTAAATCCTTGTTTATGACATTAACACACATAAGTGACTGAATAAAACAGTTAATTTACTGCATCAACTGAAAATCATTACTCATACTTAACAACTATAACATTTAGCTACTATTCAAGAATTATATCGCTTGGCAGAACAATAACGTTTCATTATTGCTATCATTGAGTCGCTATCACCTAAACAAAAAACAATTATTTTTAGAATCCATCATTTTTAATGTAATTATATTTGGTCTTGCAGAAAAGCAAAGCACCACTCAGCACTTTGCCTTACAGTTATTTAAAGTCAGAAACAAACAACACAGGCCACATAACAGACATGAGCACAGTTACAGAATGAACATCTTTCTGTGTAATAGACGTTAGACATGTTTTATTATGGTTCAGACAGCCTTACCTCCGGCTCATAGATCTCACACTCTACGCTGACTTCATCATTACCGAAGGCGATTGAGTGGGTAGCCTTACAAAAGCCTTTGTGCTGAGGAGGGAGAGCAGGAAGAGGAGAAAGAGACGAGAGGAAGAGTTACATGTGCAGAGTTTAAGTGAAATCTGGTGCTATAAACCTCTCCCTCTTCAAAATTTCCTTAAACTGGTTCATATAATAACATTTCTTTGAAAAAAAAATTTTTTTTTAAATTTTTTTTTTTTTTTTTTTACTTGTGCAGCGTGCAATACATATATAATTTATATGACTCACTGCAAACTCGCACTCCATATGAGGGCAGTTTGCGATCGTTGCTGGGTCACTGCTCTTGGTACAGGTGGTCTCCTGGATGGTGTACTCCACGTGGTAAAATGTTCCCATGCCCATCTGAGAACACACACAAATTAAGATCCCATTTATTTATCTTCTTGGAGATTTTGCAGTCATTGTGATTTCAAATAGTGGACAAAACAAATTATGTTAAAAGCAATCACATCCCTGTTAAATTCGAGGTGCACTATGCAAAACTGAGATGTGTTGGAGGGGAGGACCGATGAGGACCAAATACATTCTCAATCATCACATTTTGCACTTCTTCCACATTTTTTTTTTGTCAGGTCGGTCCTGACTTAAACTGAACCTCGACACTTTTGCGTAGTGCACCTTTAAAGGACTACAATAAGCCCATTGGTCAGCTTACCTGTTAGGTGATGAGGATACAGAAAAAAGTTAGCTTTAATGATCTACTGGGAACACATGGGATGATTTTGGTGGCTGTGTTCTTGTTATTTAATGGGAAAGCTGACCACCAAACATTTAGTGCATCCCTTTGACAAGAAGGTCAAATTAACAACAAATACAAACTGGAATAAAAGGCCAAACGATGACTTGACATGCAGACGTGTGCAGTGCTGACCTGCATGCTTGCGCGGGTGGTTTTGAGCAGAGCAAAGTAATTGGTCAGTCCATTCTCTTTGTTGTACTTCTCCAGGGACTGGGTGACGGTCTTCACGATCTCTTCATTGTCCGTGGCAGTAAGGGATGGACAGTCTGGACACGCAGCTGATATTCTTGCCGCTGGAGCTGCAAAGAAACAGTTCATGAGAGAAAGAGTGTGTGCGTACATCACAAGATTGCATTGCAGAAAATCAAAACAAGTAAAAACTTCTGACTTAAAAAAAAACAAAACAAGTGTATTATTTTCAATGCAGATGCCCCACTCCACCTGCAGGGGGCGCTAAAGGGGAAATCTTAGGATCACCCAAATTGCCGTATTTCATCCTCCAGAAAACAAGGCTGTTGTCAGAAAATTTCAAGTTTTACAACGAATGCTACCATAACTACCACTGTCACAACATGTTGACCTGCTGGTGGCGCTAGAGGGAGACCAAAGCTGACAAGTTTCTATGCTGCGTACAAATTTCATGGTGATGCAAAAAACTGTTTTTGAGACATTATTGTGCAAGTTTTGCCTGTTGGTGGCACCAGTTGGAAGGTCATTGGGTCAAATTTGCGAAGTATAGGCCAAATATGAGTCTAAATGAGTTATTAGAGGATGATTTTCTTGAAGTGTAAAAACAAGTAGAAGTGAAGACTAACAGCAGGTAATTGCCATAGTTAAAATTAGGTGAAAAAGGTGTGTTATGCTTTTTTTTGTGTGGCAAAGTGTATTCTTTTCTTACCTGGTCTGATGGCACAGTTGTATTTGTAGAGACGCACCACTCTGTGCGGCTTGTTGATGTAGATGGCAACCTTGCACTGTCCATAAACCTGCCATTTACAAAAAAAAAAAAAAAAGCAAAAAAAAAAAGCATTTACATCGTGTGTTACTGTTACTTTTTTTGTTTGTTTTCATTTTCTGAGTATAATTCCATTTGCAGATACCCTTACTGGGCTGGTTGCCCCTACCTGCCTAATGACACCTGCAGGGTCGCTTGACTTTGTTTGAATGAGGAATACTTACAGTGCTGACAAACTATTCAATAAATTAAACATCTTGATATTCAATAAACTGAACATCTTGTGTGTATTTTCTAACAGTAAAGATGTCAAGGTATTTCTGAACATCGACAACATAAACTTTGTAGTATGACGAGCATATAGTATATGTTTATTCTTTGAATGTAATAGAATCAATAATTCAGTTTTCATTGCTGAGCACTCAACAGTGATGTGCATCATGTGATCTGTTTATTAACATTGTGGTGGTTTTATGTCTAAACCAATTAACCATACTTGTACAAATGGCAAAATAAACCCACCCATCTGAAACAACACACCTGCATTCCTATATATATGTGTGTGTGTGTGTGTGTGTGTGTGTGTGTGTGTATGAGTGTGTAAGTGTGTTCTTACCGGTGTGTCGTCGTCTGTTCGAGCCGTGCACTTCTTCCACTCGTTCCTGCTGAGAACATGGCACTGAGTCTCCACAACATCCAGAGTAAGGTAGTAGACTACACCTGTCTCTCCCTGCAGCACACACACACACACACACACACACACACAGACAAATGATAAATGCTGCATTGTGTCATTGTAAGAGCTCATCTTCAATTTCAGCAACACTCAAATAAAGAAAGAGAAGGATTTCTGTTATGTAACTTGAGCTGCTTCTGTAATCAAAATTCATTCCTCATTAAGCTTTGAAGGAGATTCATTAATCCCTGGTTCACCCCAAAATTAAAATACACTCATTAATTACTGTCAGTGGAGACTCTGTTGAAATTGGAAGGATCGGATATTGCATGAGCTCCATCTCAGCTGTATTTTTACAGCTGCACGAGTGTTATATCAGTGAGTCCACAACAAAATGCTTTGTAGCTCAGCACTTGCACTTTGGGTTAAAAAAGTTCAGCTGAAGTCCATGAGCCTGGAAACCGGCCTGTTTGACATGTTTTATTGTTTTATGTTGTAAAACATGTAAATCAGTAAGGCATTTAAGCTAAAAAAAAAAAAAAAAAAAAAAAAAACCCAGCTTGAAATGACTTTTGTTTTTCTTTTTAAAACGAAATTATTCAAACCGAATGTGCTATGGTGACTAGCTGCAGAAATCACTTTTTTTTTTTTTTGGTTTATTTAAGTTTTTTTTTTTTTTTTGGTTAATGGGCGAATTAAACAGCTTAACAGCGAGCTCCCAACCAATCACACAATCAGAGGAGAACCGCCCCCAATCGCAGAGCTGGCATTACAAAAAATGACACGGTACCCTGTATGGGAACATCTGACTTCTGATGAGACTCATAATTGACCTGAAACGAATCCAAGCTTGAATCAAAACTCACACATTAATGCGGTCTTATCATCTGAGCCCGTTCTGTGTATTGCAGCCCAGAAAACAAGAGACGAGACGGCTGCTCGACTTTGGAGCGCCGTGCCCGAGGAGCTTAGGCTGCTAAACCCGGATTGTTTTTAATTGCCTCTTCAAATTACCTTTGCGGCACGCGCTTTTATGTGATTATCTTTTATTAATTATCCTTGCCCTCCTTCTCTGTGTACTGCCTTCATGCCGCTTGTTTTGTTCTTCTGATTTTTGTTTTGTTTTTCCTCTGTGTTTCGAGGGCTTTTCTTTACTTTACACTTTGATCTTTCCACTGTAAAATCTGTTCTGTAGTATTATTATCATCCTTATTGTGATATTACTATTTATATTGTAGCAGCAGTAGCATTGGAGGTATTGCGTAAATGAATCGGTCCTTCCCAAAGCTTGAAGAAAAGATTCAAGTAATGTGACCAAACTAACACACACCTCTAGTTATAGGTGTGTTCGGTCATTGCACATTCATGTTTTTTTTGGAAATATGGTTATAAAATATGAGTAATCTTGACGCTTGGAGCCTACAGACGGCCTTCACGGTGGTGTGATGTGCAGACAGTGCATGATAATTGTTTTTTTCTTCAACAAATGTCAATTGAAATGGAAAGGAAAGAGGAAAAATACTCAAAATATAGTGCAAACTGGTGTAAATAATAAAAACATATACAGTTTTTGTTATGGTTTAAAGTTATGATCTCTTGGACTCCAAACTACAGTATATCACTATCAGTAAGTAAAGGTAAGTAACGTTTTACCAAAAAATCTGAACTATTCCTTTAATCAGCGCTAACTTTAAAAGCTCTAAATGCTGTTTCTAAGGCTTAGATTTTTTTTTTTTTTTGCACTCACACACACCTACAAGATACATAATCTATCAACAAGCCTGAGCGAGCTTCGTGTGTGGACTCGGGGGGCCTCACTCACGTGTTGGACCGTGTGGACGTTGGAGAGCCGGTGCAGGCTGAGGATGTAGCCCTCCAGCCGGTCCTCGTTGAGCTTGGTGAGCGCCTCCTCAGCTGCGCCCAGTGCCGCCGCGTCCTGGCACGACCCGGCCTCCATGCCGCCCTGCTCGACGGGCGCGGCGTGGACGTACACACACCCTGCCACCAGCAAGAGTGACAGCAACGCGCAGCGCTTCATGGTCTCTGTCTGGTCTCTCAAATGCACACACACACACACTCAAATACAGGACAACAGTAGAGATGAGCAGAAGGGGAGGACCTTTTATACTCTGCTGTAGACCCCCACCCACTCAAACACACACACACACACACACACACACAAAACCACTGCCCCCTCCCCCATCACCTCATCTCTTCTTCCCTACTTCCGTGAATGTAATGTGGTGTTAAACCCCCTCTCCCAACCCCAACGTCTGACTCAGCCTTGGCTCCTGTCATCGCCTCAGGTAAACATGACCCACATGACTCACACACACTCACACACACACACACACACACACACACACACACACACACACACGCGTTGCCCTTTCAAGCTCCTATCTTGGAATGCTGTGTGTGTGTGATCTATCTACCCGCCAATCAGCAGACCCCATCAGCTACTGTATCGGCTTGCACAATGGAGCTTGTCAGTGGGTAGATAATCAGCCCTGCGGTGATTCTCCCTCTCCTCTGGGATCAATGGGAGAGAATCACTGGGGCGTTAATCCGCTGATCCACTCCTGACACATATGTAGACCTAAACAGAAGACTGATACTTCCTATATGTGGTGTTATACGACTATATTGTACATCCCATAACGATACCGTACATGCACAGTGCAACGTTCCAGAAAAAAACTGAGATTTGCACCAACACCGGAATTACCAGACTCCTCCTCTGGTAAATATTATGACTTATAGCTACGTTTCAAAGGTAAGCGCCCTCTAGTGGTCGTGAAGAATGACACTGTGGTGTAGTCCTGAGGAAGCGACAACATCTGCATGCAGCGGCGGTGGCAGATCGATAAATCAACTCAACGTTTCCTAACGTTAGCCAAGTATTTTTAGTGGCTAATGAGCTGGCTGGCTCGTTTTGAAGTTTGTTCGCTTGGGAAGACGGGTGCGGATTTGCGAGCTGAAGTTCGCTAACAAACTTTAACGTGTTCGCTGGCTTGCTCAGAAAGCATTTTGGTCATATTACTGTGTGTTTAGACCAAACGCAAAGAACGTTTTCGAGTCGCGGACTTGCATGAACACCGTGCTGTGAAATTTTCGATGATGCCAAAAAATTACAACTCTTGCGAATTTCACATTTGTGCAAATTTGCGACATGGAAATTTGCCTGTGGCGAATTCGCATCTTTGCATTAACTTTGTATGTAATCATGCCATGTTTGTTCTGAGCACACAGTTAGAGACACTGCTGTGGCAAGCATCTGCTCTTTGAGGGGCTTTAGCCATAAATTTGAAGGTGGGACAGCAATCAAAACATTTTTAAATAGGATTACGCTCAAAAATGGTATTTTTGAGAATATGGCTTATCCTTGCAAATCTGTGCGTGCGTGTTTGTGTGTATGTCGATGCCTCCTGCTGCTTCTGTCTCCATATTGTCTGCTATGGTGTTTTCTTGCATTTGTTTTATGGCTGTAATATTTGTAATTTGCTCACTGGGTTGATGCCTGTTGCGCACCTGTCTGGCCAGGAGTGGCCTCTCCTCTCTCTGTGCCCCTTTTCAAGATTTCTTCCATTTTTTCCTGTTCAGCTGTTTTTTTTTTTTTTTTTTTTTTTTTTGGCCCGCTATGAGGGTTAAATCAGGGGGTTGTGCTGTGTGTTGTAAACATGTGGGCATGTAAAGCCCTTTGAGACTGTAAACAGTGACATTGGGCTAAAAAAAAAACTTCAACATGAACTTAAACATGAGCTTGAACTTTGTGTGCATGTGTGTTTGTGTGTGGGGGGGTAGATCTATGTCCACAAATGCTGATGATCATGCAAAAATTGCAACAGAAGTTGGTATGCAACAGTGGATCTCTATACAACGTGTTACCGTAGCATTACTAGGTGTTATTGTGTAATAATCGTACTATAACAAACTCATTCTAAGAGGAGGAGGTGTTGTAGTCTTGCTTTTGTCTCATATTAAGTTTTAAAAATCTGCCAGTGGGATAAAATAATCCCATTTGTTTCCAACACAGTTTCACCGTTTCAGGAGTTTTTCAGGGAACAGATATAAATATGATGAAACAAGGCAGACTAAGGCAGTTGAGCCCATGGAGATTAAGGAAATGACCTTTAATTCAAGAAAAGTCAGGAAAGAAGTTGATCAGTGCTGGAAAAAGGTAGGATTATCTCAACCTACGGTTAGATTTATTTTACCGCATGAAGAAAAACAAGCTTTCAAGACAACATACAATGATACAAGGATACAAGGAAGTTTATTGGTCATTATACAACAGGTTGTATAATGAAGTTAAAATGTGGTTCCCTCTTGATTGATTAATTGAATGCATAGAAAATAAAATGCAGAAAAAAAACATGAGACTAAACTTGCATTTGTGAGTGGGTGTTACTTTAGTCTTAATTACAGTGTATGCTACTTTAGGGTTATAAGGTTTTACATTTTGGTGTTATATTTTACAAGCTGTCTTACAGTATTAGGTGTCTTTGTTGTGTTAGTGTGTTCTTACTAGGTGACCTTAGTTTTTCTTTTAGCTGGTATTTTAGTGTTAAGACGTGTTGCTGTTTTATTCGTGTTATTGTAACCTGACCCTATAGGTCTCCTACATGCTGTCAACACACTGAATACAGAATATAGTTCAGCTGAGAATGTCCCACACTCAAAACCACCTGTACAAACAAGCTTATGAACCCAGAATGGAGCGTAGCCAACGCTTTACAGCAACAATGCATCATCCAAAAGATGTACCAGTGTGCCGAGACAACCTGCCCTCTGTTTGTACCCATCACGTGACTTTTCTCTTCTCTTCTACACCAGAAAGCAAAAAAAAAAAAAACAACATGGGCTGGTGCCAGTGGCTGCTGAGAAGGGATACTGCAATATTTTGGTAAACAGGCTCTTTTCCCAACCCGGGCTTTTTGCAATGACAAAATCCTCAGCAGTTTCACCTTTGCACGTCTCATGTAATTCCTGCCCCAGTGTATATACTGACCTTGCTGTTAATAATCTTCTAAAAACTATGGCATAAATGTAGGATTATCAAGTCGCACATGATAATGGGTGATCAAAATGTGTTTTTGATGATATGCAAAATGTTATACAACCAGCAATTATCTAACCCTAATAGCCAGGAGCGGCAGGAGCTCATCATTGTTATTAGGCTTTAATTCAGTGACAGTGATCTCCTGCAGTGGCGCAATGGCACCTCCAGGGCACATAAGCCTTGATTACATCATAGCAAAGTGGTTAGCAAAGTAGCTGCAGCAACCTTAAAGGGATAGTTCGCATTTTTGGACGCGAAGTTGTATGTAATCCTCTCCGGTGGTGTAGTGCATGAAACAGGATTTTTAAAAAAAAATTATTTAAGGTGTCAAAGTTCTGGCCTCCTGAAGTATTGAAATAGGTACTTCTGGCTAGTTTGCTGGGGTCACAAAAATAAAAAGGCTTGCTCTTCAACACAACATGCATTTTAAACAGTAATAAATTTCCATTACAAAACCAACTCCACTAAAAAAGTCAGACTTCACAATCACTCGGCACTTTTTGCACAGTCTAAAGGCTGAATTTTTTTTTGGCATTTCTGTTTTATTTGACAGTCACAGTAGAGAGAGACAGGAAAGACAGTGGGGAAAGAGAGGGGATGATGTGCAGCAGAGGGCCTGAGGTCAAACCCAGGTCGAACCTGGCCTACGGGCTGGAGGTTTGATCCGGCTGGTGGGTTAAACAAAGTCATACAATACACAAAAAAAGCATACAAAATAAATAATTTAAAAAAGCAAACTCAATAATGATCTAGACGGGAATAACTTTTTCTGCACCAAAAATCAGAAATACTTTGTTGATCCCAGAAGGGAAATTGGGTAACATAAAATAGTAAGTAGGCTAACTCGCCCTTCTAGGTGCAAACTGTTTGGAATGAGCTGCAAGGACAGTGTGTTTGGATAAAGTCAACGCTGGGGTGCAACAAGCAGCTTTCACAAACAGACTGACAGATACGGTGTTAAACAGTGCAGGGCATGTTTTTTGTGGTGAGTGGGCTGACAGCGAAGAACCTGCAGCCCCATTCAGAAGGAGAATTTGTGAAGGAGAACATCTCTGTTTGTTGACAACCTAGTAGCCCTTTTCAAAACTGCCTCTTGGAAAGACTCGGTTCTGCTCAAGACTGACTGACCCAAACCTGGAAAACATCATCATCATCATCATCATCATCACTACCATCTCACCAAAGACAAGCAGGTAGGTAGGTAGGTAGGTAGATACTTTATTCATCCCGCAGGAAATTCACATTTTCTTCAGCAGTATCCACAGATTACAAATTAAGTAAATAAAAAAAAATAGAAATAAAGAAATAAAGGTCCAGCCATCACATTAAGATTAATGTTTTCACCAATTTTTGCCTTAATTATCACTGTCTAGACTGGGTTTGCTACAACTGAGGGTGCATTTGGGATAAAAACAGTAAAAACACAAGTGGCATTATCAAATAAATATAATAAATAATAAGTAGAGTAAGACAGTGTATAAGTGTATATTGCAAATTGAAATGTTATTGCACTTGCGCTTGTTATTGCTTTTAATAATTTACGTATGCACATACTTTACATTGTAAGGTCAGAGGACAGGTCAGTGACTCATGTGGGTGTTGAGTGTCCTGACAGCCCACGGAGAGAGAAGCTGTTTTTCAGTCTATTTGTCCTACTTTTTATGCGTCTGTGCCTCCTACAGGGCAGCAGGCTGAGCAGGTGGCCTCGCATGACAAAAAGCATGTCAATGTAACAATTAAATTCTTATCATCAGTATTGAAATATTAGTGAAATACTCCCCACCCCCGAGCGAGAGGCTGCCTAGCACAGCAACAGTCCTCCAGCATTGGCCAGTGAGCAGTTTAGCCAAAATCCAATGTTGTTATCCTCCAAGCTGCTGTCGCCTCATGTTATCGTCTAAGGTGGAGTAAGCTCTGGCCAACACGTCTGCATTCCTGCTGTCAATATTTCCAAATTCTGTAGTAAAGCCCACCCTCCTGCCTCCATTTCCAGAATCTCCTCCTTGATGATTATTTATCTTCCTCTCTGAATGCCTCCATGTTCTCTCACCACGGTTTGAGCTTCACAGGGAATCAGTCCTGTATGATTCTTTAAAAATATGATTTATTTTAACAGGCTTTTTTGTATGAAAGAGCATTATGAATAGACTCACAACGCCATTTTGGTATTTGACAGTCCTTACAAATCAAAAGCTATACTGCGGAGAAAGGGGATTTCGTTTTTGGGTCCTAGTAAATATTGGACTGCAGTAACTGTGGAACCTTTGCCCTTTGTCATAACCAAATAAACATTGCATGGAATCAACAGAACTTTGCAAGAGAATCGATGTTTCTCGCTGGGCAGCTGTGTTGCAACCTCGGTCAGGTACACTTATGTAAGACAGAGAACTGTTGGGGCACGACTACACATACCAGCATGACTTAAACACTTCAAACTCGAGCGCAGGGGATGGGGATGGGGATGGGGCTGGGGTTGCAAAACCCTTACATGTGCGGCTGTGAGAGTGAATGTGTGTGTCTTCTTGGCGTGTAATTGAGACGGTGGGGTTGTCATCCAGCTGGGACGCTTTCCTCAGGCAAGTGGAGGTCAGGTCAGATGACTTTTTTTTTTAGTCTTATTTGTTTTTCTAAGATTATTTTTTCAGCTTTTATTTGCCAATCACAGTGGAAATAGACAGGAAGGGCAGGGGGGAGAGAGAGGGGATGACATGCAGCAAAGGAATGAGGTCAGATTTGAACCCCGGTCACTGTGATTGGGACTAAGCCCTGGCACATCTTTTCCGGTGAGCTCCCAATAAATATCACTTGACCCCGACGTGATTTGAACACGCAACCTTCTGATCTGGAGTCAGACGCGCTACCGTTGCGCCACGAGGTCCTCTTTTTCATGTTTCTACACAGCATCACAAACTTACCTGAAATGAGAGTGAACGCAGAAACCAAAACTTCCAAACTGGATTATGTGATAGTAGAACAAGGTGGAAATATCATATTCATCTGTTTATCACACAAAAAGGCAATCAGCTTTGGTTAGGCTCAGGTTTAGCGTTAAGCAAGCGCTCCAATCGTTATGTTACCCAAAGGCTGATCCTTTGAAGACTTAGTTTCCACACTTTGTAGTAGATAGAGCGTCTCTGGACTCATGGATTGGTGTTGTTGCAGTGCTGGTGCAACAGTTGCATGCTCCAAGGTCTGTGAATCCACAAGGAACATGCTCTTGGAAAGGCTGCTTTTGTTTTCTTGTGGTTCATCAGTAAACAGCTGGCTGACAGTGGTTGTCTTTTGCTCTTGACAAGCCTTGATATTGTTGATAATTGAAAAATAGTTTTTGCCTTGTCAGCTACAACCTGACTCCTGTTTCCCCACATTGATTTGGCTGCTTTCTACACTCTTAGCCTGTAGAGGGCAACACTCAAGCATAATAGGCACATAAACACACAAAATATACATATAGCTGCTACAGTCACATTACAGTCTTTTTTTCTGATTGCTTAAGCACTAGATTTGAAACCGTAGGCTGTTTTGTTGCAAAACTCTAACACACTAATCCACAAAACGTGCAGCAAACCAGCAAAACAACATGCATCTCTTGCAAAAGCGAACACTTCTTGCAAAACTCTTTTAAAAAAATGGTGTTTTCGCATCAATACACAACACACACACACACACACACACTCACAACACACCATCGTTTAAAGAAGCACACAAAGCATCAACTACACACAGATAGTGTAGATATAAATGTGTCTTGCTTGTATGTCTCTTGCTTTTTCTTCTCCATGCAGAGCAGCAGTTTGCAATCAAGGTTTGTCAAACATGTATTAAACACACACACACACACACACACACACACACATATCCAAAAGTATGGATGTGTATTCTGAACATAACACACCATCAGTACAAATAAAGGGAACTTTTTTCTCAAAAATTTCTACTGTAACACTTCTCAAACAACAAAAGCACAGTAGAAGAAAAAAAAAAACATTTGTGCAAGACCAAAAGAACAGAAAAAATGGCAAATTCCCACCTTCTTTGTACGTCTGGCTGTAAGACTTCACCTTACTTCTTCACCTGCGTCCTCCTCTTCCTCCTCCTTGTCCTCGCCACTCTTCCTCTCTGTCCAATATTGCCCCCCATTGTTGTCCAAAAAAAATGCTTACCTATGGCTGAAGCTTTGATTTGTAAGTGAACTCATCATTTATGTAAAAGTCTTTTCTCATTTGTAAATGTAGAAAGGCAACTGGCAAAATAATACAGCGATGTAGCGACCAGTGTTTACAGTTTCGTATGTGATTCTGTGCCTTCTCACTAGCTACAGATTCCCCCATAAAAAGACAGATAAATATTGTGTGATGTATTGTGATGACTTGCTGTGTGCAATGGATGGTGAGAGATTACATCCCAGGACAATTTAAATACATGGATGAGAGGCCTGAGCCATATCTCCCCACAGACTTTTTGTTGTTCTTAACCACAGAGGAGTTAAGAAAAGATTATTTTAGGTTTTAAAATACATATTATTTGCAACGCCTGCGATCACCTATGAGTGAGAAGCAGGGCGTTGCTGAAACACAGCCTGCATGTTCAGCAAACTGACCGGGATAAAAAAGGGTTAAAAAAGATGGAAATGTAGAGCAGTCAGGGATAAACTTTCAGGCATATTGGTCTGGCTATTATGGACTCTTGCCTTGAATAATCAATGAGCAAAGGGTGAGTGAGCGAATACTTTGCTTTAGTGTTGGCAAAATGAAGCAGTTGGGTCAAGGTTAACGTCGTCACGGTGAAATGAAAATGATTAAAAATGAGCTGAAGCCCTCATCACAGTTGAAGGCAAATGTATGTTCCCATCTGCCACTCCAGCCTCTCTTGCACTATTTAAATGTGAAACTGCTATCTGTTTATGGCTGCGTCCCCTTAATATCATCCTTTCATGGAAGGAAAACATATTTTACTGGGTTTTATGCATGACGTGTGCATTTGCATTTTAAGCTCATCATGGGCTTGGCTGGCACTCAAAGGAAACGGACCTCTGAGGAAGACACACACATACACAGAAGAGCAGAGGGAATTATGGGAACTGCATCCAAGAACGTGGATCCTTCTCATGTTTCTGGTTCTGAAGGAGAAATGGCCTCATGTGCATAAATCCTCACTGAACTGTCTAGACATGCCAGTTCCGGTGGGGTGGATTTTTTACTCTGGGTGTGTTTCTTATGTCGGACACAAGGTGGAGCTGCAGTATTACACACAACTAGAGCAATGACTGACGCATGGCTTTAGCTGCGTTCACTCACACACATATTAAATATTGTGTTCAAGTGGAAAGGTAGGGCTGCAGTGGTGGTTGAGAAAGTATTTCATGCATAATTATAGATATTCAGCATCCTCAGAGAAGCAGAATAGAGAAGCAGAATATTTGCCTGCTTACACTGTACTATCAAAAACTTTAGCCGGGCGATGCATGCCAAAAATCTAAATTGTAATATGGTTAGGATAACACAAATGCAGTACATTTATAAAAGACAGGATTTTTCACCAAATCTCACACTGTTCCTGTGGCTTTCCAGTAACACCCAGGGGCGATGAAAAGTCGTCGCTCACATCGTGACGTGGGGGAACATCCACAGCATAATGGAGAGAGACCTCTGATGTCACCGGCCATTTGATTTATCCACAGTGATTCATATTCGAGCAGTGGTGGGAGATACCTAATGAGTTATGGGCAGATGAGGGAAGAAACGGAGGCTTTTTCCTGAGAATCGTGACACAGGCAGAGCTCCAAAATATTTCTTTGGGGCCTCGTTGCTCTGCGGTGTGCCACAGACCTGGATAGAGTATCTCAGTATATCCCTGAGTGACAAATGGATCAAATTCATTCAGTTTAAAGGGCATATAGAACAACAAAGTTATATTTACATCTATATCTAGTATAGAGATATGGATTTTTTACAGGGTAGTATTTAGTTAAGTGTTCATATTTGACTAACACATAGTTGCTTGCTAGATGATCATTTATTGATGAATTTGTTGGATTTGGTTGGATTTGATAGTATAAGAACATTAAATCATCGAAAACAGGGGAAGGAAAAGCATCAAGTGCTTTAGTGCTAGCTGTGTTACAACCAGTGATGCATTTAATGCAAATAACCAGTATAAAATAATAATAATAATAATAATAATAATAATAAAAACACTGTGTCTTATTTTAAGGAAAGCACCAATTATGTTTTTTTTTTCTCCTGTAAAAGACAATAGCATACATCACTTTGTTTCTATACCGTGATGTCTATGATCAATATTGCACCATCTTTTTACATGGTGTGTTCATCAAAAGGTGAATAAATGCTCTTTTTAAGTAAAATGCTGGGTGAGCTGTTTGTCACAGCTCATAACTGAGGGAGCTGTGCAGGAAATGAAAGGGTTACTCAGTTTCCCATCTCTGCGCTCGTCCTCTGTGATGATGCTGTGCTGGTGGGCCGCCCTCCCTCAAGGAGCTACAGCACAGGTCAGCGATCCACGGCTATGTATGTCAAAACTGTCCCTGGACCCTCACACACACACACACACACACACACACACACACATGCATGCATCCCCCATGGCTCTTACATAAGAGCTTGTTTGTTTCCATTTATTTTAGTGACAAATGAGTGCGGTCGTATGATCTGGCGCCACATGTTTGAAGATACAACTTGAAATTTGTAACTAAACTCAGGCATGTTAGAAGTCATGGGACCAACAAATAACAGCAACTCCACTTGTTTCCTGTGTTGTTCTTGGTGAGCCACAATAGCAAACAATATAAAGCACAGGTTTGGTATTTTCAACTCAGGCCATATATCAAAATTTCGATTCCTATTATATGTAATTGTACAAACTCGGCCTCACCACTATCTTTAGTGATGAGAAATTTGCTGCTCTATGGTAGTTTATTGCAAGACTTCACCACAGTCCATCCGTTGCAGCCTTTCAAAAAACATTATGCGTGTCCTTTTTGGAAACAGGGAACTGACAGCACCGACAAACACATCTTGATACTGTCCGCAAAACAAATAGTTGCTAGCAGGTATCATTTAGCATTTAGCCTGGTTATAAATGTTTAGGATATGCTGCAGGCTATGTAAAAGCAGAATTGAATACAATAGAATAACAGAATAATTTGTTGTCCTACTGGAGCAGGGAATTTGTCTTTGGCCCACTGCACAAAACAGGCAAAAACAACACAAAAGTGTGAACACATATAGACACAAAGTTCGTGGACAACACACTTTTATGCATATAGCGTATATCAATAAGCCTGATATGCCTATATAATGTAAAAATAGAGACAGACATTTACTGAGTTCTGTTGATGGCTGACAGTTTTCCCTGTTGTTTTAACAACCCTCGCCAGCTTGATTTCATTTTCCACAGTCAGGTTATAAAGTATATGTAAATACACCAATATAATAAACCTGGTATTATAATAAAACTATTTTCTAACAGCAAGCATGTGCAAAAAGATTAACTGATAAAATGCTGCATCAGAGAAGAGTTATCCTGCTGCAGACTATGTTCAACCTTGGACTGGAGTGATGCCGGTGCTGTGCTGTAATTATGGATTGGACCTTTAAAATGTCCCTGAGCCGGGCCTGTTTTATTTAGGTGGGGGTGTTTACCAAGAGTTTAATGGAAAATGGCCTAATGTCCAGCAGAGAAACATAACAGCGCTGACTGGAGGCTAATGCACTGATTTACACACCTCATGACTGGCTAATGGATGACTTGCTGTAGTCATTTAATGTGCAGTGAAAGCACAGTGGACACAGACACACACACAGACACACACAGACAGAGAATCGCTTGCATCCAAGTTCAAGCACTTGCAGTTATGAGCATGCATATACATACACAAGTTAACAAAAAAAAAGAAAGAAAAGAAAAAAGAAAACCCAAACACTGGTGCGACTGTGTCTTGCAGGAAGTTGTTTCAGATTTACGGTGTGATTTCTAAGGCATTGCTCTCTAAGCTTGGTGGGTGGCAGCTTATTGTAAACCTCTGCTTTGGTCACAACACCTGACTGTCTTTATCTGGAAATCCCTGTGTCTGGTAACAACAACTAGTGGGAAGTGCAATGGGAAATCTTTCTGCCAATTCAAAGGAACTGACTTCTAATATTACGGTGTGTTTGCAACACATACACATACAAGGCAGTAACACATTATCTAGCAACCTGAATTCAAACAACTTCAGTCCTAAACAGTTACTTTAATAACTGGTAATTTACGAGAAAGTGTTGCCTTGGAGAGCACAGAATGAAACGTGGGCGAATATAAACCATCGGCACTTCAGCGGCTGCTCCTTGAATCGATGCGTCTAAACAAAATGTTTCTCAGAAGGCGTAATCTAATTTCGTCGGTGTAATAACTTTGAAAGGTTACCGTCATTAAACAGTGATAGCTTCAATATACTTAGCTGAATTGATGAATAACACCTTTCCAGAAGTGTCTAGAACTTAAACTTTGACCTCTTGCTGCCGTTTTGTTAGTCTTGTTGGAGTTACAAATGTAATTCTTTTGAAATGCAATGTTATTGTCACATATTTAACTGGGAAATGGTTACTTACTGTAAAATAAGGGTTAACAATAATCAATAAACCCAGCACCCTCTGTCATAAGGGTACAAACAGGACATAAAAGTTATTGTTTCAGCACATGATGTTATGTGAATGAGTAATATCTGTGTTTTTTTTTGGTGGTGATATTGCAATATGGCCATTAAGGGGCAAATTCAGGTAACTGAGTCAGATGAGATGCTTTGCTCCTCCACATCTGGGGGCTATCAAACCTCAGGAGCTGGTCTCCATGTTTGGTGCTAAGTGCTGATTATGTCGGTGTTTCTCCACTGAGTTCCCTGGAGATCACCTTCCTATGAAGCGATGTAGACGGCGCTGTGACGCTCTTGTGCTATTTACTCCAAACAAACCGCTGTTGCTGCTGCTGCTGCTGGAGACATAAAATGCATCACTTCTTGTCTTCCAGGGCTTTTTTCCCCATGAAAACCAGACAGTGGGTGTTGGGAACAACAACAGTCTGCATGAGGTGGGTATAGGTGGAATCGCTCCTTTATTTTTAGACATATTTTTTCTTTTTTCCTTGGCATTTCTGCTTTACTGCAACCAGGACTGACCTCAGTAGCAGGTGACTCATGCTCCACCAGGTGGCTTCCAGTGTGCCCCTGAATCACTCTGTGTCACTCTGCTTGAACTATCACCCTTGCTTTAAGTGAAACTGCTAATAGTCAACATTATGTGCTGATATTCAGTATCTTTAAATCAGAAAATTACTACGCAGCAAATAAACAAGGACACTGTTGCTATAGCGGAAATCTCTTTTTCATGAAATATTTGAATTGATAAATGAACAAGATTGCACATGCAAAAAATATAAATATGAGAGATACTATTAAACCACTTTAGAAATCTTTTTTATAGAGCTAGAGAATAACCTCCTTCATATTGGAGAAGGGAGACATGGACATGCTGATATAAGGCACGTCCACCCCTGTTCACAGGCAGAGAGACCGTCTGCTGGTGTTAAAATAGATGTTAAATCATGTGTGTGCTCTAGTGATGACCATTTGTCACAACATGCATGAGTTCCCTTTTCTCCCTGTCAGATGGGGGCTTGTGGTTTTTTCCACACAGTATGATAGCTGCAGGTGGCGGACATGCAAGCCGTCTCTTGACGTGCCCTGGTCAAACAGCCTGAGCGTACTCACTGTTTATATAGCATAACCAGGGATTTAATGGTATTTATAGAAATGCAGGCACTATGTTTGGGTCTATCCCATAAAACAGTCTGTGCCATTAAATTATTAGATCAAGTGTGCTGACTGGGGGGCATAAACAATAGAATTTGATTTGCGACAACAGCACACATGTAGTCTAACAGCACCTGCATGTAATAACTTTATCATTTGTACCACTGCTCAAGCCAGGAAGATGACATGCCTTTAAAAACAACAATAAAACATGACATCGACATTTTACTTGTATTGCAATTTTTTTTTCCAAGGCCGCAAAATCGATGATGCACTGAGGTGAAACATTATTTTCACAGCTGGAAGGTCAGAGGGTTCGGGGATCAAGAGTAGGATAAAAACATTTGTGGAGTAGACGATTTATATTTTTTTTCCTTTTTTACAGTTTTGATATGTTTTGATACGACACATCAAATCATAGGGAAGAAAGTTTTTTTTTTTTTTTTTTTTTTGCACTCCACTGGTTCATACAATATAAATGCTGCAGCCTAAATAACTGTTTCCATTAGTGGCTGGCTGACAGTCACTTGCTCTTATGCGTCTATTCTGTCAGAAATCCACTGGAACTGATATTTCCATGCAGGATTTAGGCAATCTGACACCGCAGGCTTGCGCAGAAACTGAGTCAAGAGAAGTCATTATGAGAGCTCAGGGAACTCAAAACAAATGTCAACCTTCTCCGGCTCTGGCCTCTCTGGTGTTAACAAAAAAAAGTCTAATTTAAGCATCAGGGCCGAAAAAGGGAAAACTGCAGCCTTGTGTGGATGTATCTATCAGTTTCACCCAGCGTGCTGGTGAGTCAGAGGGACTCCCGTCAGGTCAGGTGCTCATTACTGCTGGAGATGGAGAGAAAAACACTCCTCGCAGCACTTAATCCCCTCTGCGCCAGTCCTGCATATATAGAAATGGACACACAGGCATGAGCACGCTACATAAGGGCAAATCTACAGAAAAACACAGAAATACACACCTGCACATGCAGCCACACACACAAAAGGACGCACACACAGACTCACACACACACTTGTGTCGATACTCCCACTGGCCCTGCATCAGATCAAAGCAGCAAATGTGGCCACTCAACAACATCTGCTCTGATAAGCATCTGGACCTGCACGCTGTTCCACACGTAGGCCAATCACAGCCCATTATGTCTCGCCATGACTGACTTACTGACCAGGCTCACAAACAATCACCACATGTGCCTCTTTTCATCCCGTCCACCAGCACCACCGAGGCAGATCTGCGCCTCATTTGGCCCGGGCCGGCTCCTTGTTTTTCCTCGATTTGCTAATTGTCATGGCTGAAGGCGCACAATTACAGTAAAGCCGTCTTCCCCTTAAACTCGAAGCGACTCCTCATTACTGCGGCCGGGCGGCGTGTAAACTCTCATGCCTCACAAAACCCCCCTGAGTAATAAGCCGTGACGTTTTCAGATAAACAAGTGTGCTAGCGGCGTTTCTGAACCAAGTGATTCCATGAGCAAAATATTCATTTCATGCGTTGGCTTTGCCATCACAGTTAAACAAATGTCCTGCTTCCCGGCATCGTGGATGTGGAGCTCTGCAACCTGTTATTGGCTGAGGCTTGTTTGACTTCGACCTCACCGCCTGGTATACAAATGCACATTGTATTTCCCGTATGCAGGGCTGTGAGGCTCTGCACACTAAGCACTGTCAATTTTAATTCCTTGAAGCAGTGTGTACAGCAAAGGCACATAATAGCTCCTTTGAATAACGTCATGCATTATGTGATATATACGTAAAATCTTACTGAGCTGAAGCTGAAAGCCATAAAATGGTCATCACCGTTGAAGAGGTGGACTATTTCTAGACTATTGCCATAGTTACTCAGCTCAGTCTTTATAGAGGAAACAAAACTGTGAGATAGCTGACATGCAATCAGTGGTGGTGAAATTTTGACACCTCCACTGGGAAAGAATGTGGAAAAAAATGTTTTTTTTTCCTTCTGTTTTTTCTAAAGGATGTCAGATTTCATGCATCAAAGTACATAGAAATATGCGTCCTCTTGACTAATTAATTTTTTTGCATCTAAATTTACAAGTTGATTTTGTGGAAAAGTCCCATAGACCACTATTCATTTAACTCTGTTTTGTACACCTTTAGAGCTCAACGTCGTCCCCTGGAGGTGGCCTGAGATATTCTTGTGAGTAGAATGCCTCCTTTTTTAGACTCTCTCTGGCTTGGCTCTTGAAGAGGCACAGGATTTTTTTTTTCTTTAGTGAATTCCCAAATATTTCGTTATTTATTCCATTTGAAATCTCTGAACTGGGTCGAAAGAGGCATTTCAAGTCAGCGCCAGTAAAAGTCAACTCGTGCTGAACACACTTGCCGAGGCTCTCCTTCTTCTGCATTATTATCAGCCATGAGGACGATGAACATACTATCATTTCAAATTCTTTATAAATGTACTTATTTTACCTCCATTTTAAGAGGACGTTCCTTTGAGATGAACAATGTCTTTTCCAAGAGAGACCTATTAATTATTCATTTCACGACTGAATGTGCTTTTCTTTCTTTCTTTCCTTCTTTCTTTGTCACACTCTGCACACACACGTTTGTCACCTGTGCTTCCTCTCTGGAGGCACATTTTATTTGACGCTTTCTCTCCCTCTCTCTTTCTCTGTGTACGTGTGTGTGTGTGTGTGTGTCTTTCATCCAGAGGAGAACACAGGCCTGTACTGGGAGATCTATAGATGGTGTTATCATGACAGAGGTGTCATCCTGAGGCAGGAAATGGATGACAAAGTGCATCCTGCTCTGCTGCCCCCGCCCAGCGAGGCCAAGCAGGGCGGACAGCTGACGCGATGGATGTCACCGTCTCACTGATTGCGTGTGTGTGTGCTCGACACGTTCTGCAGAATAACCCTTATCCAGGTTAAAGCTGCACTCTGCATATACTCTTCATATAGATTATTGTCAGTGAGTAATCAGGATAATCTAATCATTACCATGGCGACTGAACTGACACAGGCCACAATGTACAGGAATAAGCTGGTATTGATTATAATGATGATGATAATGATAAGCAGCCTCTTGTTTGGGTTCCTCAAGAGCTTCGGGAAAATGGGACATGATGCAGCAGCTTATGATGTAATAACTGCCACATAATGCAATAATTGATCAAATTATTACATTGTCTAATACATGAGTCAGTAACAAGATTTCTATCTGGAGTGACATCACCACAAATACATGAATATGATTGGCTGGACAGTGTCCATGAAAACCTCAGTGGGTTAAAACAGTTTAATCCCCCATGCTGAATCAGTGCTCACAATACGTGCAGCTCATGTAAAGCTTATTTTAACCCTCCTATTCTGTTCATTTTGGGCTAACACTCATGAGGTTCCCGGTCACATGTGACCGGGAACATTGTATTTGATTATAAATCCACTATGATACATATTATCACCTAATGTTGTGTTAGATCTTTTTATCAACTTCTGCTCTTGTGAAAATGACAAGTTTTGAACTTCTATTTGCTATGTATGTGCTGTAGGCCTAATTTATCTGAGATCATACCATTCGTTTTTTAGGGAAAAAAACATTATATAGATATTATTTTGACTATAACAAATACTCAGATGAAACATATTGTAGTATTTATCACAGAGTACTTCATTTCAATGTTTTCCAAGGACACTGTTTTGAAAACATTTCAATTTTCTAAATAGTGGCAAAAAAATAGCATCTTTTGTGTTCCCGTCAGCATTGACCAGTATGATTTAGCTAGTCATCCTCATGACATTTTCACATGGAAGCTGACCGTTCCTCTCAGGTGGGGATGAGGTCCAGGAAAAATGACCATTTTTGGACCGAAAGGTGACCACAACTTCAGCTGGGTCTTCTTCCTGACACCTGACACCTGACAGGTGTCAGGTGTCAGGTGTCAGGTGTTGGCAGTTCCCGTGGAAGGTTCCCGTGAGGGTTGCCATGGAAGCCAAAAAGGGGCAAAGTTGTGTGTGTCTGTGTCCCTGTGTGTGTGTGTGTGTGTGTGTGTGTGTGTGTTTGTGTGTGTGTGTGCCTGCTCAAAGACACCTACATGTTGGGGTGTGGGAAAGAAGTCTGAGAGATACTTTCCCGTGGGGGTTGCCATGGAAGCCAGAAAGGGGTATACGGTGTGTGTGTGTGTGTGTGTGTGTGTGTGTGTGTGTGTGTGTGTGTGTGTGCCTGCTCAAAGACACCTACATGTTGGGGTGTGGGAAAGAAGTCTGAGAGATACTTTCCCGTGGGGGTTGCCATGGAAGCCAGAAAGGGATATAAGGTGTGTGTGTGTGTGTGTGTGTGTGTGTGTGTGTGTGTGTGTGTGTGTGTGTGTGTGTGCCTGCTCAAAGACACCTACATGTTGGGGTGTGGGAAAGAAGTCTGAGAGATACTTTCCCGTGGGGGTTGCCATGGAAGCCAGAAAGGGGTATAAGGTGTGTGTGTGTGTGTGTGTGTGTGTGTGTGTGTGTGTGTGTGTGTGTGTGTGTGTGTTCACACACATCTGTGTCTGCTCAAAGACACCTGCATGTTGGGGTGTGGGAAAGGAGTGTGGGAATGTGTTTAACTCTATTTTATACACTAATTGTAGTCTTACCCATTCATTTCTAATGACCGGTCATTTGTGACCGGGAACACGATGGGTGTATGCAAGTTAAATAAAACATTCAAAAATTAATAAAAATTCTCCAAATTTATTTTATGTGTTCAGATGCCATGTGTGAACAAAGTCATGGAACCTCATGACAAACAGATGAAATTAACTGCATTTTTTGGAGAGAAAACTTGTACACCGGTCAGATTTGACCGCGAACACGACAGGAGGGTTAATGGCACTTTCTAGCTACGTTCTGTTAAGATAAATTGCGCTACACCAGCTCACACATTAGCCGTCACATTGCTTCAAAACTACTGTGATTATTTTCCAGGATTTACGATTGACATATACACCAACAGTGAGCTAGCCAAGCCATCTTTAGTATGTGATATATTGAATCTGTTTCGGTGAGTCCATTATGTCTCCTGTGATGGAGGTCAAGGCCATGATGTACAGCCGGGTGGTGCTCTTTTCCAGTGGTTGTGTATAGTGACACATCTCATTGTGCATTTTTGGTTGCATAATTTCTTACTAAGTGGGGATGTTAATGCACAATTTACATTTTTTTTGTCATGCACATCATCACATTGCAAGCTTTTCTTATGCCTGCACACAGCATATATAGTCCTTATATAATTGTATATGCTTATAATAATGCCCATTGTGTGCCCATTAAAAAAAACAAAAATGGGCACACAATCACATTTTTTTTTTTTTTTTTTATTTCTCTCATGGTTTAAACACCAGTGGGTACAACTTAAAAAACACATCTGCTTAAGGTAATTCAATCATTCAATAATGGCTAACAATATGAAAAAAATACAGCATTTTCATTTATGGGGTCATTACTCTCTATAAGTGGTTCTCAGATGGGGGTAGGTGTACCCCTAGAGGTATGTTGGAGTACTGCGGGGGAAAAAAAAAGAATAAATAAAATAAAACAATTAGCCTATGCTATAATAAGTTCAATAAAATATGTAAATGTAAGTTTGATAAACCACATTTTATACTTAGCATTTCCTCCAGGTTTCCTGAAGGTGTCAGATGTGTGTGTTTGTGGTTTAAATCTGTTGCCGTGGCCGTTGAGCGAGGATTTTTGTCCACTATGACCGGGACACCAAAAAAAAAAAAAAAAAAAAAGAGTGGTTGAAATATAGCAGCGATACAGCGGAAAAAACAAGGAGAAAGAGGAGAAAAATAATCAAAAACAGAAACAACAAAATCTCCTCAGTATCAGCTTGTTGTTTCAGACACTGATGGAGCTGGGTTGGATCTCTTTATATAGGATTTTTTCCTACCTTTTTTTTGTCACCTTTTTTGAGAAAAACTTTGAGAACCACCGCTCTATATGGATGTTTGTATGGATGGATGTATGGATTTTGAAGTGTCATCCCATCTGTTATCACAGCAATTATGAGCATATTGAGATCGGCCCATTATGTTTGACAGCAGACAAGGTAATTTGAATATTAAGCAGCGGTGTATCTTGAGCGCTAATAGGATAATGATGCTCGCTTGGACACTCCTATCTCTCATCTCCACTCTCTGCGTGACACACCCGTCACACCGAGAGCCTCTCCAGATGACAGATGCGGCTTGGGCAGCAGATGAGAAATGTGAGTAAGCAGCAGAAATCGCTCTCCGCCGATCGGAGGGGAATGAAGTCGAGGCCGTACGTGGGCTCGGCTGTCAAACCTGTGGATTTGTGAGATCAGTGGGGATGAATCGGAGGTGTGACTGGCATAATGTATTGAGACTGGGCCACTTTACTGGGGCTGTTCTCTGTCACTCCAAGTGGTTTATTGTGGCCATATCGGCACCAATGCCGCCTTCTCTTCACCTGACCTTTGGAGCTATTTATTGAACTGTAACGCACCTATTTGCACACATGCACACACTTAGTTTTTTTTTTAATTCTCTTGTAATAAACAACTTTCGGTTGAAGTGTTGCTTGAAATGCAAGTCAATGGTGTTCAGCTCGTCATTGTTTTGGCCATAACAGCATTTATGGGAAGGTTATACACATCAGCGGTGACGTTTTGCTTCGGCAACACGACTCAGTTAAGCCACCGGTCTAAAATAGAAGTAAATAATCCCTCTTCCGATGCTGTGTCAACACCACTAACACTGTAATTCCTATCACATGAACAGCTGCCAAGGTTTCCAAGTAGCACTGCTAACACTGAACTGAGAAATTAGTTTATTTCTGGTGAAGAGAGATACTACAGCCTGTAAGAATTTGCACAGTTACTTTTATTTTGCTGTTTTACATCACTTGGGCCTTTATTTTGGCTATTTGCAAAATTTCAAATTCCAATCAAATCTGTCAAAACACAAAACAGAGAATTCTAGGCATCACCGCGAATAACTTTTTCAACAGTTACGGTGTATTTGCTCAATAACAAAAGTCAACACGGCGTTGTTGTTTCCAGGAGAAGTAACATTTAGGTGTCTTATTTCTGAAAGCAAAACATGCTGTGTGGATAAATGTTAAAATCCCAGCTGTCCAACAGACCTGTCAATGATATTCAGACTGGGAAAAAATAATTCTGCAAGTGTCATGTCTCTGTATCTCTTGCAGTGTTATCAAATTTTGCATGATGCATGATATTTTTCAATTTTGCCTTTCTGCATAATAAAGCAACATTGATCATCTATGTCTCTTTTGGTGCTATCTAATAGTACTGTAAATGGAAATGTCATATCAGAAAATGTCCATGGAGCCTACAAACTGGTTTTTAAGACTTATCACCTGAGCAGTTTTAGTGTTTTTTCATTGCCACTATTGCCAAAGAAAGTCTAAACCCACTGATGTATTCGCCACAGTTGAAAGCAGCGACAATCTGTTCTGCTGTCTTCCCCCATTATTTTCAAAAATACATTAAACACGGCGGAGGCAGACTGCTAATGCGATCCATCACGCTGAACATGTGCATTGTAGTTCTTTTTTTATTTTTCCCAACGTGACTTTTGACGTCTCCCAGACAGAGAGGAGTTCAAATGCAACTTAAGGCGGCGTGGGAGGCACATTGATCTTTTCTCTGTCACTTCTGGCAGAGTGAAGCTACATTTGATGTAAGTGCAGCTCCGGTAATGGCAGCCTTTGATTGGCTGTTGACTGCCGTCTGATCGTCTGTGAGCAGCTTCTCTTGTCTGACAGCCTTCACAGGAAATAAAATAAAACTTCCTGTCATTTGCTGAAGGTGTCGTCTCGGTGTGAAGGTGCGGTCTGGGTTGTCCTGCTCCTCTGCTCAGTTTTGTGTCACGTTCGGAAATCAGAATCAGAATCAGAAATACTTTGTTGACCCCCAAGGCGAAATTGCGTAATTGCACGTTTTCTCAAATTACACATAAATTTGTGATCAAATGCTCTGCAATGCTCCTGCTTGAACAATCTGTCCAACGTTGATGCACCAAATTCACTTATAACACAACTTGTATCGAAGTTCTTCAGCCATATTCTGATTTTGTGTTACTCCTGTTGAGTCTGAATTAAATAATTATAGTGCTATATGAATCTGCTTTAACACAACTTGCATGTAGATCATTGAATTAGTGTGAACTGATTAAAGTGCACATTTGCTGAAGGTGAATTTGACAAAAAAACATGGAATAAGCATTAAATTTGGTTGAGTGTATGTGGCTTACTGATAAATTATGTGCTTATTCCATGTATTTATTTTTATTTTTTTATTTTTTTATTTATTTATTTTTAGTTTGTTTTGTTTTGTTTTTTGTTCTTATTTAGTTTTGGTTTGTCAGTTGAAAATAAAATCAAACCAGGCATATTCTGCATAGTTTCACCTTAAGACTCATTGAACTAAAACTGATTCAATCATTAAATCTATAAAATTAAAAAAAAAAAATGTAATTTTTTTTTTTAAGATGCTACTTATTTCCTTCACTTTTGATCCACCCTGTTGCTTTTCTTCACTGTCAGGTGAAAACCTTGTAGCTCTCTTTTTTTTCTTAAGGATTAACTTTGGCTCGCTATTCAAGAATTTCTGAGTTTGTTTTCATAGATTTAGAGGTGTTGAGTTTCCATAACTCATAGAAGAATCACCAAAATTGGGCTTATGAGATTTTCATGATTTATTTATAACATTGTGTCTACATTCTACTACTTTTCACCAGCGTCATTTTTGTTTTGTTTCATTTTTGACCTGGAATTTATTCTGCATTTTCTCCATGTGGATCAACAAGTTTCACTTTTCGCTTCCGTCTCTCCAGTTTAACAGGCAGCTGGATCTCGATTGTGGCTGGTTTGTACTGGTTTTCTATTTTCTGCTGGGGGTTGAAAGAGGCCGCTGAGAGATGGAGCTCGCTGCTCAGGTGGGATTTATGTGCAGCAGGAACAATAGGAGCTGTCATCACCTTACTGTTGGATAACCCCGGCCTGTTGTGCTCTAATTCAGATCCATCTGTCCATGAATGTCAGTTAACATCAGGAGCTTAAATTATCTGGAAGTACAACAAACGCGCTTTGTTGAGACGTTCCAAATAAAATGTGACTTCCTGCCCCGAGGCTGCGATGAAAAGGACAACAACCTGTGAAGAGACACCAGAGCGGTGCAGGCTTTAACTTCTCATGTTTACAGGAGCAGACTGCACATCGCAAAATTGTCCATGCTGACAAAGTTTTTTAGTCCCACATTCAGTCTTAAAATATTGTCTTTTTTAAAAAAACAAGTGCAAAAATCTGCCAGTGGGATGAAATAATCCCACTTGCCTCTTCCACATTTACCACAAAAGATTCAGTGGTTGTATGAGCTCATAATTGATTGAGTTTGTGTTTCTGTTTCTGTCTTTTTTTTTTTTTTTTTGGTGCTATCCAGGTAACAGCTACAAACAACAACAACAAAAACAAAATCATAAATAATTCATATTTTGGGACTAAAAGTGCTGAAGACAAAAAGAGCTGGGCATCATTGCCTCTATGAATAACGAGATGCATGTTTTTCACAATAAAAGTCCTCTGCTTCTTTCATGTTTTTATTGGGGGGACAAATGCACGTGTTCTGGATATCGAGGTGGTCGTATCACCTTTGCACATGGCCTTATAAATAAAACCACAGTGAGGTAGCTGTCATCTGTATTGTCTGTAACTTTGATAAAGGCCAGAGGGGAATGATACATGTTGTATGTACAGTCATAGTCAGATGGCACACACACACACACATACACACACACATACAAGATGATGACATTATTTAGCACACAAGATTCACATCTACCAGACATGTTCCTTTTGATTACTGTTCCGGGTCTGGATCAATTACACAGCCATCAGCTCAGGGTCTATGAGGTCGTCTGTGTGTGTGTGTGTGTGTGTGTGTGTGTGTGTGTGTGTGTGTGTGTGTGCGTGTGTGTGTGTTCGCCTGTATGTGACTAACATGCTGTATCTCTGATGGACTTTCCTGTGCCCTGTCATCTCGTACATGTCATTTCCCTTAAATGAAAGTACACAGGGAGCTGTGTGGAGGCGCTGCTCTCCACAGTCAGAAGATGTTACTGTTTATTATGGTGAGCTAACACACTTAGAAGTAAAACTCCTTATATTTTAAATAAGCTTAAATAAGGCAATAAAAAACATGTGTTGAAACCAGTGCAAATCTCTATTATTGTTGAGAATACAACTAAAGTCAGCAACAAGACGAGCACAATATGACGCTTGGTTATGTCTTGAATGCAAACAAATTATACGATGAGGAGAGATTATATTTTTTTATGACTGATTGCAGTTTGTCTGAAAGTGATTGTAGCATGTTTGGAGTTCAAAATACTTTTGAGCTTCTGCCAGTGACAGGTGTCAGCTGCCACCTGGCTTGACGTAGCCTGGCTGATTTTTAAGCTGAAATGCGTGTTCATTTGATTGACAGGCGAGGGGGCGTTGCAAATACACACCTGAAAACCAATTAAAATCCACCCCCTGAGACTGAAAAAAAAAAATGTAAAGGGAAAATTTTATGCAAAAGGGAGTCCTATTTGACTCCCTTTGCATCAAATTTTGATAATAAAATTTGTTTGTTTTTGAAGTTTTTTTTTAATGGTTATGATAGTTACCATAGCTACCATCTAAGCTACTGATTTTCGCTCAACATTAGTAGTGTAGTGTGCTAGCTGCCTGCCTACTTGTCAGTGTCAGCTAATGCAAAACACATGAGACCTCTTTAGTTCTGGATAAATTCATGACACTGCCACAAATAAAAATGAACTTGCTGTGAGCTCCCGTGTCTTTTTTTCCAGGCTTGTCACTGGAATGTGTTTACAGCGGAGATAAAGTACCAGCTAGAGATGCACCTGAATCCAAATCCGTATTCGGCAAGAAAAGAATAATGGCTTTCTGGCAAATAAATTACCTTCTGCACATTTTTCTAAAAGTTAGACTTCAGATAACTCATGTAATGTCTTTGCTGTCTGGGTTGAGTATGATGCTGCCTGGGCCGTCTTCAGCATCCAGTCTTTTACTTTGAAGCAGCACAAAACTGGACCTGATAAAATAAATTGCACAGTGAACGGAGCTGCACCAAAACAATACACAATAACAGTCACAGCACACAAATAGTGTAAAACCATCCTTAAACTTAATCACACAGTACGAATAGCACATGATAAACAACACACATACAAACTGAAGAGCTAAACAGGGAGCCGCCCTTGCTTTTTCCCAAAATCCGAATCCGAAAAACAAATAAAATTTTTGTTTAGGGCCCCTGATTGGTTCAACAGGGCCTCCAACCTGCTTTAAATGTATTACTAATATCATTTTATTCAAACCAAATGATCAGATAAACAATACAAGTACTCACAGTCATAAAAACTATGACATTTTATATCTTTCCTTCCTGTATTTTCTAATTTTATCCTCATGTTGTGGTTGATAAGGAATTTTTGTGTTGCAGTCTTTCATGGTTATTTTTTTCATGTTTTTTTTTTTATCTTACTTTTTACTTAGAAAGTTTTATTAATTTTGTTATTATTATTGTTTGTATCCTTTTCATTTTAATTTTTTCTGTCATTGTGTTGGCACTAGAATTTGTCTCATTGTGTCTGAATAAACCTGTAATGTCCAGACATGGAGATAAACAAATCCTTCTTTCATTCATTCATTCATTCATTCATCAAAATATATGCCCATAAAGAACTTATTTCCAGCCCAAACACACAGACACACACACACCTGCACCTATCAATACACAACATATAAACATGTCATCTGATTAGTGGAGAGCGATCGCTCTGATTGCAGATAAAAAGCACAAACATCTCGCCTCTCATCACTGATTGCAGTCTAACAACATAACCAAAAGTCAGCTGTGCTCTGTTTAGATTCGTCTGGTCGCCCTCCAGGCCCTAAACGCCAGCATATGTTTGCGACAAGAAAGGTACGAGTCTCTGCTTTAGCTGCACCGCTCCAAGGAAAGAAAACCGGCTCCTTGCGGGCATCAGATGAAAGGAGACGCTGTTCGGGGCACCGAGTTTTCGATATGAGGTCATGTGAGAGAGGAGAAGTACGTGATGGCAGGAGCTACAGGATCCGCTTGTTTTTTCTTCTCATGCATGCATCAAACAGAAGATTAACCCCGAGACTTTGAACCTCCAGCTGCCTTGCCTATAGCTTACACTAATCTCATTTATTTATTATCCAGGAGCGAGGGTGCAGATGTGGGATTGGTTTACGCTTTCGTGTCGTGATGAACAGGCCAAGCGAGGCGATCTGCACGGCCTTATTTCTCGGAGAGGCCTGACAGTCTACGACCACAAAATGTGCAGGCAAGTGACGAGGACACTGATCTGAAGATGCACTTAAGACGTGACCAACAACGAAAAAACAAATCATCCTCTAACTTGTTTTTTCAGGTTTCATTTAGAGTTAGGGTTAGGTTAACTTTCATTCAATAGGACTCAACAAATTAGAAATGTCTGTAAAATGAAAAAGAGGAGCGTTTCCTTAATCAGTGCCACATACGATCCACAGGAGCGTCTCCAAAAAAAAAAAAAACTGTTTGTGATGTTCTGTTCAAGTTCATGTCTTTATTGTGTTTTGCATCCAGGTCCTGTTTTATTTTGTAGCGTCTTCTCCTTGTGTTTTTTGTTACTTTGACTTCCTGTGTTTCACCTGTGCCGCGTTTCACTCACCTGTGTCTTGTTTGCAATCAGTCCCTGGCCCAATCCCAACGTCCACCCTCACACACTCGCAGACTTTGAGGCGCGCTGCTGCTAAATCTGTGAGGGCTTAGTGGTGTCCCGCTGTCATATCGCCAAGTGCATGAGGGCTCGCTGGCAGACACTTCGTCATTACTGCACCCTTTACGTAAGTCCGCATCTCTGCAGACTTTGCCCGAGGGGTGTGTTGTGTGACGTGAAACACAGGGAAGCCAGGGGAACCTCGAAAGCATTAAAAAAAAAAAAAAAATCCAAAAAACAAAACAACAATAAAGTGGGAAAAAAAAAGAAGAAAATAGGAAGATAGAGGAGCGGTAAACAAACAAGCATAGAGGGAGCAACCAACCCTAATGTTAATGTTAGAAGAAAAACGTTCGCATGTCTGCCTACACTACATTAACAAGGATTTAACCCCCCAGCCCCTTGCTTGCCTGGTTTATTTTATTAATTTATGGACTTTGGTTTTTGTGCGATTCCTCTGTCTGGAATTTTCCTGCGTTTCCTGCCTGCCTTTCCGTGTATGACCTCTGACAGCCAAGTAAAGCTTTCTTTCTTATAACCTGTTTTTTGGGGTTATTCCTCTGCATCCGAGTCCCAGTTTTACACAGGATGGTTACATGTTTACGAAGGGACGTCAGCTACCTAAGCCACCAAAATACTTGGAAAGGCCTTTCGTCATGGTTAAGGTTAGGAAAAGGTCAGAGTTACTAACATCTAGGTTAGGTAGGTCACTAACATCTAGGTACCTAATATTAGTAGAAAACTTGCTAATATTAGCTAACTGATATTGGCCACATAATATTAGTTATTTGCAAATATTGGCCAGCTAATGTTAGCTACCTGAAAACAAAACCACACTATCATTATTTACACGGCCACTAGAGGTCGCTAACTTTAAAACATAACTATAGGTCAAATATTATGTACAAATGCTGTATGGGATTATTTTTTTTCCAGAGGACGGTCTCAATCTGGATGCGGATAATGTAGATGAAATGATCGATGGAATCATGGTTTGAATTACAAAATGACACGTAGATAAAGATTAAACTTCATAAAATTTACACGCACAAAGCTAGGAAGAGATAATTCAGTGTGAGATAATATTTCTTGCTTTTTTCCAAGTAAAGTAAGAGGTGAAAACAAGTTAAGTTACTGAATTTATAATACATTCATCATGCATGAGCTTCATAACAACAGCAGGGTATATTTGTTACACTTAAGAATGATAACGGTATAACAGTAAGATCTTTCTACTTATAGTTTTTTATGTGTATTTTACATTTTCTCTTGCACTATACTGAGCTTTGCCACAAACAAGTTAGTATTCGGGTATTTTAAATTGGTTCACAGAGGAGCTAATTTTACATTTAACATGTAAAATACATCTATTACAACATGGGTCATAAATACAAACAACACTAAAAGCAACATTTTTCATACAGATTCAGCCCTTTTGTCAGCTCTCATTACGTGTTCCTGCATTTCTTATAATATCTGGCACATGCTGTGCCGTAGCAGTGGAGCAATGTCAGTCCCTTTTTTTTTTTTCCTGCTTACGTGCCATTTTCATCTCAAAATATTTGTTTAATCACCTGATCTCTTATTTAGTCCTTATTTACTTAAGTTATTCAGTAACCTAGCTCACTAAACAGGTAGTGTTTACTATTCCCACTATGACTGACATTTGTTTCTCTTGGCTTATTGCTCAGAGAGGCTGAATAACATATTTATAGTAACAGCTGCAGTGAGTTACAGGGTATCAAAGGTTCATGTAGACACTTTAGGCTGAATAAGAGCGTCATCACAGTATGAATACAGGGTCATATTGGTGTAAAATGGGGTGCTTTTCAAAATTTAAAGCAAAATATCTCTAATAATTTCCAGTCATTGCATACAAAAGCACAGAAGCCACTGTTTTGCGTCATATGCCCTGTAGTTGTGACCACTTTGATTTTTATCTCTCTGAGAAATTTAATATTTTCATTTTTTCCCCTTTTGTATAGTAACCTCTTGACCACCAGCCGAAAAACTGCTGGGAATCTCTGGTCAAAAGAAAACAAAAATACGTTTCACCTGCTTGGCTACCAGCATCACCACCAGTCCGTCTGTTGTGTCTGCCAACACATCGTGAATCTGCTCGCTCCTCGTCAGCCTCTATTGGTCTCAGGCGTTTCCGCTGTAAGGGAATGTACTGTTCTCCGCACAGAGGCAGCAGAAACGTCAGCCTCATTAAAAAAAAAGAAAGAAAGAAAGAAAAAAAAAAAAACAGTTGCCCTGCATAATGCATTGAGATGGTTAATGGGAAAAGTAGTTTGCGTGTAGTTTGTATCATTATATTCCCATGCACTATACTGCAGACTGTACATTTAGCTGTGTTTTTTTTTTTTTTTTTTTTTTTTTGTGCACAGGCCAGGACATTTGTGAGCTTAATAATAAACTAGAGGCAGGTCTGAGTCAGAGGACACTGTCACACTTTGGGACAGAACAGTGTGTTTTATGTGCATAAGGCAGAGGAGACAGGACTTAACCATCTGATTAACTGACTAGGTCTAACATCATTTACTCTGGCATTTTTTTTTTTTTTTTTTTTTTTTTTTTTGCCAGATTATTTGATTACGCTGATGTTTGCGTCGCCTTTCAGAACAAGCTGTTCAAGGAGCTGACTAAATACTGTTAGCACTAATTGTCTGTTTATGTAGTTTGAGGGAAAAACCCACCGTAAAACACTATACAGAGCAGCAGCAGAGAGTGTACCTTGTATGTCTGGAGCCATTTCTTTTATTTTCTTTTTTGTCTTAGTGGTGTATTTTTCTTATTGCTGTGGATACCTGGCCACTCTCATGTGGACATATTTTAAGGGGAACGGGAAGAGAATGCACCAAACGAGTAAATTACTTCACTTCAAGTACGGGAATGCACTGAACGTCGGAGTTTGATGACACCCGGAGTGTCTTTGGGTGGATTTTTCCCTGAAGAACACTCAAATTTGACAAAGCTTTGTGTTTTTCCACACAAGAGCAGTTCCTTGGAAGCCTGAACGGAAAACACCTTTTGTTTTGGTTGCACACTCTCCTCTCCTTTCCTATCTGCTGGTCTTTCTTTTCCTCTCTCTCTCTCTCTCTCTCTCTCTCACACACACACACACACACACACTCACACACACACGCACATGCACACAGCCCGGTGTGATTGGTCAGCTCTCCGTCATTGTGGACACTAGAGATATAAAACCACTGTTGGGGGTGGAGACATCCACAGCGTCCTTACAAAGAAGACAGAAGAAGACTGCTATCAGACCTCAGCTGCTTGTGTTTTCCGTGAGCGTTCAAAATCAGTGTTAAGCATACTTGTCTGACTGACTCTGGATCTGTAGCAGTGCGCCATGTGTAAAGGATTAGCAACACTCCCTGCAACATGCTTGAAAAGGTAAGACTAATGCAACAGGTGGATCAAGATATTGGTCTCAAAATGAAACTGTGAGACACTGACAAGACAGTTGTGGTGAATCCCTTGTCTTTTGATATAGAGATTTCAAAGTAAAAGTAATAAAAGGTAAAAATGAATACATCTGTGAGCTTTTGTGAGCTTTATCTTTCCATTTAAAATGAAGTATTTCTAGCTATAAAGCTGAATATGGCAGGAGAAGAGTCATGCCAAGCTGGTGTGTTCAGAGCTGCTTTAAAACTGCGATCACGCTCAACATTAATGATAGAAATAAGATGAATTCCTCTGAATAATTGAATGCATTTCACTCACTATCCTCTCTGCCTCCCTGCAGCGCCAAAGACATCAAGCACAAAATCGGCTTCTTGCTCCAGAAGCCTGAGCCACAGGCAGCGGATCAGAAACAGACGAAGGAAAAGTCCGCCGCTGCTTCAAAAAAGTAAGAACAAGAGTCAGTCTGTCACTTTTTATTTGCTCATTTTGGTTTTGAAGAACTGCTTCATCTGCTTCAGATCACAAGACATCTCTCAGGTTATGGAGCATAACATCAAAATCATCACATGAAGTTACAACTTTCAAAATGCCGTATCAACATTTAACTCTGTTGAGTCACATGTACGAGTTTGTGCTTTCTATTGAGTCATTTTTCCCTTTTACAGATGAGCAGAATGAAATTGAAATGAAATGAAAGCGGTCTTTTTATATTTGGAGGATGATGGCAGTTTCCACTGACCTATGCTCCCTGTGCCCGCACTGATTTGTCCAACCCTTTGTTGTTAATCTGGCTATTTGGGCTCTCATTGAAAGACAAAAGGTATTATTCTGGTGTAATGACGGTCCTCAGGCGGCGTTCCCATGGGAGAGCTTTCATTGTTCTCCATGAGCACGTTAGCATCGACAACATCAAGCGTGACCTTTTCCTTCCAATAGCGTGCAACCCAGTGATGTGGATAATCAGTGACGGCAAATCATTTCACCTGGAATGGTTGTTTTAAAATGCAATTCATTCTCCTTTGCAACATAAAGACGGCCTGTATAGCGTGTATCACATTGCTCAAGGGTTCAAGTGGCATATAAATGTGAATCATGCTCTCTCTTGGATCATGTAGTGGGGATGGTTAATCAGTCTTATTATTATCATGATGCCGAGGGCGATGAAAGCCTGAACGAGGTGCCATTGTGGAGTTTATTGCTGTGTAGTTATCAGACGTGACGCATACTCATAACAATTACTGCCTGTATTGATCCATCGGCTGCTGTCACTGCATTGTAGGATGCATGTGGGATTTTCACCCCCCTGGATTTCCCAAGAAAGATTCAGACTCAGATATCGGGTTTTGAATCCATGCATGTGACACTGAATCTCTCCTTTTAGAGCAATGATTAAATTCTTTAGGGCGGGATGGCAGCTACCCAAAGAAAGCCGGTACCTCCCACCTATTCACTGGAGGAAGTAATACTAGAATGATTAGATTACGCCACACCCTCATCTATCCAACAATAGAGCCTATGTAATCCAAAGTTCCCCAGGGAAATTAGTCCTGAACATGTTTTAATGTAAAAATGAGATCAATCCCGACCAAAAATACCCTGAACACACTTTTTGAGAGGCCCTGTGAATCTGTGATATCCAACTATATCCATTCTGTAAACTGGAAACTTTGAATAAACATGGATCTAAGTTCTTCATGTAATTGACTAAACTGGTGCAAGCTCATTCTAAGGCTTTTTTTTTTTTTTTTTTGTCTTGTTTCAGGGTGGCCCCAGCAGCTGAAGTAGAGAAATGGAAGGAGTCCTTCAGTAACCTGATGAACAGCGAGGGTGAGTGTTAAAATGTGAGCCTGGTTTGGAAGAAACAGGCAACTCATTAAGAACACATTATTATTTACAGTGGCAGCCTGGCAAAAGGGAAAACCTCTCTCGTTGGGGGGGGGGTATCTGTCCAAAACCAAACCGCACACAGTCTCTTTTTTGATAGTGCTAAAGATAAACTACTAAGAGGATGTCTGACTCATGAGCTCTCTAGCAGGGCTTCTCTCGGGGTTTGATGGAGCAAAATAAAACTAAACAAAAACCAATCACTGTCAGTAAAAATGATGATTTCATGATCATGGGAATATTATGAAATTGGGAAACTGCGCAGAGGTCATTCTTGAATGATTACCATTACATTCAACGTGACAAGACTAAAGCATAACGTTAAAAGAATCCCTTTTTTTTGCGTCATAACTATTGCTACAGAATTAAATAATAGATAGATTCAGCTGTTCGTCATCAATAACATTTTGATGAAATTGTACCAGGCACTTGGACAGGCAGCCAGTCTAACTCTGTCATCAGGCTTTTCAGTTCAAACTGATTTGAAGAACATGGACAGAAACTAAGTTCACATCAGATACTGCACTTTTTTTTTTTTTTTTTTTTTTTTTTTTTAATGGAAGACATCATCTGCTGTTGTGATAGCGTCAATATGGCCCATGGATCAACCTTTACACTCTTGAGGATCTTATTTAGGACACAAATGTACAAGGAAACACATATGCAAAGTCAGAGCACACCAGCACACACACACACACACACACACACACACACACGCACATTAGGATGCATTCTCATGCTCCAGACGTGTGCTACGTGTCTGGAGGCACTACTTGATGGCTCTTAAGGGTCCGCTGCAGTGCGCAAAACAGTGTGTGTATAAGTGTGTGTGTGTGTGTGTGTGTGTGTGTGTATGTCACTGAGCCCCCTGAGCCTTGGTCACTCAGAGAGAGCACTGGCCTTGTGGGAACAAGCTGGGTCTTGACCTGCTCCATTCCACAGCCTCCTCCACTGACCCCCAACACTGTGATCCTTCCTCCTCTCTTCCCAAATGCATCTATTCATCCATGTCTTTATTTATTTATTTATTTTTTTAGCTTACAATATATGTGGCAGCTACTGGCGAAAATCCACCCACAGCATTTTGCAGCAGTAGTGCTACAGCAGTACATCAACAATTTAAAAAGTACTTTTTTCTGGCATTGGATTGATTATTTGGTTTGATTCCTGGTAAACAGATTACATGTCCTGTTTATCTCATTTAACAAGATTCCACTCAAACTTCTAGGTTTAGGAGCTTTATTTCCTGTGTACGCTACAAAAGTTAAGAGTTTTCTTCCTGTTGGGACCCACCATGGTTTAAACATCAGCATCAACAAACATCAACAAACATTTTTTAAAGTATTTGTCTCTACCTTTGTGTCTGCAAGGTGGTCGTACGGTCTTCACCAGCTTCCTGAGGTCAGAGTTCAGCGAGGAGAACATCGATTTCTGGGTCGCCTGCCAGGACTACAAGAAGACCTCATCGTCCAAGATGGCCGCCAGAGCCAAGCTGATCTACCAGCAATACGTTGAGGCCGACTCTCCGAATGAGGTAATGAACATTTCTGGTAGAACATGATTAGTATCTAAATGAGAAAATATAGTAAATTCAGAGTCAAAAACATTGGACTATTCTTAATACAGTAATGCAGCTGCTATCATCTTTCCACTCTCTATTTTAAATAAATGCTCAGAGTTGAATGTGACTTAAAAGCTTTGGAAAATCCAAACTTCACTGATTCCCAATTATGACAACCGATTGAATTTCCAAACTTAAGCTGGAGACATGGACTGAAGTGGTTTGTCTGTGGTTCTGCTTTATCTATCTTGAAATGACTTTTGACAGATTTGGATCTACTTTTTTCGTTCCTGGAAATTATAATACCTTGAAACATGAAAATGTCAACCAATGATATCATCTTTGGGAATTTCCCAGTTTGGGATCAATAAAGTATATCTATCTATCTATCTATCTTGGACTTTTGAACAATTCCCCCCACATGCCCTTTTGTCAAATAAAAGCGTCACTGCTCCACTAACAAAGGTGAGGCAGGGATTGGACGAAGTCAGCTGGCAGCAATCCAGTTTTTCTGCGTAACTTTCAGTTTTCTGTGCCGCAGCACTTTCAAACATCCCTCAAGTCCCGCCCCAACACTCATAAACGTGGAATTATGGCACGCAATTGCTGCTATTTGCCTTTAATACCTAACCACCTCATGTTACCCTGCTCTGTGTTATTACAGGTCAACTTGGATTCAGCGACCAGAGAAGAAACAAGGCAGAACCTGGAGAGCGCCGGCCCCGCTTGTTTCGACGAAGCTCAGAGAAAGATCTTCACCTTGATGGAGAAAGACTCCTACAGGCGTTTCCTCAAATCCAAACTGTTCCAGGATCTGTGCCAGACACACTCCGCCGCGGCCCAGCCAGAGAAAAAGGGGAAGAAAAATAGCTGTGCTGACAACAGGCAGGCTTTGACAGGTGGAGCTTAGATAGGCAGTGAGCAAAAAGAGACAGTAGAATGTGCCAAAGACTGAAAATGTGCAAGTCTGTGAGAAGGTAGACCCTGATAAGGATAGGACTGTGTCTATTTTATGTATTATTGAGGAAGCTAGAGCTGAGGGGGTTTAGAAAATTGAGTTATCTGAGATGTGACTCCGGTACAAAAGGGGCAAGTTCGTCATTTATCTCATAAAGTGAAAAAGAGTTTAAAACTTTCACACAGAGTTGCATCTCATACAGCTTCTTTCTCTGATCACGTAAGTTTCCAGTTGTCGACTCGAGGGCTTCAAGTGGCTACATGTTCAAATACCTGAATGAGCTTGTGACATAAGCCCTGTTCCACATCCACCACCATCAGCCGTCATTCACGTGTCAAAATGATTAACGCTGAAACCGTTTACATATTTAATATTTAAATGTTTGTCATGCACAGCACAAATGTACCTTGGTAACCCATTGTCAAAGTCATGACCAGGTGATGTTGATACTCACAACAGGACAGAAAACAACCCAGAGCTACCTCTATCTGACACACACACAAACACACACACACACACACACACACACACACACACACACACACACACACACACACACAGATATATATATACACACCTTCAGAAAACACGTGTGACAGTTTTCTTTTCTTGAGCTGTACTTCTGACACTGTTGAATTATGTCAGTGGAGTGGCATGCATGCTATGTATCATATGTGAACAATTACAGTACAGCCTATCTTGAATATTAAAGTAATTCATGATTTTGGGAGATGGTGAGGTGGTTTGCTTACCCATTTAACGATGCAAACTTGGGCACAAAAATCCTCCATGTGTTCTTGGTGGGGTTCCATTATGTCGATTGACAGAAGCCTCAGTGGCTTAAGGACATGTTGAGTGATAGTGGGACACCAGAATTATCTTAACACGACAAGACTGACCTTTTAGAAATAAAGGCTTTATTTTTTACCGTACACAGTCTTCCATCATCGCTTTAATTCACCTCCTGTGGAAAAAGAAAACAGCAAAAACAATTTTTCCATCACATTTTCCTACAGGGAACTACCAGACTGAGCCACATTTCATTTAAAAGTTCTTGCCATTTATATTTAGAGCCACAAGTTCTGATCAGGTTTTTAGATGGTGATCGTGGCCTACCAGCCCTCAACATTGTGCGCTCTAAAATGCAAACACTGGAGTAAACGATCTACTGGGGACACTTGGATCATTTTGATGTCTTGTATCTTAACAGCTGAGGTAACCAATGGGCCAATCTCCCAAAAATTTGGTGCGTTCCTTTAAGTTCATGATGGTAACAACTGGCCCTTATAGCCACTGTAGCCCACCTTCCACTGATATGCTGTACCCGCTGATGTTTTTCTTTCTTTATGTGTGAGTGAAAATGCTACGCATGCTTCATTGCAACAGTATTGATTTTTCTGTTGCATGCCATTGTAGGTGTCAAACTGTAAAGGTCAAACTGTGACCCTGCGTAACATTTGACTGATTACTTCTCAGTGTTTCCTGTCGTGTCCGATTGTGGTCTGTTGTGTATCCCTGTAATTTGCGCAGGGCTCTTGGACAAAGGAGCGTGGTCACTTTTATACCTTTTGGCAGCCAGGTGTAGGAGAACGTTTTATCGAAATGTCTACTCCGATTGAAATAGATATCTCTATATTTATTATATGATGTATTGCCATATATATTTACACCATGTTAGATAGCTATATTTGCCATGCCTGTAACCACTCCTAAATAAAACAACTTGTTGGAGTATGGGAGCTTTGTGTGTGCTTTGTTAAACTTTCAGAAAGAATGCACATCCAAAAAAAAGTGCACATTTTCCAATGGTGAGACATGAAAACAAGAAGCCCTGCTCGAGGTCTGTATATGAGACCAAAGTGGTTGCATGGCCTGTCTGAGCAGATGAGTGAATAAGCAACGTTGCCATGTTTGGATGCCGGTGTTGCTGGTAATGGGGCTAAATGCTAAATGTGTAGCAGGGTGGAATATATTCACGGCACAGTAAATTCTTTCCAGAACAATCGAATTATACGAATGCCGTGCTTGTCTCACTTTGCAGTGAACATATGATGTAAGAGAGAGAGACTGGATCAGCTTTACAAGAGCACATGCTTTTGGTGAGGCGTTCTTGCGATCAAAACCCGAATTCTCTCAATCTGCTTGGGCTTGTGGCCTCCTGCACAATTTTAGGCTGCTGCAGCTCCACAGCAAGTTGCATGTATAGTAAATATGTTCTTTAAACTAAATGCAGGCTAGGCCACTGATGAATGATGGGAAGCAATGGCTCTCTTCACATTACAAATAATACTACAGTAAATGTGTGTGTTGGCACCATGCATATATGATGATTTAAACACTATTTATCTACTGTATTACTATAGTTTGTCTACCATCCTCTACTGAAAGAGAAGGCATGGTTGGTGATTCACTGCTGTGGTACTGACTAAACAATGTTTCCCTCAGAATATTTTCTTATAGCCCATACATAATCTGGGGAGCCTATTTTCAACAGCAGCGCTGCTAAAGAAATATTACACAAATACAAGAAGTGGCATCGTATTTGTGTACTCCCTTCTCTCTGTCTGCAACCACAGTTTGCTTGCCACTTTGACCATGAAGGGGCAACATTTAGGCAACATTTTATTTTGTCAAAACTGAAAAATGTATCGTATTATGGTGTTTTTTTTTTTTTTTTTTTTTTTTTTTTTTTAAGAAATTGCAATTACTCAACAAATGTCCTGGCACTCTTCTTGAAGAATGCCACTGAAACATATTGGTGAACAAAATAATACGTGCATTTCTTGTTGTTTCTCTGTAGTTCTTATATTTTTAGATGATGTGGTGGAGTTTTCAATGCTCGTTGGCACATGGGGGTGAGGTGTCATGGGAACTTTGGTGGAACCGGGTACAGTCTCACCAAATGTCTCAATAACATAAGTAACTGACGGTAAAAGGAATAAAGATATTTAGAATATAATTTTTGGTCTCACAGTGGGAAAGCAAAACAAAAAGCACTTAAGCTACTCAGGCCTGGGTTCTGTGGAAATTTTCATACCCAGACATGTTTGTTTGGATCTACTCCCGTGAAGACCACGTTATTTACCGTAGCTGTGTTCATCATGGCACGTCTGACTCCATGCCTATTTAAGGGCAAAGCATTGTGAATGCTTGGCTCTTGTGAAGGTCACTTTTATGCTTCCAAAGAATTTGGTGCGAATAAACTTAAATCGCATCTCGTACACATCTAACTTTAATACACAGAAGTGCAAAGGTGTTTAAATATTTAGACTGCTGGCGCGCTCCTCCGCTTAGTGAAGTTAGAGAAGCAGACAAACAGGAGCCTGGATAGATATTTAGAGGCAGACTTAATAAACTCAGACGGGAGTCTTGGGTTAATTACACGTCAACATCCTTCCTCACACAAATGTACATCAAAGTGGATTATTTCTTCAGAGGATTTTCCATGCAGACCTAAAATGGGTTAGATAATGCTATTTATGTTTTGAGGACAGCATTACTCTACCACAGAGGCATTCAGCAGTTCAACCGTTTTCGCTCAGCAGCTCTCAGCAATCAACCCAGCATAATCTAAAAAATGATGCAGGTATGAAAACATAATAAGTACACACATATGTCCGCATAGGCATAGACATTTGTTATTAATTTAATATGCTTCTTTTTTAAACCATCCATTTTTGAGTTCTGCAACCACAATGAAGGGTTCACATAAAATCAATAAATCCATTTGGAGCTGATCTGCTTGACTGTAAACAAACAAACAAACAAACAAAAAGCCATATGTGCAGTATTGGCCCCTTTTCATTGCAGTGTTAGTTTTAGTAATAATGCTATTTTATTTTTATTTTCATCAGCCATTTTTCTGACCTTTTTTCCCCCAGAACATCACTGCACAGAGCAAAAGCTGCCGTGTGCTAATTTTAGGAGATTCATAAAGTGATAGAAACCTGAGAATGGTGTTACTGACTGCAGTGGCCCAGGTGACAGACGGAAATTAATACAAAATTGAAGTGCTGCATATTTAACTGGCTGACCAAGCTCACCCATATGGAACCACACCTGATTGCAACCTAGATATGTGAGATTGTGACTCTGCATGTTGAGAAAACTGACACAAGGGGAAATTTGTCGACCTTCAAGGATAGTACTGAGACACAGCAGCAGATACTTTGTTTGCAAGTGAAACTTTTTCGAACCTGGAAAAACATATTCTCTCTTCTTTTCAATGCATTTAAACCAAATCAGTGCTGCACCACCTGCTCCTGCCAGCGTGATGCCTCTATTGTACTCCAAAAATTCAAACTCAGAAAAACAACTTGTGCACACCTGAGCCGTCTTTACTGTGTGCAGAAGCAAAAACAGACAAAGACAAATTTTGTAATATTTCAGTTAGGAACCTTTGTCAGGTACAGTATGTACAAAATTTCTTGTGTACAAGCTATTAAAACTTTAGAACATTGGTTATATGACAATACAAGCAAACTCAAAAAAGCATTAAAATGAAGTTACATGACTTTTAATCAGTTTTCAGGCCAATCTATCCCATATTGAACCATGCCAAATCCTTCTCCCTTTTATGTAAGAAATGTTTTTTTCCCCCACCACATCAGTGTCAGTGAGTGTAACCTTATAGCATCACGAAAATATCACAAAAAGGAATTAAATTTTAATTAAACTTTGATTAAGTATAAAATAATATTTATACATAGTTTATTGTCAGATGAACTGCACGTTAATGTCTTAACCCTGTACATGTACTTGTACTGCACATGTACTAAGGCTGAAAAATACCTTTCTGCATGCCAATAACAAATAATCTGCGGGTATTATTATCATTATTGTTACTGGCAACACAGCATCCATCATCTGCCATCTACTGTCATTCTCCACACAGCTTTCCTCACCGATAGAAAAGACGGTTGTTAACGCACAATTACAAGTAGGACAATTCCTCTCCAGAGGGCCGCCTGTGTGTCCCTAACCTGTCCGTCAAACCCACGCAATCCTGTCAATCTAATGTACAAAACACTGACAGGGATTATGTGTTGACTTTGCCGTTGTGGTTTCAGTGGATGTAAACAGATGTGAGAGCATGCTGTTGGATCATTATGCGAGTGAGGCAAAGGAAAATGAAAACTCAAGGCCGGGCGAGCTCAAATGACCAAAATTCGGAAGCTGGAAATAGAGTGTGGGTGGCAGAGGGATGGGAACATCCGTCTGAGGAACATAAGAACCTCAGGTAGAAAAAGTAAGTCAAACTATTTGTGGATGGATGAGTTATCCTAAATCAAGCTGTTGTTTCTGCAGAGTAAAGGCCTGCTCAGACATCTTAGGTAGTCATTCAAAATCGGTAACAGCTGTATTTTCTGAGTAAATTTGGCAACTCTTGTTCTCGGTGAAACATACCTCTACTAACAACTGAAATATATCTTTACAAAATGGCATACCATTCATTTAAAGAGTGACCTTCTCTAAGAAAATGACTACTTGCGTGTGATCAAATCTCACCACTGCTGCTCTTACAGAACAATATTGCCTTATGTGATGTACTGAGTTGATTAAGTATGACGCAATGGAGGTAACAATCAGGTAACAATATGATATTATTATTATTAGGAACAGCTCTATGAAAGCTTGACTCATGTGGTGCACTGCAGGGAGAGCATTCGAACCTAGGACAGAGATTCAGCTCTATAACAAAACATTATGCAGACTGGTGTTTTTTGTGCATAAGTCCTTGTTGTTTCCTAAAACATCAGGAGTCTGCCAGGTAGCTGCTTAAAACCTGGTGTGAAGCCCATCTCTAACCAAATAATGTTAATGTTACCCTTATGCAAGCTTGAAAAATATGATCCCATATATCACATATGATTTAGTTAGCCATGGACAAATTACTTATAATTCCAGCACTTGGAAGGATTTGAGGCGCTTGCTCTCTGCTGCTTTAGGGAACTGTTTTGTATTGCACTCTTAAAAGCGCCCATCCAGTGATTTCATGGCCTGTTTGAAATCACTGGGAGGAGTGTTATACCTGTTGCATTGGTGATGGCCGTTTTCACTGAGTCTGTTGTTGGTGGAGATAATTATACATCACTGACCTATTTAAGGAATACTTCTGAAATGGGGGAACCTTTATTTTTTTTAATTCAAACATTAGCCATAGTGACTGTACTGGTGGTGATGACCTGGTAGATCCCAGCTGAAGGAGGGACATTAAAGCTCTTGTGGGCAAAGGAGACACTACAGAGACAACCTCAATAACAGCCTGAGGATATTCTATATCATTTTCAACTCAAAGACGTTGCCTTAAACAGAAATCCATTCAAACTGCATTGCATGAACAGGACATCAGCTGCAGAGAAAGCATGGCAGCTTCATAAGAGAAAACCAGGAAGGCCCAGAAAATCAATTAAAATAATATTGATGGGTCTGCTATCTGCAGACATACAGTATTTGACTTGAGTGACTCCTGATGATGATGACAGTGACCTTGTTTCCATGCCAATAGCAGAATTTAATTTGGTCAATTGGGCTGAATCTTCTGTGCATTAATGATTTTTTTTTGTTGCTGTTGTTGTTTTTTAAAGTTAACCTTTATTGATTCCTAGAGGAAAATTCTTCCTCTGCATTTGACCCATTCAAACTATCAGTATCAGCAGGCAGCCAATATACAGTGGACTAACTCCAGGTCTATGCCAGCGTCTTGGTCAAGAGCACTGATGGAACTAACCAAACATACATGTTTTGATGGATTAAATCCACGAAAACACAGGAAGAACACGCAAACTCCACAGTGAAAAGCCCGGACCAGGATTTGAACCCAGGACCTTCTTGCTGTGAGGCGACAGTGCTACCCACTGTGGCACCGTGCAGTTAGTATGAGATTATCCTCAGTGTTGCAGCTGCATTTTTGTAATTTAGGTTCTTTAGCCAGTTGTAATTTTGCATTGAAGCCTTACCTCGTGCAGCTTTTTGAGTTCAGTGCAGGCAGAAATTTTTCAGGGTCTGGTCAGGCTCAAATTTTCGGGCCTGAGTGCAGCCTGATGCGTTGTTAACATGCTTATCACTGTCTGCTCTGTCCTGTTCTGTCCTGTTTTTCTATCACCAAGCACCAGTGAGGCCCGCTCATTAAGACCTGAGAGGACGATCTGCTGGACTAATGTGATCACGCATGCAACTCGGCACGTAGATACAAACACGCACACCCCCCTGAGGCTGGATATCTGGATCTCTGGCTTATTGTCTACACAGTGAAAGAAAGAGACCCTGCAGGGATAAAGTGGCTCATTTATCTAGTGTCTCTGTGTTTTTGCCATGCGACTATATTTATGGCCAAGCTGGTGTTAACATCTGAACAAGGCTTGTGTAGCAGAGTCGTGACAGCCTCATGACATGTTTGACATTTGTGTGAGTGAACAGTGATAATGCCTTCATTAAGTATTCAAGGCCCATTTGTGCAACAATGAACCACAAGTGCAAAGTGGATTTCAAGTGAAGTTCATGAGAACAATGAAGTACGCTGAACCTGTTGATGAGATGTTTGTGGCCAGTTGTTAAAGATGTCATGCATAAAAATACTCTTTAATAAGCATCATTGGCTTATCGTTGGCTCTTCAAGTGCAAATTGCACATTTCTGCATGGCCTGAATGCACCATATACTTCTCTTTCCTTTTAAGTTCATCTATCAACAGTAAAAAAAAAAAAAAAAAAAGGACCAGCGGAAGAAAATATGGAGGAAAAAACATGCTGCCCAGAATTAGATGCAAAATGGGATATTTTGCATGTTCAAATATGCAAATGAACACAACACAGAGCCTGAGTGTTGTTGATTTATATCAGTTACACCACTGTTACTGTCACGGCTGCCGCGATTTTGATCTTTGAGAGTAGCCAAGCTGATCTGGCCACTCACCAGCACACACATAGCCAGGCTGATGCCAGCTTTGTGGGGCAGCGAATCTTCTGTTAGAAGGCTAACACACACCAATTTTAAGCTGTTGAAGGCCCGGACTTGTTCACTCTGTCTGGAATAATGTAATGATAGAAAACGAACTGCACTTATGGACCTAATGACTGGATTTTACATTTGTCCCAAACAAACAAAAACCCTAATAGGTTAGTGATGCAATGACACAAACAGTTAATTCAGAACCTGCCTTGTAGCTGAGTTGGCCATTTCACCACATTTTTACCAAAGCTCAGAGACAAACTAATCAAAATAATCCAGCACAAGCCTTGTGAGAGTTTGATCCACTGTTTCCGGCATTAAACACACTTTTTTTTCTCACTTTTATTATTTTCAACTCGTGGCTGGCAGCTAACACCGGCTCAGCGGAACTGTACGCTATTCCATGTGCGTGTGGTTTGTTTGTTTGCAGTTTGTACTGATAATGTCACCTACTGGCCAAAGTCGCATACTGTGCCTTTTTCAATAATGTGGAGTCAGTCAGTCTCTCAGTCTGTGACGAGATCTAGAGCTGGCATGGTTATGTGGCATGGCTAAAATGATTGCACCAAGGTTATATTAGGATATGAATTCTGTTAAATTCCAAGTCACTTTCTTTTTTTGTTATTCAAGAAACTGACACTCTACGTTAACCTGCCCAATAGTGTTATTTGTATAAGCTGAGAGGTTGTTGTGTGTGTGTAATTCTTTGTATTTAAACATGAATCAATTCGGACATTTTTGAATATGTACAACCCGAACAGAAGGAGCAAGCTTGGCAGTAAATACATTCTTACCATCTCAACTCTTTCTGCTAAAATGTCAGGATGACATCTTATTACCTCAACCTTGTTTTTTTTTTTTTTTTTTCCTTTTTCCTTAGTTTTCCATGAATGGTTATTAAACATGGATGTAAGAATAATGCCAAGATATACAGTATAAACCCTTATTTGGAGCAGTGAAAACAGACCTCTCCTTTCAAATGTGCTGCCATTCCCTTGACAACATACATAAAATCTCAGACTTGGACACGTTTCGTTATGTAACCTGATATTTCCCCACACATTCCTTTCAGTGCTTTATCGAGTGTAGGGGAGAACAGACCTGCTTGCTCATAGATTACATGTCATTATATTGTTGGCAAAACATAGAGCTGTTATATCTTTTTCCATCTGTAATCCAGTTAATAGTTTGTTTTTTATGGCTCTGACATGCAGTTGAATACACTGACTCTTCAAGCAGATCAATTCCATACAACGTGCGTTAATCCGGACATGCAACATTGGATCTGTACATGTAACTTTTATTTAATCAAGAGGAAAGTTGAATGGAAGCCAGTGTTTGGCGAGGAAAACACATAATTACGTCACTGTATCAAATGTGCATCAAGACTGATCAACATATATGGTTATAGTCTTTTTTTTTGGCAGAAGAAATCATGTTTAATGTTTTAATTTCACTGGTTCCCTGTCAAGTCCAGTCAAGTTTAATTAAACTTTGTAATAGTTTTTTTTCTTTTTTCAACATATTGCTCAACCATGTTTGGAAATTGCGCTGTTGACTTATATCTTTCAGAGAGTTTATCAAATGTTTAATGAAACTCTCCCGAGAGTTTTTATGTTGCTTATTTTTCACGTTTTTATAGTAACAATAATTATTTCTGTCACCTTATCTTCAAATCTCTTTGTTTAGCCAAAAGAGAGATTTTTTTTTAAGACTGGATGAAACTGCATTTTTTTTCCTGACTGCTCTTGCTCCCTCCCAAATGCTCGACAGTAATGCTTTTCTGTTGTCATTTACTTTTAGATAATCTTTCATATTAAATGTCGGTATAAGCTGATCACAATTACAGTAGCCTAATGATATTTTATATACAAAGAGTATGCTGTCAAAAACAAACGTAATGCACATACTCTTTGCAATTTGTAAGGCACATATTTGTATATTTACCATTTTTCTTTTTTCTTGCTACTTCTCCTAATTTAATTTTGTGAATTTGAGCAACTGCAACTGACCCAATTTCCACTCAGGGATCAATAAAGTATTTCTGATTCTGATTCTGATTCTGATTCAGGTGGCAATCTGTCTAATTTCCCATCCTGCACAGCAGTTATTGGGTTTTCAAAGGGATTTTAGTATAATTTCCCAATATATTGTTCCATCTATGTTTTATCAAGTGAAATCTCAAGTATTATATATATGTAAATTCACTTTGCAAGCCTTTATAAAGACTGTGGTACCCAAGGGTGCATCTATTACTGTGACAGTGCTGGATTTGGATGTAGAGTTTTGGGAAGCAGCAAGAATTGCTGACTGCATGACAAAAATGTTGCGTTATGTTCTCTTCACATGAGAATAGATGCCCCCCCACCCCCTGAAAGCACATAAAAAGCCCTTAAGCCATGTGAACCCGTCGCCACTGTGGTATCAAACTCTCGCAGAACTTTCCAGTCTTTAAAGCCGAGCCAAGTGAGCAATCAGTTTCCCCCTGCGCTCACCAAGCCGGCACAGCACTCATCCCCTCAGTCTTCCAGTGATGCTTGAGTAAATATAAACAGCACTGTATGGCTTTATGGTTTCAATCCATTAGACTAATTTTACACACTGGGGAGTACATATCGTCTGCCCCCCCTCCCCACAAAGTTTCTTAACTGCAGAGAGGAAAGTGAGCTGCACAAGACGTCTCCCTCATCCCTTCATCCCAAAATAAGACGCCCATATGAAACCGCAGGGTCTTATCAAACCAGCAACAGCCTGTGTGGTTTGTTATCTCCAGACCAGTCACTGTGTGTGCTTTAGCAGACATATTTGGAAACAGGTCTACTTGTTCTTAGAGGGCTAATAGTGATTGCTGGCTGAGTAGAAGAAATTAATCAGTCTCTTAAAACCTCTTATCGAGCAATCCTGTCAGCCCTAAGAATGGCAGATGTTTTTCTTCCTCTGGCACAGCTGGAGGAGTGGAGGTCATGTCTCAGGTGAAATCTTTAAAAAAAACACACACACACTCCCTCTCAGCATTTGCCAGTGGTAATAAATATAATGTGACATATAAGTGTAATCATACTCTACATTTATCTTTTAATATTTGTATCTTGTTCACTGTGAGGTTTCTCTATAGGATGTTAGTGCACATTTTCTGTGTGCTTTTTCTTGATTTGGAGACTAAACAATCCTTACATCAGTGTGTTTTAAGAGATTGAAATATAATAAATGACATTCACACAAGCCTATAGTGCGAACAACAATCCATGTGCTCAATGTTCTCAGCCTCCAGGATGCTTGCAGGAGGCCTCTGTGAATGCGACAGTCGAAGTTGCTGCACATGTAAAAGCAGCCCAGTGAGACGTTTGTCAGAAATGTCACCATGCCTCCTTTGGGGACCTAAAGCATGTGACCTTTTCCATCTACTTCTAGGAACTTTGGTAGTAATAGATGCGTCCAAGCTCCTCTGACAGTGTTTATGTTGGCAGCCGGTCCAACGGCCGCATCTGTTTCCGCTCTGTTTTCCACGCACGACGCTGCTGTTTTTCAGTGGTGCATTCCTCTCATCTTGCTTTGTTCTGAGAAAACACGTTAACTCCATGGAGCAAAAATAGACAATTACAGATGTGAAGCGCAGCGCAGCCTAATAAAGTTTTTTTTTCTTTTTTCTTTTTTCTTTTTTTTTGCCAGTGTGTCAAATGTAGAAAAAAAACAGTTTTCTGACAGATATTTTCCATTCCAGATTTTGAGTGAGATTACATTATGTTTTTCTTTGCTTTGTTGTCTATAAGAATCGGTTGTGATGAGGTTAATGTGTACACACACAGCATGGATATGTGAAAAAAAACAAAGTGACAATTGAAAGTCGAGTCAATTGTTCCTCTTTTATAACAGTGAAAAGACAGGTTCTCTGGGCATAGTCCTCGCCAGCCCTCCGCTGCAGAGAATCACGGATTCCAGTGTGTTTTTTAAAAGAATAACTTAGACACACATATCTGTAAATGCTCGACATTTACATGTAAAAATAAATACATCTTCAGGAATTGTATGCATTTATGTCTTTTATGTATTTGACTACAAAACGTACATGCAAGGCTATATCAAATAGTCGGTATCCAGCATTAATTGAGTCCTTATTGATTTTGGTTTCTCTGTTGTCGACTTGCATGGTATCTCACGATATGACACTAGACTGGCCAATCTGTGCCACGGCAAATCCTTATCGATGCCATTTAAAAATAAACATCCAAGTTTGTGCCATTTTGGTATGCAAATCATTTGTAATCAAAAGGACAACAAGGACTTATAAAAATGCTGAATATCTGGATAATAATAATAGTAATAATAATAATACTCTTGTGATGGATATGACAGATGCTTTGGTTAAATATAAAGAAGCATGCAGGGGTAGATATAATCACACTTTACGATTGCTACATATGTAAGTATATATTTGGCATTCTTTGACATTGCACACCAGCACCAAATCCACCCTCAAATCCACCTTTACCTCAGCTTGCTGACAATTAGGTGAGTAGTATCATTTTATTACAGTATGTGTTTGCGAATAATAACCTGCGCTGTGGTTGAATATTGGTGTTATGTTAGAAGACACTGTGGCAAAGTACATATACCATCAGATTCATAGTCTTACAGTGTATTGCTATATTTTGATGCCAGAGTTATGGTTACTTAGTTGTATTTGTGTGGTTAAGTGTGTAATCTGGTGTGATTATTGATGGTTTGACACCCTTATTTCCTTACATTTGCCTCATGGGGAAAGATTAGAGGCCAAGTAGACCGCAGTTAGTGCTTCTAAGGCCAAAATGGTTAAACATTTTTCTCAGCATCTGAATAGGTTTAAATGGCACTGAGACGGCAGCTACATAACACTGCAGACCCACTAACCCAAAATCTGCAAGTTCCACTCCACCATTTGTCCCTCACTGGTGAATTAACCACCCAAACCATGTGACCTGTTAAGTGACCCAATATGCATGGAGAAGAAATATGACTTTGGCAATGTCACACGGGAAAAAACAAAAACAAAAACAAAAACAAAAAAACTTTCTCTGTAAAAACCACTACTTTTATTCACTTCTTTTTCTGAGATTCCCTCCTACTTGGTTTTCCCATCTTAGCAACTTGCAGTGTAGTGGTAGCCAAGGAGCCTAACCACTGAGCCAACTACCCAGCACTGTTCCCAAGGATGGCTCTCGCTGGATACACCAGAACCAAAGCGGGCTTGGTCAAAATCCAAAACTCGGTGTGTATATCTGTTTGTGTGGGGGTGTGAGAGGGAGAGAAAGAAAGAGATGCATTAATGCAGTAAAAAGGACCTCTATGTAATGCATGTTACTCTTAAGAACCAAGTGTTTGGTCCTTGCTGGAAATGACTCAAGGTACCCATTACTTCCCCTTTTCATTGTTTAATATAGTCGACTGTGTGAATCTCATAATTCCAAGGATTTTCCCAGCCCTTGTCTCCCCCCGGATGGATTTGTATGGCTTCTTGGATGTGTCACTACGTTAAGGCCGCGGAGGGTCAGACTGCACTCTACAGACACTCTGCACGGTACTAATCTCTTGTTTGTTCTTGGGAAAACCACAAATTTATTAAATGTCACCGCAACTCTATAAGGCTTTCATGCCTTACAGTAATTGATAGAGCAACAGTGCCTAATCAAGTTAAAAGTTACAAGGTCCAGACGCTTGGATCATGTTATTTTTTGGGTTTTTAATGTGAAATGTTACTTAATCCAAGGTGACTTTTAAGAGGCCGGGCCATTTGTGTGAGAAATTGCAAAGTGCATCGATATTTTATATTTTTATCTTCTCTTAGAAGTTTTGTCTCCTTGTCAAAATAAAAATCTGGAGCCTGACTGGCTGATTTAACGTCAATCTTACATTCATTTCATCCAACAAATTTCCATAGGTGCTGATTTGCATACATTCAAACTGTGTGGAATTGAACTTCATCTGCTGTGTTCTACACATTGCACCTGTGTGTGTGTGTGTGTGTGTGTGTGTGTGTGTGTGAAGGGGGTGGGGGGTATTCAAGAAGCATTTTTAGCCACATTTGAAATATAATGCCCTTTATATTTAGGATCAACTGTGAAATACAACATGGATTCAGATTCTGATGCTAGGTTACCAAACTGTTGTACACATCAACAAATGATCTTTATGGGCAAATAATAATTCTTGTTTAAAGTTAATGGTTAGGTTTAAAATTTTTCCTGCTATTTTTTTGAGTAATTTGACAAACTGCTGGTTCAAATCCTAACCACCAACCCCCTCCCCCCCTGCCATGATCCTGGACTGACTTAGTTGACCAGGAGCTCCTGGTACTGCTCGGACCGGAGGAAGCGGCCAAAGGAGTCCTTCTCCATCAGGGCAAAGATCCTCTTCTGGGCCAGATCAAAGGTCTCGGGGGAGAGATTCACCAGGTTCCTCAGGGTCACGTCCTTGGTGGAGTGGTCAATGTTCACCTGTGCAGGAGTCAGGATGATGAAGACAATGAGGAGGAGGAGGAGAAAGGGGACGAGAAAAGCTCAGGCAAATGTAACATAGAGATACAGAAATGGTAGCGATGCTGATGGTGACCTGCTGTGGGCAAGTTACTGTCAAAATGTAATATTTTACTTATTTATCCCCATCTGTAGCAGTGTGATGACATTATGTTAATACTCTCGGCATATAATAACTTGTTATATTACTTGAATGTTATTTTCACTTTGGCGAGTTACATGGACACATCCAACAAGTGGTGAACTATTAAATTTCACTGATACAGACACAAAATACTGCCTGCCAACTCTCTTTATCTTTAAGAGACAAAACAATCTCTCAGCATTTAAAAACATGTGCTAAGAGCTGCAAATACTGACAAGAAAATGCAGGCAGCCTGCAAGCACACGGTCGAAATTTGAAAAGTGAAACAAAACATTGATGTGGGCTTGATTATTTTGAGAGACACTTGACCGTGATCAAAACATTTTTCAGTTCAACAACACAGCAAAGCGGCTGCAGTCCTTAAAAATTACTCACAAAAATGAGTCTTGTTGTAGCCAAAGGATGAATAACTGCACAACTTTCTAATCCTCCCTGTCACCAGAACTGAAGTATTGCTTGTCTCTCATTAACAAAACACTTTTTGTCAGCAAATAATGTGCAATGCTAACAACAATAACTGCTTTGCTTCTCAAATAAATACTACTATTACTGTATGTAACAAGTAAAGTTTGTAACTTGTAGAGGTGACTAGTGCAATTACGATGGCCATGATTTTAACAATCCCTAATGGTTATGATGATGATGATGATGATGATGAGGATGATGATGTTGGTGATAGTGAAAAAAACGAAGGAATGTCACATTTCCCAAGCCAATAAATGCAAACAGGTGGGCTAACATTAAATTTAGAACGCTTGGCTTGAAATCAGCTGGACAGGAAGTTGACTGTACAAATCTGAGCACTCAAAGCCAGCACTTTTCTTGGAAAAAAAAAAAAAAAAACTAATCTTTTTTCCACATGTTGACAGAGATTGGAAGCCTGTTTACCCTTCCTCACAGTCGTGTCCTCGTTCCATAGTTTAACAGGGCTCTGCCTCCGTTAAGACGAGTTAATGTGAAACTGAAAACTGGTTCTTTATGCAGATTTTGGCACGGTTTAGGCTGTTTTCATTTTGGTGCTGAGACCTCTCAGCTGTGGTGTTTCTGTGCTGCATTTCCCAGAGAGTCAAGCAGTGTGGTGGGACTGTGAGGGCTTTTTGGGGTTTTCTGTTGATTGAGTGTCTCTCTTTTCTTTGTCTGTTCAGACAAACTATCACTCCTCATTCTAACCAGGTTCTTCCTCTTCTGTTTAATTGTTTAATCCAAATAAACCAGAAACTTTCTCTGTATCACTTCGTATGCGCCAGAGGATTTTTCCCAGGGAAGCGCTACCAGACACTGAGTGGGTGTTCTCTGTCTGTCTGTCTGTCTGTCTGTCTGCCTGTCTGCCTGTCTGTGTGCAGGCTCTCTCAGTCTCCATGAGGTGCAACCACATCTATTTAAATCGCTGCATGGTGTATTTCTCTCCCTTTCTGCATGGGTTTTTGTGTTTTCTATCCTATTCAGGGCCAGATCCACATTCAGTGAACAAGGGAAAGACTCCCACTGCTTTCACAAGATGTTACTGCATCCATCAATGATGTGAAAACATGAACATCTATTTTCTTCAACATGAGAAAAGCAAACAGTTCATTTCACATAGTATAAGTGAAAATATGGCTTTGTACACCGAGTCAAAGGCTGGAAATTTTTGCTACGGCCTTTAAGTCTGCCAAATTCACTTGCCACTTTGACACGTTGCTAGTTTGTCTTCAGTATTCTGTCTCATTTCATCTAAACCTAGTTGCTTTGTTAAATAATCCCGCTGTGGAATTCAGACTCTACTAGTCTTTGTAGCTGCTTGATTAAAAAAAAAAAGCTCATCTCATAGATGGTCTAAACACACTGCCCTCTCCAATCTTTGCTGTTCTTCAGTGAGGATTCACACCGACATGACCCATGACTCACAGCCCTGATAGAGTTATATTAGACTTTTGTTTGACAAAAATATGGAAATTTGCCTGATAGCCTGAATTTGAGATAAAGAGCTTCCCCTCAACATGGAAACCCGTGGCTTAGCACATTTCAATTGAAATTATAATGGAAATCAAAATTGTACTGCAGATTTGACACATAAATTATAGGCCTATCATGAGAAACGGATCTGGAGCATCAGTTGCCGATATGCAATATGTGTGCTCCTAAATGTCTGAGACCGGGTATAAACAAAAACTGATGCCTTAACCACTTTCAGCCATTTTGATGTCATTTGAAACTGAAACTGTCTTCATGATTTCTTGGTCCACATCTAAACCACACAATCAACACTAAGTTGCAGTTGAACTATTTCTATGCCATTTTTTTTTTTTTTTAAAGTTATGGCTTTATGTCTTTTCTCAGCTCATAAATGAAGGGGAACTGGCAGAGTCCCTGACCTCTCTGGGTCCATCAGTCTGGATGTAGTCCTCATAGATCTTCTTGGCCTTGCTGGCCATCTTCACGGGGTTCTTGGTCTTCTTGAAGTCCTCGCAGGCCATCCAGAACTCAATATTCTCATCGCTGAACTCGGACTGCAGGAAGCCACGGAAAGAAGCCAGGCCATCTGAGACACGAGATAGAGAGAGATTAATTAATATATGAATAATTTATTTTAGTTTTTGTTTACTATAAATAATAAGAAGCAGTATCCCATCACCGGTCTTATTCAGATATTCTGGGTTCTCCTAGCTCTAGGACGTGAAATTTATGTTTTGAAACTTGTGGTATTTCTGCAGTAAATCAATAAACAACAGGCACAAATAATTGTACAAAACTGGATGTGACATGAACTGAATGAAAAAGTGCACAAACTTCCCAAGTGTAGTTTAAATACTGAAAAATAAGGGTGGAAAGTAGGCACCGAGTTTATGGCTTGGAGGAATATAAAAACCACTGCGGTTATTCCAAAATAAGGCTTCAATCTAAGGCTTGATAAAACATCCACTCATTTCAATCATTTGCTCTATTATGAAGTTCCATTGTAATTTAACACAATGGCTACAAAATGTCCCATTGTTTGAAAAAGCATGTGCTGCAGATGATAAGCATTCTGCCATTGCCTCACGCTTTTATCTTCAATCTAAACGGCTGGTTTGGTAGAAAATAGCGCTGAGTGGCAATCAGGCCGCAGCTCTTTGAAACAACCTACAAGGACACATGTAAACATAGACTAACACACACACACACACGGGCACACACACACACACACACACACACACACATAGGCATTTTAAAGAAACTGGAACATCATGAAAAGAAGCTCAGAAACAAACAGCATACAATATAAAGCACCACAGAGTGTTTGTATCTCCAAACTAAGATTGAATTGTATACGTAATGATTATTATGACATATTTTACCCACAATTCATAAGCATTCTGGTGGTGTCAGCCTCATAACTCCAGTTCAATTGATTTTCATGTTTTTACTGAACTTAAAGGACCATTTCAGTGATTTTGGCACATTCACTCAGATTTTAAATGGCAACAAACCACAGATTATCAAATATGGATTTTTGGTTGAAACATCCGCCTTGTAAGGTTTTGTCCTCACCATTCACCAACCACAGAACTGATAACTGGCTCTGTGAAGCTTATATTTCCCCAGGGACTATTTTCTCTGGCGGAGGAACTGTTTTGCTCCCCCTAATTTCGAAACCCAACTGTGCTGCTGCTTTTAGGAAAACTAACATGGACAACTTCATAACAGTGATGGAATAGTGGAGTGAAGAAAGTTTGCAGTCTCTGAAAGTTCATTTTCATATCGTAGTGGAATGAATGGAAACCAGCTGCTGGATGAAAGGTAGGAAAAATGATATCGGAGGTGAAACACATGACATATGAGCAGAAACGAACTGAATTTTGAAGTGAATCTGAATTTTGTAGATACTACTCTAAACCTGCAGAATCACTGGTCTGGCCCTTTAACTTTAAAAGAGGTACCCTACACTGTTCTTGTTAGCTGCACAGTCCCAGGACCTAATAAATCACTGTAAAAAATACCGTATTATAAAAAAAAATGCCTGAGAATTAGATGATTTTTTTCTAGATATGTAATCTTTTATCTGAGAGCGGCCATATATTATGCATTTCCTATTGCATAATATATTTTACATATTATTGCAATACATTATGCAGTTGTTAACTTCTTGGAGGGGTACATTTCCACATTTGACAGGTAATAATTCACTAAGAATAATAGGCTGTGAATTAACGAGGGACAAACCCGTGAGGAAGAGTGTTAATGTAAAGCCTCATGCAGATAAATAATTGCAGCGCAGCAGTTTACAGCTACCAGATAATGAATCAACGCCGGCGGAATCATTTACACCTCTCCCTGGAGACGTTAGCATAACACACATGACCTCGTCGGGTCGATACACACACAAAAAGGCATACACACATGCACGCAGGCACGCAAACATGAGAGAGATGCATCCCTCCCCCCTTGCTTTTGCCACCCATCGCGTACGGCTAAAGGGGCTGCAGCTTTGCACGGTGAAGTTAAGCAGGTATGTTGACACGTCAGGCCAAAGAATAAGTGCCTCCTTTCCTTTTTGCTTTTGCATGAATCAGTAACATCTGCACATGAAGCTGTTTTCACACAGTTTACACATACCACTGTGACGCGTTACTCATCATTCTTGAGTACTCTGGACCTGTGTGTTTTCTCACACACGGTTAAACAGTAAGGTCTGTGTCTGGGCTATAGCATGCATTGTGCTTTAATGCTTACACCTCTTCCAGACCTACAGTAAATCCACTGTTATACAATAGGCAACTCCAAGCCAAACAATCATCATTCAAATGCGCATTTAACTTGTGCTCGTGAAGAACACCTGAATGTGCAGGATAAAATATATGAATATGTTAGATTTAGCTATAGACCTAATAGCTATACTTTCCATGACAGAAATTTTGATTCTTTCATACAGACCCCTCATGATGCCAAAGAAGACATTTTTCTCATTTTGGGTACTTCATTGATGCTCATGACTTGATGCAAATGCCTTGTACTTATAACCTTAGTCATATGAATTGATATTAACAAATACTATATGACCCTTCTAAGACAAAAAAGACCCCAGCACGTTCTCTTTCCCAGGTCGTCAAATCCTGCATCTTGGCCACGCCCCTTTCACGTCTGATACGGCACCAAAAGGAAGCCGATGTCAGCATGAGGCGCTTTTTTTACATTTATAAGGTGTCATGTGATTGGGTGCAGCCACAAAACCACTTGGTTGCAGTTAGGGAAAAGTCAAAAAAGACTTGGTTAAGGTTAAGGAACAGTTATTTGTAGGCATAAAAAATGACTTTAGTTCAACTATCCCATGGCCCGTATTGACGCCAAACAGTGCCTTTGGTGCCAATATAAGACATGAAAGGGCTGCGACCAAGCTGCTGTATTTGACGACCGAGGAATGGGCTGGAAAAACCAGAAGAAAATAATGCTTCATAAGTTGTTATAGCCAGTTTGGGAGCCAGTCCAAAGTATGCGTGGCTGTTTAAACAGTGAGGTAGACGTACATCAGAGTCCATGGAAAGCTTTCTCTTTGCGAGCGGTTTAAGTTAAACCCTAAATGTGCCAGCTATTACATAACGAGGCCTTTTTTTTCTTTAAATGGTGTTAAATTATGAGACGTACAGCTTTCTGTGTTTGGTTGTGAAGGAGGCACCAGAAGTGGACGCTGCACAGTTAAAGTCATGCCTGTTATTACTAGGTCTTGGACTGCTATCACTCACATTACATGGTGAGGTGGATTGGACTATAAAACCATATTCAACCTGAATTTCTCTCTCTTGGTTGCAAGTTTATTAATGTTGCGTTCATGTCATGTAGCATTTAACATAAACACAATCAACTTTATTTTCATGAAACTGATTTTTTTTGGTTAAATCAAATGAGTTTGAAGTGTTAGCTACCTGTTGATGTAGACCTGAAGAACCGTAACATTAGCTTACTAACAACATGGCATTGGTCTTGAAAAAACAGAATACAGTTCATGTGCCAACCACCGTGTGTGTGTGTGTGTGTGTGTGTGTGTGTGTGTGTGTGTGAGGGAGGTAATAAACGTACAGTTGTTGGACAGGACTCGGTCCAGAGACTCACGCCACTGAGCCGCCTCCTCAGGTGTTGGCCTGGACACAAAAAGCCTCGGGTCAGTCAGGTGAGCACAGGTGGATACATACTTCAAAATTAAATTGTGTCTAGTCACATTTCTTTATCATGCCCTGGTCAATTTGTGGTAAAAAAGAAGAAAATAAAAGGTTCAAACTGGTCCTGTAGGTCCCGCTAACTGCAAGCTAACGAGCTAGCTAAGCTGTTTGAAGGCAGAGTGTCAACAATAGACCTAATTAGGAAGCGTTTTTAAGTTTGCTTTTTTTCCCCTTTCGCCAAAATAATACTGCTGAAGCTATTTCAGCACAATGAGACAAGCTGAAAAAAGATAAATGTATCTAATGTTACGATGTTTAAGAAAAATCCCATTTATTTTGTATCTCACTTAGCCATGAAAGGCTCACTTTCTCACAGGAGGATGAGTGTATAAACCACCCTGCTTACCTTTCTGTTTAAACTTTAGTAGAAACTGGGTTTAATTATGTTTTTACTTTTTATTGCCAAGGACATTGTGATATATCGGTTAATAAATGTCTTTAAGAGTTTCAAATGTTCATGTAATGTCATTTAATGGCTTGTAGAAACATGCTGTAATGGTTAAAACACCCAGCCCAGTCCATCTTAACAGAGCCTAAATCACGCAGTGTGTCCAAACAAACCAAACAAACAGAGAGGAAAAAAAGTGACTACATGGTGTTTTCTATGGACTTAAGTGAACATTAACATTCTGTAGGGCTGGTGTCCATTATCAACATGATGTCCAGAGGCTTTCAGTGTTGAGTCACATGAATTGAACCGCATTACATCAACATGGACCCCACACCGACACCTTATCCGGATACCTCGAGCCGCAACTAAAAACACATTCCTTACAGCTGCATGAGGGGAGATTTTTCAGTAAAAACACACTTATCTGGGCTGGGTTTACCATGTACACCAAATTTTTCCAGAAGGTTAAATATGTGACCATTTCTTTTTGCACTGATGATAAAAAAGCAAAGCAATCTTTGATGCAGCATTGGGTATTTTGTATATTACATCATGATTGATAGCATCTCATTCTCTCTCTCTCTCTCACACACACACAGAGGGAGGACAGTACTCACTTCAGTAGCTTCTCTGGCTTCTTCTCAGTTTTTTCGGGGTAGGGGATGATCAGGTCAATGGCATTCTCGGGCTTCTGCAGTAAAACTCCCAATTTAGTCTTGATCTCTTTGGCCCTGGGAGACAGAAAGCAGAGACCAAGACGGCCTGTTTGTGTGACTCACACTTGTTTAATCGGTTGCCGTAAGTGAGAAGGCTGTTGGAAAGCAGAGCAAGAACAATACAGGCAAGATATACATATTTTTTTTACAGGATCACTTCCACATTCTGAGATGTTCTGCTTGTAAAAGGCATTTATATATAATTTACCAGCGTGTTACTCAGCTAATTTAATATTGTTTTGAGCCTACATTTATTATCTAACCTGTATACATCCTTTACATCCATTAACAAAATAATTGAAGGTTTGATGCCATCTGTGTTTAGGAAGGTACACAGGGGAAATAAGTAGTAGTGGTTAAATAAAACATGTCTTTACTTCTTTTTTTTATTTTTTTTTTATTTTTTTTTTTATTACTTCTTGGAGGGCAAAACCAAACAAGATAATCAATATTGTAAGGTTGGTGTGTTCACTGCTGTGGCTTCTGCATTACTTTCATTGATCCAATTGGACCAGGAACATTAGACCTTAATTTCTCATAAGCAAAGTCACACACACACACACACACACACACACACACACACACACACAGCTGACATTTACTCAGATATTTAGCCAGTAAAGGTGTTTCTGTGTCCACAATTGTTTCAAGAGGCGATACAAAAATGATTCATGCACCACAATATATTTATATCAAATTCTGATCTGATTCTGAAATTCTGATTCAGAATCTCAACTTTGATTTGTTAAGATAATACAAATTGGTAAAAAGTTTTGTTTGCTTTGATTATGTTTTGGTCAATGTGATGCTTGAGAATGAAGAGCTGATTAAGCATATGCAATTATTTAACACTGAAGATTTTGTTTAAGAAATGCGTCAAGCTCTGTGGCTCTAGAAATCTTTTTGACATGTTTTATTCTTCTGTATGCTGCACGAATGAAAAAGAAAAATCCCATTTAGAAGTTACATTTTTTTGTTGAATAAGCTGCTGATGTATAGATGATACTTTAGTCCCTACTTATACTTATAGTTGATACGTTAGTCCCATAACATGTTAATTCATGTTAGAAATGATTAAGTTAACAGAAGTGAAAAGTTTTATTTAAGGTAGCAGAGTAAATTAAACCTTCCAGTTCTGGCAGGTGGAAATAGTTGACTTGAGAATGACAGCAGCATGGATTTAGTCTAGGACGGTTCATTTCATTCAGGTTTGATGTGGAATAATCCTAATGAGTCATGAGAAAATATCCAAAATACTGGGAGAAACTGAAAAAATATTGAGTGTGAAAATATTTTCATCAATTCCTGTTTCTAAACTTTACTTGCTATGAGAGAAAACGTGAGCCTCAGTGTTTCAAATTGGAAAAAAAGAAAAGAAAAGAAAAACAGAGAACAGTGAAACAATAAAGAATGTGCTCTACACGTTAACGTAAAAATGTTACCAAAATTAGTCTAAGTCTTATTAAATCTTAAAGTCTTGGAGCTTGTTGAGTTTTAACCTCATGAGTGGGACATACTTATCCTGTTTTTTTTGTTTTTTGTTTTGTTTTTTTGTTTTGTTTTTTCCCAGATCTATGTTGAAATGCCATGAAAATCAGATAATCTGTTGAAAAGTGATGAGTGATGATGTAGATCTCACCTTTCGAGGCAGGTTTGGGGTAAGGCTGCTAATCCTTTACACATTTTCCAGAGCTCTCAGTCCTTATGTTCAAAGTGGATCCCTCTGTGAGTCTCTTTCGCTTTCTGACTGGCTCTCAGCACATGGGGAGTTTTATACAGACACCCTTTGGGCTGCGGGCCAGCAGCTGAGCCAATCACACTGGGATCTCAACAGCATGGGCAGCTGAGAAGCCTGCCTCAGGAGGTGCGGGGCTTCTTATGTGAAAGGCTGCTTGGGAAGGGGATGGGATGAACTCTTTCATGGCTTGAAGATTGTGGTCAGGAGAGGTCACTGACTTGGGACTGAGAGGTTTATAAAAGTTCATTTTTCAAAACCTCTAAAACAAGAAAGATATGGTTTCAAAGTATTTGCTATTTTCACAGTGACATCCTAATTATGCTTGACTTTATGCTATGTCATATCTTCATGCATGTAGTTCTAATTCATGTCTATAAACACCAAAATGAAGGCACCTAGGCACTGAGCAGCAAAGACTCCAGGACGCTGAGCAATGGTGGACCAGGCTTGGCAGATGATATCAGTAAGGTGACCACGGACTGAGCTGGTGGCATGTTTGGCAGATTTTTTGGGGAAACAGGAAGCAGACCGGGCAGATGAGGCACTGAAGATTCGGACTGCTGCAGCTGAAACTCAAGTGACTGAGAAGCTGGGCACATGGAGAGTTGCTGCTGAAGGGCAGGAGCAGAAGACTGCTGCTGTGAAACTGCTCTAGCAGAGAGTTTGTCCACCCAGCTAGATGGGATGACACAGACTGGACAGTCTCTGGTTGCAGCTGAGCAGACACTGGAAACTAGAGCTCAGGACTGTGGGGGGGACTGCAGGTGGAGATCAGGAACTGGGGACTGCCACAGCCCAGCCTGATGACCAGCACTCTGTAACCGATGACGGGTGAAGCAGAGGCAAAAGCAGTGGCAGGAGTGTCGCTGCACAGGCTGGCCAGATGCAGTAGGCTGGGGCGTTACAGGCTGAACAGGTGCAGCAGGTTGGGGTATGACAGGCCGGGGCAGGAGCAGCTGGAGATGTGTCTGCTGGGATGGGGCATCTGGCGTAGGCTCAGGCAAGCAGAGCTGTCAGCTGGAGAAGAGGAGACAGGGCTGGCACTGGCACTGGATTGGCATGGGCCTAGCAGGAACTGGTAACCCCATGGCAGGGCAGGTCTGTGGTGCTGTTGGCTCTTTGTGGATGCAGAAGAGGTTCTGGAGATGAACGGGAACTGGTTGGGGAACGTCTGAATATTTGGTATGGTGGCTGTGTGACCTAAGGAGATTCTGCGCTGTCTATAGTGAAGCTTAGGAGCTTGGCTGGAAAGATGGAGTCCCCAGGCTGTATGGACAGAAAACCCACCCTTATGGTTCTCAGGGAGCTGTCAACCAGAGAGACAGGACAACCAGGAACTACAGATCCTGGGTCTGATGTGAAAGAGTCCAGAGAGGAGGCTGAGAGGGACTGCAGGTCATTATGGAGCATGTCGAGGTAGTCACTGTACTGAGGACCAAAGTGGCTCACCCATGGCCTCTCTGTAAACCACTGTGTGTTGACCTTCCCCACATGAAGGATAGGATGTAGTGGGTTGAAGGCAATGAGAAGAGTGCAGAGAGGTGCACTCTCTGCAGGATACCTGCTGTATTATGATACACAGGAGGTCAAGGAGAAGACAAAGGCAACGTCCAGGTAAACATGCAGAGGTCAAAAACTACTACAAAGACTAAACACTGGGATTAAATCCAAAAACTACCAGACATATTAAACACAAGCCATAAACACTAGTATGTTGGACAATGGGAACAAATATGAAGTGGCACATAGAGAGGGGAACGCAAAGACTCAATACACTGACTAATGAGACACAGGTGAAACTAATCAAGGCGTGGCAGCATGATCACAATGTTGGGAAAACACACAGGGTCAGGAAATTTTGGGAAACAAGTGGAAAGGCAACATTTCAAAATAAAACAATGAATGAAGGACTGAGTGAATAAAAACAAAGAAGACATAACCTTGGAAGTAGGGCAAGACTTCAGGTCCAAGTGTTAGAAATTCAGTTGCATATGTTCATTTCACCCCTGTTTTCTCTGTTCTTATATATATTATCTCATTCTTTAATGCTTATTATTGCCATTGCCCTTACAGGTGGTATATCTAATCTAATCTAATCTAATCTAATCTAATCTAATCTAATCTACTTGATTTCATAATCATAAATATGAAATCCATAAATATCAAGGCATCTGGCTGCTTTGGCGCTTCTGTTCATAAAGACTTGAGGCACAAACCTTTCCATTCAGTTGAGGAAATCTGCATTGCAATATACTCCAAAAACTCATAACTCCAATTTTAGTAGGCCTTATTAGCATCAGATGAAGGGTTTTATCAATCCTCTCTCTTGGGGGATCAACTCTTAGAGCTGAAATAACCCTTCCAAAGCTCAGCGTATAAACTGTCAAGTGCGTGGTGTCCACTGACAAAAACACGGAGCATGGAGCTGTGGATGTCCCATTTTCCAGTCCATGCATCACACCCAAACCAAAGGTAGGTCCATTGGCTCTTTCTTTGGCAGCAGGGGGTCAGCAAATTAAAAGCCAACTCATGAAATAAAGGTAAATTTTGGTCAGAGATGGACTGGTGGTCAGTGTTTGAGCCACTTTAGGGAATTATCCTCTTTACAATTGTTAATATCTCATGAATCTTCAAAAATCATAACACGACCAAAAGTGAGGTAGTCATGGCAACCTGCAGAAAATGTAAATATATGCAGGACAGAGGTGAGGTACGTTAAGAAATCACACAGATCAAGGTGAGGGATCATGCAGTAGATCTGACACACTTTTTTCAATTAATTTATTATAATTAGAATATATTTTTGATTTTCAACTATTATTCTGAATATGACAATATTCCAACTTTGATAAAGGTCATACATTACAGCATATTTTATTTGTATATTCCTAAGAAGGTCTTTTTTTTCCAAATTATTTTTGTCAATATTATATTATTTGCCAATGTTATTCAGGTTTTAGGAGCATGTTATGTTTCATACATCTAAGCTGAATGAGTTAAGTTGAAATTTGTGCATATTATTATTTATATAATTATTCTTGTCTGAATCCACGGTCATAAGTTTTTGTGTCCTCATTATAGAAAGTTGTCTTGTCTTTTGTGGCATTGTAATGTCTTTGTGCTTTTGGACTAGTTTGGAGAGAGGAATGTTCCTGTGGTTTTAAGCCAAATATTGACTGAACTGTCCAAGATTATGCGAATAGCATACTGATACTGATGAAAGATGAGGAAGATATAATGCTTATTTTCCCTCTGACTCTCCTGTCTAAAATTATAAATTGGATTTTTAACAGGTTTCAAGGGCTCATCTGTCATAAGACTCACCTATTCACTCAATATACAAATACTGTCTAAATTTTTAATTCAAATAGCAGAAAGAAAATACGAGTCGGCAGCTTTTCCTGCAAACAGTTTCATCAGTTCATTTCAGTGCCTCTGTTTATTCTCACACTGGGGTTTCCATTGAGCTTACACTGAACACATAAAAGCTATAAATATAAAAACACATATGCAAAATTCAAAGTCAACACAGTAATAAACAAGAGCAGACCTCTACCAGCGTCGCAGCTGGAAGTTACATTCCAGTTTGTGCTAACTAACTGGAATGTGATGATGTGTAATCGAATCGAATCTGTAATCGAATGCTTCCCTTTGAGCCAATCAGCATAGAAAGTTGGTTGGTGCCACCTTGACTCATGACCAAGTTCCCTGCCAGATTTTTGTGATTTTATGTGGATGTGCTCGGAAACTGTTTGTGCTGAACCCAATACCACACAACTTTTAAGGTAAAAAAGTTCAAGTCTGTACAATTGTCTTGCACATTTTGAGTTATCAGACAGATAGAAAGAAAGGCGGACGGGTAGGGATGATCATATAACCCCTTGCCGAAGGTTTCACTTCCTTGGCGGTGGTAACAGAGACATAATCAATTCAACAATTACAGGATGGAATGAGTTGGGCTTTAAGAGGTGATTTGAAATGATTTGAAAGTGTGAACTCCTTATTAGGCTGTACTAGCAGACCTGTTACTGTAGTGTTTCGCTGTCGTTCAGATTACTCACAATCAGAGACGAGTGCAAGAGAGGAAACACATGGTGTGATAGATCTACTGCAAGTTATCATGCTGAAAAGTGCCTGAAAGCAACAGGATGAAACGGGCTGATTATTTGTTGCGCCGACTTGGATGCGTTCCCACTGATTTATTAAGTTATACTGGCAGGAGACAGGGAGCAGGCAGCCAAGTTGGCCAGCTTTCCTTGGCACATCCATCTCCCTGCAGAGATGAGGCTCTGATATACACCATTCAAAATGAATCCTGAATTTGCTTCTCTGTAATAGCAGAGAAAGCCAAAATTTACCACTCTAAATGCAACATTTCCTAACTATATGTTGGCTCATATTCCCATATTCCTTAGTTCACTGCTCTGCCATGGCTATCGTTATACAGAAAGCGCATAACATAGATAAGCCTGTGAACTCTGCAAAAATGCTTTTTAATCTGAGAATTCTGACATTTTCAATTTCCAGTGGCCAAAAGCCTTATCTGGAGCATAAATTATTTAAGGGTAGTTTTGAGGAAAGGATCTTAATTTAGAATGACAAAGCTACTGCATTGCTTCTGCTTCCTAAATCTTTTTGTGCATGTATTTATGAAAACAACGCAGGCTAGTCAAGTGCACACTGTAATGCTACGGTTGACAACAGACTCTGCTGAGGTGTGAATGTATTGATATGTATTGATATGTAATGGAGGCTGTGGGTTTGCAATGCTGCCAAAGTGCCACTGCACACCAAAACGTGACCAGATGGTTTAAGGACATTTATTTATTTATTCATTTTATTTCATTCATGAAAAAAACAAACAAACAAACAAAAAAAAAACCCAATACACTATAAACACAACATTCCCCAATCTTGAATGAAAGGAGCAGAAAGAAGAATAATCCTATTTAATCTGCCCCTTGATCCCAAAAAATCAATTTGCAAAGAACTTAAATTAAAACAACAACAAACAAAATAAACAAAATTAAACTAAAATAGCTGCCAGCCACAACGCAGACAGTCACATTCTTTTTCCTGAGTTCCAATTCAATTTATACCATTCAAGCATTTTTTTTATATACATATAAAAAAATAAAGAAGAAAAGAGGAAGACCATGTTGGTGTGTATTTCATACAGGTGTACAGGTATACTTTCCCTTTAACAACACAGCGACTGGCATGAGGTCAAGTGCCAACAGGAAGTTGGATGTCACGCTACATTGGCTGTTCGTGCAGCGGGACACTGAGAGCACGAGGCAAAGGTTTTAAGACCGTCGGTGCTGGATTGGAAAAAATGCCACATGCAGCCATCAGAGCTTCTTACATCAGAGATCGGTAGGAAAATGAGTTAAGCAGACTGTCAAAAACATACCTGAGATGTTCTTACTGTTTCATTAATTTTATGTATTTTTGGACATGTGCACCAGTAAAGATAACTTTTGGTAAATTTCTGGAACTGTATTCGGAGACATAAGCACAGTGGTAGGCCTTTAAAATGAAAGTCTTGTTTTATTTTGTTTAATTTTTTTTCTGTCAATAGAAGTGCCATTGCCGTTTTTGTGACTGCAATTAAAGTCACAAAAGTGTAACCGAAATTATTTTTCTGTTTTTAGAGACAAACTGCAACTAAAAGACAAACTTTTAGAGACAAACTGCAACTCAGTTTTCCAATTACTTTATGCTCCACTGCAGAAAACAAAGAAACTGTGCATATAGGAAAATATAATAAACAACATAAATAGTATCTATCAGTCCTTGTGTGATTTTCCCAGCTTCATATGTGCACTATGCTGCTTAAAGGTTGGGTGTTGAAAGTGAGCTGCTAACACCAGCTAAATAAAAAAAAAAAAAAAATGCAACAGTTGTTAGGTAAAATATTATCATGTGTGGTTGTATGTGTCCTTGTAAAGATACAACCATACATACATAATACATGCTCTAACAAACACAGTGTATGTGTCACCTGTCTCACGTATGATCAATCACTGCCTCATGCCGGTATCTAAAAGATTACGCGTCCCCTGCCTGAAAAACACATTAATCATTCAAGATAAACATGAAAATCAGGAAAAAGCCTAATTAATTTGCGCTTAACTATTCAAAAATGGGTACAGAACATTGAAAGTAAACATTCTTCAAGAATGCTGCTGCTGAGGAATCCCATGAAAACAATATCCAGAAACAACAAATACCAAACACGAACGAGCCTGGAAATTTCAATTTTATGCAGTTCAGCGCCACAAATAAGAAAACAAACTGTTCTGTTCCTGTTCCGAAGAACATCCTGACCAACCAACAGTGAGACGTGTGCTTCTCAAACGGAGCCATGATTTGCAGCTAACTATACAACGGCTGACATGTTTTTCTTTTCTTTTTTTTTTCTTGCAAGGCATTGTCTTCAGAAAGCACACCTAAACATAGACGTCTGTGCCCCCGTGAGACATGCCCATGTTGGAGCCAGACAATTGAGAGGCACACCGGTTACGTAAGACCTTAAATCTGATCTGAAACATCAGCCTTCTTTGATAGCAGTTTTTTTTTTTTTTTTATTCCCCCAGGACTAATACCAAAGTGTGGTACATGTTTTTCTTTTCTCCCTTTGTTTAGTTTGTAAGCCACAATCAGTAAAATTTGCCAGTGTCTTCTGTTTGTGTTTTTCCTTTCAACGTTGGTAGTTACCATTCATTCATCAAGTTGATTCCTCTAAATGTGAAAAAAGATGAACTACTCAGGGAGAATACATCTATGGAAGCTTTCTCATGACTTAAATAGGTTGGCTTTGCTCTTAAAAGTGCACTGTTTTTTTTTTTTTTTGTAATACCCATAGCTGCAAAGCCTTCACACAACAGCAACGTGACTTCACTCAACATCTGTGGACATTTGGGTTTTTAGGGTTTTTTAAGGGACTCCTTGCAATGTAGGAGGAGAAAAAAAAAATACTGCATGCAGGCAGGTCACGGCGACATTAAGTCAACTCTTGACCAGTGGTGGCTTAAAATGGCTGTGCATGTGTTTACCCATGAAAGCAAGTGCAGAGCAACAATAGCACCCCTCAGACAAGAAAAAGCACACAATGGCGCATGGGAGTTTGTTTTCATTACAGAATATACTGTAAGCTCAAGCTCAGAAAGGGAAAGTCCTGTGAGTGGATGTGTACTCAGGCTCAGGACAATAGCTGAGCGCTGTTTATATAAACGGGAAGCAGTTGGCAGCCGGGGGCTTTGTTTACCACACTGACATATGCTCTATGGTCAGTGTAATGAGATGTAATTACCATCTAAAAGCCTAGGCAATACTATAAAACACTGCCACTCAAACTCAATGAACCTCAAAGTGCACACACAGTATGGATATAAAATGGAAATTGACGTGAAACGGGCATTGACGGGGATTTGGCAAACTGACCAGTATGTGATGTAAATTGCCCATATTTAACGCTAGCTGGCGGAAACTGTATATTTACAGTAGTTTTCAATTTTAATCTCTTTAGAAAAAGCATTTGCAACCCTTAAACTCTGGGTTATTCCCTATTTAATGCTGAGCTTGACCATGGCCATTTTACAGATGAAAGTGTATGCGCAAGTGCTTTACTGAGTTGCATATAATTGTTCACAAAAAGTAATTTAGAGCACTGTTGATGTGACAGCAGATTATAATCTGCATGAGGTTTACTAATAACACTCATGCTGAAGTCTGGCTCTCGGATCATATAATGATGTTTGCAATGTCATCCCAGTCGCACCGGTTTTTACACTTGTTAACTATTAAAAAATAAAGTAGGGCTTTCAGCTCCAATGGGTGAGCACTTATCCCTTCACTTCCAAACATGTTTGCATCACGACCATTATGTTTCCATTATGCTGTTGTCATTTTGCCATGTGAGCGCAATAAACCGTGGTATTTGCCTTAATTGCCCTCTCCCAGCGCAGTAGATAAAGCAATAGTTTCTTGGTTGCCAGATGCTTTTGCCAAGCATGAGGGCGAGTATAATCTGTTTCTGACATTATTCCAGAAATACCAGTGCGCACTGATCCTGAGCTAATCTCTGAGTTTTGTTATGACTCCTTGGCCTAGCTGGTGGAGATGTCTAATGGTCCCACCGACGTTTCCTTCACTTCCCCCTGGCCGAGAGGTCAGCGGTGAGATCTGTGTGATAAACACTTCACAGCAAGGGTTCTCTAAAGAAGAATGTGTGTGAGCATATGTACACTATATTACCAAAAGTATTCGCTCACCTGCCTTTACTCATACTATGAACTGAAGTGCCATCCCATTCCTAACCCATAGAGTTCAATATGATGTCGGTCCACCTTTTGCAGCTATTACAGCTTCAACTCTTCTGGGAAGACTGTCCACAAGGTTGAGGAGAGTGTTTATAGGAATTTTTGACCATTCTTCCTAAAGCGCATTGGTGAGGTCACACACTGATGGCTCTCAGTCTCCGCTCTAATTCATCCCAAAGGTGTTCTATCGGGTTCAGGTCAGGACTCTGTGCAGGCCAGTCAAGTTCATCCACACCAGACTCTGTCATCCATGTCTTTATGGACCTTGCTTTGTGCACTGGTGCACAGTCATGTTGGAAGAGGAAGGGGCCCGCTCCAAACTGTTCCCACAAGGTTGGGAGCATGGAATTGTCCAAAATGTTTTGGTATCCTGAAGCATTCAAAGTTCCTTTCACTGGAACTAAGGGGCCAAGCCCAGCTCCTGAAAAACAACCCCACACCATAATTCCTCCTCCACCAAATTTCACAGTCGGCACAATGCAGTCTGAAATGTACCGTTCTCCTGGCAACCTCCAAACCCAGACTCGTCCATCAGATTGCCAGATGGAAAAGCGTGATTCATCACTCCAGAGAACGCGTCTCCACTGCTCTAGAGGCCAGTGGCGGCGTGCTTTACACCATTGTATCCGACGCTTTGCATTGCACTTGGTGATGTGTGGCTTGGCTGCAGCTGCTTGGCCATGGAAACCCATTCCATGAAGCTCTCTGCGTACTGTACTTGGGCTAATCTGAAGGTCACATGAAGTTTGTAGCTCTGTAGCAATTGACTGTGCAGAAAGTCGGCGACCTCTTTGCACTATTCGCTTCAGCATCCGCTGACCCCTCTCCGTCACTTTACGTGGCCTACCACTTCGTGGCTGAGTTGCTGTTGTTCCCAAACGCTTCCATTTTGTTATAATAGAGCTGACAGTTGACTGTGGAATATTTAGGAGCGAGGAAATTTCACGACTGGATTTGTTGCACAGGTGGCATCCTATGACAGTTCCACGCTGGAATTCACTGAGCTCCTGAGAGCGGCCCATTCTTTCACAAATGTCTTGTTTCACAGTCTGTATGCCTGAGTGCTTGATTTTATACACCTGTGGCCAGGCCAAGTGATTAGGACACCTGATTCTGATCATTTGAATGGGTGAGCGAATACTTTTGGTAATATAGTGTATATGTGTATTTGTGCACGCATGTGTGCGATCGGGAGGAAGCAGTGAGGAAGACATGCAGCAATGTCAGTAAGTCAGCAGCAGGGGATCCGTCATGACTACAGAAGAGGGCTCCAGTGTCAAAACTTGCTTCCTGAACCCAGATCAGCCCTGACACACAGGGCCAGGAAGAGCTGGGGTGCATGCAAAAGGGGGTTATATTGTCCCCACAGTTTCCACCAGCAAAATATTCTGCTTTATTTTTATGCACATGGTGTAAAGCATAGACAAAGGCACACAGTGCAGTCACACACAATTTGGTAACTTATTTTTGGGTTTTCTGGGGGCAAGAAATGCTGATTGGAACTGTGGCAACATTGGAAATAAGGTGGAATTTATATAAATTATAAGGAATATGTTATCTGGCATAGTAGGGGCTATTAGGGGCTGGCATTAATCATGACAAATCAAATGACTTATTTTCCTTACTTTTATAAGCAGTGCAGTTCGTGACAGTTTCACGATAGAAGGAACAGTCTGGATTTAACACAATAGGAGGAGGGAACCAATGGTTTTGTGCAGGTGGTGCTATATTTACAGCATCTTAAACTGAAATACCCTGGGAGGAGATGCCACATTCGTGTTCCATGTATATCATGTTGTATTTTAATTTGTTATGATTTTGTAGGGCTGCTACCTTGGCCAGATCTCTCTAGTAAAAGAGATTTTTGATCTCACTGGGACCTCCTGGTAAAGTAAAGGCAAAATAAATAAATATATGAGTGAATAAACTGGTACCCAATGTAGGAAACAATTCATTGAATTTGGGCAAAAAGCCAAACAGAAGCTGTCAGTGAGTCCCAAGGGAAGACGGGGCATCTCGTGGTTGCCTCCACAATCCCATCTCTGTTTCATGACGCACACTGGCAGATCTAAGCCGGATGACAGTCATTCACATCACAGTCCAGTCATGTATGTGGGTAAATTCGTTGGAAATGATTTTGTATGACTCTAGGGATTCATATCACAATCAAATTGGCCAACATGTCCACAAAAGGATTGGAAAGCTTCTAGATTGGATCTTTTTTATGCACGCATTGCTTGGTAAAGCAACAAAAATAGCTCAGAACATGACTGCACCTCGTGCCATGCGCTTCTGAAGTGGTCTGAGCAGATGGGCTATGCAAGCGCAAATCCCTCTAATCCTCAACACCAAAACTGCACTGATTGTCACTTGCACATGTCCTACTACGCCTCTCCTCTCATTTTAGCACAGTCAAGTTCACGATGATTCATCAAAATACCAAGTGGGCAACAAAAAGCAATTGTCCATGTTGATGAAAATGCCATTTTGCCAGCGCAAAGCCCCACCAAGCGCATTGGATTTTATGAAAACAGAACCCATTAAATGCAACATATATAATCCTCTAACACGACTCAAAGTACCGAGCCAGCCTGCAAGCCACTAAAAATACTTGATTAAGGATTTTCCATGCCCGTCCCATTCAGTTCAGTGCTAGAGTCTGGCACCAATAGCTGTTGCTGTGATGTTTCTGTGATGTGTAATCTTTTCCTTCTTCATACATTCCTTGGTCATGAAGAGGATGTTGCTATTTGTTTTCCTTCCCCCTGCCTGGCATTTATTTTCTGTTTGGCTTTACTGAAGAGAATACACATATTGTAAATAATTGTTCATTCTGAAATCATGGCCCTATTTTTAGTTTTGAGCTGTAAAGTAATTTTGCAGAATTTCCAAGAAGGGTCTGGTGGCAGACACGAATACCTGCAAACCTCATCATCCTCATCCTAACCCTACCTACTTCACACTGTGGGTGTGTCTGGAGGTGGGTGCTTCTGAGGGTGGGCATGGCCAGAGGTCTTTTTGGGGATATGACTGGACATCTTCGTGTCCACTGACAGACACTGACGAATTTCCCATCAAATCCAGTGCAGTGTTGAGGTTGGGTAGAAGCTACCAACCTTCTCAATTTCAGGTAATCGTCTTATTTGATGGAAGCAATCAAAAGTATGGAAAAGCCCCAATTTATGTGGAAAAAAGTTTTCCTTTTTACTGGATCTCTACTTTGTAGTTTATACACCATTATTAAGGGATCATTGCTTTCACCTTATTTAATCTGATCATGTTTTTGTAGCTGGTAGAGTTTATGGATAATAAAGCATTTTGAATCTAAGGGGGATGTCATGTTCAAAGACCTAACCGTCAAACCCTGTTGTCTAAACACAGCTGTGCAGAAGAGCCCTTGGTTTATGGCCTTGCAGGGCTTGAACAATATCATCAGATAATAGGATAGATGCAGTTTGTCTCTAAAACATGATTAAAAAAAGAACGTGGAGGGCTAGAGTTCATTTTCCCAATGCACAGGAAATGACATAACTGTCCCAAGTGTTATAAAAGCTGTTAGATGCTTATGTTGCAAACACACAAAAATGTGACAGGACAGGAGAGATTATTGGGATTATCAAGTGGACTTCGCCCATGCCAGATAATTTGTCTCATTGCATCTCTCAACACACCTCAAACTGTATGTTTCATTACTCGGCCTCAGATTTGTCACTTTGTTGATTCACCAAACCCCACCAAGGGTCAAATTTAAATAATAAAAAATAAAAAAGGCACAATCCAAACAGGACTTGTGCCTGAGGCATGACGCTAGATGGTTTAGGTGTCCAGTTTCTCAGTGGTCCGTCAGGCTTGCGAGAGGAAATTAAAATGTGTTTTCCCACAGCACCATTAATTGTTTTTGTGAAGATGTTTATTTTCTAAGGCTTTTCCGGCGAACATGGTGCTTAAGGAACTGTTTTCCTTTGGATTATTACAACGCCATTGCCCGTTACGCAACTGAGGCCTGAGCATATTAGGAAAAAATGTAAAAAATCAGAGGATAAATAATTATGTATTCGTTATCATTCCTGCCTTGGAGAAATAAATTGCATTCCTCATGCAGAGAGAAAATGGATTTTCCATTTGGCATGTCAGCATAAAATGTTAACAGTGGATCTATTGCTGAACTGCACTTCGTTTTTATGTAACACTGATCATACCAACTGAGTGAATCTACAATATAATATATAATGTTAAATACAAACCATGCCTCTGTTATTATAGTGCACAGTATAATGTGCTCAGTTTCTGTCAAGTTTTCCGCACCTAATCTTGCATGCTCGTGGGCCTATCAGCCTAATATTTTCTGTGTGCATTTATGACTGTATGATCAAGAACCTCTCATGGCTGTGGTGATTCAAAACCAAAAAAAAAAAAAAAAAAAAATGTTTTATGTAGCAATTCACATTCTTTTGCTTGCATTTTCACTTTGAAATTGACATTTTACATCACTGTTCTTTTGGAATTGTTCCTAACAGATTTGCATGACATTTCTGGTTGTATTCATTCAAACAAATACTACAGCATTGTGATCAGAGACCACAACAATGTAAGACAAAAAAGTCAGTGTACATGCAACACTATCCTCTTTACACCACCATACCAACATGCACACCCACAGGCCACACTATTATTAGTTGTGTTCAGCTCCATACAGCTGCCTACCACCGTCTTTTCCAATCACAGCAAACAAAGCAATAAGAACTATCTTTTCTATATTTACATTTCTTTTTTACCTTGCTTTATTTATTTATTTAGGCTTATACCGGGACTTGAGTGCTAATTTCGTACCGCTAGCATGTAAATGTGAGCTGGTATGACAATAAAGTTCCTTGAATCCTTGAATCCTATCTACATTACATGGCCATTGTGTTTGAAGATTGTGTTGGCCATTGTGTTTGAAGACCCCCTGGGATGAGGAGAATTACCTCCTATTGTGAAATACTCTCCACACTGCTGCTACGATGTTCTGTTGTTTACACTGTTTATTCTGTTTTATCTATTTATTCTTTCTTACACTCATTATTATTTAGCTCTTGTTTTTTACGCACTAGTTATATAGATTATATTTTAATTATTTAATTAAACTGCCCCACAATTCCATCTCTGTTGTAATCCGGAAGCCAAGCAACGAAATTTCGTTGCAAAAAAACTCACTGCTGTGTTTTTGTGTGCAATGACAATAAAGAAAGTCTAAGTCTAAGTCTAAGTCTAAGTTTGACACCCACATGTCCCAAACATGCCTGGTGGAAATCTGCACTATCCTGGGTGCGCTCTTCTAGTATTTCATGAATTTACAGGATGACTTTCATTCCAGCAGTGCTGTTGGCAGCTTTAATGGCTATAGAGAGAACATTTTTAAGGATTACCTTATAACATCAAACATGTGAGAGCTGGGAAAAGTACAAGCGCTGGATAGAAGCCTATGGGAAACACTGTGATTAACTACTAAAGCTACGCCTGTGTATTTTGACAATTAAAAAACTTCCACATTAATATCCGATCAACAAGATAAACCTCAGCTTCATAACAATGGTTATCACAAGCCATCTAATTTAGGCATGCAGGCTAAGTGTGTTTGGTTTTCTCAGACATTTGGAGACAAATCAGACCAAATAGCCAAATAACTGATGTGATAACCACTGGCCAAACCAAACTTGACACTGCAGCTAAGCCTCTACGGAAAACAGAAACAGTTTGAGGTGACTGCTTGGCTTGTGTGAACAGCGAGCAGAGGACTGTTTAGCTCGTTGTGCAACAGGCGAATGGTGGAAAGTATTACGTAATAGCCTGATGCCTATAGACCCCACAGAAATGTATAGTGTAGCATCTGAGGAGGGGTTAATGCACTACGGAGCACATTTGATGGAGATTTGATCTGGTCACTTTCCCAGCTTTCTGTGTGATATAATGTAGAGTTTGCTGTGTAGGCCTTCACTGTGTGGATTATGGGCTGGCTAGCGGCCTCTGCCATGGGAACTCAGACACTGATTGAGTCTCGGACAGTGAAAGGGCAAATTTTCCCTGGCCAAAGCATACATTTGTCCCACACAGGTCTCTGATGGAGAGTCCGTCTGCACGAACGAATTAGCTTGAAAAATATGACATGCAAATGACTTCTGCTGCATAGATCATTGCCAATTGCTGGTGCTGGTGTTGTGCCAAACATGCCTGCCGAAAAATGGTACATTGTAGTATCTGAGGCCAGAATGATCTGATCCACTTGAGCTTTACTTTAAAGGGAAGAATGTTGATGAAACTTTGCAACTTTATTTGATTGCTAAAATAGACCAAATCCTGTACATAATCCCCAACCTATCACATACAGCATACATTTAAGCTTTATGAGTGATTAAATTGTGCTTAAAGACCTTAATAATGTCCTTAAAATCCTCAAGTCCTTCAATGCATGAGTATCAATTTTAGGCACGGACAACATCTGCACTTCTATTTTCCCAAAATCAGACATATAAAAACACAGCAGATATGAAATCTTCAATAAACCACAGTGGTTTGGCCACAATATTTCAGAGGGAATCACTTTTCAGCAAACATTTGATTTTCCTCAGTGGTGAGTGGATGTAGCCGACCAGTTCATGGTTGGATATTTGCTGCAGAAATTGACACTTGTGTATTGTTGGAGTTTATTAATAAAACAAGTATTAATCTCACCTTAATGTCACGAATAGGAGGTGCTTGCTAGACACCCACCAGCAACTAATGGAGTGGACAAAATAATAGAAATTCCTAATGATTTATAAATATCAAGTCACTGAACAAGCATAGAGTAACCCATTGTTTCTGGCTTCAGTGCCTCTTGTGCTGCATTCTCTAAGGATGTCTTGTTGGATATTGACTTTAATCAAGATGAAAAGCCTCCAGTTCTTTCAAAGATAAAGGAGATGGAAGTCTTTCCTTAAAGGTTCAGTGATGCTTAGGTATGCTCATTTAGATATTTGTGCATTTGTTTAGCACAGTGCACGGCAGCATTATTATCTTGGAATATGCGAGCAACGGTATTTGCGTCCTGTGTTTGTGTTTCTGTGGACCGGCCTCGCATTCCTGGGCTCTCCTGTGACCACGCATATCAATTACTGGCCCAAATGACTTCCAGTGGATGGCTTCCCATACCATTAGAGATCCATCTCCATGTTTAGCAGCTGGCAACAGGCACTGTGGGCTGGAGGAATCCTTTGCCTCTCTCCAAATGTAAACCCATCTGGCTGGCAGAAAATGGCTGAAAGACATTAGGGGGAAAGTGTTTGGCAGATGTTGTCAAGATTTTGCGGACTGTTTCCCATCCCACATTAAAGCTAGAATTATTAAAATGGTAACACATGACCGTTTCAAGTCATCTAACACAAAATACATGGAACAAGCATAAATTTTCCAGTGATTCATGTGACAATGAGAAACTTTTTATGTTCTTTTTTTGATTGATATAGATTACATGAACATCACTGAACATTTGGTCCCCCAAAAATATATGTTACAGCTCAATAGCAAGTTTTGACCAAGATCTAACACATTGCTATTTCTGCAATGTGTTGCAAGATAGGCTTTGTTATTGTTCATGCATCTGGTCTTAATTAGTGAAGCATCTACAACAGACATGATGTCAGCATTGCCTTTGTAATAGTGTTACATGTGTGCGATTACATCTGGCAGATGTACTTTCAAACCCATACATGGCTTCAAAGTGACGAACAGAAAACAACACAATGAAGGAGAGAGTCACTGTAACATTCCTCGTAAGATACGTGGAAGACCTTTTCAGAGCTGAATGCACCTAGGGGAAAGCACAAACAAAATGAGCACAAAACCCCCAAAACAACAACCAACCAATCTGAACGTGGATGTGTTTTTTTTCTTTTGTTTTTCTATTTTATTTTGAAATTGCTTCATTACCTGTGAGGCACTTTGAATTGCAACATTACGTAAGAAATGTTCTTTAAAGTTTAACTGCACAATTCAGTCAAAAGTGAAAGGATTACATGTTCCTAGTGTTGCTTGTGACTTCAATGTAAAGGTTTTAAAAACAATATGGAAAAATATGTAAAGGATATATTTAATTTTTGTACATGGTACCACCAGCAGATCCAGAAATCTTGGTGCATAAATGTACACGGTCAGTGCTTAAGTCATTGATACCCAACTGAATAAAGCTGCACACTTCACGTAGATGTCCAACAGTGAAAAAACATATTGCACTATAGAACGGCTGAACGTTATATGATTGTGCAATTAGGAAACTGAATGACGCAAGAGACGTTTGGTATCTAAAGCTAATGCCCTGGACTTGAGTGTGATCCTGACAGGATAGAGGATCTGAACCCCCAGGAACCCAGGGTCACCAGATAGCACAGTTTTCCCTTTTCACTGGGGACGGACCCAAGGAGATTTCCCACGCTTGGAGTGTAACACACTGCTGCCTCTTTCTCCGTCTCTCTCCCTGTGCTTGTCTCTCTCTCTTTTTTTGCGTCTGTCTCACATCCACTCATCCAATGTTGTATGGTCATCACAAATCCTCCCCCCTCTCCTCCATCCATCCGCTCCTCTCCTACCCCTCACTTTCCCCTAATAATACCCCAAACTTTTACCTCCTGTTTTACAGTAACATTAAGCTGGCCAAACATAAACTTGCTGAAAATGTTGTTGAGTACAGGGAGATACTAATTGGAGGAAACAGACGCCCTCTGAGATTTTTAGGGAGGAATTTTAGGAGGTCCAAGCTGAGGTACGTCTGGCCCGGGGAGATGTTCGCTCCTGAGGGAGATACACTGGAATTTGCACATTGGGTCATCTAATGTAGAACTTGCCTCTTCATAATGGCCACCAAGGGAATCCGACTGCATCCGTAAGACAGCAGCAGTACAGCGTGTCTTATCAGCACCTGTCCAATACTGAAGGTCAAATGCTCTGCTCTCAGTCCAGCCATATGGAATTGAAGCAGCTCTGGGTCTAAAGGGTTTTTATTTTAAGTACGCTGCATGTGGAACTCATAGGAAATGTATGCCTTGATTATGTTGTGACCTACATGCTCATGTTGGATCTGTCCTCCAAGATCAGATGTCAGCAGAGAGAGAACGGGAAGGACTGTGACTTATATTTTTATTCAGGCCTCCAGTGACACCTAGTGTTCTTAAATATAATTACATCAAAACAGTCAATGCTCCCTAATTTGGAGTTTGGTTTTGCTAAGATCGTCATAGAGACATTTGTCTGAAAGAGGACCCCGTGTCTCCTCTATGGGATGTATGGGGATGGAAAGGGTAAAATAAGTCACATCCACAACCAGCTCCTAAAGACAGACACCTACTGGATTCTGTGTATACAGAACAGAGAACTTTTGAAATTTGCACTGTTGATTTCTTTTTATGATAGTTATTTCTGTTACTTTTGATGATTTTATGTGGGTGCTGGCAGCTTTTAGAGACAAAATTCATATTTTAGTGCTGATGTTGACAAAGGTTCAACTCATGCAGAGCTTCTGTGTTTTTTTCACTATTAAATAATGTAGCAGCCTAACAAGTTAATTAAAGGAGACAATAGGTATAGATTTGAATACATGTGATGAACACCATCCATCCATCCATCCATCCATCCATCCATCCATCCACCATCATCTATCCTCACTTATCCTAATCTGGATCATAAAGGGGCTGGATCCCATCCCAGCATTTATTGGAAAGACAGCACTTAAACACCCTGGACAGGTTTACCCATCCATTGCAGAGTTTGTCAAATACCAACTTGGTCTAAATTTGGTGCAGAAAGTAAATTGTCTTGGCCTGTTTTTATGCATTAATAGCCAGAGATCATTATTTGGTGCCAAATGAAGGAAGATGAAGGGGACATGAAAATTCTCAAAATTTTTTTTGCTATCAGGTGACTAGTTCAGTCAGACAAAAATCCCTCATGTCAGTGAGTGCCAGCACACACATTTGAAAACAACAAAACAAAACAAAGAGCACACTTGAATCTAGTTGGACAAAAAGGCACGCACAAAACTGATTTTCCCCACCATCATGTCATCAGATGAATAAAGGCTAAAGAACAAGATGCATAAATACACAGCTGGCAAAAATAGTGAAAATAGAAAATAAATAATAATATAAAGAAAAACTACTTTAAGTACCTGTTTTATGAAGTAATATGGCTCAGTTTTGTAGTAAAGGCCCTCTTGGCCAGTCCTGTCCTGATAACAGTGTTAGTGTGAGTCAAATCATGTTGTGTATTGTGCACAGAGGTAAAAGCGACACCACAAATGTGTTGTTTTGACTGCTGAGTGTGTATGTGTGGAGTGACGTAATGATGTTAACCTACTTTGTTACTACGTTTGTGTGTGTGTGTGTGTGTGTGTGTGTGTGTGCGTGCGTGCGTGCGTGTGTGTGTGTGTGTAGATGTAACGCCGTCCTGTCCTGACATTTTCCTGACAGTTAAGTTATCTGGCAGAGAGCAGCTGCGCTCACACCCCTTGAATCTGGATGCTGCCAGGTTACAGTGACAGATGGGCTGAAATTGTATGCAGTGTGTGAATTGTGTGTGTAGACTATGTTTCACAGATGATGTGGCAACTTGGGTAATGTCAGACAAACTTACCAAACATATGGATCTGTGTATGACAGTTGTTCACAATAAAGTTTAAGGGCCATGCAAATTATGGGAGGAGAATCAACAAATCACCAGGAAGTGTTGGCAGGTATGAGTGTGTATAAACAGGAATTCTGGTATACGCATTGCTTTAATGGTAGCACTTCTGCCAATTATTGATTATTATGGTGTATATCATTTGCAACAGACAGCTGGAGTTAGCAGCAGAATATCTAAGTGGCCTGAGTTAGAGAAAGACTCTAAGCCTGTACTGTTGCACCAGTCCAGTCCAGGTGCCAGAAGATTTATTTTGTCATTTATTTAGGAGACCAGATGCTACTATGCTGTCGATTTTATATTCCACTTGATTGGTCAAGTAATCACTGACACTGAAAGAACTAAAAATCTTAAAGTTTTTATAAAATCAAAATCAAAATCAAATTATCCACCATTTGAGCATTTTTTTTTAACCTGGCCATTACTTTTCATCACCCAAATGTTTGATCAAATTTCTTCTATGTTGGGGGCAGTATAAATGCTCTGTTATTTCAGTGTGTCCACTAGATGGCAGTGTAGTGTCATGGTGGTACATCAGGCTATCACAGATTCAGTGTGTCAACAACCAATGCATGCTTCCTCCCAAAGAATAATTGCCTATTACATTTCACAAGGTTAAACTTTAGGTCTTTAATACTTAATTTCCAACAATTTAATGATTATTTGACATTCTATGTTGCATTTTGACGCCCATACCTGTTTTAATGTCATGTAATATGGCACATAAAGGACTGAAAAGGATAAAATGAGCCACTTTTTGCACGCTGTGTCATTAAAGCAGAAGAAGGACTTTTTTTCCATCAAGAAGACGTTGCATTCTCTAACAAGTTAAGTTACAACATGTTTGGCAGCTCATACAATCTGAAATAGGATCCATTAAAAATATTCCTTTTTTTTTTTTTTTTTTTCCAGCACATCTTACACAATACAGTGCAAGAATGAGGCTTGCTGAGTCCTGTGGTGGTAAAAGGTTACACAACTTTAAACCTTTGTTTTTTTTTTTTTCCTTGTCAGCGTTTCACTAAGACAGAGCAGGCAGTTCTGGTGGCTTATTATCTGTTCTGCAATCCCAGGAAATATCATTTGAGCATGTTAACCATATGTTCATATTATATAAAGGCTATTGACTCAAGTTGCCCGTGGGCTAGTGTCACAATTTACTGTACAACCACCGTTTTGACAAAACCGCCTCACACAGCATATCAGACCGATTGTATGAAGTTTTACCAAGTACACACCTCATAAGTTCACGACCTCATATAGTGACTTAAGCCTTGAATTAAAATATTATAGAGATTCATTTGAGGTCTTTTAATATGGCAAAAATCATGCTATTTCACTTGGCTTGCCACTTTCTCCACGTGGTAAATGAGTGACTCTCACTAAAACCCTGGTCACACCATTAATTCTGTGTACAGTTGCCTGGAAACAGTGGGCGGCTCATCTTGCCTGCACGCTCAGCCTAAGCCATATGGTGGCCCTTTTCACCCTCAGGACCACACACTGTGCATACATGTATACATGTTAGCGTTGTTGGGTCCGGTTAGCAACAAACTCCATCGATGTCATGTTCAACCTGTTTGAGTTGTACAAGGCCGCGCATAATGATGCAGTACACATTCTGTATTTTTACTGTGCAATATGGTGATTAAACGCATTGTGAGAGCTTCAGAAAGTTTCAGTGAATGAACTAACTCTGGACTGATGGATGTTCATGAGTATATGTGTAACTATTTAAATCTGAAACCCACAGTGTCTTTTGATATATTGTTATGGTATCCATGGAAACTCTCTCCAACCAGAGAAATGTTGAAAGTATCAAATGCCTTGCTGGGTTGCACCTGACCTGGTTGTCAATAAATGTATTTAGTTACCTGTTACCTGTTTGGCTGATGACATTTTCACTCTGTCAGACATGAGATGCGCCACCATTTTTGCTGTAGTTCGGCATTATGGAGAGACAACATGCAGAAGCTCATGGATTTCTGCTTAAACACCTCCTGTTTCACAAAATCAATGTGGTGAAACAGGAGTCAGGTGTAGCTGACAAGGCAAAAACGCTTCTATATGGCTTCAGGTTCACTATTTTTCAATTATCAACAAGGCTTGTCAAGAGCAAAAGATAACTACTGTCAGCCAGCTGTTTACTGATGAACCACAAGAAAACAAAAGCAGCCTTTCCAAGAGCATGTTCCTTGTAGATTCACAGACCTTGGAGCACGCAACTGTTGCACCAGCACTGCAACAACACCAATCCATGAGTCCAGAGACGCTCTATCTACTCTATCTAAGTGTGGAAACTCAATCTTCAAAGGATCAGCCTTTGGGTAACATAAAGATTGGAGCTCTTGCTTAACACCAAACCTGAACCTAACCAAAGCTGTTTGCCTTTTTGTGTGATAAACAGATGAATATGATATTTCCACCTTGTTCTACTATCACATAATCCAATTTGGAAGTTTGTGACCCACATATAATTGGTTTCTGCATTCATTCTCATTTCAGGTAAGTTTGTGATGCTGTGTAGAAACATGACTAAAAAGAGGACCTCGTGGCGCAACGGTAGCGCGTCTGACTCCAGATCAGAAGGTTGCGTGTTCAAATCACGTCGGGGTCAAGTGATATTTATTGGGGGCGCACCGGTGGCTCACCAACAAAGAGCATGCACCAGGGTTTAGTCCTGATCACAGCGACCACGGTTTAAATCTGACCTCATTCATTTGCTGCATGTCATCCCCTCTCTCCCCCCTGCTGTGTCCATCCCCACTGTAACTGTCAAATAAAGCAGAAAATGCCCAAAAAATAATCTATTAAAAAAATACATATTAGTTTACGTTGCATATGACTTTGAACTATACAAAAAACTGGTGATGTTTAAAATTAACCAGCTTTACTGACCCTCTTGTTCGCACTGCCTTCCCTTCCCCTTGCCCTGTGCAGTAACACCAACGCCCCCTGATGCTGATTGGATGGAATAGTCCCGGTCTGAGCCACTGTGTTTGTTTCCCATTTACAGAGCCAGGGCTGTGTAATAACCCTGGACGGCTAGTGCACTGTGAACAAATATTCATTGAAATCGCTGATTTCAAATATCAACAGAATCGCCGACTCCATCTTTAAGTATAAATTTTGGACATTCACATATGCAGGCTATGCAGGCTAAACTTTTCTTAAATGTTTCTTTTGGATTTCCAGCATCAGTAGTCAAGAGCCATTATCTGTTTAAAAACATTTGCTCTGGAGCGAATCAAAACTGCATAATTAATTTTTCTGCTAAATGTGGCCAGATGGTATTCATGTCAAGATCCGCAGGAGTCAGTCTTGTTGTTCAGAACGCACGAGGGGGAAATCTGCCTCAAGTGTCGTCTGTCAGACAGCAGTAAAGGTTTTCTGACACAAAGCCCATCCCTCTCTCTCACTCTACACTAAACTTCCTCTCCTGACAGAACGTCTGACAGAAAGTACTTGAGGCAAACTTCTCCTGGTGCCGTTCAGAGCTTCACATTATAGAGCCAACGTAGAAATGAATGAATGACTGTCACTACGGCTTTGCATAGAAAATTGGACTTGGGACTTGGCCCTTAAAGCATACTGTAGTTTGATTAGGCATGTAATGCAAAGACTAAAAGAACCTGTGTTTTGAGTTACAATGGAATAAGAAGGACTGACTTTCCTGATAAAGTCCTATCTACCATACATAAATATCTATATACCAAGAGCTGATACAGTCATAAGTAATAACACTGAGCAAATTTAAAGGCCCTGTCAAGAATTGCTAAAACATACTTGAATTAATATGTGAGTAATCCCAGTAAATAGTTAATATATTTGAATCACACCAACCTGCCAACATCCCAAAATATTTTTTTTAGCTTTCTTAAGAAATTTGACTCACATACCGTATTGACCCGAATAAAAGACGACCCTGATTTTAAGACGACCCCTCTTTTTCAAGACCCTTTTTTGGAAAAATACTTTTTATATGGACATTCTGCCAGGAGCGGACTTACTATTAGGCAAAACTAGGCGGTGGCCTAGGGCCCCAAGTTCCTGAGGGCCCCATAAAACTCCTCATACACTTATGGTTAATACAGTTATTACTTATTTGCGCACATTAATTATGTTTTTGATTAAAATACTTTTGCTAAAATGCCAGCAGAATGCTTATCGTATTATGTGTGTCTCGGGGCCCCTGTTTTGTGTGTTGTCCTCTCATCTCAGAGGGCCCCATGCCTGCCTTTGCCTTGGGCCCCAAATTTCTTAAATCCGCCACTGCATTCTGCAACACCAGCCCATGCTAGCTTTAAACTCAGTGCGGGGTATGTTGAGCTCTGTGGCAACTTCAAGTGCTTTTTGCTGCATCACAGCCCTCGTAAGGGGCAGTCCTTCACTACGTTTCTCATTCACAAAATTGCACACCCTCCTGTCAATCTCATTGAATCGACCAGTTTGTGGACCACGAAAAGCCCTTCTCTGGCTGTGGGCATTTTTTTTTTTTTTAGCTCTTCTTTCTGAGACCGCCACCGTCTCACATTGCACTCAGAGCCAGGGTTAAGGGATGTTTATTTACCTTGACAGTTTCGGAGGTAACTTCAGAAAGCGTCCAACTGACAGCCGGAGCGGCATGTCAGCTGGCTGCCACATTCAACCGGGTAATCGCGCTTCGCATTAAACGATTTTGCGGAGGCAGGAGGAAAGTTGCATGATTTACTTTGTATCCACGTTCGCGCGCTGCGTGCGTGACCGTTCATGTGCTCGTGCATGAACGCCCGTACCGTGCTGGAGCACACCCCTTCCAACCGTGCCAGAGCGGGGGAAGTGTGCTGTATTCAAGCACGGAACATATGCAAGTACAATACATGTGTATTTGCTTAGACCCCCAATATAAGACGAGGGCGTTTTTTCAGGGCATTTTCAATGGAAAAAATATCGTCTTATATTCAGATCAATACGGTATTAGTTTGATAATGCTGCATTTCAGATGTCCAATTTTTACTCAATTTTATTTTGATATGAAAGCAAGATATTAGTATCATGTCACAACAACAACAATAAAAATTATACCACTACTCCAACTACTACTACTACTCCAATTACTACTATTACAATGTTACAAAGGGCTTCACAAGAAAAAAAAAAAAACAGATAATAAATATATAATACAACAATTAAAAAACAATAATCAGATGTAAAACAATAATAATACAATATGAAAAAAATGCATGGAAATATACATATATTTTTTAAGCCAACAAAAGGAGGCCAGAATAGGAGTTACAGTGGTCCCTCGTTAATTGCGGGAGTTACATTCTAAAAATAACCCGCAATAGGCGAAATCCGCAAAGTAGTCAGCTTTATTTTTTACAATTATTATAGATGTTTTAAGGCTGTAAAACCCCTCACTACACACTTTACACACCTTTTTCAGACAGGCATTAACATTTTCTCACTTTTCTCTCTTGTTTAAACACTCTCAAAGTTCAAACCTTCGTAGAAAAATAAGTCCAGTAAAAAAAAAAAAAGCATGCAAAATTGCACTAAAAAAAATCCGCGAAACTGCGAGGCCACGAAAGGTGAACCGCGTTATAGCGAGGGACAACTGTATATGATTTTGTTCACCTGAACTGGTCTTAATCCTAGCAGCAGCATTTTGAGCCAGTTGAAAGTGATGGAGGGAAGATTGAATGATACCTGTGTAGAGGTCATTACAGAAATCTAGACACAAAAACATAAAGGCATGAAAAACCATGTGTAAATCCTCAAAAGATAAGAAAGATCTGATTTTTTAAAAGTTAGTCAAATAAAACACCCAAATTTCTCACAGGTGGCCTAACGATTTATGACCGGGATCACAGATTGCAAGATATCTAACTGATAGAGCTGGGTGTGGCAAACGTGAGAATTTCCGTTTTGTCATCGTTACATTTGAGGAAGTTTTGAAAAGTGATAGCAAGTGATATCAGAAAGGCAGTTGGTATGTTGGGTTAGGCTGATATGAGCAATGGACTGGACTGGGACATATAACTGGGTGTCGTCAGCATAGCAATGACACTGTACATTATTCTTACTGCTGATGTTGGTAATTGTTGAGAGTGCAAAATTTCTTCCTCTTGAAAATTTCCTCAGCAGTCTCACCAAGGTGCAGCTGTGCATGAAGTCTCTGCAGGCATTTAATCTTGCCTGTTGTTGGGATAGTGCTTAAATAGCTCTTTAGTGCCAGAGCAACGATGAGCACTGAATGATTAATGATCAGTGCATGCCTTTATCATTATGAAAATGTAACAGCTTCCTTAGTATTTCGCTTAAAAGTACATTAAAGAAAATCCTTGAAATCCCAGTGTTTGTCTCTTGAATGTCATATGCGGCACTGCTCGACAAAATGACAAAAACCAACATTACAGACTCTCATTGCTACACTCATCACATCCATCCGGTCGTAATGTCTGCGGGTTTCTATGGAGAGGGAGGTGGCATTATGGGATATTAATATGCAGCAGGTCTGTGCACCAGCTGTTTTCCACCTGACACTGGCTCCACTCTACAATGATGACATCTGAATACACAAACTAGACATTCAGGCACATTGCTGGTCAAATGCAGCTTACCAAGCACAACTGCAATATTTAACATTTCAAAAGAGCACAAATTAGTTAATCGGCATTGTAATCAACAACAACTTTATCTAAACAGATGTTTAGAGATTGAAATAAAGGTTTTATATGAGGCCTTAGTATGAAACAATTGGGATGCAGTAGCTATCTGCGTTTGCTAGGTGCCAGAGAGCAGCAACCACTCTCCAGGCTGGTGTCAGCTTTATTGTCATTTATTGCCCAGGGCTGATCGCTTGTGCAAACACATACAGGGTGAATAACAAAGCTTTATGGCTGTCCATATTACGCTGATGATCTCAGACAATCTTGTCTGGCTTCCTGTTTCCAAGAAAGTGTTTTCCCATTTACACCATCAGGAAGCCGTTCTGGATGTTTGAGAGAAGGGCTCCGAGCCAGCGCCTACTGCGATTGTCAAAGTCCTTTTGTATCACAGCTCAGAGCAGTATCCAGGTGACCGCACTAACAGTAATATACTAGACCTGCTGCTGAACGCCTCAGACGTGAGCAAATATATTCTGCCATTGTCCTATCGATCTGGAAGCTGCAAATAGCCAAATATACAGACTCTCTTAGTATTTGCACAACCATGTGCACAGCAAACATACGTCTTTTGATTGTATGTTTAGAATTAGAGTTTTTGTCTAAGTTGCCATGGTTTATGAGGTGCATAGAATACCTTTAGAGAGTGCGTAAAATGCATTAATAATCTTGATAACGGACATTATTGGATTGTGAGTATGTGGCACTGCTCAGCAGGTGCTCTGTGTCTGTTGTGGATGGAAGTACAACAGAGGCCACAGTTTTGGATCACGGTGTTGTTCAGTTAACTGAGGACAAAACATTTTTAGTGATTTATCATAATTTGGAAAACAAGAACAGATTAGTGGGAATTCTCATTCAGAGCCACAGAGAAGGCCAGGTCAATCCTCACTGACCGTACTCATCCCTTGTTCAGTGAGTTCAGGTTTCTTCCATCTAGTCGGAGATATATTATGCCAAGATGTAAGACCGATTACTTAAAGGACTAATTTGTCTTGCTGCCACTGGCCTGTTGAATAACATTAAACTGATTTGTGTGTGGATTGACGTGTTGATCGCTGTCGATGATTGTATTTACAGCTGGCTGTGCAATAAATTGCCCCTCAGGGACTAATAAAGATTACTTTGACCTTTATTGTTTTCAAATAATTTAGTTTATTTACAGTGATAAAAAAAACAGGGATATAAATATGACAATATATTGCACATTTTTCTTCTTTCTCTTGTAAAAAATGCATTAAAAATACACAGCAGACGTGGACAAATAAATACAATAAATATTCAGACAGTAGCCTGTTCACAAACAGTGTAAAACATCGACAGAGAAATATTGCACATCACAACCACAACAGTTTGATTAATGGCCGAGAAAAGACCTTTCCTCACTTCTCCTGCCATTTTGCTTGATTGTCACTTAGCCTGTTCTGTCACACTTTTACAAAAGACTTTGCTTCTGTTTCTATCAAAGCTCCATCAGCATTTTCACAGCTGTCCACTTAAGGCATCTCTATCCCACTCTCCTGCTTTGAGTTATACTCTATTTCTCCATCTCTTCCTCCTTCTCTCAAAGGAGATGGCCTCTGCACCACACTCCCATACACCGCCCGCTGCCATCTTGATGCGCTCTCGGGCTGCGCCTGGGTCCGGCTTCATGATGCAGCACTTCACGCAATGCCTTTTTCTTGCCTTCTCAACCCTTGAGGCGACCACAAACAATCCCCCATCATCCTACTCAGAGATTTCACGCCTTCTTCTCCTGCTGTGGCTGCTTGGTGGACTTAGCACTGGCTTGGCAGACTAGATCCCTGTATGCCGGGGAGCGTAGGAAGCGAGGATAGCAGTCTTTGGCCATCAGCATGTAGATTCTGTGCTGGGCAAGGTCAAAACAGGAGGTTGAGGGGGCCAGCATGTTGGCTTTGGTGATGTCACGAGTTTCGTGGTCAATGTTGACCTGCAGAGAGAGATAAAACAGAGAAAACCAGTTTAGCCTCAATTTATTATCCACTATGCAGAGGGTCGTGACTACAAGGGACAATGCATATGTGGGTGTGATGCTGGTAATCAGTGCCTTAGTACAGGAGAAATCCTGCACAACAATACTGTGCATGATGTTACCAAAATGGCAATGCTCATAGATTTGAATTTGATTTAAATTCAGGAAATAACTGGTGTAAAAGGTTCAGTGTTTCCTTACCTCTCGGGGCGCCTCGCTGCTGATGAATTCGTCATAGATCTTCTGGGCTTTAGCAGGCAGCTTGGAGGCAGACTTGATACCTCGGTATTCCTCACAGGCAAAGTAGAAAGCGATGTTTTCCTCGCTGAACTCAGACACCAGGAAAGCTGTGAAGGCACATAATCCATCTGTGGAGACACAGAGAGAGAGAGAGAAAGAGAGGGATTAATTATAGTACACAATGTGCTAGCAGGGACTGGCTGTGTTTGCACAGTATATACATGCTGGCATTTGTGCATGTGTTCAAGGCAAAATTATGAAAATCTAAATATTTACTTACATTTACTTGACAGGAGTTTTTCGAAAGACTCTTTCCACCTCAGGCATTCCTCTGGGGTTGGTCTAAAAACAGACACAGTGCGATCAGATTTTACCTTGAATTTCAGTGAAAACTGTGCTTGGAAAGCAATTTAGAGCATTGACATTTTTATAACATATATATGTGTATAAGACTGGTAATATTCTTGAGGCTTACCTATTTTTCCCTATTTTGCAGCAAGGTAAACTCCAATCAGGTCTCTGCAAAATGCTCCCCAGCCTTGCTTTGAGTTCCTTTGCCCTGGGAGAAAAAAAGAAAACAGGTCACATAAATCTGGCATAGGACCTTGACAAACCCTTTCGCTGCAAGATAAAATTAGCATGCATCGGGTTGTAGAGTCTAAATTTAGCATTGGGTAAAAGTTACATTCTCTTTCACTTTCTCAAATTCTCAAAGACAAAATAAGAGTGCCTCGATATCCTGTAATCCAAGTCCCATGCCTCAGCATCAACATGTGGGTATTTGCATGAAGCTTCATGTACCTTTCCAAGCAGGAGTTAGGCAGTGATGCTAGTCCTTTGCACATAGCAGCAGGTGAGAGCTGGTAGCCCGGTGGTTTCGGTGGGGTGGTGGTTATATATCCGTAAGGCAACGACTAGTCGGGAACGAGATCAGCAGTGTGTCTGCAATGAGGCAGAACAGGGACTATATACTCCACCTCTGAAGGATCATCAGCCCTTTGAGCCAATCACAGCTGAGGGGGAGTGAGAGCGAGAGAGAGAGAGAGAGGGAGAGAGAGAGATGATGAAGTCGGAAAAGGGGAGAGTGTGTGCAAGGACAAGGCTGGGAAATTACTGTCAAATGATAAAAGCCAGTGATATTTTCCTGTATGTTCTTTCTAAGTGTCCCTGAAATCACGTCAAAACAAACATTTTAGGCTCGCTTCCATCCTCCGCCCTTAAAACACATTATTCATGCATGAAAAAGACAAAACAGAGCTCATTCGGTCTCACCCAGTGTGTGTGTGTGCACGCACGTGTGTAAGCTGTGTCTGTTGCATGTGACAAGTTGTGTGTGTGTGTGTGTAATATAACCAACACAGTGACATCAAGCCTACAACAACATCCTGTGTTGTACAATCCCATCACGATGGCTCCTTTGTCTCCAGTTCATGACCCTGATTTATACACACAAAGAGCAGATAATTGGAGAAATAAGCCCGGCGATAAAGCAGCTCTCAGGTGGTAAACACAATTACACTCAACCTCTTTATCAGTCTGATAAAGGCGTGTTATTCATTCCAGGGAATGATTCGGGGAAGGAAACGTGGTATTCACCGTGCTTAATTATATTAAACAGATTGGATGCGAGGCCAGTTACTAGAAGCAATAAAGTTGCGGTGTTACTGTCGACCATATGGTGAACTGCTCGGCCTCCTGCGGTTACACTGCTGTGCTGCAGTGGTCACTTATTTATGATTGGGAGTGTCTCCAGTGGGTGGGGAGTTTTTGGCGGAGTATGTGCTGGAAAGTGATTTTTTAAAAGCCAGAAATCTCAGTCTGAGAATTTCTCAAGCTTTTTTGGTATCGATCCACAACCCAAACAACAACCCAAAAATGATGTGGTAGTCATTGTTAAAATCTTGCTTTTCTTAACACAAGTGGAAAAAAAAAAATCTGCCAGTGGGATAATTCCACTTATTTCTCATGCTTATCAACTTATTCCCAGAGTTTCCTTGACTAAAGTGTATTTATACTTGTTCCCAGAAAGAGAAACAAGTGAAACGGTGTTGGAACCAAGTGGAAACAAGATTTCTATCAATATACAGTGTGTTTTCTGGTATAAGGGAGGAAAATGAGGGTGAAGGAAATTACTGAGTTCAACATGGGCACCTTCAGCTGCCAACAAAAAGATTCAAAATCTTCACTGCTACACAAGAACTAGAACCAATGCACTAACCGAGGCTTGAAATGACTCCAACCACCATTTCAAAAAATAACAGAGGAAACGTTGTTCTGCACCCACCGTGTTTCATAAGACTATCGCCAGGGGCATTTCAAAGCACTCTGGTGGACGTCCAGTCGGATAAGTGCAGCCCTACAGGCCAGTGATAGGTGAAATCAATACTATTAATCACAGCTGAGCAGTTCCTCTTACATAAGTGCAAGTCTGACCTCACATTTCAGCATTTTCATGAAGAAATGGAATGAAAACAAGTAGCAATTGTCACTGTGAGTTGAATAAGAAACTGCGATTCATGAGGAATTATACAACGCATGGGGAAACTGATCAAGGGAGATTTTTAATCAGTTCATTTCAAACTGAAGAAAAGAGCAAAAATAGATTCATTCAGCAAGAAGTCAGTGAACATTTGTCCCCTTCTGAGTGTAAAAAAATAAATAAAATAAATATAAAACAGGAGCAGCAAAAAGTAACACAACAGAAATTTGGCCTAAATGTTATTTTAGACCTAGTTTTGGCATTGCATCATGACCTTAATCGCCGGATAATCATTAAAATTACATCACATCCTTTAAAAGATTTGCATGCACACATTTTAGGCCACTGGCTGGTTAATGCTGCACAGGCAGTAAATTATAGATTTGATATTGGGACCTGAAGGAATCATTAGGAGCTATACTGAAAAAAAATCCACTTAAATACAGGGGGTTTTCCAATACTGATCTGTATAGATCCAACACTTTTGCGTCAGACAAATAACTGTGCCAATTAGCTCTGTGTTAAAGGGACAGTACACCCAGAACACAAAAAGATATTTTCACACACAAAATTCTTCATGCCTATAGGCTGTGGATTATGTCGGTATTTCATGTCATTGTTTTTTTAATGAGCTGTTGCTGTTGAGTTTTTCCCAGGTAAATCTTTGAGCTCCATAAAGAAAAAAAAAAAAAACATGGGAGATTGCAGCATAGGTTACACAAGGGATGAGCGGTTTTATATTTTGGATGAACTTGGGTGATGTTTCTTTAAAGAGAGAGCTGGAAAGGCAACAAAGGCTTTCTCTTATTCTGCACCCTGGTCATAACCCTCAAAACACACTCCAGCTTCATGGTTTTGTCTCCCAGGACAGTTCAAAGCTTTGATGAGAAAAAAAAAGAACAAAAAACTGTGAAACTGAAGAGTGCAATGGTCATTCCTTAGCTGGATTTATCTGTTGTCTCTTGCCTGTTTTTAACATGCTTTATTTTTAATTATCCCTCATCTGCTTTTGTCATCCCCTGCTTTATTATTTTTGTAAGCTTGTGATGGTGTGCTATCTTGGCCAGGTCTCCCTCGAAAAGAGATTTTTACTTTGTGTGTATTAAAGGTAAAACAAAATTAAAATATAAATCAAATTAAATGAACCTTGAGGCAGTACAGTGTGGATACAAGGATAATATTCATCAAATAAATGCAAATTGATATTAAATCTCTTTATTTGGACACCTAATGGCATCTGTGATACACCAACCAACATTAAGTGTGTGAGCTAGCGGTGCCGATGAGGAGGGGCGTTGTGTGATAATGTATACGGCTCTGACTAAGGCGAAAGACACCGGGGTTACCTAACCTGTCCAGAATTGCCGTGCTCAGGAGGATTTAATTGTACCTTTTATTATGAGGAAATAAAAAGGCCTGTGGTGGCGACCCACTCGTCAGCTAATGCACACTCACACACTCGGCGATGTGATGTCAGCACACACCTGCGCCTCCATCGGTCCAGATGACAAAGGACAGCGGAAGGCAGAGAATAAAAGAGTGCACAGAAACAAAATGAAGTTGTGTTGTGTAATGCGTGCGGCAGAAGAAAGAGGTTACCGGAAGCTGGGGAATCACTGTCCTTGAGGCTGGCTGATGTAAGAGAAGCACACCTACACACCTACACACACACACATGCTCACAGATGCACACACCTGCACACAAAAACACAAATTATGCGAGAGCAATCACAATTGGCATTGATGTCTCGCTGTTATGTTCCCCATCATCGCACTGCAGTGCAAGAAAATTGTTCCTCATTTCGTTTATTCATTAGTCACACCACACTAGAACATATTTAAAAGCTGTAATTGGGTCAAGTGGTCTCCAATCTGTAGACCATGATATGATAGGCGACACAATACACAGATTTTAGTGCCATTTTAGTACCATTCAACATAGTTAACCCTTTGAACACCACAACACACAGAACAACAATGACTCACATTTATGCTTCTTTTTAATGTTGGGATGAATGATTTCTCTATGAGTGATTTCTCCTATAGCACAGTGTGTTTTTTTTTTTTTACTATTTCCTAGTGCTAATCCTTTATTTTTCTTTGTAAAATAATTTCAAAAGAAAGCTTGTTTGTTGATTCTTCTTCTGGTCTTGAAGCCGGTGTGTGGTCTGTCCCAGCAGGGGTGCTTATATCGCTCTTTTGTTTGATGCTTTATTACATATCCTTCACACCAAAGCGCTGAAGTGACAACATTTAAATATCAACTTTGTGCAAATAAAACAGCCTGGCATTAAAACATCTGATGCTGGAGCCCCACATGCCTCCAAGAACTGCTTCGTGGTTAGAATTATAAAACAAAAACAGAGGGATGTAATGACTTCAGATGGTGGAACGAGATGTGGCTTAAAGTATCTCCAAAATTCTGTCTTGCAAATTGTGAAAAATCACAATCCTCATCTTGGATTTGAGAAACAGAGGGCTGGCTTGTATCATCTGCTATTCCTGAGGAAACGAGCCCTGGCAGATGAGGCAGACCACACACAGGAAGGGCTGCACCCGTGACTGATGCTTTGCTGAACAAATGCAGGCGTTTAGAATTGGATTGTCATGCCAAGCTTCACAAAAAAACCCAACCTGCCACACTGTAGTGCAAAATAAATGTGTATTTGTAACAAAATTCTTCTCTGATGAACTGCGGCAAACTCTCACTAATTCTGTAGCTCCAGCCTCATGAGCCAGACCAGTGTTGCCAGTTTATCTCCTGGCCTCCTTCCCTGATGTGACGAACAGGATGCAATACCTGATCTGCCTCCTGCACTCTACCAAGCACATTTTCTAGTTTTTTTTTTTTTTTTTTTGGTAGGCTTGAATCTTCATGGTTTCTGTACATCATACCAAGAAAATCTGAATCGGATTAATGTGAGTGGAATCACATCCAAATGCTCAATATTGCTATGAACTCACAGGGAAACTATATTGTCAGAAAAAGTGATGTAACATTGTTTATTGGCTAACATATTGCTGTGCCTACACAGTGTGACTTCTTGTTCCGCTTGGTTTGAACATTTGAATAATGCAAAGCAGAAACGCCCCCGAGTGAAGCCGCTGTCGGGGACGGGGAGGCCAGGTGACTCTCACCGTGTGATCGACTCACTGCTCACCCGGCTTGCAACACTGTTGTACCTACGAATAATATTATAGAATCACGTTATGTGTAGATTATTCTCATGTGTAGAGCAGATCATTCTCAAATGGATTCTGATGGCACTCTGGCAGCTATAGATGTTAGAAAAAAAAATTCTATATGTTTCTCTCTTTATTTACTCTTTGTGTCCTCAGGTTCATTTTTTCAATAATTTGCAGAATCGATAGATGGATTGATTGTAGCACAAAAGAGTGCTTCAGTCAAACCTTAATGACCAAAGTTGAGTTTAAATTAAGTTTCAAATATACCTCTTTACATATTGGAGCATGTGATGTAGCATAATCAACAAAATAACTTGCTCCAGTGTATTTCATCATAGCTCTTAACATAATAACTGACTTGAATTAAATCAACATTAAATAAACCTTACATTTAATTGCATAAGCAACAAGTGACACAATTATTTCCATCAATTAATTAACCAGTCTTCTTTGCCTTAATTAACAAACAAGCGGGCTCCATGTATGATATGCTGTAAAGCCTGCGCACAATTTTATCATGAATGTTTTATATTTTAGTGAAGAACAACAGTAAATAAATGTACCACGGCGAGTCCTGATATACCAGAATTGACATTTACCTGTACGAGACAGTTTCAAATGAAAGGTCATCTCTATTCTTGCTTGTCTCATCACCGCTGGGACAGAATCAAGGCTGAGGCCAGTTCAGGACGGCCACGTCTTCGGGTCTCGCTTCACCTCAACCTGCACCAGGTATGCACAATGTCGCTTGCGCAATTTGCATTTGGACTAGGCCGATTTACCTTACAGTACCTTAAAAAAATGAGGTCTTTTTTCATCGTGGGCTGTCCATCTCAAGCTTGTTGTAGACCTTTCAGAGCCCAGTTCCATTTCAGCTCAGCTGTAATGGAGAGAGAGCTCATCTTTAGCTCAGCACGCAACTTTGACAATCTGCCTCTGCTGTGAAGAAGAGAAGAAGGGATTGGGATGATGGATTTAGCCTCTCCTGGGGAGACGGTGTTATGGTGCCCTCCTTTGGGTATTGTCACCAAGGAGAAAATGACAGATAAATCAGATCAGGTCCTAGATACTTTACCCTCACCCCAAACTGGGAAACAGGAGAGCAACCAAGGACAAAAAGACCACCAGCAGGTGATAATAATATGTTATCTGGTGGCTAATCAGGCCTTGATGGCAACATATTATTCAGCCATTGGTTCTTTCTAGGTCAAGAGCTTCCATTAGCATAAAATGTGGGACAAGGAGTGGGGGGAATTACTTTAAGCTGCAACAAATGATCAGCAATAATAAGCATTTTAAGAACCAGACTTGCAATTTAGTATCATCTTACAGTTACAATACCTGTACCAGCTGCGGGAAATCTGGGTCAAAGAAGTCAATGAGTCCATCGAGCAAAAGAGGTGCACTTGAGCAAAACACTTCAGATGCTCCAGTTGTGCCACATTACGAAACTGCGGCTGATATATGAAGACCCTCACTGTAAATGTAGTTTTTTCAGCATTTGAGCCAGGGTTTGCAGTAAAAATGTTCTTCGTCAGTCCTGCCTGGGTATTGTCAGATAAGTCAGAGTCAAAAAGTCTGAAATCGATTATTTACGACCAATGCACAGGGACTTGGTTCATCTTTTCTCTCTGGTTTGGTATGCAGGAGACATACAAGAAATTGTCCAGTGGTTCCAGTTCTTTTTCATGCAAACAACCCTGGACGGTGGTGTGCACACTATGCATAACCATTTCTACATGAAAGCATACAGTAAATCAGCTGTTGGACTTGTATTAATAATAATAATGCTCCACAGTTTGAAATGTGCACACTAGAGCCCTGACCCACTCAGCTGACTGCTGGCTGCTGATCCTTGTTTGGCCGCTGTTGAGCATCTGTGACCGATGACTGTTTGTAATTTTTGTGGTGTGTGTGTGTGTCCTGTACTGTTGGCACTCACCAGGCCTCATCAGCTGATTTAGCATATTGAATCAGTGGTGGAGGCCTTTGGGAAACCGTGGAAGGCCAACAGTCTGCATGGTGCTATTTTAGATCCCATGAAAGCTCTGGGCAACATGTGCCCACAAGCTCTGTGACTGGTCATAAGATTTGTTTGCCCATTTGATAAAACAGTCTTGGAGTCCTCAACAGCCATGAGCCTAACCTTAACCATGTGGGAACATCTTGCCCAGAACTAACAGTAATGCGGCCGCAGTTTTTTTCCTGACCAAAGTGAATCAGGTATGAAAAGAAAAGCTGAAATGAGCTGGGACACCGGGGACTGAAAATGCCAGCACCAGTTGCAATTACTCAGCAGAAATCTCTACAATTTCCATCTGAAAAGATTCAGAAGGCAAACACTGGTTTATTTCTTGAACTTTCCATGATTCTCAGGTTTACGGTTTGATTTTTTGGAATTACAAGTAAAGACCTCCTGGCGCACAGCACGCTGCAAGTCGGCTGTCAGCTGTAGTCTTTGAGTTCATGGAAACTTTTACCGTGGCATCATGAGGAACCAAAGCGAACAGATCATCAGTCTCAGTCACTGTGAGGTTCAATTGGTGTCTCCCTAGTCTTAGATACTGTAGAAAAAATTAACAGCCCCTCATCTGACTACCTTCCCAATTTTTGTCCGAACTGTCATATGTGCAAACTTGCAATGTGATGCCAAACTATTGTTGCATGACGTGTGCAACCTGATTATTGAGCTGTAAATACAAATATGGACATATGTGGCTGTAGCCTTGGTTTGAATAGGCAAAGATGTGATGAAGATGTGGTGAAAGCAATCATATCTGTGTGCACAGTGTGTTTGCCTCTGCCTGCCTTCCTGTCTGTCTGTCTATTGGTTTGTGTACAAGAAAAAGGGAAAATGAAATAAAAAACAACAACAACAAAAACCCCTTTCAGTTTCAGGTCAATGCCACAGGAAGTGTCTGTAATGTTTCCCGGCATCTCCTCTGCTCTGTTTGTTTGTTTATTTCTGAAGGTCCCTCGAAGCGGTGACTCACCAAGAGCAGAAAGGAAAAGCAGAAAGCCTTTTAAATAAATAAATGAAAACATCAAATGTGAGAATCTTGCCCGTGGATCTGTTCTAAATACAACTCAAATGATTCAGGATGAATGATTAATTTAACTTAGCTTGGTAGTAGCATTTCTATTTCTTGATTTTGTTCATGTGTATCACGAGCCAAGCAGTTTATAGGCTTCATACCTAAAAATAATCATTTACCTATGCTGGATGTTCCCTCCTGCTCTGTAAAGCATCAAGCAAGACTTTGATTTATCAAAGAAGACTTTGATTTATTACCAAATGCAGTCAGAACATACAGAACATACTGACTATGTGTACATTTCTGTGGAAACTGTATGAGTACCTCAGTGTTATGTAAAATCATACTTAAAGAAACTTGAAACACAGTGCTGGGCTTTGTGCTTGAAAAGAGTCGTGTTCTTTTTATGTGAACCTCTCAGCATTTGTCAAGTGGTCCCGTTTGCTCTCTGGGGGAGTGTGTCTGGCAGTGTGGATGTAAGAGCCTCAGGTTGCTCATCTGTCTGATAGTCCTCAGGGGAGGAGAGAAGCAGGCTGCCTTGGGCCCGGCCAGATGCTCACTGTGGCTGTTAAACAATAACCGCTGGAGTGTGTCCCCCCTGGGTGACACCATGTACCGTCTCCAGTCCCTCGAGGCGGCTCTCGCAGAGGTCAGGCAAGCCTGCAATATGCAAAGTGTCCTGAGATTTAAAGTGATAATCCGTAAAATCCTCTCTTTTTTTTCTCCCCATCTTTCATGCTACAGTAAGCGCTCGTTGCTGTGGCATTTCCGAGCTGCTCTCCCGGGAGACCATCTGTCAATCAAAGTGTTTCCAGAGCTGCCACAGCTTCTTCTGTGCATTTTCTGCTCATGGAGTTTGAGTTTCTGTAAGTGGCGCTCTTTTCATTGTCTTCTCATACAAACAACCCGGCTCTTCTTCTGTATAACAAACTGCAAATGTAAATGCATCACTTCTTGGGTGCCAAAGGATTTTTCCTGGAAAACAAACCGAAATCGAGTGAAAAACACCACGTTAGGAGGCAGGCCTTTGAAGTTTCTCATTAGTTTTCTTTAGTTATTAGCTAACAGTTCATGTTAACCATGACCTTTTCCAAACCATAACCATGTAGTTTAGATGGCTAATGAGCTATTGTTCACACTTGTGTGAACGTTAACAGTCACGTGACGTTCATGCAGAAGCCACCACATTGGTTATGAGTCTAAATGTTGATGTGCAACATATTTTTGGTCCAGAAATGTTGACATTTTAACATATTCGTTCCTTTGCAAAAACTTTTGTCTGCCGTCTGGGTGTGCACATGTAAAACTTTGACAGAACTGGCCAATGTGTTATATCAACATCAATGAGAAAGAAAGAGATGCAAAAATAACTACTCATAGTTGTTTTATTGTATATTTTATGAAACTACATCAGCTTTACAAAATAAAACACATCTATTGCCTCTATTATCTATCTGTTGCTGTTCTTTGTCAGTCACTTGTAGTTACAACGATTTCTGCCCCGTCTGTGAAGGCTGAAAAGTTTCTTGACTTGACTGTTATGTGACAGACACTTTTACTGGGCTAAACTTTTGTTATTGATTTTGAAATCCACTTGTCCAGATTTGCTTTTCCTGTATGCTCGAAACACAAACACTGAATACTGTGCAGCTGAGTTCATGGGGGAGCTAATGATGCCACACTTCACTGTCAGTTCATGTTCACCGACTTAATTTGTGTTTATGTGTCTGCATAATGTTGTGTGTGTGTGTGTCTGTGTCCATTTGTGTGTGTGTGTGTGTGTGTGTGTGTGTGTGTGAAGTGTAGATAGTTGGGGGAGGGGGGACTATCAGGCTCTAATAAAAACTGATTTCACAGCCATGAATAAAACACAACTTGAGCTTCACTAAGAGGCCAATTCATTGATCCCTGCTCCCCTGTGATGCTCACTCCAATAAAACCATTAGCAGCAGTTAAATGCCTGTGAGATGTAGGTGGTCCTTCACCAGCGGAGCGTGGACCGGGGAAGTCACTGATTAACTTGACACTGAATGGCTTTGTTTATCTCCTGTGCCCCAGTGGGAGGCTTGCGAAACGCCAGGCTCAGACAACATCAGGACTGATATTTGACTCTCGTCAACATCACACAGACACAGTATGAATGTTCCTGCTGCCTTGGAGATCATAACAAACAATAAGTAATGTCAATATCTGGGAGCGGCAGGTACTGTTATTCTCAGAGACTGTTGTTTGTGACTGAAAATGAGAAGTGATGCATAACATGGCCCAATTCTCATGGGAATATAAGTTTGATACAGACTAGGAGTCAAGTTACATAGAAAATGTTTTATTAAAGTGGTGTTAATACTGGTTTTGGCAAATTGGATTGATATAAACCTGTTCAATCCAGTTGCATTGGGGGGTTTGTCATTGCAAATGCATGCTGTGCAGCTGAATTCTGTTCAAACCTACCCAACTTTATTTAAAACTCTAGTGGAGATCCCAGTTTTTCCAAAAATACCAAATATGTCCTGCTGACTTGCAAGGAAATGTGTTTAAAATGGTGCACAAGACATTTACATCTGTAGATGCAATTTCATCTGTAGATATTTTCTATTTGATGTAATGGTGCAGTCATAAAAATAATGGCGTTTTTATTTTGAATATATTACTCAATACAAGCATGATGTAGCCTTTTGCCACCAACCAATACAGAATGTCGCTGTCATACGGGTAACATAACAGGAACGTTTTGAGTTTAAGAGGTAAAAATAAATCAGATTGAACTGTAGTAAAATAAATAAACTGCACTGGATTGCACTGAGATGAACTGAACTGAGAGATACTTAGAGGCTATAAGCAAAAATAGTCATTTTGCAAGATTTGTCTGCATAAAAAGCCAGTGGAACAAATGGTTCCCAGTGGGTCAGAGTATAGAAAATGTGCGACACCATATAATGAACAAACTAAGTCATTTATCAATAGTGCTAGCAAATGCAAGCACCTGAAAGCAATAAATGCGCAGAAATATATATTCCTGGTTTGGCTGCAATGTTTCTCAAGCTTGGCTCGCTCCCTGAGGCTGCATACGATTTCCCACTTTTCTATTTCATGCATCATTTCCTGAAATATATATTAATATCCTTTCCCTTTTTGATGTAGCGGATGAGTGAGCTTCTTTGAAAATGCTTAAAATACAGTTTGTATCAAGATTTATGCAGTGGTGTCCAAGTAAGTGCAGTTTTTATTTTCATCAAGGCTGCTGTTGTAACAAAGGGACAATCCTCTTTTTTTGTTTTTCTCCCTGTGCTGCTGTTGTTTGTCTCTGAGTTGAGCAGGAGGAGTAATCAGCTGTCCTACCCATCCTCCAGCTGATCCATATTCATGGCAGTAATGCACCACGGGTATCGTGTTTACTATTGATGAAGAGACCAGAGGGAGAGAGAGGCAGAGAGATGGAGACAGAGGGTGAAAGAGAGAAGGACAGGAACAGAGCAGAACAGAGCAGAATAGAACAATATATCAATAGTGAACCTCGCAGCACCTTATCTGCTTTCATGTGAAAAGCTTGTTCTTCAATATTGTTGGGTTTTCACAGCCTGCTCCTCTATGGATTGGGGGAGTTCTCCAACCCCTTTTGCTTATGAAACTCTTTGAAAACAAACTGGATAAAGTCCAAAACTGCATGCTGGCCAAGCTACAAACAAGGCTGTTTCTCCTCACGCGATTTGCACAGGACAGTGAAAATACACTACACAGATTCAATAGCCCGATTGCGTAATCCTTTTTATTTGTAAAGTAGCGTATGTGCCATCTAAAGGCTCAGTCATACTCCCTTTACATATGAAAATTGATAAGCCCAGTTGAAACATTGTAAACATCTCTGCCCACATGCGTTCTTTACGTTGGCATGGATGTTAAGTGACAAATCCACTAGAGGGCAGCCCAGAAGCAAGAGTGTCTGACAAAATAAGCGTTGCGATGGTGGAGGAGGTCTTAATGATGGACCTGCTACAAAGATTCAGAAGTGAAGCCGGCGTTGTAGACAGCGTTTGTCTTTGAGGTCATTGAACACATCGTACCATCTCATTGATATTACCAATGAGAGAGACTGACTTCTTCGAGTTTCATTCAGAGACCGTTCTCTCTTGAACTATCGGCTACACTGCCCAGGCAATTTGCGCTGGTACTGCTCCATTTTATTTGTATCTGTAAGCTTCCTGAAAACTTGCAGAAAACAGGATGAAATGAACGTAGAGTACGGACAGAAGGCTCCATCCGTATCCATATCTGCACTTAACGATGAGCATAAATGAGCCTTCATTCTGACCGCCGTCACCCATTTAGTTTAGGAAGAACATTGAAGAACTAGGGCAACATCAGCACTGATAATTCATCCCCACATTAACAACATTATATTGCACTAAATTACACTGGTTTCGTAACAGCAGATGAGTAGCACCTTCACTTTGATTACACTTGGTTAGTTTAATCAGTGTCACTGTGAAATCTGTCTGTCAGCTCTGTTTTCTGTCCGCTGGCCCAGATTGGTGAGTGTTGTGTCTACTGATCCACAATGCTGTCCCACATTCACCCACTCCTCATTCCCTTAGTGACTAACACATTGACAAAAACAAGGAAATTAATGGATGTGTAGTGTCGCGGTGGGCAACACCATCCCACCACTGCCCTAGATACTAGAAAGGCACAGTCCCTTGAGAGCAGTGCTGCAAGCAGGAGCGTGTGACGAGAGTGAATGAATGAATGTTTGATAGCTGCTCGGTGTTTAGTTGGGGTTTTTTTGTTTGCTTTTAAGCAAGATGTAGAACAGGGCTCTCCTATGGGAAGTAATGCACTTTTGTGAGTCATTCTGCCACTTATAAACCAAGCTCCAACATCTGACCTCAAAATTTAGATGTAAAGCTTTGAATGTAAAGCAAAGATTGGTGGTCTATTATATGAGGAGCAAGATACTAACTTTGTTGTTCTCCTGCCAATGTAAAATCAATTTCAATTGACTATTAATCTTTTTTGTTCCAGTTGCAACAGGATGCATCGCATACTTTGGCCTACGTCATATCCTCAACTCCTTGATGAAACTTCACAGAGGAAATGAAAAGGAAAGGAGAGATGTCTGTGACACTGAGAAGGAGAGTTTCTCTTCACAGCTTATCTTTTATGTGCATGTATGCATGCAATGCATGCACATATTTTTTCAATAGTGACTGTGACAATTTTTCATACCAAATGAGCACAGGCCTACATGGAGATAATCCATCTAATGGCGCCTAGAGACTGTGAGAGGTTATGGCAAGCCGCAGTGCCATAAGTGGGACATGGATCTACTAAACATGGGTATGACATCAAGTTTGATGTATGTAGACTGTAAACACACACCTGCTGAGCCTTATAGGTTATGATGCAAATTAATATACAAGAAAACATCATCAGCATACATCATCCATCTGCACCGCCGAAGTGGTGAACAGTGAAGCTAAGCGAGATTCGAGCCCTTGCAATAGTGATATTAATGTGTTTGGGCAAAAATCTCTTCCGGGCCATCTCTGAACGCAAGATCATGACAACGGCCATCTTTGAACCTCTCTGACAGTGTGATGTACATCTGCCGTTCTGGAGCCACGACCAAAGATGTCGTCATGTTTCTTCCATGTTGGCTATCTTTCGTCCTGGACTTCCCAAAATCGCACAATGTATACCTGGCTTAAGGTGTAGATTACACTCAAAATATATGGCTTTTGTCATTGGATAGTGTCAAGACACATACTGTATGTGGCTCCTGTAATTTCCAAATACTTTGTCTGTTTTATAGCCTGAAGCTGATAAGTGAACATCCAGTCATTTTCCTATGTCTCAACTCTAAGTCCAGTTGGAAACCACTTGCTCAGCTGTCTTGTGTGACTGATTTCCTCAGCATCACATCCATCCTGTCACTGTTTGGAGCGTGGCTAATAAATCAGCCTTGATGTTTTGGTGTCATGATTGGCCGAAACAGCTTCAAATCACGAAGATGGCAGAGAAGAGCCTGGATTTAGACTCTACAAAAGGGGTCATCCAGCACTAATGAAATTTGGATTCATTTGTTCATTATCTCCACTTAATTCATTTGTACCCATTCCTTACATGCTTGGGTAAAATCTCCTCTCCTAAAAAGGTATTCTGAAATGTTGTGATGAATTACCAAAGATTTGGGGCTTTCATTTTTTAGGATTTTTTGGATCTGATTTCATTAGCATTATACAGTGGCCTTGAAAACTGGGTCAATCCCTCTGCCGGATCAGTAGATGGATGTGTTATCATTGGTGTAATACGCCACAGGTGTTATGAGAAAGAGAACTGACAGTGCACAAAATATAGATGCAGTTTTATTTTTAATCTCAAAATCTAAGGGGAAAGTTACATTCATGTGGAACACAGTAACTAATCCATCGACGGTGATGTGCTATTCAGCCAGTTTTTGTTCTAGTTCATACAGTATAGCTTACACACATGCACTAAACAAAATATCTGTGGCTGAAAAAATCCAAGTTCCCCTAAAATGCTTTAAAAAATCATTTTAATCTGCTTATTGAAAGGAGCACAAACATTGAGGGAGTACACTTGTAATGTCACTTATTTTACGGCACCGACTAATAAACAAAGTATAGGCTTCACTTTTTTTTTTTTCCAACAATTGTAATAACATACAATTCCACTTGCAAAATCAATACATCTCTAATATAGTTGTTATGAGATTCAGAGAATTGCATCATGCTGGAATTTTGCACAAGACACTTTTCTACTTGAAACAGGCCCTATAGGGGTTGGAGGACGTGCTATGATCCTGGGTTGGGGTCCATTCACTTTTGATCCAAGACTGAAAAACTCCAAAACACCATAAAACAAAACAGATCTGCACACTGTTTTTAGCTCCTGTCTGTTCATTTTCAATCACAATCACCTGTCTAGCACCTGTGTGGAACTGGATGTGCGCGTTTCATCCTGTCTACTTGAAACTTCAAAACACAATCTGTCAATGATTATTAAATTCCTGCTAAAACTGAAAATTGAATCCACTGAAATTTCCAGCTATTCTCTCATCACATATACTTGCATGACCACTGTTTTCTCCTCTTAATGACTCACGTTTTGTACAACGATCAACAATAGTGTCTCTGAGTGAGCCAATAAAAACTGAATTAGTCTCATGGACCGCAGTAACAATATATACATTACTTTGAAATGATGTTATTGTAATCTAATGACATGACCTGTATTCAATTACCCCTCAACTCTGACAACAAATTCTAATGGTCCTCAAGGTTGTACTTATAATATACTATTCATCAAATTGGAAAACTGGATTACCCAATTTCATGTTCGTTTGACATTTTACAGAGACTTTATACACTTTACAGTCACGTTTTCCAGCAAATTGAAAGTAAATGGAACCCAACCCAGCTCTATACTCCACATTTAACGCCACGTGGGCTACCTGTAAGAAATGACACAGCACAGGATTGTGTAGCTATATCAATATATAAGTGCAATGTAGCTTGGCACAGTTTTTCAGAATAAGTGTTCACTTACTTTACTGGTCTTTGTAAACACAGAAACTACCACAACAGGTCCGGTGACCCGCATACAATAGTGGCTATTTTACTAAGAACTGAAGACGAATAGAGGTAAAACAATTAGCTTATCCTCTGTCAATCTCCTTCTCTGTACAGTGCAGTCAACTATCTACAGGGATTGCATGCATGTGGTTTGTGTAGACAAAGGACACAGTTCAGTGTATTGCCTCACCGCTTCATTTCTTAGAAATTCACAGTAAATTCAGATGATGTAAAAGGGTTAATGAATGATATACAGTATACTGTACGTCCAGTTATTTGTCCATGATAGTCTGCATTCCACTGGGTCACACGGACCGCCGCTGGTTGTGTGCATGCGTCCTGTTCACAATGTCCTGGTACATCTTGGACCTGAGGAATCGTGGGTACGAGTCTTTCTCCATAAGGCTGTAGACCTTGGCCTGGACCTCGTTGAGGCTGGTTGGGGAAGGATCCTCCAGACTCTGCCTGGTCCTCTCCCTGGTACGGCAGTCAATGTTCACCTACCGGAGCGAGGAAGTTCAATAATTTAATCCACACTATTTGTGAAGTCACATTATTCCACCTGCAAGCAAAAGGTGCTGCCTTAATGCTGATATGTTTATTACATATTTGATAACTGTAAACCGAAATGATCACTGCTGAAAAGGCTGACAGCCTCTACAAGTCTTGCTGGAAAACTGTTTTCCAGAGATTTCCACTTAGAAAGTGTGCAAAGATGCTCTAATAAGGGAAGTTGATCCATTACAGGCTGCACAAATGGTATGAAAATGGTTTACACTTCCTGTCTCCTAAGTGGATGGAGTTGGCCAACAGACAGTGGTTAGCTGAAACAGAGCAGGTCTTTTCTCCTGACTGTGAAAGACCCGTCCAATGTTTTGTTCAGTGACTATTTGGGACACAAGAATCAGTCATAATCAGATTTGTTTTCTTCCACTGGAGGGAACAGACTCAGGAACGTGATGAACTCATGTGACATAAACACTGGACAGGACTCCGGTTAAAATCAAGAATAAGGACGCTTCTGTCCCCAAACTTAATTGGGTTGGATGTATTTCAATAAAAGTCCATGAAGCTTATCTGATCTAAGCAGCAGTGCGGCGTGTTTAACCCAATGCTTATTGAATTTAAATAAAGAAACACTGTGTTTTTTGGTTCACAGTGTTCATAGCAAACGTTAACTTCATACATCAGGTCTACTATGGGCAGCAATAACTTTTTTTTTTTTTTTTGGCCAAGGTTACACCTCCTCCTCTCCCCTGTGTGCTTTTGGGTTGGACCTTCTAGCCTCTGAACTAGAGTGGGTGAAGGAATAACAACAGAAACTGGGTTTATTGTAAATCTAGTCTTAATTTTACCAATCAACTCCTTTGCTTACAATAATTATACTAAGGTGTTGCACATAATTTGACTGTGATAAACTGATGTAGCATCTTTGAGTTTGATTGAAGTTCAGACCAAAAAACATGGAATAAGCTCATGATTTGATAATTTCACTAACAGATTATGTGCTTTATCCACGCTCTCTGTCAGCTGAATCGGCTGCTCTACATAATGTACCTTTAAGCGATGATAAAAAAGTCTTTGTTTTACTCTCTTTCTGTCTCTGTCTCACATGCACACACACACATGCACGCACACCTCTCTTGGTGCCTGAACATCAATGAACTCCTTGTAGATCTTGCTGCCTTTCGACATAAGCTTGGCTGAGCTCTTGATTTTTTTGTAGTCTTCGCAGGCCATCCAAAACTCGATGTTCTCGTCACTGAACTCGGTCTTGAGAAACGTCCGGAAGGCAGCCAGTCCATCTGGAGAGGACAGACGAATCGGGCGCTTAGAGAGGAGTTACAACAACAATAACAGTTCAACATGTGATTGATAGCGCAGTAGGGCACCTATTTCTGGGCAGCAGCTGAGATCACCCTCTTCTGCGGATGTGTTTTTCCAGCATAGAGCAGTTTGATGATGTGATACTTGCAATAATTTACCGTTCATCTCACGCTGACATTGCGGGTCACACTCTTGTTCCCGGAAACAGGAAGGAGCTCCCGTGATTAGAACACAAACAAATCATCCCCCCACCCGCTTTTTTCTGGCTTCATCAATCAAGATAAGTGATCAATTAATGCGTACCCCATTGATGATAACACAGAGGGAGGGTGTTTTTCTATTGGCCCCTCTCATGTTGACATGTTATTTTCACCTCTCTCTTTTCTGCAGCCTATGTTTATTTAACACAGCTGGGCAGAGGAGGGAGGACAGTGCATATGTATCAACATTACTCACCGTGGCAAATTCACACATGTACGTTACACATGAGAGCACACACACAAACATGGAGGACCTTGCAGGACAACACAGGCACAGACAACCTCTCTCTCTCACACACACACACACACACACACACACACACACACACACAAACACACACACGGCACCGGGCTGTCTACAAGCATCCTTTGGGCTGAACTTTGCAGGAAGATTATGAAAGGTTTTTGTAACTAAATTAGGCCATTTGTCAAGTTATTCCCCCGTGGTGACCTAGAACATGAATTCACGGAAATGAACGGCACATTAGCAAACATAAAGGAGCCACTAATAAATACAGATCAACTTTCGTGATACTGAAACAAAATACAGGGGTCAAAATACTAAGTGAAGAAAGGATGTTAATGGTTAAAAATACATCACTGACCGCATAATATCTAATAAAATACTTGTTTTATATCCATGATAAAGACTTTCTTAACAATTCAGTGTTGATATATAACAAATGAGGTCCTACTAATCATGCAAAATTACCTAATCACACCCCAAAGTACCGAAAAGTGCCCAGTTAGCCCATCTTTTACATTGTTTGGTCAGAAAATAGAGACATCATCCACTGGTCCCTGGTAGATTATTAGTTGAGCTGACAGTAACTTCCCTGCAACTGCTAAATCTGGCAGTTTTGTGTGGGAGATTAGTAACCTTTTACAGAAAATCTACAAAGAAAACAGCATCCTGTTTCAAACTACCATGACTACTTTCCTTAGTTATGTAGGAAGTCATTGTGGTGGGCGATGTGAGACTGCACAGCTAAAAAATCACTGCAAAGCGGATGAAATGTGTGGCTGAAATAGACAAATGAATAAATCTGCCACCACCAACAGCTTTTTATTATCATTATTGTTATTATTAAAAAAGGTTAGTGTAAAGTGTTAGCATGAGGCATGGAAAAACAATGATCTATGGGGACTTTGGTGTGTTTGTCATCATTTAGTGTCCAGGCTAACCAGCAGGCAAATCTCCCAAAAACTTAGTGTATTCTTTTATCTATCACAGCTGACATTAAGTTTTTTTCTCTAAAACAGTGTATTATCTCTTGCATTACAGCTACAGTGTTTGATTACACAGTATATTAACCATATCGAGGTGCACTGTGAAGGTGAAGACATTTACATGGATGCATTGCTACACAATCACACCTTCCTTTCTCATTCTTTGTTCGGTTCTGGTTCCTTGAAGGTGTTTTTTTTTTTAACTATCTCGTTGCAGTAATGGGATTTATAGCTTCCGAGCTTTTCTTTTGTTACACGTGTTCTGGATGTCACCATCAGTTACGGTGCAAATTATAAATTGTAACCTACATAGACCGGAATGGACGGAAACTACAGCGCAGCGTGTTTGAAAAGCATTGCACTCTTCGACCCCACAGAACGCAACTTTAAGTGGCAGAGCATGTACGGCTGACAGACTGCCTGCAGGCCTGGGCCACCAGTGTAATACAATCAGCCTTGCAAAGTAACAAATGACCGTGGCATGCTTGTGGGTCCAAGTGTGACTCCTTAAATCAAATCACAAGCATTGTGAGGGCAAGAATGGCGTTTGTGTCCTATTATGGGTACATGCAGTTCTGTGTCGCTATTACTTTAACATTACTTATATAATGTGTGCATGTGAAAGTGTTGTTTGTGTGTGTGTGTGTGTGTGCATGGGTATACATGTGCGTGTGTGATTTAGTTTACCTCACTAATGCTCGGTCAATTGAAACAGGATACAGGTGTATCAAAATCATTCTCTCTGTCTGCAGAAGGGTCCCTTCTGGGAAGTGTACCAAACCTTAACGCCCCCCGGGAGAAACATTTGCTTTTTAGTGGTTATGTGTGAAATGACTGTGTTATGTCACAGGCTTAATGTGAACACGGCAGACAACGTTAGTGAAAGTACAGGATGTTTACAGCCTGTGTCGGTTCAAGGGTGACTGTTACCGACCCCGCTGTCATTAGTGACTCAAACGAAATCAAAAAATCTTATGAAAAGCGGTGCACCGTGGTTCTGCGAAGCCTTTCTTTAACTTCGAGCCATGGTGTGCTGGACGGCCACGATAATGGAGAAGGAAAGAAAATGCTGCATATTCTATTCATGCCTGCAATAATCCTCATCCGGCAGAGGGGAAGCATTTTCATAATTTATCTGTGAAAAATGAGAGCACCTACTAAACTAAATATTTTATTTTACTTTATTTTCTTGTATTTACTAATTTACAGCACATGCATTGCACTTTCACCACTATTTGTAGCTTACCAAGACTGTTATAAATTATAGTGTTAATGTTGGGCTGAGTGGCTCAGTCTGTAAAAAAAAAAAAAAAAAATCAGTTAAGGTAAAAGTAGTGTGAAAGAGAACCAGTTTGCTTGAATACATGCTGATTTTTTTCAGCTGGTGACAGAAACCGGAACATTTGTGAAAAGGCCTCAAATGATCCCTGTAGTCTTAATTAAAGTTACATTTTGCCCGTTTGCCTTTCATTTTTGTTATCATAGTACCTCATCCTAAATGAATTTTTCCTTATCCTACATGTTATTTTTTCCTTGCCTATTCATACTATTCAGAAGTTGAAGAACAAAAAAACAGAAGGTAGAGGATGTGAAGTTTTTCTGTGTATCTTGTCACAGTCAACCTGCTAAATGCTGCCAAGTGATTACCTATAAAAAAAAAAAAAAAAAAAGCTTCACACTTTAGCAGGTAAATGATTTTTTCAAAAGATTTTCCCTAAACCAGGTATGAAGTTTGACATTAGCATCTCTAAACCAGGAAGCTGTATAAAGGCAGAGCACTGGGATTATTATCAGTGTTGGTAATTTTCTTCCTCATGTAAAGGAACTGCAAATAAAAAAAAGAGATGCTGTATTATCGTCACACAGCTGGTTCATGCACACCAGTGTGTACGGCCCAGATCTTCCCTGTTTACGTTGCACGGTGCCAGCGGCTGCAGTGAGTTGGTGACCGGGGCAGGAAAGTTTGGTTTAGTTAGACTTTTAGTTTCAAAAATACCCCGCGTTGTACTCAACCAAAGCACGATCATCCCGACAGGCAAAAGTCGTTTTTAATAGTAGGTAATTACAATTAATCAGAAGACAGAGCCAGCGTTTGGCGTTTCTGGCAATTTGAATCAAAGAAAAAAAACAGATGTGCTCAGGATTTAATTTGGTTTCCCTCGTCTGTCTGTTATTTGAGTTGACAGGACAACACTCACAGCTTGATCTCAGTGATGCTGCCTGCTGGCGCTTTAAAAATAAAAGCATTGCCTGTTTGTGCTTATGTATTTGTGTGTGTGCGTGTGTGTGTGTGTGTGTTTGTGTTTGTGTGAGCGAGTGTGTGCCGGAGTGTGTGTATACGTGGTCCAAGGGGAAGGTCGAGTATGTGACTCATTGTGTGGTAAGGAGCCCTCATAACCTGACATGAGACCCTTACATAAAACGGCTGGCTTGCAGGAAGAAAAAGGACTTTTGCTCGCGGGGCTTTGAAAATAGAAACTATTAAAGACGCAGGAAGGGAATATTTTACCATTACATTAGTGTGGCTTTATTTGTCTTGGTTCAGGCTGGAAACGGCTGTGGCCTTACAATCTAGCATCTCTGAAAATGAAGAAGAAAAAAGAAAATATAAGCCACTTACGTTTGTGAGAAAGGAGGAGATCAAACGACTCTGACCATCGGACCACCTCATCAGTTGACAGTCTGACGGAGAGAAAGCCAAAAGAAACTGTTTAAGTGAGATGCTATCAAAGCTCTATGTTTCCATGCATATTTAATGCAGGCCGGGATACATTATTGAAAAGCATCTGAGCTTTAATGTATGCTTTTTGCTGAGCGCTCACAGCATTTCCTTCCGCTCAAGGCTATAATTATCATATCATCTCTCGCTGAAGGAAGGATGACAGAAGTAGAGGAGGTGGAAGAAGGAGCAAGGAAAAAACATGGTTGAATTTAAGAGAATGAAGTTTGACTTTGACATTGTTGTTACATTATTATTGAAATGCATCTCAGTCAACATGGGCTTACATCCAGGTAGACAGGACCTTTTGTCCAGATTATGTTGATAGCCTCGATGAAGAAAAAAATAAATAAAAATTAACCCAGACTCACCTAACAGCAACTCGCCCCCTTTTTTTAATTTGTGGAAAAGAATTTAGTTTAGCCCCACAGGATTTGTTTGGCTTGTCAGACTCACTTTAGACACCTGGCTGTAGTTTCATGGGCAGGGGGCAGGAACTCAGAGAAATCACTGTAGGAGTCAGATTTGTTTGACAGGCAGCCGAGTCTGGTCTTCATGGTGCTGGTCCTGCAGCGGGAAAAAAATAATCACACTTTGTCGTAAAAATACTTTATCACACTTTATCTTTTCATCTCTTTGAATTCCTCCATGCACAGTGCCGACACATGACTAAAGGCATAACTGAAGGCAATTTACATCAAAGCACCACCTTCCCGCCAACAAGATGCATACAGTATCTGCAGGTGCACGGTCTTTTGTGCTATTTTTTACCCCTTGTGTGCAAACCACATGGACATTTTATGTCATTGTGCATTTGCACATGAAAAATAGGCTTTACACAATCATCGTTTCACTGAGAGTTAGGCTTGTGACTAGAGGGCTGATGGTTAGAATCGTAGGAAACACACTGAACTGTCAGCTGCTCAAGTTGAGTTGCTAAATGGTCGCCAATAGAGGATGTGAATGTGTTTTGGACCCCCTGCGCATGTGGTATTAACGTGCATCTCTGGTGATGCCACTGTAATCCGATCGTGCTTCACCATCTAAAAATTCAGGTGTGAATGCACCCAGAAAGTATTGAGGACAGTGTGTTTAATTTGTACTGTGACCACACTGAAGTGTGTTACAGTGCAATAAGGGGTGTGAAACTTTATATTATCTAAATAAATGCCTGCAATAATGGAACACTGCATTTTCTCATAAATATTGGGAAAAAAAATCATTTTATTGACCAAACAAGTTGCATTTTCTTCTATGCTGTTTTCATCTATCCTTATTTTTGTTTATAGCAGATTTAGCAGTTTATAGTTGATTCATAGATGCAATGAATGCATCGTTACAAACCAAACATAGAGGATCTACATCAGTGGAAATACTTCACTAGTGTTCACTTTGATCCTGCATCTCTATAGTCCCTGACCGGTGATGATACTGACCAGGGCTGAAATTACGGAAAATGGCCTCTAACCCTAACCTCTGTTTCATAAAGTAAGAAAAAGTTCATGTAACAATGCAGCTTGATGAGAAGCCAGCAAATTTCAGATAATTCCTTTTTTTTTTTTTTTTTTTTTTTTTTTTTTTTAAACAGTGCAGCTGGCTCTGAATGTGGACTTGATGTTGGCAGAAGACATGCATATTAATGTAAGGTGTAAATATGATTCAGCACATGCTAACCCAAGTTGTATAGGTGGAGTGTATGAATATGCAACACAATGTCACTGGAAAACCAAAGGAAGAGCTAGTATTCTCCGGGGTTTTCAATAAATGCAATTCTATGGACAAATATTTTACAGCAAAATGCATTTTGACTCATAAACTCATGGTTGGCTGCCACATACTATCAGCACTTCCATCAAAAGTGGCTGCTTTTCAGTTTCAGTGTGCTGAGAAACAGGCATCTGCTTTTATGTTTTGGCTCTGTGGTTGGTCTGTCCTTTTTCGGTGTTTAGATTATGGATTAGTTCTTAAATGTTGAGACTTAATGAACCAGCTGATTCCAAGAGACGGACAGATAGAGCGAGATAAGACCAACTGTCTGGACAAGGACGTAGACAACAGGTGCAGCTCCATATGCAAAAACGCCTCATGTATAATTCTCTATTTTAAGGTCTTGGAGAATGACTAAAAAAGAATGACTAGAACAAGCTATATCCATCCTCGAACCCACCCATCCATCCATCCATCATCCATCCCTCCACCCACCCACCAACCCACTAATCCAAACATGCATCAGTCTGTTTACCCAAACATCCATCCGTCCATGTACAGTATCTATCCACTGGCCTCTAATGGCAACTGGTTTTATGTTTTTAGCGTTCTCCTCCCCTGACCGGATGGTATCAGTGAGACACAGGAACTGTTACGCTGGATTGTTTTGACGTTTGGTCCTGTAATTGGGAACATTGCATGAAACGCATCGTTCATTTACCAACCGAAAGCCATTTACTGAAATTAATGGGCTTCATTCTTCACATGAAAGCCGCAGCTCTTAAAAATGTCACTTTGTGTCCTCCATTTGCCCGTAACAGGTTGTTTTGAGGCGTTCATTCATGTATATGGCCGTATGTGTGCACGTATACGTAAGCATGAATACATACGGAGGTGTGCCTGCACATGCATTTGCACTGGGGTTAAACCAAGATAATGCATTATTACCAATATATCTAGCTGTTATATTAGTGTTTGATTGGGTATGATAAAGGTGAGGTTTTGATTTTCCTCAGCAATTTAAGGAAGATCAGTCTGTAAAACCTGCAGTTAAAGCTATATATTTTGAAATGAAAATGGTCAAATTTAAAGGTATTCAGTATTGGCGGAAAATACAAGCCATCAGCACCTTTGAATTTAAAAAATCGATACCTCAGTGAGGTTTAATAACCCGTAAGTGTGTGCATATGTGTGTGTGTAAGCGTGCAGATTTTTCAGCAGGCAAAGGTCACCATCTGATGCTAATGAGGAGTGAAGTGGTGGTTCACATCAGAGACGCATTGATAAGTGAGTTAGAGTGCACCATAAAGTTTCATCAACATGGTAGAAAAACTCTGCCCTGCTCCCATACTCTATGTCTGGTTCTGCTCTCTCTCTCTCTTTCTTCCTTGATCTCTCTCTCTCCATCTCTTCAAATCTCTATCTCTCCGGCCGCCATGGGCTGCATTCTTCGTCTGCAGTTTGGTGCAAACACGTGCTGCTGCTGAGCTATTTATAAAAATCCCTGACAAATCCATGTAGTCAGGAGGAAGCAGTGCATGTTCTTTTCAGCCATGCAGCAAGGCTGGCTCCTGGAGGAAGGAGACTAAAAACAGCAACAGCACTCTAATGTCTTAGATATACACAAGAAAACCTCATGAATTTCAAAGCAGAGGGAACATCCGCTAGATCCTCTTTTCCACAGATGCCCGGTGGGGATAGAGGATTAGAAAAAAAAAAAAAATAAAAAAAAAATGTGAAATCTAGTTTGCAGAAGTTGTGTGCCTGTGTGTATGTATGTTTGAACATCCTCTTTGATGTTACCTAACTTGGTGCATTGCAGGTTTTTGGATTTCCCTCCATGTCCTAATTTCTGGTTGCCGCCAGGTTTTAGTTCCAGAGCTATCTTCTATCATTTTACATGTACCAAGCTGATTATGAAACAGATTTTTCCCCCCTAATGAATAGATTAGATTGAAGTAGACAGTGCAAATGAAATAAACATGCTTGGCAGGGGCCACTGATTAGAAATGCAAAGCATGTACTCCAGAGCACCTCTCGGTTATTTTTGTCCCGTTTTGTTGTGATGAGCAGAGGGAACTTGAAAGATCGCAGCTGTACCTCTTATGAAAATAAAATTCATTTCTATCAGGAGGTGCGGGGTTTTGAATAAAGGACGGTCTGCATACAGATGCATGGGTATACATACCATACTATTGTTCACTGCTGTGAACTTAGACAGAGAGAGAGAGAGAGAGAGAGAGAGAGAGAGAGCTTTTTCATGTCAGAGGTTTCAAGTGAAGTCTCAAGTTAAAAGAGCACATTTCAAGCACAGTTCAGAACCTCCGTCCCAGTTTAGCTGAGTGCAGTTAAAAATAGCAACAGCTTGTGTCAAGTCTAATATTCTGAGTCATGCACATTCACTGCAGATACTATTTTCCCCCAACTCTGAGAAAATCTGTCAGCACAAAGCACACTCTCATTTTAAGCTATATAAGAGAACTTTTACATATAAATACAAGCTCTTTAAATTCAGTCTACGGCGTAACTAGTTAACACGATTAACGGCTGACATCCACGATTAAAACGATTAAAATCGTGGACGTCACAAAGCTGGGATCTGTGGTTCCCTCTGTGGTGCACAGCTGACCATCAGTGATTTTACATTGAAAAGCATTCACCTAGACGACCCGGAGGTTTTTAAACAGCATTTATTTTAATTTCTATCACCTGGATCTGCAAAGTTCTGTACTGCAGTTTTAATCAGGAACAAGGAAGCTCGCAGTGACACCAGATACATAAACTGCATGCCAAAAAGACAATGCATGTCGCTAAACGCAGATTACCCATGTGGCCACTTGGGCAACACACAGTTTTAGACATTAGGCGGCACCAGAAAAAATGGATTGAAATTTGTTGGAATTATTATTATCATTTTAAGCATTAAACCATTGAAAAAAAAACATGTTGGTCTTGCAGTCAGCTAATTATATTGCACCAAATATTTGAGGCTCAAAACATAGTTTTTAGTGTTCTGCCTTCTGAGTGTGCTCATTGTTTAACAAAAAAGTGTAAAAGATGAAAAAAAGTACCTGGAGAAAGTGCAGTTTTATCTAGTGTGCCTACAATGTCTACCTTTTCTGTAAAGAAGAAAGGACCAAGACCAAGGTGGCAGTGGGGGTCACCACAGGACCAGGGGAATCTTAATTTGGGCTTGAAGTGCAAGTTCAGCTACTACTAGTAGTATTAATGTTGATAATAATAATAATAATCTGTAATGTTTTATTTACAAGAAAAGATTAAATCATCTATAAAAGGCATCACTTGGGTTAGGACAAGTTTTTCCAGCACCCTGAATACAAGTTGGGAGAGGAGATCAGCATTAGATTTCTTTAGATGTGGCTGAAGCTCAGCACGGTTCAAACTGGAAGGGAGTGTTTATGTTTATTTGCACCCAAGCCTTCTCTGGTGTATTGAAGTAGAATAGCTGAAGGCAACCAGGAAAATAAAATCAATAAAATCCCCTCAGTATTGTTAACCAGTCATCAACCAGTTACAACAATCGCTGCTTGTTGATAAAGCACTGTCATAAGCACAAATTAAGGTTTCATTTCCTTTAACATTTTCAGTGTTGTTTTTAGCCCCCCTGGATGCAACTGCAATTACATTTGGGGGAAATGCATTTTGTCGCAGATTACATTTGTCTCTGACCTATCACATATATGTTTTAACATATCTCGAATATCATGTCGGATGGCATTTTGGCCACTTTCATAACCAAAACGACTTGGTTAAAATTAAAGGCATAATTAGGCATAATGCTCACACTGACTTATTTGAACTTCTCTTCAACAAAATAAGAGCTTTATGGGAAGTGATATTTCCTCTGGGGTGGAGGGAATATCGGGAATCTTCAGTATTTCATATTTGAGACTAACATTAGTATTTCTCCTTACTTTCTCAGAGGGTGCATTAATGCTGTGCCTAGAGGAGAGGTTTATCATGAAGAAAAGGGCCCTTGAGTTTTAGCAATTCTTTGAAATAAGGTCTGAGAAACATAACGCCCTTGTAGCCTTAACAAGGTAATATCACCTCAGCAAAGGCGTTTGTTTTGTGGCACCGTTGGTGTTTATTAGCCTTCCATTTGCTCTCACCTTATGTACTCTCTCTCTCTCTCTTTGGCTTTGTTTTCATTCAGCAGGGTTTTTCTTTCATTTTTTTGTCTCATGCTTTTTTATTCTTAAAAGGAGCAACAGTGTCAACAGCATTATTAAATCAGCCAGCAAGGTCTTTAGTACCAAGCGGAGGCACTCAGGTGATGCGGAGGAGACTTTAAAAAATGGAGAATTTGCTGGCACGAGATGGATGTACACAATGGGTTTCTCTGAGCGGCTGTGACGCTTTGAAGACTCATATTGGTGACTTGCTGCTGGTAAAGTGCAATAAAGCTCATTTTTGGGTTCATTTCACCAAAACGTATAATTTTATCCAGGTATTGTTACACAGTAATACATCTTCTTCTTCTTCTTCTTCTTCTTCTTCTTCTTCTTCTTCTTCTTCTTCTTCAGCAACTTTGGCTCTCAGACCAGAGTATTTCTGCCAGTCAAACAGTGACTTGAGGACATTTTTATGCTGATTGTGTGTTGGGACGTTTGCCTCTCTCTAGGTGGCGCTCTTCTGTCTGTTCACAGTGGCTATCACTGCTCCTGTTAACTACTCATTCTCACTCCTATTCCTAACTGAACGCAATGCAAGCAAGTAAATTAAAGTATATAGAAGCCAATAATTGCAATGAATGCTGCAAGAGGCCGTTTGCTCAATTTATATATGAATTTAGATTAATTTATTTTGGATTTCATAAGCAACCATTCAAAAAACAAAACAAAACAAAAAAAAAACAAAACAAAACAAAACAAAAGAAGAACAACAACAACAACAACAAAAAACCTGTAACTTGTAATTTTACGTTTCTGTTTCTCTTTATTTATTATTATTAATAATAATAATAATCATAATCATAATCATAATAATAAAATAAAACTTTATTTGTATAGCACCTTTCATACTATTTATTTATTTATTTATTTATTTATTTTTTGGAACAAAACCAAGTTGCAACTAACAACTGGACAAGTAATAATATCAGTGAATGCAAAACAAAGATATCTTTTGTTGGCCTTACTTATGCAATTCTGTCCTGGTAAACAGTCATACAACTGACTGGTAAAACTGACACTCACTAACTGTCACCTGCAGGACAAACTATCAAAAACTTAAATAACATAATGAAAAACTCTGCTAGGGATTTTAATGTTGGCTAGTGCATGCCCAGCTCTGACAGCAGGCAGCAATATTTGACTTAGAGCAGAACTTAGATGGAGCTCAGCTGAAATTGATTTAACACTGGACAGAACAGGGAGTGAGCCCAAATAAGCAACTACACTTTACAAACAAGCTAAAAAAAAAAAAAAAAAAAAAAAAAAAATCGTTCATAATAAGTGGACTTGGCAACACTGACAAATTATTCAGTTTATTGCACATAAGGAAAAACCTACTGAGCATTTAGAGCAGCAAATGTCAAAGGTTTCATGACCTTGAAATAGGATGAATCACTGCGATATTATTATTTATTTATGAAAAAGAGTATTGTTTTGACACTTGGCAAAGGTCATAAAACACATATATGTTAAAATCCATTAATATTAGACTTCAAAAATTCTACTTTTGGTATAATCAGCAGCAGTCATTTTGAAAATTAGTGATCAAAGCCCCGTCTAACTGGCCGGCTACACGCTTCGAGACAGCCGAGGCGTCCTCCTATGAATTTTAAAGCTCTGTGACTAAAATGAGGACAAGTTATTCAGGGAGATGGGAGAGCAGTCAAGTTTTGGCAGCGCAAGTCCAAGCATGACCCGAGTCCCTTCCCCCTCGACTGCCAAGTTGTCAAATTTGGGAATTGACTCACCGAATGCAAGACCACAAATGTAGTGTGCGAGTGTGTGTGCGAGTGTGTGTGTGTCTGTGTGCCCCATGTCTGTGACCGGAAGCCCTGCTACCCACAGACGTGTGTGTCAGACCATCTGATGTGCTGCCGCCTTCAGCAGGAACGGCAGGAGGAATTCGATTCTGATTTTAGGTTATTTTTGTCCTCTCAGCCCTCCGTTGCACCCTTGCTCCACTGGCTCGGATCGGCTCCGGCACGGCGCTGCCCAAATTACCCTGCGCCCTCAGCGGCCGCGGCTGCTCCCATGTTCCCTCTTGGTGCACCAGATACAGCCGCCGTCATCCTCCTGTCTCTCTGAATCTGCCCGCCTGTCTGCCTGAGTTAGTTACACGACCGAGATAACTACACACATGAAAAGAGGTTAAGAGCAGTTTAAATAAATGATGAGCCCCATAAGAGTGCAGCATACACGCTAGTATGTTGTGTACTGCTGCTGCGGCTGTTATGCAACCCCGGCCCATGATGATGGTTTTATGTTCAAAGCAGGGTAAACAGTGGTCTGCTGCATCCGTTTAATGCTAATTGTGGGAATGGGGATATCGGCTCATGCATCTGTGCACAGCGTCATGCTGATTGAGGTTGATAAAATGCAAATATGTGCAAATACTAAACATAAGCAGAGTTTTTTTTTTTTTATGTTGGTATGCATGTTAGTTAGTTAGTGTTTCTAAGTTAAAAAGTTAAAAATATGTGTATGAGATATTGTCTGTTCATATGTGTATCTGATTTCTGCAACTTGAAAATGACCGAAATAAAACATTAATTAATTAATTAATTAATTCATTCATTCATCTATTGGAATGTCTGATATATTTTCATGTCCTTACAATTACTATTTTGTTATTTTCTATCCGCTCAGACACATAAAAAGAAGGGGGGAGGGTTCCTCTCCTATAAGATATCCTTTTGTAAATTCTTTAATTAATCTGAGTGTAAGTTATATCATTAATTTAACCCAATGTCTTTTATTCTCTGTCTTTTCATCTCTAACTGTGTTGAATTTCTGGTATTGTTGGTCAGCATTTGTGAATATGTTATGGTTCAAACTGGGCGGCCCCATGTCATTACCAAGACGCTATTTATCTTGTGGATTTTATATATGTTTTTCCAGATTTTTAGTGTGTTATCTCTATCTATAATTTCTGAATAATTGTTTTCGTTTATGTGCAGTCATTTCTTTTGTGGATATTGCTATGGATTTTTTGCTTCTGCTCTGTCCTTTGCTGTTACTATATTCATTTGCATTACAGTAAAATAGCTCTACGAAATAGATAAACATATTTTGTTGCAGATTACATTTGTTTCTGATGCATCACAAACACATTTCTAATCAGTGTGTATTGCTTATCATGTTGGGCAGCATTTTTTCGTTACTTTAGCCACCCCAACTGCTCGATTACAGTTAGAGAGAGGTTAGTTTTGGGCATAAAAAAACACTTGGTTTTGGTAATGTAATGTAACTTTTGCAGTCGCTTCTCTCTGGAATTCAGACAAAGTGACTACAAATGTTCTTGTGATACGTTACAAACAAACAAAACAAAATTACAAAACGTACTCAACTGCCTACAAATGTAATTGAGAATGCAGTTTAGTTGTATGAGAAGCTTAAGTTTTAGGATGTAGGCCTCTGCAAACAGAGCATTTTATCAGCGGTTATGGGCTTGTCTAGCAAAGTTTACAGCTTGGTTTGTGAAATAAAGTCATTCTGTTCCAAAAGGAGCCGTGCCGTTATTTCAATGATCATTTTTTCTGGGATTACTCTGTGCACCAAGCGCTTCACGTTACTGAAGTCGGCTCAGCTTTTTTTTTGTAGCTCCTCACACCCGTCATGCCAGTGTCAGGCACGCATTTGTAGCTTCATGTCGCCGGCCTCCATTGAAAAGTGACTTGCCGCCTGTTGCTTTGTCACCTGTCGTGTGAATAGCTTAACCAGCGTGGCCTTCCTCATGAGCCGTGTGCTCGCGAGTAGAGGGGAGTCGTGCATTATCAGGAATTATTTAGCTCTTTTTCAGCAGTGTATACATATGCCCTTACTCTGTTCCTTTTTTGGACAACTGTGACAAGAGCGTGTGATTCAAGGTGCTCTTAATGTGAGCTGTTTCTCATTCGGTTGAAGTTTGTGGTGAAAGTTTATTTGCACTGAACTCTCAAAATTATTTCACAACATAAAGTGACTGAAAGGGAAACTCCCACTCTCGGTGAGGTATATCAGCGTTTGTTAGTGCTGGTGCTGATGGTAATAGACAGTTTAGTATCGCTGGAGACGCTTTAATATGGTAAATGAATGGCAGTTTGTTGAGCTATAAAGTGGCTGCTTACATCAACATTGCGTCCATAAAATTTCCATGGGGGAATTCCTTAGTTTTAAAATATATTCAACATGAAATCATCATTTTAGTCAAATTACTAAGTATGTGATGGCAATATAGACACCAATATTACACAAATGCCTCCTGTGTATCATCCTAATACATGTACATGGTGGTGAGTGGTAGCAGACTCCATCATAACTCTACTTTGAGTGGTAGCAGGGCAGTGGCATTATCACAACAAATTAGAATATATCATTAAAATAACACGGTTTTAAACTACCAGCACTTGTTTACCCTATCCTTGAGACTTGGAGTGTGACTTGTTTCCATGGTAAGTGACAGTGATGACCAAGGAGGCTGTGTAAGGCTAAAAATGACTGTGCAGCACAGCAGATGAATATGTGGTTGTTCAATTGAAATACTTCCAAAAATAGACTTGGCTACAGCAGCTATAGACTTAATGCTATAATTTATGAATCATCATCAGGGATGTAAGAAAAAAAAAAAAAAAAAAAACTGCCTCCAGCTTGGGCACAGCTCGATGCCTACTGTCACTCAGCATAGTGCTTACAAAAGAGTCAGGATGAAGCGGTGGACCAGCAGTTTAGTTTACAGAGGGATACATGGATGATTTTCATATTTTTGTTTTTAAATGGAATAATGTGGTTTGTGTTGTTTGTCAGGTTGGTTGTTTGTTTTAATCCAGACTAAGAAAAATGCACACAGTGAAACAGTAAATTGAGCTGGGAAAAGCAAGACGCATGACGAATAGTTGTTTTAGATTGTTTTATTGTGAAACGTTCCTTTAACTACAACTAGTCCTACTGTTACTACTACTATTACTACATCCACTACTACTAATAATAATTTCAGAGCTGTATCATTGGTATTGTTTTTTTCATGAATTATCAATGATGGATTATTATTATCATTATGATTATTTATTAGTTAAGCAATTTATTTGTTAATTTTTTGGTGCCCCAGCAGTGAAATGAAATTTAATCATGACTATGAGTGAATAGTGATTGATGTTTTGTCCTGAACTCCTCTCTGGCCCCCTGTGGTGCTTAATACTGGACATACTTTGCCAGATGGATAGATTTATCAGGTTAATGCAGGATGGATGGATGGATGGATGGACTTTATTGATCGCAAATTGGGAAATTATTTAGTTACAGCAGCAGGATATCTAGACATTAATATGGGAGCTGCTGCAACAGGCTGCCGTCCAGCACAGGAGGGGTTGCCGGTAGCTGCCTGGGGGTTTTTCACCGCATCCACCGCAACACCCTGTTTCTATTTTCATCTCCTCTCTTTGCACAAAGGTACACTCATGTATGGTTAGATTAATGTCACTCCCCTGTCGTGCAAGCCCTCCTCGATCTATTTATTTCGCTTGAACTTAATCTACGTCCAGTTCAAATGCTCCAGCGGCTTATAATTTAATCTCCAAAATGGAAATGCATTGTGCAGGCCTTAGACGGACATTATCTCCGGTCTCCCATGTCTGACCGCCTGAAAACGATTGGCCATCTGCTCTACAAATGTTACTATGTTTACATTTTCATCCTCTTTCCACCAAAGTACAACCATGTTCACTTGGATTAATGTCACTCTCATGCCCGGCAAGTGCTCTGCTATTACCACATTTGGGTTCAATTGCAAATCACACTAATAAAATCCATGATTTGCTAAAATTATCGCCTGTCCTAATTCTTGAATCATGATCCATTAAGTATGGACTATTGACACACACATGAAAATCTATTTGCATTACATCTTGGCTGTGAAATCATAAATATATATATATATATATATATATATATATATATATATATATATATATATATATATATATATATCATATATACTTTTCAAATGCAGTTTCTAATCTAACTCCAACTGCATTGTTATTGGACTGTCAACCAAAATGTGAATGCCCTCAATTAGTCAAGAGGCATTTACTTCAATACAGTTCAGTTGCTTTTATTGTCCCTACAGGGGGAACTTGTCCAAAAGTTGTAGGTTAAAAAGCAGGACAACATCAGTGTACACAGATAAACTTTGCCTTTTAAACAACATAATATATCAAAATGACATGAGCAACAAAACAATGTACAGCAAGTACAGCCTGATATTAGAGAGGAGGCAGAGACTGGAGATGCAAATTGGGCACTGTGCAAACTGAGCAATTAATTTTTATATCTGTGGCATCTAATGTGTAGTACCTTTGCACTGATGTAGATGAAGGAGCCCTGTCTTCTCAAAATTAAGTTCTCAGGTCGCTAAACTGTGTCTTCAATCGCATTTCGAAGGGATTTTTTTTTTTTTTTTTTTTTTTTTGTGATTGGCTGGTGATTGTAATATATCATCTGAACATTTGTAATCTCTCAGTCAGGAGACAGATGGGGTGGCATAAGGGTCAAACAACCGACTTTCAGCAGGTGACTTGAGTTTTGGTGGAAAAAAGGTAATGAAAATGGCTAAAATGCCGCCGAACATGATATACAAGATTTGTTGATTAGAAACGTATTTGTGATACGTCGGAAACAAACATAATGCAAAAATTTCCCTCAACAGGAAATTTAAAATGCAGTTTAGCTGTATGGGGCTGCAATCTTTAGGAGACAGGGTTGGACGAGGGGTGTGCTGATTGCGTCATAGTTATAATTACATATGTATCTGTAAAATAAGCCTCGACAATCATGATTTTATGATTGGTTATGGAAAACGATGAAAAATTGGCAATTTCCTTCTGCCGGCTGACAGAAACCTATCATTAAGTATTAATAAGAGGGAAGCTGGGTGTGGATCAGGGCACTGAGGAGGGAGCAGTTCAGAAATCATCACATTTACATCACTTCGTGCATCACAGGTAAAGTTACAAACCCAGGTCATTGTTTATAGATCTAGTCTGATGTTAAAATGTTGAAACTCTGCATGTCGAACACGTGATTGTGATCTGATCGTGGCTTTTTTGGTAAGGCTGACTGTACTGTCGCTTGGAGCCCGCAAGTAACACTGATCCACCTCCTGCCAAATCCCTCCTCGGCGGGGCTCAGTGTGCTTTGTTTAGTCTGGCACAGGAAAAAAAAAGAGATTTCTCTGATTACAGAGGTAAGCCCCAAAGCCCAAATGTTCCAATGACAATCAAGGTCATAAAAACATAATATTATAACACAATATGCTGGAGTGGTTTGATCAGCCCTAATGGATCTGTTGTAGCGCTGTGATGCTGGTACCATCAACTTCACTGTTTAGGAATTGCACTTTTTAGGAGAATTTTATGTGCCTACAGTTAGACAATAAATAAACCCTCTGGACAAGAACAGCAGGACCGCAGGTACCTGAAAGAACTGCACGACTGTATCAAAGGAAACTCTCCTCTCTTTAACCCAAGGCCTTCTGCTCCTAGTCTGGATTTTAAAAGCACAACACGCTGCAGCCTGGAAAGAGCCAGCTCCCAAAGCCAGCTGTTTGTTGTCTTTGTCGGTCAACAAACAGCTGGTTGTTGGCTTTGTCAGCTCGCTAACTAGCCAGCGGATTAATGCAGCAAAGCAACTGATATTATTGCAAAGAGGCCACTGCAGATGCAAGCTTCTGTTAGATACATATGCGCACAAATCTGCAAGACGGCGACAGGCGACCACACACTCATTCGAGATATCAAACAAGCGAAAGACAAATACAATCTGTGGCACAATGAGCAGTTCCAAGTCAAAAGCAGCACAGAGACAGAGAGTTTATATGCTTAGAAACAAAATCAACAGGTTATCATATTCAGCAGTTAAAGGTTGTAGTCCTAAAACCCAGAGGTGAGTTAACATTTTTGAGCATTTTTGTTCCCTGGCCAGATTTCCAATGTTTTTTTCACCATGGGGCTTTCTATTTATGCAGAAAATAAGAGTTTAACATTGAAGAAAACGTCAATAACTCAATCACGCTATCAACCTCATGCTCTGCTCCGTGTGCTCTGCTGTATCTCGTGTTTGTTGGAACCCTATGGGAGAAAAAAATCCATTGGAAATCTGCCCATAATCGAAGTAACGATTGTGTTTTCTGACAAAAACACGCTCTACAAACATCATGCGCTCTGTTGTTGCCACTGTTTTGAAAGAGCTTAGCAGTCACCTGAGCCGCATGCTCGGCTTCACGGCAAACAAGAAACGTCTCAGAGCATCTTCAAACCGACTCTCTTGTGCTCGAGGCGCTTCTCACGCTCGGCCACATCAGGCGTCAGGGAGGTCAGAGGCCACCTTTCAGTTTTTGTGTAAGACTTTGCTCTGAGCGCTGCATGGCCACACTTATCCAAAGCGACTCATCACTTGGCATGACTGTAGAAAAGCACATGCATGACAGGGGTGTTTAATGCTGAGAAAGACACGCTAGTGACTTCCATCATCTCATCATCATTCCTCTCTTACTTTAAAGGTTATAGTGCAGTTTGGGCTCATACCCAATATTTCCTTAATGACTCATTTTCATCATAGTTTTTGCCAATGACAACGAAAGCGAGACAATAACTTAAGAAAAACTAATTTAGGATGACAGGGAAGGATGAGTTGGGCCGCGATCCAATCAGAACTCATTTTAGGAGGGTCGAGCTGGGAAGAGATCCAATCAGAGCCGTCCTCCGTGTGTGGAGAGGAACGTATGGGTGCATGGATACATGTTCTTGTTTCTTTTATATGTGTTTGATATTCAGCTAAATAAAGACATGTTTCATATCATAACAGTTAAATCTGTGCCTGTATTGCACGTCAAAACCTAAATACCATTTGGTAGGCTAATAGATGTTTCCTCCAGGAGAATATAATGACTTTGGAAATTCTTGATTAAAATTTTAATAATACATTACATTTTTAACGAAACCTGTTACATTTCAGTCGACTAAATCTACAGCAGATTTAGTTGAGTAAAATCTTAAAATGTTTACTCAACTAAAAGTAGAAAACCAAATGGTATTTTAGTCAAAAGACTATGACTAAAGCTAAATAAAAATCTGCTTTCAAAATTTACACTGATTGTTCAATATAACAATTTGTTTTTTAATTCATGAACTTTCTGGTGATCAGAAAATACACCAAAAGTCTTCATGTGTGTTTATCTCAAAAACGCATTTTTGATTTAAAATCATTTTAAATCCATGAAATTCAGTGAGACAGCTGCGCAAAGATTTAACTTCCTGCCAGTTTGAACTGCTGACTAGAATGGCTCACTGCCGTGTGACTTTCTTTGAATAATAAGACAGCACGCAAATATTTCTGCTTAAATAAGACTCTTAAAATCGACTTTTAGAACCGAGACCTTTTTTTAACATTAAAATTCTAAATGATTAAAATATTTAACATATGAAAATGACTGCTTGCCTCAAAGACTCTCAGTTGACCGAGGTTTTTTTTTTTTTTTTTTTTTTTTTTTTGATAGACGATTGGATGTGCCAAATTTCAGCGGCCATAACAATACAGTTATCATGAGATGCGGAGGCTTGCAAATTTGTAATTCCTGGGTTAGACTTCAGAAAAAAAAAAAAAAAAAAAACGAGATGGATATCATGTGTTTGTAAACACTGTGAATATTTGCAAAAGATTAACACCTGCAACCTTGCAACCCCACCACTTTGTGTAATAACACCCGCGAGGCAGGTGTACTCTAGTAATTTTTAATCTGGGTCTGTTTGCCAGGATGGCTCAAGGCTTTGCTCCTCTCATATTAAACCGCTCGGCGGTACAGACCGAGCACGTCTCACATCGCTCATCCCGCCCTCAGCCATTTATGTAATCAGTTTGTTTCAGGGATTTGTTTTGCGTTGCAGCAAGCCGCTCCACTTGTAGGCCCGCGCGCACCAGAGACTTGGCACCTCTTTGCTCTTGTCTGTGTTTTGCAACAGCGGTATCATATGCATGTAGCTTTCTCACCAAGCACATAATGTACTGTACTGTATGGCACTGTCTCGCTGAATCACCGCAGCACTGCCATGGCTGCACACCACAACAACACACTCAGAGCAAATCAGCTGTTAATCTGTGTACAGCTGGATTGTAAATTTGCACACATGTTATGCAGTGTTAATGGGCACATGCTTTATTTATCGAAGCTTGCTTCACAGTGGCAAAGATGTGGTGCATGTGAGAAAGAGAGATAAAGGGGACAAGGAGGGACGAGAAAGGGGTTAAAAGTGAAACATAAGAGGCTCATATGGAGGGCATTGGATAAACCCCATCTAGAGGTTGCACATGTGTGGGCTTCAAAGGAACCTCTCCATCTCCGCCACCTCTGATGGGTGACATTTACTGGACTGAAAAGCCCTCAGAGCTATCAGCAGCATGGGAGGGAAGGTGGGAGGGAGGGTGTGAACTGATTTTCAGTTGTGCCCACAGGAAATGTTACTGAATACATGCATGAATGAGCAATCACTTATGTAGACATTTGTACAGGCACGTACAGTATGCACAAATACTCATAAAATAAGCTGGAGAATCAAAGGAGAGCATGCTGGAAAAAAAAAAAAAGCCTCAGTGGGTATTCCAGATGTGCAGTAGTTAGCATGGGTGTATTACTGTCTGCAGGATTAGGCATGCACATTGCAACTCAGTTCATCAACAGTGTTTTTTTTCCCCTTCTCTAACTGTTACCTTCCACTCAAAGCTGCAGATGATAGGCATCCCTCTTTATCTTAAAAGAAAAACCCACATAAAGCCCAGAGCTCTGTATCTGCCACAGCAGAATTACATAACATTCTGTCAGCCAAATGAATATGGATCCTTTACCTTAAGTCTGGTGTGTGTGAGAGCGGGTGGATTCTTCCTCTCCCCTTCTCGTTGTCACTGCCTATCCCCGGCGTGCGTTTTGACAGGACGCAGCCTCCGTCTTTCCAGTTGCTGGTGTGTATTTGTATCTTTCTCTATACGGCTCAGGACAGAAGATATCTAGTGTTTCTGATGCCAGCGAGTGGGAGCCACACGCGGCATGCTCATTGGTGTGAAATCGTGGGGGGAGAGTGGAGCTCAGATAGAGGGAGAGGGAGAGGGGGTGGAATCAGAGAGACGGGGGGAAGAGAGCTTTGTTTGCACAGGGAAATCTCCAAGGACAACCCGAGCGCATCTGTGAAGTGCCTGCTGCGGTGCTCAGTGGTGCTCTGGTTGAAGAGATAGAAACATGCTATGAGCTGAGCATTGCTGGGGAAGGAATCCAGGCGGTGCAAGTCTGAGATTTTTGGCGCTGGAGATAAATAATCACCGCAGCTCCTCAACAGGGTGCTATAAAGTTGAAAATGAGAGGAAAGGAGAGAAAAAAAGAAAAGTAAGATGGTGAAGGGATGAAGGCAACGACATGGAGATAAGGCAGATTAAGGGGAGATAAATGATCGTATCGGTAACATGTACGTAACATGCAAATTCACCTCAGTTCACTCCCATTTATGTTAAAAAAATGTAAAAAAAAAAAAAAAAAAAAAAAAAAAAAACCCTGTTACACATTTTGAGGATGCACTTGGCTTGTTTGCTAAAATGACTGTAAATCCATTCATTTACATTCAAATTTGAGCACCTTTTTTCCCTTTCACCATTGCTCTTCAGTTTTGTTGTGAGTGGCTGTGATTGACAGCTGGAGGGCAGAACCCAAGTGCAACGGAGGTCAGCGATTGGCTTAAAGTTGCACCAGGGAAGGAAACACATTCCTCACATGCGAGATGGAAACATACACCCAAACTGAGCAGCTAGCTGCAGCGAGGCTCACTACAGCTCACTGAAGCTTTGAACACATTCAGTATTAGAGCATGAATTATAAATTATTATAATACAGCAAAACAGTAATTTTAGCAAACATATGTGGCAGCCACATAAATGGAACTACTTACACATAACAACTTTGAAGTTTGACTGAGCATTTTTTTTCCAATTTTTTGTACATGAGTGGGAGTGAAGTGCAGTAAATTTTGCTTTGGCTGTTTTTTTTTTTTTTTTTTTTTAAATTTTTTATAATTTTTTTCCCACATCCATACCTTGCTGTAGCTGTGTGAAATGTAAATCAACTAAAGTACAGCATCGTACAATCAAAGTGAGTAAATGCATTGCTCAGCTCATCGTATAAAGGGCAAGAGAACGTAAATACTGTTATTGTGGCGTGTGTGAATTTGTGTGTGCCTCTCTGTATCTATTACTGGTGGTATTATGTAATTGTGCATAGGAAGATTTCACACATTTTAATATCCATACACATGCATATTTCTACGTGGAGGACACAAATATGAATGGATGAATGTCCAATAAGCAGTATCTCATAGAGTAATACAGAAATAAATTATATCTGTCCTCTGCCTCTCATCTGATTGCTGCTGCTGTGTTGTCTGCTTACACCGAGACCTTCTGCTTCTCCTGCTGCCTGTTCCTAATTCATGCTTTTTCCTGCCCGCTTGTTTTTTATTATTTTGCATTTTTTTTTTTTTTTGCTCTGTTTTTTTTTTTTTTTACACACTTGGCTTTCTTTGATTAGAGTCAGTACTTTTATTTAAAGGCAGACCTCAAAGGCGGAAAAGTCAAACGTTGTAAACACAACAGTCAAAGTTCGCCTCACCTTCCGGGCCAGGCTCACGGCTGGCAGTGAGTTTTCATTTCCTAAGACGGTGGTGGAAGGAAATGACAACCCAAAAATGTAACATCGCCTTTCTATGGAAAAAAACTGTCGCTCTTCATCCTCTTCCTCTCCCTCAGTGCTTAAAGCTGAATTTCCTTTTTTCCATGGTCCGCATGCACGATTTTCATAGCTTTCTATTGGATGCGGTGCTATTGATCTGGCAAGGGCCTCTGCAGACACACACACACCAACACACACTTCTAGTGGCTCAGAAGTGATGATTTAAAGGGATTATTGTTGTATGTTAACTGGAGCACGAAAGAGGGAGCACATAACGCCCATTCTGGCCTCCCTCCACTGGCTTCCTGTGCACTTTAGGGTTCATTTTAAGATTCTTTTATTTGTTTTTAAATCTTTAAATGGCCTTGCCCCGCCCTACCTCTCTGCTTTACTCAAACCTTACGCTCCTGCCTGGTGCCTCAGGTCAACTGACCAGCTGCTCCTGGAGGTACCGAGGTCAAAGCGAATGCTGAGAGGGGATCGAGCTTTTTCTGTTGCTGCCCCCAAACTCTGGAATGACTTACCTGTGCACATCAGACAAGCCTCTTCACTGTCCATTTTTAAAACCAGTCTTTAAAACCCATTTTTACTCATTGGCTTTTAACCCAGCATGAGACGTCGCTCTGTTTTATTTGTTCTATTGTTTATATTCCTTTTTACTGTTTTATTACTTTTACTGTTTTGTGGTTTTATGATCATTTATGCACATTGATCTTAAATTCCAGCATCAGACCTGGCTCTGTTTTAATTTGGTTTCATTTGTTTGATTGTTTTTATTCTTTCTATTGTTTTATTGCTCTGTTTTAATTTGTTTGATTGTTTTTATTCTTTCTACTTTTCTTTCTGTTCTGCTGTTTTATTTTTCATTTTTGTACAGCACTTTGTTTCAGCTGTGGTTGTTCTTAAAGTGCTATATAAATAAAGCTGAGTTGAGTTGAGTTGAGTATGAGTCTACATTGTTTTTAGGAAAATCCTACTCATTCTGCCTTTAAATTGATTTATGCAGATATTGGTGTCCTCATCACCTGCTGCACTCCTGGCCGGGCCTGGAAGGGGCTCCCCTCTCTCTGTGGTCCTTCCCAAGAGTGATTCCATTTCCCCCCGGAGCTACTTTAGGAGTGTTTTCTTGCTCGCCGTTTCATTTTTTTGTTTTCTATCACCAGTGGGCCTGTAAAGCCCTTTGAGACTTGTAACTGTGACTTTTGGCTGTAAATAAACTTGAACTTAACAACTCAGTAAATCATGGGCATAAACAGAACATCATTGCACATATGCAAACGAGTCACAGGCCAACTGCAGTCGTATATGATATGTCAGCATATGGAGGGGCTTGCATCATGCTGGGATGATGTAAGCACTTGAGAAGGGGACAGACTGGAAAACATGCAGGGCCGCTCTCTGAGAGGGAAGATACAATCTGCAAGGAGCGGAGAGTGCGGAGGAGGAGGCTCAGCAGGGCACAGTTAATTCTTGCCACTGAATAGACAACTGAGTCTTACATCAAGGCACACACACACACACACACACACCCCTACAAACCTGCAAAAAACACTGCCTACATACACATGCTCTCTCTTTGTCCCTCGGTTCCTTTGTGTTTCTGTGTCTGTTGTCTCACTCCCTTGCACTCAGTCTAACACTCACACTCGCTCGCACACACACACACACACACACACACACACACACACCTACCACACACCTACAAAGCTGCAAAAGCACTGCCTACATACACATGCTCTCTCTTTGTCCCTCAGTTCCCTTACACTCAGTCTTACACACACACACACACACACACACACACACACAAAGGTTACTGGTATACTATACAGACTTCAAGTGAGTGCACTGAGATGGACTCAGTTGACCCTCAAAAAAGAAGAAAAGGCAATGGAAGAAACTACTGAACCATTAAATTTCATGTTTTTTTGTCATTTGAGACTAAATAGTCGTCATTGTTGCCAAGGATGAGAGCCGTGTAGACCCAGAAATCAAATTTTGCGGTTATTCCATGTTTTTGTCAGTTGAGGCGGAATGGTCCTCACCTCAGTCAACCCTTTGGCAGTTATGCAGAGCGCATAACATGAAAAACACATTTATAAAAAAAAAACAAAAAAACAATAAACAGAAAACAAAGACAAAGAAGATGAGCTAAAGAGTAAAATCAAAGTAACCAAATGCACCGATTATTGTAAAAATGCAACTCACTATTCAACAGTAAACTTAATATTTTAGTTTCATGTCAACTGACAACAAACAGTGAGCCACAGCGAGCGGACACAGTGCTGATGTATGATTCACAGCGAGGAGACACAGAAAAGTACAAGAGAGCAGGACGTGATGTGTTTTCGATAAGATGAGTTACTTTGGAGGTTATGGTAGAAGACTGTGCGGAATGACTGTGCATTTCTGACATTAGTCATCAGTTATTATTAGACATAAGCTGCACAAGGAACACAAGGAAGTCAGGAGGAATAAGAGTGGAGGCTGGGTGGAGTGATGGCCAATTTTCTGTGCAGAGGGAAGAGCTAAAGCAGAGCAAAAACATGGCCATTTTTTTTTTTTTTTTTTTTTTTTTTTTTTTTGCCTGCGATGAAAATCAACAAGGTTTTGGATCCTGTAAGCAAATCGATCGCTTTTTTAAACATATTGAGTAATATAGTTTGGGATAACGTATAATGTCCTTACTGCATAATTCAGCATATTCATGAATTCAGAAAACTGATTTTGCTAACAAACATTGTGTGGATGTTGCGACACTGGGCTCCAAGATAGCGCTCTTTGTTTGCACAGATGATCTTTGTTGCCTGTCTTGCTGCTGCTTTACCTACATATCTGCCTCTGCTTTGGCATTTTACTTGGCTTTTAACACATCTCTGATCACCTTTGAAAATATACAGACGCAGCCATTATAACTGTACTTGATTCTGCTTGATCAAAATCCACCTCATTCAATCTAGAGATGAATAAGAGAGCAATAGTCATAAGTGACAAGAGTCAGTATTATTCTTAGGTAGTACAGTCAAAGTCTATTCCTGTTGTTGCCTTATCCGTTGCGTGCAGTGATGTCATTGTTTTGTTGACTCTCCCGATGCGCTGAAACTAACACCAAAAAACAACATTCATTTTTAAGCACAGAGTATATGAAGTGTGACGATGTAAAGCATGAAAATAAAATGAAAATAAAGAAATCGATGGAGGATGTGAGCCTTCCTTTGTTCAGCTACCAACATCGGTGACATCACTAAAATCTGCAGAAAAACTCCCCAATCTGTTGTTATATGATATACACATAACCTACATCTCTTTTACAACCTGTCTCCATATTATGGTGAAGCCCTTGATGCGTATCAGTTCAGGTTGGGTAATTCAAAAGGACTTTATCTACAAGAGAAAGTATTGTTCTTAATTATTTTGAAGGTAAGATGACGTTGTGACCAAATGAAATGGTTGCTGCTGTGTCACTGGGACTGCTGAGAGGTGTAGACCAGTCGAAAGTGGCAGTAGGTGAGACTTGACAAAAAGCTCAAGTCAAATCAAAATAGCAAAAATCATCAGAAAACTAAACCTAAGACCAAGTGGAAATAAAAGGAGCAAATTAAGTAAAAAAGAAAAAAAAGCATAAAAACCATATTTCACACCCTGCTGCATATTAAGCACACTTCCGATGCTGAGTAACAGGGCTGCGCTCCTTTCTCTTCCCTCACTCTGTTTCCGATTGCAGCTGTCACCAATGACAAACGCACCTGATTCAATGAATCATCCATTACGTGGTGTGAAAAAAAAAAGCCTTGCAACACCAAACACCTATTATGAACTTAAATGGCTGAGAGCGGAAGTAACGCCGTGGGCCGAAGACATCTGAAATTACAGTCGGAACAATTGTTTTTGCTGCCTGCTAATTTCATTCTGATGCGAGTGTTACTTTGCGATGAGCAGTAAGTCAAACTATGCACGAAGCGAAGCCCTTTTCAACGTGAGGCAGCCTGCTACAAAGGGAGAGGGATGGAAAACACTCGCCCACGTGGGTGAGCAAGGATGCATGACCTTCACGGCGCTGATGCCTGAGAGCTACAGTAGTTACTGCAAAACGCTACTGGTTCCCCTGTCAGATGCTGTCTTTGTCTCTCTCTGTCTCTCTCTCTCTCTCTCTCTCTCTCAGAAATCAACAGTATTGCCTTTCCGTCCTCGAGCACTTTCACATTTCTCCTACAAATTGCTTGACATGTGTGTTGTCGGCTCATTGCCTTATCCCCCGGTGCTCAATCTTGTACATTTCCCACATTTCTAATGCCGTTTGTCCATTTTGCTCATCCGCACACCATGAAGTTGTCCATAGTGGCTTTTGAAATAATTTGTCGCTTACTGTGGAGCCTTTCAGTTCACCTACGCAGCTGTAATTGACCGCAACTTTGACATGCAGACGTGCAAAATAATTCAACATCATATCCACACGGGAATGCCATGACGTGTAAATTAATTCATTTTGCTGTAAAGGTCATTTTTTTATGCCATCCAATCTCCAAATAAAACGAACGTCACCAACAGCAGCATTTGTTCAATGAGATGAAAAAAAAAAAAAAACACTATAATGACTCACTATAATCCACGCAATTAAAATCTTTTTTTTTTTTTTTTTTCCAGCTGTCTTTGCATCATTAACAGTTGATGTATGTTCTATTTTTCAGCCCTGTACCGCTTGGATCTATCTTTCACAGTCTTTTTGATGCGGTGAGACCATAATAATGAGTCTAAAAGTGGAGTGATTATTATGGCTTGCACAATGAACAGGGGCATTACAGGTTACACAAGGAACAGGGCTTACAGAACGGCTAAAAAAGGGTTCAGTGTTGTATTAATAACTAACCCCGGTGCACCTGTACGTTCTAAAATTATCGCTCCCACGGTTAAATCTGATTCACCCTGTTGCTCATTGTTGTCCTGTCTGTCACCATGATAATAGGACCGTCCCTGGCTATCAGATTTAATGTTATGGCTTATGTGTTAATCTGTCTGCCCTTGACACAGATAAGAGAGTGCACACTGCATTGTTTTCGCACAGATGGCCTTCATTTAAACACGCTAGAGTGCACCAAATAATGTGGAATATTCTAATGTCTTGCTAAATGGGCCCGACAAGTCTATAAATAGTGAGGGCTGAGGCTTACTAACTTTGGGACATGGGTTGGCAGTCAGGCGTGTCATCCGATCAACTGTTATCTGATCAGAGAGAGAGAGAGGCGATCCAGATTTAATCAAAATAAGAGGTGTATTTGCTCTTGGGGTTTGCTTTCAATCAAATCGGTGAGGGGAGAAAGCCTCAGCTGAGCATTATCACTTGGGTTTGCTTCATTTTTTCCAGTAAGTCTTTGCTGGGAATTTCAGGTGAAACAAAATATTAGAAGCAATATGTTAAGCCCCAGGCAAGAACGAGCAATAATCGGGCCTCATAAATTTTAACCGTCTAATGTACCTCCCCGATGGAAAAGAGAGAGGGGGATAACGCCAGGGTCGTAAATATTAAGTCTGACTTTTCAAGTTTGAAGCAAAGACTTGAAACACCTCTCCTATATTGAATGTGGGCGGCAGAGAGGGATTTTTGCACCGCAACAGTTTGGTTTGATATGTGAATGAAGATTTGGAGAGAAAGACATAATCAAACAGATGCCTCAAACACCAACCGTAACCTCCTGCAGAGAGCAGAGGCGGGGATGTTATTAGAAATGGGGATAGAAGCAAGCCTTGCAGTTCCTGCCTGTATTGACTGAGCAGTCACCCAGATGGCTCTGATATGGTGCATGGTGGTGATGAATGTATGTCAGAGAAACAGCACTCTTTCCTCTAATGTTATCTCGATCAATCCTGTCCTTTCTGTCTGAATTTGTTTTGGGTTTTTCCTTGTTTTTGGTGTTGCTCTGTGTGACCCTGCTGTGCCCTGCATTGTCTCGTTAGCCCTGCCCTTGTGCATACATGTTGCATATGAAAACAATTTTTGTGAATCTAGTATACATCCGAGCATTTATCGTGTACACAAAATCCACATACTATGCAGTTGGAGCGCACTACACACTCAACTGGACGTCATAATTAGTATGAATAGTATGTTAGTAGCCAATTTTAAACCTTAACCTACTTCTCCCAGCCAATCAGCTCCCTGCCTGTTCCACCCACCTGTTCTTGACTCCCTCATTAGCACAGTTTGTTTTCTTGTCCCACTTTCAGTTGAGTCATTGTTAGTTCATTGTCTTTTTTGGTTTTGTCTCCTCCCTCCAGCCTGTTTGTTGTTCCTGCTACATTGCGATGACTGTTTTGGGGGGAAATGTATTTGTTGTGGATTACATTTGTTTCTGAGGTATCACGGATATGTTTCTAATCAGCTTGTATCATCTTGTATATGTTTTTGTATATGTTTTTGGGTATTTTAGCCAGTTTTGTTACTTTAGCCACCAAAACTGCTTGGTAATGATTATGGAAAGGTCAGGTTTCTGTAATATATGCAACACTGTGGCTTCATGCTGGACTTGAATTTAGATCGCTTAGGTGAAAATTGGTTGTCCACCACATCCACCATTGAGACCAAGAGATTACAAATGTTCTTGTAATACGTTAAAAACAAACATAATCCAATTACAAAATACGTTCCACTTGGGCTCATTATTGCTCATTACTTTAATAAAGACTTCAAATCTCAGCTTTACCTCCCTGGTCTACATTTGGGTCCACTTGCCTGCTCTCCCTAGGACACTTGATGATTCAGATCTCAGTGATTCACTCATGTTCTCCATTGTGCCTGCCATGTGTGTATCAGGAAATTACCACCCAGTTATTTGCTGCAGCCTGGCTTGGAAGGTTATGGCATACTAAAAGGCCGGATCAATGGCAATCAGTGGCAGTAGGAGTATAATGGCATGTGATTATGCATAGAGGTGCGGGAAGACCCCCGCATGCATCAAAGTGAAAGATTAAACAGTGTCAGGGAAATACTAGAGACTGCGCCCACACACTGTTTGATCAATGAGGGCTGACATCACTGGAGGAGCTTTCCCCTTTGGATGTTTAACAGCGGCAGGCCTTCAGTATGGGAATCCTCTAATATAAAGCATCTGAGACCTGATTCACACCAATTACTGACATCTGTCATGGCTGATTATGTTGTAATTGGACCGCACAGACACAAAACACAGGAAATGCGAGTAAAAATGCACCTCCTGAGCTGGTTTGGGTATGGATTTTTGCCTGTATGATTGGTAATAGAAAAAAAAAAGTGTTTGCTTTTTGATTCTGAGGATGTGACACCAAAAGTAATCTATGTTTGGCTAATTATCCATGGAAACAGGAAATGGAAACATACCATCAAAGAACAAAGTAGGCCCAGAGGAATTTCCATATATGATTGTTTTTCAATTGTTAATGATACATACATAAATAAAAAACAATTAATAACAAAAAATATATTTCTACGTGTTAGAGCAAGTTGCATTGATTTAACGGTATTTAACTTATACATTGGTTCTAAGTAACTGTGCCTGCAGTTGGGTGGTACACACGTGTGTTGTGTGCCCTTGCTCAGAGGCACTTTGGCAGGATTGGCAGCATTGACCCCTTAGCCCTTTGCCTGCTACGTATTCTCCCTAACCACCTTAGCCTTGAGCTGTGTGTTTTACGTCGTGCAGCAGACAACAACAAAGAGGAGTCTTGCGTTATCAGAAGCAGAGAAATCATTTTGCTCTGTTTCATGCAGCAGTGTCTGCTTGTGCCAATGTCCTTCTCCTTATTTGGACAGCTGTGACACACACACATTTGTTACATGCAAAGTATGCATGCTGCTACTTTCTGTGTCAATGACTGGGAGTGTGCGTGGGCTTACACTTAACCCTCAGCACTATTTTGGCGCACAAAAGTGAGTTTCACATTTCTGAATTTCAAAATGGCATGTCAAGATCCCCTGCCCGTCCCTAAAATCAGGCTGAAGTGAACGAGGTCCTTTAAGAAATATAATAAAAAAATAAATAAATAAATAAGGAGTGTGGTAAATTAAATATCTTTTTTCCCCTTCCTAATTCACTCCTCCTATAAACCCTATTCAATGACTCACCCCACACTCGAGAATGTTTTTTGATTACCATCTGTTCCCAAATTCAAGATGCTGCACTTGGGTCCCAGGAAAAACATACACATCAATTCCAGTAATTTACAGCATTGAGAGAAGAGAGAGAAAAAAAAAATCCCTCATAACTCATAACTGCCTCCTGCCATCTCCATACTGTGTAATCATTTGGAGCCCCTGAGCATTTGGCAAGCATCTCACCAATGCGCTTCATTAGGGTTTTAATATATACACAAATGCACAGCACACCTTTTGTGTGCTGTGGAATGCGTCAGCAAAAAAAAAAAAAAAAAAAAAAAAATTACAACATCAATGCACCGGTTAATTACTTCCAGCTCTACTGCTCCTGCCAGACGTCCAATATAGCTGTCCCATGTGAACAGCGGGTTGTTGTTTACTTATGCTGAGCAATAACGTGTAGCTGGTGTTTATGGGGCGAAATGCTGATAGTGTGATAGAGAGCTGATGATGGTATGCGCCTATATCCTGTTTTATTTGCGAGAATGTTAGTCATCCCCTTCCTCTGACGTGAATAAACTGAATAAACTGTATACACACCCTCCGTCTAGGAATCCACTACCTACGTGAATACTTGAACTACATAACCAAACATCAGCTCCTTGAAATATTCAGTGAATACCTGTGCTAAATACCTGTCATGCCATCGCCTTCCCTGTGCTGCATCGCGTTGTTTTCCATGCCAAATATTGTTGGTGTTTTACCATAAGATACATCCCTGACGTATAGTTATCAATATATGAAACCTGTCACACAAACCTATCAGATAGCTAAGGCTTGCTCTGGGCAGAGTTTAAGTCGAATGAAATTCCATGTGAAATTTAAGAAGTGCTCCATCACTCCATGTGGCACATTTTATCTGCAGAACCATAAATGGGGGAATAAACGGGGAAACATGTATGGATGATTCATACAAGCTGATCTGGCCTGAGCAACTACAGTGCATGGCAATAAATAAACTGAAAAAACAAACAAACAAACAAACAAAAAAAACTCTTACACTTCTTATCTCTTGTAAAATGTACATGCATCACATGTGGAACTGAACAAGAACAAAGCCCTTATTCATTTTAATTTTCTCGCCAGGTTTATAAATAATGTGTTATGAATTAATACCGATACTCACACATGATCTGTTCACATTCACACAGTAAAGCTTTATTCGTAGAAACCTTCAAGGCGTCAACTGGAAGATCTTAGGTCTAGCCTCATGACTGTAAACAGGACTAATTTGGACACAGATCAAATCTTTCTTTTTTTTAATATTTTATTTTATAGAAGGACACAGTATTGACCCTGAGGCAACTGGCTATCTTTTGTTTAGTGTTTTAGGCGACAAATCAAATCTTTTCTTGGAATTCGGTGCACGCCACTCCTGTTCTTACAATCAACCCAGCACAACTTTCTATGTAATTTCATTTCTGATAAAAAAAAAAAAAAAAAGATTAAACAGGATGCAGAATAATGAAACAAAACACATCACAAATAAAATGACAGAAATAAATTGCCCTTAATATAATGTTTTATTTGGCCTACCTTATACTGTATGGACATATGAAGGTTTTATGCTCCAAAAATGAAAAGCTTGGCAAGTCATTTTTTTCTTTTCTCCAAGTTTTTCCTATTTACAAATTATCTGGCATCATCCTCAGACGTAGAGACCATCATTTCACCAGTCACGTCAGTATTGATCCTGATATGGATGTGATACAGGCTCCTGCTCGGCTACAGCAGCTGTTGGTGGGACAGTCGTAAATGGATTTGAAAAACAAATAAGGTTGTGTTTCCAAAATGGGAAGCTTGCTTTACCTCCTGAAAAAAATATTGTAAACAGAGCTTTTTGTCTGTAGTTATGGGCTTAGAAAGTTGTGTTCTTTATGGACTTGTTTTGGCTGCTTCTGTGTAGGATGTGTAGGCCATGTGGGTGGACGTTTAAAGGTAGTGCTTGGTTTGTGAAATAAAGCAGGTCTGTTCCAAATTGAGCTCCAAATTGCTTTAATTATCCATTTGTGAATCCTTTTTCATATCCGTAACAATACAATCTCAGCTTCCCGTTTTGGAAAAGCAGCATTGTCAAATTTTTTTCAAAGCCATTTTATGATTGACAGCTGTAGTAACACCCACTGAAGCGACTGGTGAAACGACGCTCTCTATGTCTGAGGATGATGCCACATAATCTGTAAATAGGGTCCAGGTTCCAAAATAGCGAACTTGTCCTTTAAGAAGATATTTAAACGATCTTACTGCATCCACAACTCATTTTTGCTATTAAGCCTCACTGCATTCATGCCCATATGGCCACTTTCAAGAAAGAATCACAAAACAACGTATCACATATGCATGCAGTATATTTGCATACGTTAACAGACATAAACAGACAAACAAGAGTTACCAAGGGAGATGTCATTTCCAAGCTACGCCCAAACATATACATTAGCGAGCCGCACATAACACACCACACACTGAGGAGTTAATTTCAGTAAACAGCTGCTAACTGTTCTCCGCTCTTGAATCTCAATCAGCTCACTATAATAATTATCAATTATAGGTCAGGCATGACTGCACATCAATTGTCTCGCTACTTAAAATGCAGGGTCATTTTCTCCTCTGAAGGAGGTTAAAATTAGCAAGTTGACATTATTGAATTGTCCATCTATTTGTCTGGCTGGCTGGCTGACAGACTGCAGTATGATGGAAAAAAAATCTCTCTCTTAACAAGTCATTTAGTGTAATATTCATTCTTGCTTTGAATCTTGTTTTTTTCTCAAAACAAGTGAAAACAATCTGCCGGTGGGATGAGATTATTACACTTTTTTTCCCGTGCAGTTTTACTTGTTTCTCGGAACAAGTATAAATACAGTCTGTTGAAACATAGCACAGTAGGGCAAATCAGCCCAATAGGATCAAGGAAAATTATGGAAATAAACTGATTAGCATAGGAAACAAGTGGGATTATCTCATCCCACTGTCAGATGTTTTCCACTCATTATATGACAAACAAGATTTTAAGACAGAACATAAGACGAAGTGACGTGTTTGATTGAGAATGAGCATGCACATTCTGTACACAGGTTGTCTACAGGCAGCAGAGGGAAACTTAATACTTTTTAGGCCCTTTTAAAGACAAATATTAACTGAATTCAAGACAAGTGCTTTGGAAAAATAAACCTCTCCTTATTCGCATGAGTGCGGCAGGTGAGTTGCCTTCATTTGTAATAGGTATGTGTGGCAAATATACCTAAAGGCATCAGAAATGTTGGCTCAGATGCATAAGAACGTGACTAATTTGGGCAAAAAACATCAACAACAAAAACAGAATGTTAACTTTTAAGACCTAATATTTAGAATTTAGTAATTTTTTTTTTTTTTACAAACCACCCTGAGACTTACAGCCATGAACTGATTGTAACAAGCTCTCTTTCCTCACTATGTGAATGTTTAGTCTTCCTGTCCCTGCAGATAGATACACACATGAAAGCTTGTACCCACACAATTATGCAGATGCAATTGTGCATGCAGATCCTTGTGCATACACACACACACACACACACACACACACACACACGCACACGTGCACAGATGCATGCACACATGTAATGGTCAATTTCAAATGCTAAATCTTCTGTCAATACAAAAGTCTCACCCTTTTCAATGAGGCTGTGAGCTAACAAACAGAAAAATGGATCTGTTGCCTGGCAACGGTCTGCGGCTTAAGTGGCAGTAAAGGAAACTCTTCTAAGAAAGCACCAAGTAAGATGCTGAATATTATGTAATGTGAATGAACTGTCCTAATTTTATATTTTTAAATAGACCTTACATAAATTATTTCTATTGGGAAATATTCCTTTTTTTATTTTATTTTATTTTTTAGAGATAAATAGATAGATAGATAGATACTTTATTCATCCCGCAGGAAATTCACAGTTTTTCAGCAGTATCCACAGATTACAGATTAAATCAAATAAAAAAGATTTAAAAAAATAAAGAATAAGATCTAAGTACAACAGAATAAGATCTGAGTACAACAGAATAAGATCTAAGTACAAGCCAGTGTGCAAAAAGCAATGTGCAACAAAAAACCCCAGAAAAAACGTGTGCATGGGTGTATAAAATGTGCATAGAGGTAGGTCAATGTGCAAATTTAGAAGAAATGGCATCTCAAGAAATGTCTGATTGTACACAATCTGCAATGATAATAATCAGGCAATTATGCTGGCAAGAAAAAGTATATTTATTTTGAAACATGTATACAACATCAGAGGTGATCATTGCTGTCCTGACTTTGAACCACTGAGAGCTGGTGTGCTGGATCTAGATTGTGTAGGTAGTGCCCTCTAGTGGCTGCATCCTGAAATTACACATCTACAGTATGGAAGGCTATCTGGACTCATGTTTTCACGGTCACTCTTTGCTGTTTTTTTTCCTTGATGTATATTTTGATTGGTTTCCTTCCCAGGGAGCTGAGGGAGACCTGACCCTTCAGTTGAACCCCATGCTTCCAAGCATCATTATTGACTGACGAGATTCATTTTTTCTGACTTTTTACACTTCATTTTTATTATTATTATTTTTTTTTTAATTATTTCTTATAATAAGATGCTGTTTATTTACTTGACATGTTTTGACTATAAACCTGCAGTCTTCATCAGAGGTGTTGCTTAGGCTTCCTGTGAGCTGATTTATTTGGGCACGGTCGGTAGTAGCCGCCTGTAGTGTTTGGACGACCACGGCCCTTGGTGTCAGACGGCGTCAGGACAGCATCCCCGGTGTGTGAAAGTTGGCAGACAGCTGACAGAGAGCTTCAGCAACACCTCTGATGAAGACCGCAGGCTTTGGCAGTTGAAACATGTCAGGTAACTGTCAACACCTTATTAGAAGAAATCAAGAAACAAAGTATTGTTATTGTTGCTATCAGTTATGATGATGATGACAATTATGACAGGCATCCTTAGGGTCTCTTTGGTCTCGGGGACTCGTCACAGACGTGAGCCTTGGGGCAGGTGAGTAGCTCTCTCGGCCTGGTTGCCTGGCGAGGGCTGGTTCCTGTGGAGTGCAGTGTACACACCTCTGACTGTGAACAGCAGGCCGATGGCAGCAAAGTATGAGGCGTAGACGAAGAACTGATGAGAGAGGTGAGGATTACTGGCACTGCAGATGATGCTCTCTCTGCACATGCACTTTCATCATACATTAATTAATGAGCTCTTTCATTTATTCGCACTCTAAAGTACATGCACATTAAGTATATGCATCAGTAAGATGTACAAATAATCTTAAACCATGTCGTGAACTCTGTGTGTGAGTTTTGTGTTGTGTGTATGTGTGTATATTGTGTGTGTGTGTGTGTGTATGCGCTCCAGTACCTGTGAGGTGATGGTGAGCCGCAGAGATTTGGTGTTGATGACGACGGCTGTGAGGACGCTCTGCAGGACTGTGCCCATGAAACTGTTCACACCAAACACTAACGCGTAGCGCTCTCTTGTCAGCTTCCTGGCGATCTGAAACCTGGGGCACAAAGCGCTGCTTAGAAGGACCTGACAGCATGCAGTGTACCAACTTCACTTCTTGTTTGAAGTGAAAACTGAGCCGAGGACACTTTACTTCATGGATGTGCCACTCAAACTCCGTGGAAAAACAGATTCACAGCACCGGTAATAACAGGTTTACACATGATGTATTATCTAGGATTCATTTGAAATATATTTAATTCTATAGTCTGTTGTTAAAATATGTTGGGGTGACGTTTTGATGAATAAAATCTTAACAAGCATGTCATTTTCAATTTGTACGTGCACTTGGGAAAGGTATAGGTTGCTCCATGGATGTTGCAGCCAAATATGGCAACAAGATGAATAAGTTTAACAAGATTTCAGTCATTTTGAAGGGCCAGTTTGTCATGCAGGACCTGATTTAGTGACTTTTTAGACCCTCCTCTCAGCTTTAATCTTGGCAAAGAGGGTTAAAATGTTGAATCCCAAAGCATTTGGCTATAAGTCTTACAGCTGATGCCAGTTTGCAACAGCCCACTTGATAATGTGAATCAAAGAACTATGATTATTACAATGCAGCCATATTCTCCTCCCTGAGACTGGAGACTGTAGCATATATATTGAAGTGCAAATTAGCGTACAACACCATTTGGTGACTTCTAACAACTTTTTGAACAGCAAGCTATTTTCCTTTGAAAGGAGCTGGCAACTCAGTGGAGGCCTGAGGTGTTGCTTTGTCTCTCGCTCAAACCGAGCGCAGACTGCTTTGGCAATGCAAGCACAAATGCAAGTTTGGCTGTTTGTTCTGTTTGCATAGTTTTGAAAACTACATCAGCATTGCCAGTGATTCTGATATTGTAGTTTGTGATGTGCAGCCATACAGTGCAACATGGTGTCATGCATGCAGCCCCTCAGTCTTAGACTCTAGTGGTTTTAACTAACATAGATACAGCAGTGTGTCATAGTGTCATTGGGGGACTGTATTTGATTTATATCACAGTCAGTGTGGGGAATACTACATGAAGGTCAGCAAAACAGATTAAAGTTTTCACAGACAGTTTTGGACAAAGTTATACATCACAGTTGTCCTTCAGGAAACTGTTGACCAGATTAATCAAGAAGGTCTGAATCAACCAAATCAGGATCTTCAGACACCGCTGGTATTGCTTTTTTTTTTTTTTTTTTTTTCAACAAAATAACAAAGATAAAAATACATTTTACAGCAAACGTGCAGAAACTGAACTCAGTATGTGTTGTCCAAGTAGACGCTGACATACCCTACAGTGTCCTGCTGCAGTGCCGAAGCAGACGCAGATTTGCTAAAAGCGAAGGCTTGTGGAAACTGCTCAGCAAACAGGCATGCTTACATAATGTGTGCTTACGTGCAAATGGTGATGAGCTGCATGTAAAGTGTTTTGAAGAGCATGTAGCAGGTGTAGCTGAGCCAGATGTTGTTGGTCAGAGCCATCAGAAAGACAGCCCCTGCGATCAGGAGTGTGAAACCCCCCAGGATCAGCTCTCCCCACACACACCATTCCAGAGACACATGGCCCACGGCAATGGAGGCTGCAGCTCCTAGGGGAACGCACAGCAACCATTTAAGTTACCCTATACAGCTCCCTTGATTAACATATCTATAGTACAGCGATAAAATATAACAAAGAGGCTGCTCAGTTCATATCACTCAGCTGACCTCTGATAAATATTCTGTGGCAGGACAATGTTGGTCACATGTCGAGTTATATAAGCCAATATAAATAGAACCATTTTGTTTAAACAATTTTACATTACATGATTCACCACTTATAATTTACAGTATACATTATCGCATAATTAAACATGAATTATGGAAAACTAAAGCTGCAACTGATTGTGTTATCAGTCCCACCACATGTGTATACACAAATCAAACCTACTTGAGAGGGTTTAAATTGAGGTTAAATTCCTTTGCAGCACCTTTTCCGTAAGGATAAGGTAAAGGAAAATGCTTGTGGAGCCAAGAGATTATTGGCCTGTATTGCAGCCTGTATCACAGATTTAATCACCAGTAAAGCACCAATAGCATGTTCACAAAGACAAAATTTCATCATATCCAATCATAATTACACTTTAAACTGTCATGTTACACTAAACCTGGAAAAACTGTAGGGAAAAAAATCTGTGGCAAAACAAGGACATTACAGTGTCTTTTCTAATGCATTTAGGCTTTGGAGAGAGCCATGATTATTATCCAACAGTTTATGGCATAAAACCATAGATTTTAATGGTCAAAAGTCATTTACTCCAAGTTTACATCACAAGGACTGTTGGACAGTCGATTTTAGTTTTCAAGGAGATGTTTATGGTTTGCACATGAAGCCAAAAATGTCTTTACCAGCAGAAGGTTAATCTTCCTCTGATGTTTATGTGTAACCCTGAAATACATGCATTAGTTCAGCTCTCACCCATAAATGCTGACAGTATCATTCTTGAAAATTATGTTGCTCATATCAGCCACTGGGTGGCACAGTGCAAGCATGAGATATGACGACGCTCCTCTCCACAGAAGCAATGAATTGTGAAGCCTAATCCCTGTGGGTGAACTATGGAGGACAAGGGACAATTTATTTATGGGAAACTGCAGATACTTTGATTGATTGAGTGGATTATTTCGGGACGGTCTCCTTTCTGTCTCTCTCTCTCCTTTCTCTGTGTTTTCTTTCCATCACCCATCCTTACTTTCTCTCTTTCGATCATCTCTCCCTCCCACTATTTTTCTCACTTTTATTGAAACTGCTTGCCACATGTTCATTACATGTTCCATTGTTCTTTGCTGTTTTGGCTCGATCTCCTCTGTAAATGAGATTCTTGACCACAATAGGACGAGTCTGGGTAGATAAAGGTTAAATAAAAACAAAATAAAGCATTCGGTGAGAGATAACTGAGAGTGAATGGGGAAGATTTTGACTCCGATACCACGGAGATACACTATATTGCCAAAAGTATTCGCTCATCTATCCAAATCATTGAATTCAGGTGTTCCAATCACTTCCATGACCACAGGTGTATAAAATCAAGCACCTAGGCATGCAGACTACTTCTACAAACATTTGTGAAAGAATGGGTCGCTCTCAGGAGCTCAGTGAATTCCAGTATGGTGCTGTAATAGTAATGTAATAGGATGCCACCTGTGCAGTAAGTCCAGTTGTGAAACTTCCTCGCTACTAAATATTCCACAATCAACTGTTAGTGGTACTATAACAAAGTAGAAGCGATTGGGAACGACAGCAACTCAGCCACGGAGTGGTAGGCCACATAAAATCACAGAGCGGGGTCAGCGGATGCTGAGACGCATAGTGCGCAGAGGACGCCAACTTTCTGCAGAGTCAATAGCTTGAGACCTTTAAACTTCATGTGATCTTCAGATTAGCTCAAGAGCAGTGCGTAGAGAGCTTCATGGAATGGGTTTCCATGGCCGAGCAGCTGCATCCAAGCCTTACATCACCAAGCACAATGCAAAGCATCGGATGCAGCGGTGTAAAGCACACCGCCACTGGACTCTAGAGCAGTGGACACGTGTTCTCTGCAGTGACGAGTCACGCTTCTCCGTCTGGCAATCTGATGGACGAGTCTGGGTTTGGTGGTTGCCAAGAGAACGGTACTTGTCTGACTGCATTGTGCCAAGTGTAAAGTTTGGTGGAGGGGGGATTATGGTGTGGGGTTGTTTTTCGGACGTTGGGCTCGGCCCCTTAGTTCCAGTGAAAGGAACTCTTAATGCTTCAGCATGCAAAGACATTTTGGACAATTTCATGCTCCCAACTTTGTGGGAACAGTTTGGAGATGGCCCTTCCTGTTCCAACACGACTGCGCACCAGTGCACAAAGCAAGGTCCATAAAGACATGGATAAGCGAGTTTGGTGTGGAAGAACTTGACTGGCCTGCACAGAGTCCTGACCTCAACCCGAGAGAACACCTTTGGGATGAATTAGAGCGGAGACTGCGAGCCAGGCCTTCTTGTCCAACATCAGTGTTTGACCTCACAAATGCACTTCTGGAAGAATGGTCAAAAATTCCCATAAACACACTCCTAAACCTTGTGGAAAGCCTTCCTAGAAGAGTTGAAGCTGTTCTAGCTGCAAAGGATGGGCCCACATCATATTAAATCCTATGGTTTAAGAATGGGATGTCACTCATGTTCATATGTGTGTGAAGGCAGCCGAGCGAATACTTTTGGCAATATAGTGTATGAATCTACTTGCACCTGGCTCTTTATATGCTGGGGTATAAACAAGGGCTGAGTTTAATTGCTTCACTTTTTCAAAGCTGTATGTTTTCTTTGTTTTTGTCCTCCGCTGCTGGTCGATCAACACTAATAGTCCAGAATAAACACCTTTCCAGCCTCGTTGTGTATTTAAAATGTGCTTAATCAATCCCCCTGACTCTGATTAGCAGAATGGGGCCAAATGGAGACTTAATCATTAGTCTGGTTTCCACAGCGGGGTCAACTGGAGGCTTATCAGGGCCGGCAGGAGCCAGCTGTACAGCTTCACCGGACGGGATCAATCCAGGATCCTCCAGTGTTAAGCAGTGAGTTCAGGCTGTAGTTATTGCACCTAAGTGAGGCTGCGTTTTCACTGTTTTTTTTTGACACACATTGGATGCTCTTTAGTCAGTGTGAACAGGAAAAAGCTGTATTTTTTTTTTTTTCAAAGTTGATATGAACTGCATGTGCCATAAAATCACATCTTGGGGGCCATACTGTAACTAAAATGGGTTTGAAAAAGCAGGAGAAAAATACAGTACACACACACACATAGTCATTTAGTCTCATATTGAAATCCTGTGTTCCTACAATAAATAACACATTAGTAGATAGGCACTGAGTAATAATAACCAAAGGCAGCATATCTCTTTTTAAACACTAACAAAAAAAAAAAAAAAAAAAAAAAAAAATCTCCATTTTAACACAAGATTCAGTGTCCTATTCAACCTTAAAGTCTTGTTTCTCCTAACACAAATGAAAATAAAGTCCAATGCAGTTTCACTTGTTTCAGGAATATTTAAGAATAAATATGTTGGGAAAAAAGGCAGAATAAGGAAGAACAGCCAATACGGATCATCAAGGAGATGACCAGAAAGTTCTGGAAATAAATGGATTATTGTTGGAAACAACTGGGATTCTATCTTTTTTTTTTTTTTTTCAATTTGAAGGAAAAACAAGATTGTAATAGAAGACTAAATGACTTGTTGAGATGGATTTTTTATATTTTTTTTTGTATATTTTTAGTTTCAGTGTATCTGAATCTGTGTATCAAGATCTGAATTTATGGCACATGCATCAACTTTGAAAAAAAAAAAAAAAAAAAAAAATGCAGCTTTTACCTGTTCAAACTTTACCAGAGAGCATCCAATGTGTGTCACAAGAAACAAAACAAAAACAAAAACAAAAACAAAAAAAAAAATAAAACACAGAACGTTTTCAGCTCCAGTGTGAACACAGCCTCGGTCTAGATGGAAATGCATTCTGTAGGTGTTGTTTCATGCCAAATTAGGTGGAAAACCTTGGACAGTTCTGACCGCCTCTGTCTGGGGAAGGGAGAACATGTCTGAAACCAAACGGGAACGGGAGTGTTGCTGAGCACCATTGTCTCTCCTCTCTGAATGTGAGATGGGAGGAGATGAATTAAAACTGGAGACAAAACAGTTGTGAATAAATTATGTATTAACTAAAAAACCCATGTTTGATGTGCAAATGGATTCTAATGCCTGCTTTACACCCCAGTCAAACAGATGGGTCAAGGTGTGGTGCAGCTCCCCGTGCAAGCATTTCTTCCGGTGCGAAACAATATAACAGAATATAACTGAGTCAGTCTCTTCTGCGCGCGCACTTAGTTTTATCTGAACACTAATGAGCTACTAAAAAATGGTGTTTTTGAAGCTCCAGGACATTCGCTTATTAATATACGCTGAATGTGAAAACAGTGAATTATGTTGTGCTCTCCCTGCTATTTTATCATCTTGGTAATCCATATTCATATTTTCCCTATCGGTTTTAACCAGGTTTTTTCCCCAGGGGTGTTTTGTGAGTGTGCAATACAGAAAAATAAAATATAACACAACTCTTGAGGGAAATATCAGACATGGGCCCTACAGCTTGATTGCATGTTGGGCGGAACCATTTACAAGTGAAAGACATACAGCTGGATCTGATTTACACAGAGTAATTGCCTTTGGTTTCTGGGGAATACAGGAATGTATCAGCACTATAATCAATAAAAGTGCACTGGCTGTATGGCAGCAGCTGCTATGCCCATCTGGGGATGAGAGCAGGCAATTAAATAGTCTAATTAATGCTGTTCTTATTGTCTGCTGTGCACTGGGGGTTGTGAAATAGAGACAGTAGAATGGGATGGTGTTTATTTATTTATTAATATGTTTATTTATTTACCACAATGTATAAAACAACCATAAAATTAGGTAATGCTGTTTTTACTACTCAGTGTTTTTTGCAGGGGCCTGCTGAATTAGGATAAGCAATAGTGGCTATTCCGACTTTATCTTGTGCAGTTTGTCATTGTTCATGGTAACTGAGTTCTTCCCTGCTGTCAGGCGTAATTATGGACCAAAAGGTGGAAGGGGACGCAATTTTATGGAAAAGGGAGGGAGGGGGGCTGTCTGGGACGGGCTGAGTATCTTCGCTATACCTTGACTTTTTTCCTGCGTTGATACCAGGTCTTAAACAATACTTTTTTTTTTTTTTTTTTTTTTCAATTTTATAACATTTCTAGGTGTAACATTTCCTGCATGCCTCCATGACATGAGAGGTTAGACAGCCAATAACCAGCATTATTAGATCTTGGTATGAGAAAGTACCCTCAGTACCATGGCATCTTTCATTGCTCAATAATGTTGAAGCAATTCACAATAAAAGTATCAAAGTTTGGTATCGAGCCCTACATTTTTTCAGCCTTTCAGTTTTTAAACTAAAACTGATATGCTGCATTTTTATACAACCTCATATAACATCTGGGTCGACCAATTAGCTCACTCAAACATGAGACACTTACATGTGTTGAGTAGATCAGTATTTGTGTGCATTTTTATACTTTCATTTTAGCTTAAAAAAGCTCCAGATGACTGTTACTGTTCTGCGGCAGTTATTAGTCTGCTGGGGAAGAGATACAAGCTCATCCTCACTGTCACTTTATTAATGTTTAAAAGTTTTTTACACTACAGGGGTTTTCAGTCTGATCCTTATGGACTCATCTCACACGTCTGCCCAATTTCTGAGCTACCACATCTGATTTATTTAGTCCAGACCTTGTTGAGTTGACTAATTAGGGTGTGCTGGTCCAAGAACTGAACAAACATGTGGAATTTGGAGACTGTCCTCTAGTAAAAAAAAAGTTAAAAAACAGACTTAAAGTTGCTTGTGCAGAGGCTTATTATTACAACCTGAAGTTACTTTTAAGAGTTAAGCAACCTCTATTGCAGTACTGTAAATAATAATGGAGTAAAGTCTGTGTAAAGAGGTTGTTGGGGCGGCAGAAGGGTCTATCAGCTTTTCACACCGACCACACTGCCAATTTGGGGCGTGGCCTCTCATGACAAGCCACGTGGTGATGGTGTGGCGATGGGAGTAATTAATGAACGCCCAACATACAGTATGGAACCGGGCATATCTTGACAACCGCATCTTGTAGGCATACGTACGCACTCTACCGAGGGCTCTCTAATTTATTTAAGTGTTCAGTACTGACAAAATGATGTGGAAATTGTTCAGAAAAAGTTGGAGAGGAAAATATAACAATGGAGGGAGTGGTGGCGGGTGTGAGGGGCATGTCAACCCCATCCCTGGTGGAAATTACCTCATGCCCTTCGGTAAGTTCCTTAAAGAGAGAAATTACATAATGGGGCAGATATTTTTTGAACTATGGACTGAGCAGACAACACAAATTACACCACACAGTAGAGACATCGGTGATAATCAGTAATGACAGGCAAACTAAGGCCGGTAAAACAAATCGATGGCGCTGTGGTTATACCTGACAGTGTGGCGACAGAATCCACACCGCCATTGTAGGCGGTGAAGTTATGCTGCGGCTGCTTGTAGACCCAGAGGACCTGGACGTAGCTGCTGACCTGGTAGAAGCCACACCTCCCCGTTGCCGACCATATGCAGAAGAAGAGCACAGCCATTGAAGAGTAACAGTCCTTGCAATCCAGTATGAGCTTCCTCAGCATCCTCCCAGCGTACTTGGCAGCGGTCCTGCTCCTTCTCAACCAGATGAAAGAGTCACGGCTCTCTGAACCGGACTGGGTGTCCTCACCTGAGCTCCCCTGTCGCGCGTAATATGTCTCCCTTAGAAATAAACTCGTCTTAGGCATGGGTAGAAAAATGGAGGTGAACAGTGCCATACAGAGGGCGATGAGGGTCACAACAGTCAAGCAGTACAAAGAGACCCCCCCCAAAGACACCAGCAGCTGACCTAGCAGGGCACTCGCAGCGTAACCCAGCAGTATGGCCCCTCTGGCGTAGCTGGTCACCCTCTGATAGTAGCTGGGCTGCACCACGCTGTAAATGTAGGCAAAGTAGCCCACATCTGCTGCTGTGCCTAAACTGTAGATAAAGAAGGCCCACTGAGCGGAGCAGACCCCCGAGCCAACCAGCACCAGGAGGAACGCCCCGACGTTGCACAGACCCTGGAGGACGATAACAGGCTTGTACCTGAGGAAGTCCGTCACTAGGAAGACCGGGATGATGAGAACGAGGTTGGAATAAGTCCACACAGGATACACGCGTCTTGTGACCTGCACGAGGGAGGCACACACACACACACACACACACACACAGATAATCTGTTGATTAGTGTGAGAGAATCATTCATTATTGATGGTTAGAAATGAATTGCACACCAGATGCTGTTTTTACGAGGTAAACAGTTCCTCTTCATTCACTGTCTATTAGGGCTGAACGGTCAAAATGTGATTATGATCATCAATTGTAACATGGCCAAGTGCGATATCCAAATCACAGGAAGTGTAATTTTTTTTAGTCGAGGTAAAATGTGAATATAAATTAAGTGCTGTGGTTTTACAGCGAGGGCCTGGTCCACAAATCCTGTTCTACAGATGTAAGAAAACATGTTTGTTCAGCACAGACCCTGGCAAAAATCATCATCACCACTTGATTTTTTCTTTTCTTGGTGAAAATAAGGATTAGAATGCAAAAATCTGCAATCCCAACAAAACTATATCAAAACTATGAATCAAACCACTATCACAACATCTTGATTTTTCTTCTTCCTCTTCTTCTTTTTTTTTTTTTAACCATATATGTTTCACCATATAGTTCAGACCTCCAGCCCTAGTGTCTGCAACCAGGTAGCTGCATGTGCACAGCATAACTGACAGATAGTACAATAAATACACAGAATATGATAAATACACTCAATCAGAAATCAGAAATTGGAAAAAGCACACCGTATTTGTAGCCTATAGCAAAAAATATAATGAGTGGTGACATGAAGCTGAACTTAAACGTTATAAGAAATGTACATGTTACACTCCCTGTTAAAAGAAAGGTTGAAAACTTCAGCATCATGTGAATATGCACAATGGTCAACTGTGAGCTTCCACTTTGCTCTTGAATGGAAGATGGAGGAGAGATCATGATAAGCAAAATAACGGAGGACAGTTGCAGAGATTGTTTGTCTTCCTAATATGTAACATTAACTGATTTAGCAAAAAAAAAAAAAATATTGCCGCTGCTATCTTTAGCTTTTATCACGGCTGAGCGGGCAGGGAATAGTGCATCTTTCAGCGCACCTGTCACGATTTGTGCAAATACACAGCACTCACTCTGCCTTGTGCATCACAAGTCACTGCAGACGTGTGGAGGAATTCACCCATCTTCATCCCAATGCCACTGGTGTCAAGGCATGATGGATCACGCTGTCCTTTTTTCAATGAATGTCATGTAAACATATCTGCTGTTGTTAGTCTAGCTGATTTATGTATGTACATCAGTTTACTCCAGTTGTGCTTTATTCTGTCATGTAATGGGAGAAAATAACATGTTGGTAAATAATGACAAAAAAGTAATGAATACCGAAATAGATACTCGTCTAGATGAGATATTAAATGATTAATGATGGCGTATGATTGGTTTATTTCAAGCGGGAGGGCAGACTATCCATCTCAGATTTTTGCAGCCTTTGCTCACAGGTCCAGAGACACACTAAAGCAAAGTCAGAGCAGCCACAAGCCATTGCATAGCTTCATTTAACATATCCTCACACAGTCAATGACCAGTGTAATGAATGACAGCAATGACATCATTCAAAACACTGTCTGCAAACAATAAACTGGCCATTCATGTTAGATAATTGACACATATTAATCTAAATGTAAGTGAAAGTAATCCAGTAACAGTACACCACTGAGTTAATGGAACTGAATGGATTATGAAACTAATTACGCTTGTCAGACACTAATCAGCATTTTATAACAGATTACATAGAGAAAGTCATTTTCCTGATTAGGAGCAAATGTAATCATCATAGCATGTTTTGATTTCAAAGGTACTTTGAAACCAAGCAAATACGAATGGTTTCAGGAATGGTTTTAGAATTATATCATTACGTAATTTGTTATATTTTAATCTCCAAAAGAAGGGTCTTGAATACAAAAACGTGCTAACACTTAAAACATACATCCATAAAAGTCTTTGCTGTATGCCTTGAGTGGAATGCTATAGTAATCCCAACACAAACGCCGTTTTTTTCACTTCATAGCTCTGTACTGCACCTGTTCAGTGGTAAAATTCTTGTAACTCCCCGTCAGGAACTCAGTCATAAAGGGCTCCACGGGCCTCATCATGGAGCAGAAACCATAGATGCAGAGCACCACGGTGGGGCCCACCCAACCTGCACAGCAGGGCCAATAATGGCCCGTACAACGAGGCCTGCTGCCACACTCCCAGCTCCAGCAGGAACCCATCGTTTCTCTCCGGTTCCCCAGGGACGTCTCACCATGTCCAGGGAGAGCAGAGTCTAATTTAGGCAGTTTAATCTGTTGAGATATGGAAGCCCTAGATAAGGCCAAGGTGAGACTGACTGTGAACGTGAAATCACCTGCGTTGCCATTGTTGTTTCTCTCCTCTGAAGTTTTCCTGGCTGCCACAAGACAGGAGAAAAATGTGAGACTGTGAGGCGGTGAGTGAAAATACATTAAGTTGAAATATGAGCTGGTGAGCCCCCAGGGCTCCAGGAGGTTATAATAAATATTGTCTCCTCCTCTGTCTTTATACAAAACCACCCTCATTCCAACAGATATTGAGGAAGAGGTGTAAGTCAAGTAGAGGAATGTGCATGAGAGTGTGTCTGCGTGTACGGATGTGTGTATGCATGTGCACATGTATGTCTGTGTGCGCACATGTATGTGTTTATATGTATACAGGATTAGCCTGTAGCCATCATCAGTCAATACATGAAATAACAATAGTAGTGATGGTGTGTAAACATAATAAACTTAATTTGTTTATGATTGCAGTTATTTGTCACAGTCAAATAATTTTATGACTTGTGGTATTTCTTTTGTTTAGGCTGCCAAACAAATAGGTGGAGTAAGGTACACATATTTGCACACATCCACCAACATCACTCAGCTTTAAATTTACACTCCCCAAAATTTCAATTTACCAGACTAGCATGTCTGATCAGATAATATTAATGCCCAGCTTTTTGTCTTTGTACACAACACTTTGAGCGCTTATCGCGATAACAACTTCATAAGTTCAAAGTATACTTGGAGTTTATTAGATGGCATGGCAGTGAATACTAATACTTGGGTGGGGAAAGGAATAAGCAAGGCAGTCATTCCCGAGATAAGAATTACTGTAGTCTGTAATTTAAAATATCCAGCAGTGAATTATGACTCACCAGTGGGGTGTCAACAGAAAGCTCTGCCTCAGCTTTAACCGTCAGACTGTCGTGCTGACTTAATTCTCAATCTCAAGGTCAAAGCAAAGAAAAAAATATTCATATATTTATCATTTCCAGTTTAATGTCGCCTGATTTATATTGCATTCAGCAACCGTGGTCAGAGTGTACAAATACAAGTACGCTCTATTTTGTATAAGGGCAAAGGTCCCCTATACAAAATAGAGTGTATTAGTATTTATCACACTGTCACAAGTAAATGTTTAATATTTTGTCAATATTATATTATGTTAGAAGTGGCTGAAGTAACAGCAGAAGTAGCTGTAAGAGTAGCAGCAATAGTAGCAGTAATAGTGGTAGTAGTTGTAGTAGTAGCACTGCTGGTAATAGTAGTACAACAGTAGCAGTAGTAGTAGTGGTATTAGATTTAATAGTAGTTGATTTGCATTGTGTTTTCAGCCACACCCATGCAATTCATCTCGTGCTCCTGCTAATCTGAGCAGCCTTACTTGAGTCTTTGTCTTTGTCTCTCTTTGTATAATGTATGTAATGTTTGCATAATGTATCTTTCCCTGTGCATAGCAAAATGTTCTTCACAAAAGTTATAATGCAGTTTTGGGGGGGGGGGGAACTTTTTCTATTCAAAGTTGCTCAAGCTCCACATACTCACGGCGACTACACTGAAAGCCTTCACCAGCTGCTTTATCATCCTCCTCATCCCCACCTTCATTATTAGCTAATGCCTTGCATCCCAGTCACTCCTCTCTCCACCACTGTTTTTGGATTCATAAAAATGTAAAGGGCTGCTGTATTCCTGGGTCTGCCTTGCCCCACTGCGCGTAAGTCAAGCTGACCTGCAACTTCTTCCAGTCTAACAAATTATTTTCAGCCTCCACTCCACCAATTAGGACAAGGAGAAGCTCAGAGTTATGAAATTAAGCACTGGATGTGGTGCATATTTAACATTCTGTTACAGTAACACCGTCTACCATGTTTCCACAAGCAATGGCTCCATTTGCACGTGTGCAAAATACTTAATTTTTTGGTCTGTGATGAAAATATATCAGTCTGAGCAGTGTGAAAATACCACTGCTCAGAAAACTTTGAAAAAAATCACCACTATGTCTTATAAATCATCTGATTCTTGCCTGAAATCATCTTTGTTCAACTAATTTTCAGTGGGCAGAGAACAAAAAGTCATTAGAGCATAGCATTTCAGCACAAATACTGCACAGTAAAATATAGAATTTTCTCCCTTCTGTTTAAATAGCCACATACAGCAATAATGAATCACAGGGAAATAAAGTATAAGAAAGAAAAATCCAGACGAACAAAAAAACAGTATAACAACGCTGCCAAGATCTGGCATGTTTATCCCTCAGCATATGCTCCAAACTAGATTGCTCATAAACATCTTTGCACCAAAATCTTTTTTCCTAAACATTTACTGCAGATAAAGATGGTCTTTATTGTTGTTTTTTAGGAGCCAGGCTCTGTTTTTTTGTTATTACAGGAATGTTCTTAAGCCCCACAGCATGTCTGTGTAGAGCAAGGACTTAAATGGATGATCACAGGTATCTAAGTGCTTTTTTGGCATGTTTGTCAATTGTAAGGTAATGGGTAAAGATAGTCTTCAATGGTCTTATGATTCCTCTGGGATGCCTTGCCCAGAGTGGGGACCCTGGGAGGAACAGGCCCGTAAGTGTCTAAAATAGCCAGTTCTGCACAGCCAGGCCAAATGGAGCTCAGCATGATGAGGGACATCTGAAAGCTTATGGCACTCTTCTGCTGTGTGGCACCTCGAGCTGAGAAATAACCCTGGAAGAAACCATGTGGAATTTGATTTTTGGGAGGGGGCGCAAATGGACTGAGATAGACACTTTGTTGAGTAAGCTCTGAAATGCTCTGGTTGACCCTGCTGTGAACAAGGAGTGTTCAAAGTTTACCTCACCCTCACCCCCTGCCCCAACTAAAATTGCGCCGTACCTGTTGTGGAAACCCGACTGTAACAGCGCGGCAACGACAGGCGAACATGAGAGCCTCCGCTTTCAGAAAAAAAAGACATTCTTCGTATTTGTCAAAGGGAAACCTTCCCTTCTTTTTCATATTTTGTTCTCGACAGCAGGGCACTTGGTTTACTCGATTTCCTGTGTACGCCGTTACGTAACATTTCAATTAACCTATTTATCCTTTCTTCCTCATAGATTTCAAATTGCAGCGTATGACAGAGTGAGTGTTCAAAGGCAACCCAGATGCATTGATTCCTCACGCTTCACAGACCGAACCCGCGTCACCACAATCTCTGTTTCTCTCTTGCTGGCAAATCATATAAGGCTGCTGCAGTCAGGAGGCTGACTTTGAAACAAACAGGGTGGGTGTGTGTCTGTCTGTAGACGCTATCTGTCTATCTGTATGTGTGTGTGTGTGTGTGTGTGTGTGTGTGAGTGTAGGGGATGCAGGGAGAGTAGGGGGTGATACTGAGGTGTTTGTGAGGCTCAGATAAGCATGTGTGTGCAGTGGTTTGGCTGGCCTGGCTGCAAAACAGAACTCCCACTGTGCCAGGCTGATAAGACGTGGGAAGTTAGACGTGTTTTTCTTTTTTTCCCAGCGCCTTTATGGTTCTTGCTGATTTCATTTTACAATGAGTTGTACATAGAATATGGTGACTGGAAATTAGTTCCGAGTTACAAGACAATGAACACATGCATACACTGACTAACACACTCACACACACACACACACACACACACACACACACTTACACGCATGCACACACACGCACACACAAAATATCCAACACTTTACATGCAGATTCTTTAAGGTATTTGCTCATTTTCACAGCTTTGTAATTATTCATGACAGCATTTAATTTGAACTTTCCAATGCTACAACTCAATTATCAGGTGACGATTAAGTACATTAGATGTTGCTGCAGGTCTGCAGAACATGTGACCTTAACCTGACCTTATTTCTAACCCAAGCTCCAACCCTGAGATTACATAATTAACCATGAGACTGATTTGTCACGCTGTTGTGAGTTCCACCTGAAACTCTTTTTAATGCTTTTTAATGACATCATAGTTATTTGATAGTATCAGCACTGTACTATCCAGATAAAGTGCAAACCTATTTAAGAATGCATTCAATTCATACACACATGACTGGGTTGGTAAACATCCAAATGTGCACTAGCCCCAAAGTTTTGAGTGCAGTGTGTTGGCAAGACTGAAAACGACACGCTGTAATAATCTATCTGGAGGAGACTCATATTGATCTCCTGACAGCCAATGCCAAATTTTAGAGGCATGGCAAATTGAAAAAAATAAAAGATTTTCTGAAAGCCCCCGGGCCAGCAGCACTACAGTCTGGTTCGACGGGGTAGCTCCTCAACACTAGATGGAGCTCTTGCTTCACTGTGCCCTTTTGTGCACATCACTCCTTGTCTGTGTGACAGAGGGTGCTAATGACAGATTTCTGACAATTTTGACAATCTGAGCCACAAACTTGTGAGAGCTGTCGGAAGAGCAGCAAATGACTGACACACTGATGGACGGGCAAACAGCGAAAATCTCAAAACCAGCTGTCCTTGCTGTGTGGCCATCTGCTTCTTTCTGTCTAATTGGATAATGAGTACTTCTATTGGAATGCTGGTTTGATTGCTAAATGTTTTGTCCCATATGCTTTGAATTCTCCTAATTTTACAATAGGTCTTAACACTTTTGCTATATAGTTGTAATAGATAGAAAAAAAAACTAATGTAAAAGTGGAAGGCTTATAGCAAAAGTATCAGCAATAGTAGTAGCACTAAATAATAGTGGTAGTACTTATCCTCCTTATTTCCATTATTAATCCAAAATATCCTTGAATCAAGTGTCATTTTTCTTCATACTAGTGGGCTGATATGTCTTATTCTGTCTTTTCTCAACATATTTATACTTTTTCTTAGAACAGTTTCTGAAGCAAGTGAAGCTGCATTGAAAAAAGTGGATTTTTCCCCCACATAGTTTAAAGAAAAATAGATTTAAAGATTAGTAGCACTAACAGCAGTAAGAGTAGTAGTTGCAGCAACAGCAGCAGCAGCAGCAGTAGTAATAGTAATAGTAGTAGTAGAAGTAGTAGTAGTAACAGTAACAGTAGTATCTATAGTAGCACCAGCACTAGTAATGGCAGCGGTACTAGTACTAGTAACTGTAGTAGCAGTATTAGTACTAATATTACCAAGAGTACAACTAATGATGAGTGCAAATGGTGTTACATCAATAGTAGTATAGCACTGCTACTATAGTACTACTATACTAATTGTACTACTACCATAGCACTAATGTTAGTACAGTAGCAGCAATAATAGCACTACTTCAAAAATTGTAGTAATAAGACTGGCAGTGCAATGTAGTGGTAGTAGAAGTGATACTAGTGGTTACTGCAGAAGCAGTAGCAGTAGTAGTTTCTGCTGCATTAGTAGTCCTAGGAGCAGTAGTAGTAACAGTAGCAGTTGCACTAGAGGTAACAGTAGCAGTAGGTGTCATATTAGCAGTAGTAGTATCGGTAGCAAATGTAGTAATCACAGCAATGCAAGTAGACGCTGAAGCTGCAGCAGCAATATCACCAGTAACAGAAGTATCAGTTGAAGTACTTTTAGCAGTAGCAGTTGCTGGTTATTATTTGTTTTCTTCCCGGTGACTCCAACCAATCATTATCAGACAATATAAAGTCTTGTAAAACCAGGAAGCCCAAGACAAATGACAACAGCGATGATCTGTTGACATGTTTGAGCCAAAGGATACAGATTGGTTCACAGGAACATGTAAGGAGTTGCTTTGTTGGATTACATCTAAGCTCCGCTGACATTTTGTTCACTCTACCATAGGGTAATATTTCCTGTGATTGAGAAAAATAGTAAAGATCCCGGATTTGCCCGCGTATGGCCTTCGCCCACAGTATCTAGAAAAAAGAGATGACTTATCCTTATATCCTCTACTTACCAGAATGTGAAATATGATGCACACGTCTGGACATCTGTACATCTGTCTCCACCGTGATTGATACCAGTAAAGCCAGGTAAGACTGTGAATGATTCATACAGTAGAACCACTTTGTCACAGTGGCAAGTTGCTGTTCTGTCTCTCTACCTGTCAATCAAACGCAAAATGAAAAATAACCTTTTCATCATGCATTCTGGCACAGTGCTGTCTTTGCCAGCCCTGTTGAATAACTTGTTCTAGGAACTGAAGGAATATTTTCTTCTGACATGCATAAATAGGTGATCTCAGAACCCCGTGGAGACACTGCCATAGCAATGAGGCTGGCTAATTACTTACTGTGAACAGATGAGCATATTTTTCCTCTGAGAAATACAGTACTGTAGCGTTGTAATACCTTTGTGATAAAAGGGCAGTGACCATAATGAATCTGGTGGAAAAGGAAAAAAAAACTTGTGGAATTCAAATGTCACCGAATATCAATACATCAAAGGCACTGTAACGCTTACAGAGGACTTATCACAGTACTGCTCTGATTAGGTCATTCGGATCGTAATGTCAGCCGGTGACTTCCTTCTCATACAAAACAACACTTCACATTTGGGCCGAGCTGACCTGCAGTCATCAGCGCTGAACCCGAGCCTGTGGCATTTAAAGGGGAAACAAGTGCGATTTTTCCTGCCCCATAGCACAAAAATGACAATATCTGCATCAGTAATCAATGACTCAAGGATTACTTCACTGTGTGCTGAGATTTCTGGCTTTCAAACCTCACTCCACAGCCCCGCTTTGTTTTGGAACGGAGCCTCCTCATTCATCCATTAATTTTCCTCACCTGCTTATTCAGGATCATAGGGGGCTGGAGTCGATCCCAGCATGCACTGGCTCCAAGGCGGGTAAATACCCTGGACAGGCTGCCACCAAAGAGGGTTAAGGAGGAGGGAAGGTGGAACTCCAGCCAAAATGAATGAGAGGCAGTGTCCTCAACATTTTACAATACCAGAGTTAGCTGCTGGCCATGGCAGACCTCAAGTATGAAGCTAACACTAGCTGCTCATACTGGTGGCACAATTTTATTACTTCTCACTTAAAAAGTCAGTAAGATGCATTGGTGTATATATACATATATCATGCATTGTTCATTGGAAAAGCAAAAGGTTTGAATACTGATGGTTATTGCAGCCAAATGCAGCACACAGTCTCATTTTACACCCTTTTCATACATGACAAAGGAGCGCCAAAACTTTTATTAAAAACTAGTGGCCTTTTAAACACCTCACGTCATGAGAAGTTGAGCTGCATAGCTTTGAGTTGACTTGACATTTTTTGCACCATTTCAGCAACTACGGTGCACTAATTTGTTTTCCAACTGCAACCACAGATCGGAATACAATAATATCACACTGAATATATTTGAATATATTTCTCAGCCTTGCCTGGTGTCCTCAACATAGTAACAGTCACCGAGACGCGATGATATTGTTGTATTTTCTTCCGTTTGACATTACAAAGTGACAGAAAAATGTAATTTCTCAGAAATGAAGTTCAAACGTTTAGAAGTGGTGACCATAACATTACCCTGTAGTATCATTATTATTTACCCAGTAGCCTGCTGTGACTCTGTGTTGAATAATATGGCAGTGATGCTGAAAGCAAAATTGTGAAATGCAGAAAAAACTATGAGGAAAATACTTCTGGAACTTGCGTCTGTGGCCATTTTGCAACTTTATACCTCTTCACTAGCTGTTTCCCCTAGATCTGTGCACAAATTCGCCTGCTTATTCCTCTCTACAGAGAAAATATGATATTGTTTGTATCACTTACAGGCCACTCAGTGGGACAGAAGGGGTTAGAGGATTATGGGCTGCACCACAGACATGTGTAGGAGGAGAAAAGTTCTATCAGTATGTTTTTGCAATCCCTACTGGCCCTCCAAAGGTCATAGATTACCTAATAGCAGCTTAACAAGTCCTAAACAGATAGATACATTGGAAAACAGACTCAGCATAGCAAAATCCACACCAATTAGAGCATATCTATTAGAAGTCATGCATTAAAACTCATTAGGGCTTGTTAGGGAAGGGATGGGAGGTCTTTGGCTCCAATCAATCAAGGTCACCGCTGAGATGATGCTACGCCATAGCTGGAGGGCTCTTAGAGTGATGACTGTCAGCGGCTTCTGGAGAGTGCTGGATGGCTAATGCTCCCCTCGCCGGCTCGCTCACAGATGAGTCCTGTTCTGACAGACAGAGCGGGAGGAGGAAGGGAATAAAAGCTGACATATCAGCACCCTCTTCACATCTTGTCAGAGAGGTGTCCTCTTTTGCCCCAATCCAATATCCAGGACCTCTCGTTCTGACTCTTCTTTCTCTCACAGTCGCTTTCTCATTCTTAGGCTGCTCAGTGTGGCTGTGAGGAGAGAGACTGCCTTTCATTAGCTCACTGTGTGGGTGGGCGTGTGTGTGTGTGTGTGTGTGTGTGTGTGTGTGCAAAAGCATGTGTATATGCGTGCCTGTCAATGTATGTGTGAGTGTATGCACACGCTCATGCACCATTTTACAGTTTCAATAATGCCGCAATCCTCTGTCTCTTGCTACCATTACCGCCCATTCTTCCTCTCTCTCCCTGTCTCGCTCGCCATCCTTTACTGTCTTCATTTTTCCCACTCGTCCTTTCTGTATCTTTGCTGAAAGTGACAGATCCAGATTTGTGGGAGTAATTCTGCGGGAGGAGGAGGAAGAGGAGGAGGAGGAGGAGGAGGAGGAGAAGGAGGAGGAAGAGGAGTAGAAGGGGGAGGAGGAGATTAGTTTAACAGTTTCTTGGGCTGGTAGGATGTTTTTCTGTGCTCCTTTTTCATTTCCAAGCACCACTCAGCCTTCCGTTCGACAGCTCTTATCCAGATCCTTCAGGGTGCTTCCTTCCGCAATCAGCGAATCATATTCTTGACAGTGCTCTCTCTCTCTCTCTCTCTCTCTCTCTCTCTCTCTCTCTCTCTCTCTCTCTCTCTCCCTCTCTCTCTGTTTGGCTTACATCCAAACAGGAAACAGAGCTCAGAGTTAAAAAAAAAAAAAAAAAAAACCTCAGCCAGAATTTGAACTCCAGTGATAATTGACATATTTGATTGGGAAAAGCAGATGTGAAAGTTGCTAGAATAATCATTTTATGATGACGGCAGCAGTACTAGCAGAGTAACAAAGTGCTGTTGTGGTTTCACTCGGAGCAAATCGCTATACATAAACAGTATATCTTCAGTGAGGGATAGGGTCGGTGTATTTTCTTTGGCATGCTTGCTCTCACGTATCAAATGAAGGCATGGCAATCAGTTTGTGACCTTTTCCTGTATGGATGGTGGAGATTGAATGGATCTTAATGACACCAGATAAGTAGCCACATAGACTGTTAAATTCAACCTCAAAGGAATGTTCCCAGTAAATGTGCTGCTTTGTTTCTTTTGTATTAATCTGCAGTGCAATTTGTGGCTGTGCTAATTTCCCATTAAGTCTTATATGTTAATGGGAAGCATTTAAAACAAGTCCGGGAGAGATAATCAATGGTGCATTTTAGGTAGCTGACAAAAAGCTGCACTCTGCGCTTGATTTAGGCATTAATTATTCTAATGAAAGCGGAATATGCAGGAAATCCTTTTTAAGGTCAAACTAAGCTACCAGCAGATAAATTCTGACTTAAAAGTCATATATTTAATTATATGCTGGTCTGAAAGAGGTGGTATGCCAAAAGCTTTTTTTTTTTTTTTTTTTCCTAATGACCTTGCTTATCAAGTTTACCTCAGGTTTATGTTCGCTTTTAATGAGACAGCCGCAGAATGAATTTGGACTGCATTGTTGGCCACCTGAAGGAGAAAACAGTGTGTTTACTTTGTATGAACTGCCGTCAGTGATCAATAGCTGATTATGAACAAAGGAAAGGTACTGGAAAGCCATAGCAACCCTTGAATGTCTCCTACAGAGACTATATTTTTCTGTAACTTGGATTTTTTCATTTTCATTTCATTTCATTTATTTATTTCGAACATGTAAAAGGAAGGAAAACAAACAAACAAACAAACAAACAAAAAAAAAAACAAGCAGAGACAGAGAAAATGAAATAGTTTCCAGCTATAAACAGCTCAGGGCAAAAAAAAAGAAAAGATCAAAACGCACTCATTCAAAAAGGAGTGGGGAGAAGTGTGAACTTATTGAACCCTACTCCTTCTCCATTAGTTAATGATCGGTAATTATTCAGCGTCCCGTTATTTATACAGACTTTGTTTTTTTAATTTTAACTTTGCAGTTTGTAACTTACTCAGTTTATTTAGTTTTGGTCATCAAAACATGTAATAGCTGTGTTATTCCACCAGAGGAAACTGGGTTGCCTTGTCTATTTATTCATTTATATATTTATTTATGTACTTAAGCCTGTTTGCCCTCTCAGTCTATTCTTTTATTTTCTTTTATCTGCTTTTATTATCTCGATTGCTTTCCTTTTAATACCCTGGTACTCCTGGTTTTACTCACTTTTGTTCATGTCCTCTCTTTTAGTACTTTAATATTTGTCCTTGTACTCTTAACCCTTCATTTGCTTTTTATCTACTTTGTGGAGTTTTTATTTTCCAAGGCCTATTTAATTTTTTGTTTGTATGTTTGTTTGTTTGTTTGCTTTCTGTTTCCATCTCCTCCTCCTTTTAGTAGTACTTTTATTTTGCTAGTTTGAGTTTCATCCATTTCTTATCGGTTTTATTCCTGCCTTCAGTATTTCCTCATTGCAAATTGATTAGGTTTATAATGGCATTTCCTCAGGTCCTGTTTTCATTGTCTCTTTTTTTTTTTGGTGTGTGGGGGGGTGGGGGGGTGGGGGGATTGTTTTATTGTTCTACTGATTGAATTTTAGAGCTATTAGTGTGAAACTAATAGCGATGTTTTGTAGCTGTTCCACATTTTGACTTAAGATGTGTTGGTTATTGGAAGAATTTAGTCCGTGAAGAGAAAAATTGAAAACTGCATTATAAATATTAAAGTTGAGTCTCCTGCCACCGCTTCTCTGTTCAAATGACCCCAATCGTTAACACATTTACGGGACACAAAAGCGTTCAAGTGTCCATGCTCCTTCCCCATGAATCCCAAGAATCCCAAGCATCCGCTCTCTGTTATTTCCTTTGTGAACGTGGGCATCTGTGTTGTTGTCGGGGTGGAGCCGCTCTGTGAAACAACTATGAACTTTGTGAACTTGTAAAATGAACTTTTACACCATTTATTGTGGTGCTAACAGCTCTGAACCAGAATACAGGCCGACACCCTGTGCACTTCCACAGCCACCTTTTCCATCTTTTCTAATTAATTCTCCACGGAGCTTCACACCTGCGGGTCTGGACAAACTCTGCTCTCTTGTTTCTGGCTACGGGAGACAGTAATAGATGGTCGCCTATACAAAACGAACTGTCCTAGGTCATGGGGATGGAGAGCAGTATAGGCGGTGTGAAGCTCAGTGGTATTCCCTTTAAATTTGATCCCCTCCACCCCCATCCCCACCCCCCACACTGTTGGATAAAGATCCCACCTTCGCTGCTCTCACTTGGCGGCCGATTGTTTCCGATCAGAGGCCTTAGAGCCAGAACCGAGCCAAAAAGGCAGAGCCACTCTTCAGATGTGCCAGGGCTCTGTTCCCTCATCCAGCCAGAGCCGTTTCAAAACATAAAGGTATGGAGAGGGGAAAAAAAGACATCTATAATTAGACAGTCAGCTCAGCTTCACTTTTCTCCAGCAAGTAGAGCAGCCCGAGGTTCTGATAAGAGGACCGTTGCTCTCCGTAACCCCCCACCACCATCACATCAGGACTCATGGCTCTGGTTTGTAATTGCCTCACAAGGCTGGTTAGTGAGAGCCAGCCTATTAGGAGGGCGCTGGAGTGGAACATAACATTTTCAGTTTCAATTAGATCTATGAGGGCATACATAATGCACTGGGGATGTTTGGTCCCCTCGGAGTGGTAAACTGATGAACTCGTGCGAGGGAATGATGCCGCGGCGGTCGCGGGTTGTGGGGCAGAGCCGAGATGACCACTTGTGCTGCATAGCGGTGTTAGATTTGTCAATCTGAAGTGAATTAGCCTGTGTTCATTCATATGTGAAGATGAATGATGAATGAGGTGAGAGAGAGGGATGGAATAAGCAAGAAAAAAATAACAGAGAGAAAATTGCGCTATTACTAAAACATAATATGGTGCAAATGCATGGGCAGAAATGCACTTAAGTACATGAAATGACCATTTTAGATGTTTTGAGCTGGCATACGATAGAGAGTAGAAAGGCTGGGTGAGAGAGGGGGCGATGAAATGCCACAAGGTCCCGGGCCAGATTCAAATGCAGGATGTCAGGGTTACTTGGTCTGACCCACCACACTTCAAAAAGCATCCATCTTAAAGAGTCATTTTGTCTCATACTCGTGTTAAAATTTTATTTTTCTTCAAACAAGTGAAAAAAATCTGCCAGTGGGATGAGCTAATCCCACTGATTTCCAATGCTAATCCAAAATATCCTTGAATCAAGTGTCATTTTCTTGATACTAGTGGGCTGATCTGTCTTATTCTGCCTTGTTTCAATGTGCTAATACTTTTTTTCCCAGAAATTTTCTGAAAGCAAGAGGAGCTGCATTGGGGAAAAAAGTTCACATATTTTAAGGAAAATAAGATTTACAGATGAAATGAAACCAAGTGACTTATTAAGATGGATATTCTTTGCAGTGCATGACTCTACACGGATTGTGAACTTCTGTCACGTGGCGCACCTTTTTTCTCCCTCATCTTGCGCTCTGCTACACCGCTCGCTAAAGCAGAACGTCTATTAATTACGCCGAAAAGATTAGAGTCCAAAATTCAGCTCGACTCCCCCTGTGCTGCCGTCCCCGTGGACAGACACTCTGTCATTCCTCTGCAGGGGTTGTAGCTTCCTGGTGCTCGTCTCGGCGAACACTTCCCTGAAATTAAAGATGCAGTTCAGGTGGTGGAGAAAAAGAGATGCTCGCATAAAATTTTATGGACTCGCAATATAGCTGGTCTGATTAAATCCAAGAGTCTAACTGCCCCCCGTCCACTCACCCTCTCCCCACCCCCACCGTGCTCAGTCGATTTCTGCTTCCTCCGTTTTGCCAGCGCGTACCTCCAGGCTGCCAACCTCCATATCTGTGCCATCCCTTCGGACTTCAGACTGCCAGTGAAGTAACTTTGTAGTCTCTCTGAACTCCTCGGTGCTCCCTTCACCTGTCTGTCCCTCTTAGCCAAAAGCTTCCTCTGCTTTCCATCGACCAACTGTCGTTTCCCCCCCCCCTCTCTCGCTTCCCTGCTCCCTCCTTGCAAACATATGGACACTCAATAGTTGTTTTTAGGACGGCCTGCACCAAAAATAGCACCAAAATGAAAGCTGAGACATCTGTAGTTGCCTCTAGCTGCTACCTGCGACGTTTTGTGAAATTGGGTCCTAAACAGCTTTCTGATATCGGTTTTATAAAATTCCCACGGGCGACTGAAAGGATAGGTTTAGTATTTTTCAACAAAGGCCATATTAAAATGGTGATTAATAATCATTTATAACCGGAAACAACACAACCTCCCTGCTAGCTTTAGTGACGAGAAGCTGACCACTCTCCTGCAGCTTCCCACTATCCTTCAATATCTCTCTTTGAAAACGGGAAACTCACAATACAGTCAAAAACGAATTGAAATTGTTTATCTGAAAAAAAAAAAAAAAAAAAATGTCAACAGTGTTTCCTATTATGTTTTATTCAGCACTTACAAAAATACATGGCCTTGTATAATCCACAATACTCTGCTGTAACTGTGGGGCGGCTAATGGTGCATTCACTTGAATTCAGACCTTGGATAAAAATAATAAATAAATGAGTGAATGAATGAATGAATAAATAAATAAATGAATAAATATAGTTAGAGTCCCCTTGGAGGACAATGCAGAATTTCCCCTTGTGAGCAGAAAGCACCATTTGGGAACTTTTTTGACTGAGCAGTTGCAAGATTTACTTGACTGTGCCGAGCTTCCACATTTCAAAAGTCACATTTATAACGCTTACTGAGGCTGAAAATGGGCGCCCTGTTGGACGGCGTGGAAGGCTAGCAAGGCGCCGCAGCAGAGCGGAGCGAAGTTTTTGTCACCACAGTTCGCAGCCAGGTTGTGCTACAGTACAGTTAGAAATGATGGGTATCAACATTTTTATACGGCCTGGGTTGAAAAATACCAAACCCAAATTTTTTTTGCATTGCCATGTTATCAGATTGTGAACACACTGTGGTCGTTTGGGTTGATGTTAAACTTGACTACCTCCTCCTGCACATCAAACAGATCAAATGCAATCTCTCTCTCCATCTCCGGGTGCATCATCGTGTGTGAACAACAGCCTGCAGCAATTGATTAAGCCTGAGATTGACAGCTGTACCAGAGTGTAAGTCTACTCACCAGCGATGGCAAACACCATGTGTGTATGTGTGTGTGTGTGTTAATGTGAGAGGTCAGGCCAGAGACGAGTGAAGTCACATGGCCACCTGAACCAGAGCAAACAAGATGAGACAGAACAAACCATTTTCTCCAAGCCCCTCTGGTTAAACTTCCAATTTTCAGTGCAGTTGCCCTGGGATTGCACTGTCTCCCCCTATGAGTAACATCCTGATGCCATATTGGACAACAAAGCCAGGAATCCAGGTGCATGTCTGTGTGTGTGCGTGTGCGTGTCTGTGTGTGCGTGTGTGTGTGTGGGTCGTGGGATGAACAAATTAAACACGAGCCCACAGAGACGCAGTCGATTAAAATCTCACGGCCTGGTTTGGGTTTTGTTTGGTTTCGTTTTTTGGTGGACCTGCGGACGGCGTCCCCCCCGGGCCGCCGCAGTCGTGTTGACATCCATCTTGTTTATGCTCATCTGTTGTTGTTTACTCAGATCGTACGCAAACACGGAGCGAGCGGGTCGAGCGCTGTTGTCTCGTCGGGGTCTCGGAGGTGCGCCGCGACCTCCCCTCGACCCTCCTCTGAGCCCCGGCCGGCCACCGACCGCAGTTTAGCTGAGCGAGTCCGGCAGCATTCAGATTCCCCGTAGGTCTCGTTCAGTACCAGAGGATCACAGGGTCAATGAACATGGATTTACTCGCAGTTCAAACTGAACGTCCCTGGGGCTACACAGTGAGAGCCTACTGCCTGGTTTATTACAATGCTCACACGTCAGTCGGGCCGGGGATTACAATTCAAGAAGTGTATTCTCTCTTCTATGGATTTTTAACACATCCCAGCAAGCATTTTACGACACTAAGTTCAATTATATTGTAAAGCACTGGATAACTTATTGGAATACCCAAACTAATTTTCTATGCCACCTTCACCTCTATTGACCTCAAGGTATCAGGTAATTAAACTGGAGTGTTAAACGATAAGCTAACTGTGCTGGAACTTAAACAGGTGATATATCATGTTTGAGCGTTTGTTGCTTAATCTTCGTTTATCTCGACTTCATCTTTGTCCATTTTAGCTCAGCTGTTATATATCTTAACTGTTTTATCACGTTGACCATGCACCTTTTATTGTGCGTTAGCCTGTTTTAGCTGTTTGTTGCTTTTAACGAGGCGTTTTGTGAGGCAATGAATTTCCACATGGTAGATGAGCCTACACTGTACCTACACTGCAAACAAACAACAGCCATGTTAACAGTTCAGAGTCACAAAATGAGTCTTGAAATATTGTTTTTCTTAAACAAAATTAAAAAAAATAATAATAATAAAAAAAAAAAAAATGACATTGGCGAGAGATAAATCCACTTGTTTTCAGGGCTAATCAACTTGTTTCCTGAAATTATCTTTTCATTTTGTTCATAGCAGTGGGCTGATCTGCCTTATTGGGCCAGCCTCTAGTTGATTTTTTTTTTTTTTTTTTTGTCACTTGTAATTAGAAAAAGACAAGGTTTTGTGACAGAATGTGACTCTAAATGGCTTGTTAAGATGTCGTTTTTTTCTCAATGTGGAGGGTTTTTGGTGTTTTTTGCAAGACAAATGATAACCTAACATAAAAAAAAAAAAACTGCTTTGTCACTGAAAGAAAGTTTGCAACCGGTGAGTTTGAGAATGTGGATGCTGCCACAAACAATAGCTGTCCAACAGCCAGTGGGCTTTTATTCATAAGGTGCCTAATTGAGAGAAAGATAGACACTGTTTCTTATCCATTTATCTCAGCAGCCCAGCGAAAGCAGACAGACTAAAACACACACCTGAGAGTCCATGGACGCCGTATGTAAAACAATTACTCCTCAAGTGAGGAAAGACAGCCGAACCACTGCAGGCTGCGTTGGTATGTCGAGCTGTGATCCCTCAGAAGCGCTCTCAGAGAAATCAGATGATTATTGTTTTTAGCGTTTGCATGTTCTGTTAATTGATTTTGCTGTTTTGATGGAGAGTGTGAGGATACATTAGGAGTGTCCGTGCTCCGTGCCGAACGTCCGTTTCGATCGGCGCTCTAATCGATTTTGGCATTTGTACCGACGCACGCAAGCGTGATGAATCCTGCAAATATCAAACACGCTGAAAGGTACGACACAAATACTATACAAACATGCGCACATGTTCACGCATATATTCTGCCAATACACACAATAAAAAGGAAATACTCTGACTCTCTGTTTCACACACTTTCTCTTTGTTCCTGTTCCCTCTTTTTCATTCACTATGCATGTGCTGTCGCATAAACAAACACGCATAGGCAACACATGCCAAACACACTAAAACAAACATGCACACACCAAATATTAACAATTTCGGTCCAGGTCTCTTTGCGGGTTTCATGCATTTGTACGTCTGTGATTCCAGCTAATGAACAGTCACCGGCTGCTTTTACTGCCTCATAAACCTTTATTGATCTGAATGGCATGTACATTTTTATTGCTGTAACACATCATTTCGGGCTATCCCTCTTCCAGTGAAAATCCATAAAGCGTTTCCATAGAAATGCTCGTTTTGCTCCTGCACATTTAGCCATGCTGCCGTACTGTATATGCAAAGGGCAGACAGTAGTCAGATTAGATGCAATAACACAATGTAATGAATAATTGATTTCTGGCTCTTGGGTGAAGGAAGGAGGAGGTTGCCAGGACAACCAGTAAAGCGGCTGTTCTGCTTTTATCACGCATACACATGCGAACACACACACACACACACACACACACACACACACACACAGTCTGTGATAAGGCGGTCTAATTTGCTCCGACCTCTTGGTGTAGGGGGCTGTCTCAAGACACTGCTTCCACATGGACAGGCTTTAATTGTTTAACGTGGAGGTTCCCCTTACATGGACACACACACACACACACACACACACACACATGCACACACACATGCCATGTCACACACACAAACACACCAACATACTCACACCATGTGCCTTATATGCTTCTGTAAATCCATATTACATGTAAGGACTGGGGGTTAATGTGTTGATCTAATATGTTGATTGACTGTTGCTGGAAAAAAAAAAAAGAAAAGAAAAGAAAAGAAAAAAATGTATGCCTGGAAGTAAAATGTGAATGCTCATGCAATTTGATCATGATCTTGTTTGCAGCTGCAAGCAGGGATACAAGAAGAACGCAGTTTACTCATTTTCAACATCTGGATATGTGAACATATCCTGCAGGATGTATGCTAATATAATGCAGATATTGTGCCACATATGGACGTGCATGAGATTTATGAATGCACGCATATAGATCGCCTGGACGTGCTAAGTGATAATCTGTAGGCTGTTTGTTTACTGGTGTGAACGTTAACCTTTTTGAGGCACAAATGAGCAGAGCCCCACTGCGGCCAACTGTACATTTACCATATGACATGTTAGTAAGCATTTCACTTACCACTCCCGTATTTTCATAATTACAGTGTAATTAGCTGGCAGAGGAATGCAGCGTGGAAAATTATGGGCTGTTAAACGGCAAAGAGGATGGAAGCGGGGCACTTGTGATTTGCGCTGATCTATTTTTGTGGCGATTCAACCAAATCCAGCAGCCTCAGCAGTATATGTCAGACAATGATGTTTTTTTTTTTTTTTCTCGTAACAAAAGACGCTTGATGCATTACACTTTTGTAAAACTGTAATTCCAGGAAAATGGGGCTGTAATCCAAAGTGTATTATTTTTTCCTCACAGATTCTGTTTCGCATTGCTTCTAAGAAACCTTCAGGTTCTTCAGGTGTACAAACCGGGATGAGTGAAAAACAAAATCTTATTTGTGATTGATATTAATACAACTATCCTCCCTCGAACCAACACAAGCAAACTGAGAAGATGGAGGGTAAAAATCTAACAGTCAGTTATTCTTAGAGTACTTTTTCCCCCCCTCACATCCTCTTCAGTACACACTGATCTTGAGAGGTTAGTGCTTTTATTAATTAGTGCGCTTAAAGAAATCTGTGAGGAACTTCACAGAGTGGTCTGAGACGGGGTTTTGTCTTGTCGAGAATGCTTGGCTTTGATCCGAGGGGTTTAAACCTTATTGAATGGATACAGATGACTGGCTTTTTACAGAGCAACATTCCTCCATTTCATCTATTCACATTTTCCTCTGATTAAAAAGGCTTCCTCAAACCTCCTGGTTCCTTTGATGTCTTTCACAATGAAAAAAAAAAAGAAAAAAAAGAGAGAGACTAGGCGTGGTTGAGTGATGCAATGTTGACTTGTTGCTGTTCCCGTCAGACAAAACAGATGGGAAAAACAGCCTCTAACTCAGACAAAGGAAGACAGGAACCCTACACATATCACTCTGTGTGAAGGGCGTTTGGCTGGCATAGGCTCTGGAGTATTTCTCTCTTTCTCTCGGTCTCTATCTTGCTATCTTTTCTCCTTGCTTCCATTCATTAATCAGCCCTTTATTAAACAAAAGCAGCTTCCAGCGTTGCCTAAAAGGTGCATAGATAATCTTGACATGAAGACAGACTGTTTACCCTTCTCACCCTCTACCTCTGCGTCGCATTCGGCATGATAATGGGGGGAAAAGCTCCTGCGATATATAAAGTCTGATTGAAAATACCTGCTTCCTTGCTTCTAGAAATATTACACACCGTTCTATCTAATGGCTTTTGAGCTATTGTTGTGCCTGAGAAAGCCAAGCATCTGTTGGCAAGAGGAGTCAGCAAAGATGGACAAAGGGTATAGTGAGGCGAATTAACTACAGTGGAGCCGGTTTGGAATTTAATTACCACCGTTTGACACAGACACTTTTAAGGACATGGGTGATTGCGGGGGCCAGTGTCTTCCTGCTTGCAAGAAAAACGATTAAACTGCGAGTACAATCAAACATCCTCCAACAGAGAAAACTGGGCCAGGATGTACTTTCTAAGAACAACAGACAGTTTAGAAGTTATAGTTTACAAGTGTATGGGAAAGGGAAAAGGTACTTGGAGGGAAGAAATAATAGTGTAAAGGTTCGTCACGTATAACAATGACAATGGGGCGTCGAGCTGGAAAGGAGCCTTTAATAGGTTGCTGCCTGCCCTGGGGACCGCACTCGTGTCTTATTGGCCATCCATTCGCAAGACAGCGGTGCATTCTCCACCAATCAGCCAATTAAAGGCTCCATAACGGCAGGCCTGCTGGCAGCAAGGCGCTCTTTACAAGTCCCGCATCTCAGGCAGGGGAGACGACCCTGTCAAACAATCATAACTATGATGAATACGGCTGCAGGTTTACGGCAGTGCCACTGTTACTGGTAATGTGAGGTGGGCGTGAAATGGCCATTCATGGGGACCAAACCGCGCGACCCTTTTCAAGGCTGTGGAAAATGATCTAAAATACCATAACATGATGAGAAGGGCAGGGAGGGGAGCGTTAATCCAGACGAGGTGAACATTTATTAGTGTAAGAGGAGAGCTGCAGCACTAATATTGCTTCTCGCCGGCCGCTAACGAATTTAGCAGTGAGAAAGACACTAGATTGGAGTTGAGCAGAAGGGCAGGGAGAGCGGCTAGTGCGCCTTCATATTCGGTGCTTTTATTGAGTCGCACAAGTCCATTTCATCCTGCAATTATGAATCGGCGCTCTTCAACGGGGTAGGCTATAAGCAGATTCAGATCAGCATTAGTTCCCTGTCTGTCTGGCTGAAGTCCATGTCTCTTTGATCACTGCTAAGCACCAATGAATCTACAGAACATTATCTACCCCGCCAACGATGCTGATCATTCAGTGGCTCCATGCATTTTAATGTCTGAATAGCAGATGATTCTTGCATTGCAGCATTTAGCTGGTGACTTATTGCTGTGATAATGACAAAACACAAAAGTCAATGTGTCTGTCTCTGTGCCTGTGGCCTGGAGCATGCAAGATTAATGTTCAATATATACTCAGCATTCACTTTATTAGGTACACCTTGCTAATACCCCAGTTTTGCCTTCAGGGCAGCCCTAATTCTTTGAGACACGAATTCAACAAGGTGCCGGGGATGTTTCACAGGAATCTCAGACTTTGCTGATTTTGCAGCATCAGCGCCTTCGCTGCAGATGAACACGTGCCTTGTGTCTTTCGGTGCACTGTGGGATTCAAACAACGTTGAGTGAGACCTAAGAGGCATAATGTGAGCATGTAATTTACCACAACTGACGCAAAGCAAGACAGATCCGAGAATTCATGCTGTCTATGTGAAATTCTAACCTTGATTTTGACATATTGCAACTGAAAGCAGCATTTGTTCGGCCCCATATGTTTTTCCCTCTTTCCAGTGGAAAAGGCCATCATTCAATAGCCTTTTAAGGTGCTGGCTAGCTCTCTATCTGTCTGTGACATGTAATTACTACGCAGCAAAGTTACACTATAAATATCTACAATGTACAACAATCAGGTAATTTCATTTAACTTCTGGAGAACAAAAAATGTGAGAACAGGAAACATCTGATTCATGGTTTGAGGCTGAATTGTCAGCAGAAAAGCAAAGAAAACCAGAGGAAACAAACAAAGTCAACAATCAAGAAGGCAGACTACATCATTTAGTAGGTCAGCTGACATGGTGAAGTGCTAATTAGAGGTAGAATCTATGGAGTATCTTGAAGACTCGTAAAACTCATAAAAATAAATATTTTGTGTGTCAAATCATTGCTTTCTTTCATAAACAGCCATGGATCAAGCGAGAGAATGTACAACCAGTGGTTAAGTGCAAAGTATATAAATAAATAAGCAAGTAAATAAATAAATGAATACAAATTACAGGGTGATCGGGACCCTGATGTGAAGCAGAAGGTGGGGGTCTTGCATAATCCCAAAATGGTTTAATTTGATACCAAAATAATGCAATAATGACCGGCTGGCTGTACACTACGCCTTCCTTCTTAACCCTGCTTGCCTACTTTACTCTTTCACTTCTGTATTTTTATGAGGCCCATTATCTGGAGGAGCAAGCTGTTTGAGTAAATGGGGACATGTACTGTGCCTAATAAAGTGGATACCGAGTGCCAGCTCATGCTGTCCACAGGATGTAGATTCTTACATTTCTTTGATTGTGAACCCATGTAAAGTAACTTTGCGGTTTAATCAGCGTCCGTACAAAACATGTCTTGTCCTTAGCCGTATGTCCTCATTAGCCGTTTGGAAGAGACCACCCTCAGGGATCTCATCACATGAAAGAGAGTTACCCAACCAAGCTCATTTGAAATTATTGACTAGATGATACAGTGCTTGTAATATCTCTGTGCGTTCATGTTGGACGTGATGGTATAGCCTGCCTTGCTTCATGCATAATACAGCGCAACACATGAGAGATAAAGAACATTTTGATCTTTATTCTGAAGCACAGCAACTTTCCGCAGACACATATCGAGGTGTGCATGCGTGCACGTTTTTTTTTTTTTTTTTCTCTCCCTCTTTCGTCTCATTGTGCGCTTTACAGACATTTTTTGCTTGGTTGATATTCCGCTCTGGTAGTTTTTAATACAGTGGGTGTATGGGCCAGCAGAGCCTGAGAGAGATGGGGGCCAAAGATTGGTCCACTATCAGCAGCCAGGCTGTAGTCACTGGGCACTGTGAATAGAGCACAGTGGAGATACACCAGACCTCTGTTGACCCAAGCCTAGAACGCCATCTCTTATCTGCCTGAGTTGGAGGGGACAGAGGATAACAGGTATTATGCATATTATAAAAGTCCCCTCTGGCCAGATTATCCTTGACGTGCATGCATTACAAAATGTTCCCAAACAAAATGTACAACAATCTAGCACTGATAATAGTTATCCTAGAGGTGCATAGATTGCAGTCATTTCCAGCAAAACTGCACCTAAGGCCGGTAGTCGCTGTTAATTGCTTTCAATGTACTTTAACTTATAAGTGTCTGTTACATTGACATTCAAGAAGATAGGGGTGGACGCGGGGTGTGAAAAAAAAAAAAAAAAATAGACAGGGGCACCACAGCCTCAGCAGGCACCCCTTGTAAGCTTGTTACTTCCTTCAATCCTGATTTCTAGGATTTATTTATTTATTTATTTATTTGGTTGGGGTCCTTTAAATTATGATGACATGCTGCTTTAAGTTCATTTGTCTAGCTTTAGTTTCACATCTGCGATAGCTTGTGAGGACTGTCCATATCTGATTTTAATGTTGTTTGCGCGATAGGCTCACAATGCAGGTGTTTATATTCTTACTATTCTGTTGCATATATTTTTATGTGATCTATGGATGATGCAGCATAAATCACCACTGGAGGGAGGGTGATGTTTTTCCTTTCACTGGAGACTCTGGTGAACTCTGGCATTGAACATTTTGGGGTCTCGTGGCCAGATGTTTTGCCTATCCATGCACAGCACAGGTGCACTACAGGCTAGAAATTTTATATTCAACAGAAAAGGTAGTTCTATAGCTGCATGTAGCTGATAGGAAAGATCTTATCAAAGTGTTGGTTTGAGAGGTTGTTATCATTGTATTCTCTCCCTTTAAATCCTGAGAGCGTTTCACCATTTCTACCCTTGTCATCCAGTCTGCATCTTGTCTAATAAAACCAGATCTGAGTGCTTGAGCCCCAAGTGAGAAATTGTAAGTAGCTTGAAGTGAAAAAAAAAAAAAAAAAAAAGTTGGGAACCAATATTGTGTAAATTAGGCATAGTTGGCAGGACCTCAAATGAAACGCTGTAGTTTGCATGCACTGATTACTGGAATCATTTATTGCCTATAACTGCCGTGGCGGCTTATGCAACATCTGATACCATGGGTCTAGTTTTACTCACACTGAGAATGAATCTCTTTCTATTGCCACACCTTCTTATCACCTACCCCCCTTTCTTCTGGCATGTCTTGTCACCACATGATGCCTAGCGGGTGTATCCCCAGCTCTGTATTAATCTAAGCCTGTGTCTTCTGAAGGAGACATGCTTCCCCTTTGCCATCAGCCCAGCTCAGCCCAGCCCCAGGGCCCTTTGATGTGTCACCCGCCTCACATCACATCTCACCCTCAAAGCTGTAAAATCTCAATTTTCTGATAAGAAGAACCTGAATTTGTCAGGAGATACTATTTATAGATTTGAAAGAGATAGAGCTGCTCGAGCTGCCATAACTCTTAACAAGTACTTATAGGCCGTCGGCACCTTTGTGTCGCGCGAAGGCGGCGCCGGTCCCCCGGTTGATAAAGCTTGATAAAGACATAAAGACGGTACTTTTGTTTTGCCAATGAATCAGACACAGTCCGGCACGGCCCGGCTTCCTATTTGAACTAAAAGAGCGCTCAACCTCCCGAGGGCTGGAGTCCGTTAAAGATCTCAATTCAATCCACTTTGTGGTTCTTAGATAGCATTGCCTTGCTGCACTCTGTAGTCTATGACGGGAACAAGCGGTATAGTTTCAGCAGCCTTATGCCACACTAATGCTGAATAAGCCTGACTTTTCTTTTTTTCTCCTCTCATTTCTCTCTTTCCTCTCATTTTCTTTCTACTTAAATGAGACTTCCCACTGTCATTTAAGTAGTTGTAAGCCTATCATTCATGCGGACAGAAGAAAAAGAGGATTTTATTAATATTATTAGTTCATAGTAATTGTTGTTATAATAATGGGCTTTATGTGGTAGCCTTTATCAAGCCTTGTGCTTAGATTAGAAGTGTGATTGTGATCACCGATAAATCCCAAAGTAAAAAGAATTATGACACATCTCAAGAAATGCAGGCATTTTATCTATGTCTTTTCTTTATTCTGCCATATTTCACATTTCTTGTAACACTAAAAACACTTCAAAAACTTGGTCCTCAGATCCTTGAAATATCTTTTTTTGTTGTATGAAATTTCTACCACATTGCAAGGGGTGTGCTGCAGGATTTGTCCAAGATAGAGGCATGTGCAGAAATTCCTCAGTGCCTCAGTCTTGCAGTCTAAATATGTTTATGGATTTGTATTTATGGATTTATTATATCTGTTGTTGAAAGGAAGTGGGAAATAAGTTTAGCCAACTTAGCAGTATTTTAAAGAAGAGCACATTACTGGTTCTTGAGAGGCAGTGGGAAATAAGTCCAAAAAACTGAGTGATATTTTAAAGAGAGGCATAATAACTTCTCTCTGTATAACAATAGGCCTTAATCTAAAATGAGATCTGGATATGAATAAGCCAATTTGTCTAATTTTATAATAATTAAAACTGACCTCCTTTCATCAAGATGACATTCTTCTGAGTCTCATTTCTAGCTTTCAAAAGCAATCAAATTGTCATGCTGATCCTTCACACTACGACAAAGACAACAAAATACCACTTTTGGGCTGGATACTTGGACACTTAAATGAATTAAACCAGTTTCTGCAAATTAATAACCTAAGACAAAGTACTATTGATAGCAGCCTGAAGCTATCCACGAGTAGGAGCTATTCAATGAGAAATTAATGAATAAAAATCATTTGGCTGTTAATTTGCTTTTGGTTGTCTCTGTGGACTGATGGGGACAGCTGTTTCTCTCATGTTACATGAAATTAAGTAGTCCTCTACTTAGACCAGGACTAGACCAGGGGGTTTCCTGACCCACAGACCAACATCGTGACTAAGAAGCAGATGTTGTTGGGGGCTCTTACAGCATAGAAGTAGCCCTTCCAGATTCAGGTTCATCCTTCAGACAGTGACTCACTTAAAGTTGCAAAAATGTTTCTTCATTGGCATAATCAAGTAGCCATATTTAGATGGTGGTCAGTAATGTGCGTATGTTTAGGCATGCCAGGAACGCACTGGGATGTTAAGGACGCCTTCCAACATTAGCAGAGGATACCAAGCACCAGATCACCTTGACTTTTCTGAATTTTATATATTTTAATCCATTTTATTGTTCACAATCAACAAGTAATACATGGAAATGTCTCCATTATTGAATACCCTAGTGCTGTGCCCATTCAAAACATGCCTGTTCGGAGCGGGACGATTGCTCGGCCCCTGGTATTGCTGCTTGGAGCTTTCTGGAGAACCGCTCATCGAAACAACTTCATACTTAACGCTGCACTCGGTTGGATCCTCAGCAACACACCCTCCAAGTGTGCAGTCGATCGGCTGAACGGTTGCCGAGATAATCAAAGGACAGACAGACAAGCAGAGATTCCTTCCATTTTAGTTAGATGGTCCGGGACCACTTCACGAACCACCAGGGGGCCACAGACCACCAGCTGAAAACCTCTGACCTAGACTGAAGTTTTGTTTATTTGTTTTGCCCATAGCTCACCTTCCCCAACATCTGATGAGAGAACAGGTACCAAAATAATATCTGTGTCTCTGGTAGACAGTTCAAGACACACACTATTTTTACACCAGCAATGCAGGTGTTATGTGGTTTATTTTTACCCGTGACTACTAACTATAAAAAAAGTATGAAACTACTTACATTAAAAGAGGTCCTGTATGCATATTTCACCTCCAAATTACCTCCAAATCATAATCTCCCAGCTTGGCTGAGACACAACATTTTCTCTGATGTTACGCCCTGGTGGTCTTCACATTCAAACTGTGCTGTGAATAGAACAAAAGTCAAGGTCAAATTCAAAAGATTGGAGATTTATTGGTATTTTATCATATTACATTGATTTAACCTACACTGAGATTAGGATTAGAGGCAAAGCTGATAATGACCCGGGACTGTTGCAGGGTTCAAAAAGTGGAGCTGAAGTGCTGGTTAACCTGTTTGGACTGAGCTCAGTCCTGGATGGTGGGATATTAGGTCACTGTAAAAGGGATATAAGACCTTCCAGATTTAGCGCTGCAGCAAGTTCTCATTTTGTCACATTAAGGATTATGCTAATCATATGATTACTTAACACACTGTAAAGCATTAGCATGCATATTGGACAGAGGTATCTGCACAGGGAGGATTTTGGTGCAGAGTGACCAGATTTTTTGGAACAAATTTAGGGACACTCTTGGATTAGCTGTCCTCTGGGGACATTTCCTGGGTCTGTGCCAGCCAGGGCACTATAGCACCAAATCTGGGGAACATCACCTGAAAATGGGAACATAATGTCACCTTACTTTGGTAGCAATCTTTTCGTCACATATTGGGTAATGGGGCCAGCGGGTCAAACTCTCAAAGAGTCAGAATAGCTCTTAAAACACATAGAACCTTCAAAAAACTAATCAAATGTACATTACAGTATAAACACTAAAGACCTTGGTTTAAATTATTTTGATGAATATTTCTCAGCAGGCTGTGCAATAGGCAATACAATTTGCATATTACCTAATTTCTTACATAAGCTGATAGTTCAAGATGATGTTGATGACAGTATAATAAACACAGTACTAAAAGTCCCAGCCAGTCTTGGGAATTGAAAAGGCAGTCGTCTGGTCAGCAGTTCACTTTGTCTAACCTTTGTGCTACTGCTGTCCCAGTTTGTCTGAAACTTTTCTCTGCCGAGAAAAGCCAGGGCTTACACAAGGTATGTGTAGTCAACTTAGCCGAAACCCCCCCCCCCCCCTCTGATTTCATATATAAATAAGGTTCCCAGGATAAAGGTCTCTCTGTTTCAGATGAGCTGTGACCCTCAGAAAAAAGGCTTTTACTGTACTTGTGTCTTTTCCTCCCGTGAAATATTTCAATGGCATTTCGATTACCTGCCTGTACGGAGAGAGAAAGAGCAATTTGAAGACAGATCGACCTTTCCTTTTCTCTCCACAACCACTCTCTCTGCCGTTTCCATCTACCGCATCTCATCCATTCACTTTACACCCAACTTCCCACATATCTGTGATACTCTGCCTCTGAGACACTGACGATAAACCCTTCCAGTCTCAGCACAGAGGAAGGAGAGAGTGTGTCTGTAGGTTTGAGTGTGTGTGTGTGTGTTTCGGCACATTTGTGTGTGTGTGTGTGTGTGTGTGTATGTGAGTGTGTGGTGCTTGTATTGTGTCAGTGAGTGGGATGTGCTGTGGATACCCTTGCTTGCCAGGTAGATTTTTTTAAGATGAAGTCCTGCTTGCATTTTAATGGAGTGATGACAATGTGCCGCAATACTGGCATGTCTGCTTTGTTGTTTGTGTGTGTGCGTGTGTGTGTGTGTGTGTGTGTATTTGAAAGACACAGACAAAAAAAGACAGAGGGAGAGAGAGAGAGGGAGAGCGAAAGACAGAGAGAAATAGAGAGAGACAGGTGACACTGCCCTGGGGCATCGTTATATCACCTCCACAATGTAATGCTGAATTCAAACCTCCAGACAGGGAACCATGCTGCTATTTTGTTGTGAATAGAAACATGCTGGCCTTATGTATCAATTAACCATGAACACCCCCTCCCCTCCCAAATAAAAAAAAAGAAAAAAAAATTGCTTCACCAGCCTCACCAGCAAGAACTGACCCAGAAATGTCAAATGACTCCGGCGTAGCGTCCTAAGATGGGAGGAAATTATGCAAGGAACAAACCTGTTGGCACAAGCGATCAGCCACAAATTATTCTATTCAGATTCACAAAGCACCAGCTAATTTGGGGAAGTGACACCAATTTCCCGCAGGCCATGCCACATCCCTCTTTCGCCTGTTTACTCTTAAATACCAACGAGGTCCTCTTCGACTACTGAGCCGGCACATGAACTTGAAGAGATGTGAAGGATGGATTGCGTTCTACCGCTCTCTTTCAACCTCTTTCGCCCTCCCCTCTCGCAGCCGCTGCAGTTATGGCACAAATCTCCCGACAACAACATCTGACACCATCATCAAGGTCCAGTGGAGAATCAGCCGTGCACAATAAATGCTGAGATATATAACAACCAGGCTAGAGAAAGAAAGATACCTGAAGAAGACAGGGTAGATGTAGGCTACATCCATTTATGGCAGTAAAAATGAGTGGTGTGATATGGTAAATTTGTTTCCAAATTTCCTGCAGCACAATATACTGTCTTGTCTCCAGCCTTCGTCTCTGCTTTATAGCAGGAGGTTATAGCTTCCGAAGAGGCAGCTCAGTTAACCTGAACAAACAGTTTGGTTGCACGCTTTGTTCGCTGCATGTTGCTGGGCATTCTTCAATAAGCTCTTTGTAAATGTAATTCTGCAATAATTCTTTTCTTATTCCAGTTTTTATATCATTATACATAGGGGTGTATGCATGCATTGCTTTTGGAGGCGGCACACACAAAAAACAACAGCCAGTCAAAATCCAGAGGGTAAATGATAATATGACCTGCCTGCCATTACACACCATAAGACATTTAACTGTGTAACTTAGCCATTTTATTAGTTTTGGGAGGGTGTGACAGCGCTTGAGATTTACATTTACGGCTGTGAGACAGAAAAAAAAGTGAGCCGTGAGACTTGGCAAGTATGCCTACTGCCACAGACAGGTAGGGAGGTGCTGTAGCCAACACTTTAAAATGCAGGCCAGTGAATAATGACTTCCATCTCAACTGCAGAGTTCATTTTTTTTTTTTTTTTTTTACCCATCTGCAAACAGAGTCACCTTGCCAACTAGCAAGGAAAGTGGATATTTGGCTTGCTGGTTAACAAACTTACTTTGGTGCCAACTCATAATACAGTAGCTGACTGTTCATATGAAGACTGCATCAGCATCAAAAAGAAAATTAACCTCAAATAACTCCAAATTGTTCAGTGTTAATGTTGCCAGTTAAGTTACACATGACCAGTCGGTATATTTAGACTGCTTTTGTGTTTCAGTTATTTACTGCATTTTTAATTTGAGTTTGTGTGGTGAGCGGCGAATCTGAGACAAAATAATAGTAAAATAGCCATAAATCATAAAATCATAAGTCTGTTTTTTGCAGTGCTACGCAGGTTGTGGTTATGGCTAGGGTGAGAGTTTAGGAAGCTCTGCCTAACAGAAAACATTCATCTGTTTCAATGGAGGTGCGACTCATCTAGTACTAACCAATACCCTATTGCAATTGAATTGTCTGTCACGAGTTTACTTTATTTTATTTATTTTTTTTATGCCAAAGAAACACGTCAAAAAACATCAGAAATCAAAGAACTGGCATGGTGCCACTGGTTATATTACGATAAAACTCAAACTGGAACGTTGCAACTCTGCAAGTGAAAGGTCTCAACAGCAGTGGGGAGTCACCTTTGTGATTGTTTTAATGATTTTTAAGTATTGCACCCCGTATCTCTAGCGCTGCATGAAGAGGAACTGGCGCAGTTTCACAGCCCAACAAGGTGGCGAAAGCAGCCCAGTCTTGCAAGTTGCGAAAAAAAGGATTGCTATCAGTGCGTTTGAAGTTAATGTATAACACCTGGTGAAAGTGGTAGTCCTACCATTATGTGCTTAAACTCATAACAGCCGTGCTACTACACTATGTAATTTATGGAAAATTTTTCTGATCAATTTTGTACTTCAGTCATTTTTTTTATAAGCATCGGATGAGTTATAACCAACTGCCTGCAAGCTGAGGCTTTCAACAGCAACAATTTTGTGGCGTCCATTTCAAGGAGTCCTATTTATTTCTACGACTGCCCTGGCTAACTTAAGTAATGCAGGCTTACTTGTTTCTAGCATCAAATATGGTTATTCCACTGGAAGCCATAGGGGATCATTTAATGGGAATCAAATGGGAATCTAAAATCCAGCAACCTTGGTGGTGGAGTCTGGATTCAACCCCATCATTGCCGTAGTTCACCGCCATGGAGCGAAAATATGTGGAACATTTTTGGGTTGCAGCTTTAATGGATTATTAATGACTATTCATGGCGTAATTGAATACAATTAGATTATGTAATCCTAGAGCAATGATGTAATCATTTGAGCGGCCACTAGTCTTCCCTTTGATAGTCTTTATTAAGTCTGTCATACTAATGATATCGACTAGCTGTAGCAGTGATGAGCAGTGTTAATTATTGAGAACAACCAGAACACACTGATGTGCCTCTTTGTGTTGCCAAATGTGCATTGTTTTTATTTTTTTAATGCTCTCTATGCAGGAAAAAACAATCAGGAGTGCCAAAAGCAGCGCACAGGTATTTCTCTTTTTTTATAGGAACAATGTGACTGCTAACCCCTACTTATACGCTTCTTTCTAACAAAAAAAAGAAAGAAAAAAAAGTTTGTGTGCAGATCAGATATTCGAGACAGTCATGGCTGCTTGTTAAACAGCTGACATCTTAGCAGAAAACTGATTGGCTGTATCAGTAGTGAAATGATCAGATCCCAGTCAAAAACAATGCAGAGAATCAGCATGTCTATTGCTGTGATGTACTTTGCTCATTTAAATATTTAATCTGAGGACAGAGTCACTGCCTTCTATACATCCTGGCTCTTGTCTGCTGTTTCCCGCTCTCTCTCCCTCTCTCTGTCTCTCTTTTCTCTCTCAGCCACTACATTCACATGCACAAACAGCTTTAAAGCTGCCATGGTATGATTTGAGATTTGGGAGGAGAGGCTCTAGCTTAAATGCTGCTGCAGGCTGCCGCCTCAGTCTGCCCTGCATATATTTGCCTCTTGTGGCTTGATTGTTTGCAGTGCATGCTGTACATATCCTTGACATTCTCTCTCTTTTTCCTCCCCTCTCTCTCTCTCTCTCCCTCTCTCTCCTGTCCTGACTATATTTCTGGAAGTGTGACAGCACTCCAGGGATCATTTTGCAGCAATTCAACTTCATGGCATATGTGAGAATTTTTTGGAGAAGGACAGGAGATACTTATTTTTGGTGCTCATTAGCAAGTTGAAACGCTGGTAAACTCACGAATGATGGATTTGAGAGTATTAATTATCCACTAGAGATTAATATGTAGGTGGAAGTATAGCGCTGTTTTTTTTTTTAGAAAATTTATGCTCTGCAGTTGAGCTGCGGTGTCATAACTGATGCCGAGGTGTCAAGTGCCCATCGCTAAAAACTGTTTTCTAGCAAGTTCCTGAAAATCTGACTGCAAATGCCCTACAATGGTGACAAAAGCCCTTGATTATTCAACCACAAAATGGAAACTCTCCATATGTAACCTACTATCATCATCCACTACAATTTGAAATATTCAGGACACAATGACAAAGTAATGGATAAACAGTATAGATAAAGGGTAGCTATTTGACATGAGAAGTGAAAGCTTCAGTGAGGCAGGATTAAAAGTGTGACTGTGGGGTGACATTGTGTTTTGACTTCAACGGCTGAAGCAGCACAACATGGCGTAACGTGACGATGTGTGGAGTAAGGATTTGCGGGACGGACCAGCTTAGCAGGTTACAGTGGGCAAGCTGGAATGGAGCCGAGTTAAAAGACCTGCTAAATGAGTGCAGGCGCCGCGGTGCCAACCGGTCTCCTGCAATGTTGTGATTTGATTGTGCTGCGCTATTAAGACTCTCTTTGCTCATAATGGCATTCCTTTATCCACTGTAATATTATTCAAATGAGAGCCCAATGACACACTCCTCCGGGGTGGAAAAATCCACCCAGGCTTTAGATTAGTTCAAGGGTCCAGTGAGAAATTGGCCGGCTAAATGGAGAACCACCGAGTTTTTAATTTTTATATTTTATGAAAGTATTAGAAGAAAAGGGGGAGCTCTATACTGGAAGATTACTGCAATATAGAAACATAACGGCATTTCAGTGACATGCCAGCAATGATGATCATCTGTATTACCTGCAAAAATCCAGGGAAAAAAATCCATCCAATTTGTGAGTTTTTTTTTTTTTTTTTTTTTTTTTTCGTGATCTCAGCTGAGGTGTTCAGCTAAATTAGAAAAGGAAATGGCAATGGCAATAGCACTAGCAGCTGCATGGCTTCATAAGAATACTTCAAAGCTTCCAAGAAGTCTAAAGTTCATAGGCATGTTTTCACACCCATGGAGACATAGCTACTATCATGCCATCTGAAGTTTCTAAGGAATGAAGCCAGCTGTATTTTTTTTTTTTTTTTTTTTTTTTTTTTTTTTATCTTTGGCATCTATGACCACCTATTACCAATAGGTGGCAATCTGGTTTTGTCACTCAAGTCTCCAGTCTCTGTCAAACGTAATGTATGCCCAATCAGAATTTCATAGCGATAGTGTGTGTGTGTGGGTGAGGGAGAGCGACAAAGAGAGAGAGAAACAAAGAGAGAAAGGGGAGAAAGGGGAGAGACAGAAAAAGATTTAGCAAGAGAGAAAGGATGAGAGCGAGTTGAAAGCAGGACAGGGGTGCTGACTGGTCAAAAGGTTTCCTTCTCCACCTGCCTCAGCCGTCTGGCCATGTGGGACCAAGCCCCCTCGGTGTTTTAACACCTTTCAAGGGGAGTACACCCTCTAGAGTGCCTCGGTGTCTTTTGTGTCTCCGGCGTCCCGGTGCACTGTATGTCAGCGGTTCATCTCGTCTGCATAAAGGTTAGGGGCAAGGACGCGACTGCTGTAAGTCGTTTGCCTTGTTCCTCATTAAAAGGCTAATGTCAAATCCAGACTCGGAGGGGTGGGGATGGGTGGATGGGGGTGGGGGGGGGGGGGGGGGGGGGGGTGGGGGTGTTGGGGAGGTGTGAGACATGGCTGTTGATTGCTTATTTTACTGAAGATGTGATTAGACTGCTCAGCTGGCTGGCGTGCCACACCGGGCTCTCAGTCAGCTTCGGAAAACCATGCCAAATCAACACGGTGCCTTGGACGCCGCTCTCCATGAGGCAACTCCAGTATGGGATGTGTCTCGCTAGCCTCTAGTTGCTTCCTCTCTCTGCTGCCTCCCCCGTGTCTGCACTGACCTGAAAATGGACACAGGGGAAAGCAATATTGTCACTGTCTACTTGAAAATAACACTTGCCGGTCTAGCGGCTCTTCTTCCAAGCAGCCTTGCAAGAACCTACACATCCTGGTTTCTTGCCTTGAGAAGGGAAGGCGAGTTTACGATTGATACGCACCACTGATGTAGCTTTAACATCACGGATGAAACTCCCATGTGGGATATTAACAAGACTCTTTCCCTGCTATCAGCTCTGTAAAAAACAAGCTGAAGAGCACTGAAGGCAGGGTCACAGCAAGTAATTGCCCTTTTCCCTTTATTATTATTATTATTATTATTATTATTATTATTATTATTCATTTAAAAAATTTCACAAGGAAAACTAGTGTGCTCCCTGGTAGCCTGAAACATGATTTTTTTTTTTTTTTTTTTTGTATACTGTTTGCATTACATAGAGATAGAGAATATATTCATATCTGCCAGAAATAGTATTGGAAAGTGAAGACCAATATCTGAGTGGCATTGTGTAAACACGGTTGTCATTGATGTCTATTAAAGAGGGGATGCATTGAATCAGATTTGAAATGCATGTTCAAATGGCAAACAGAATATGGAGGGCACAAAGACTATGTTGTCAGCGAGAATAGGCTTTCTTCATTTCATCTAGTCCTTGATAAGAATTAAACAATGGGAACATAAAAGGAGTGAAGAGAAAGGGGGCATAAAGAGTGGACAAAAGAAGAGCTCTCTGAGGCTGGAAATAAATCAGGCAAGGGCTGGGAAAGATGCAAGGATACCTTCGGTTTGCTGGGAGGGAAGCAAAACCTTTGAGCATGCAGCCGTGATTGTGTTTTTTTTTTTTTTTTTCTCCACATCATGTTTCATGTGTTTCTAAAATGTGAACCTCCTGCTGGAAATCTTCAACTCCAGTTTAGGTTGGCTTTAAAACTGCAGTGCAGAACTTTTACATATAAATGAACATCCATTACACTGAAGCCCTTTACAAACAAGTTAACACAATGTTGATTAAGCCTATCACCGCCAGGAAAATCTCTCTGGAAGCTGCAATACTGGGAATATTTAAATCCAGTGTTTGTGGCAGCGTAGCCAGATGGGAAATACTAAATTATTGTACCAGAGGAAAGAGGAAAACCCTCATGTGCGAGCCATAACCACAAGAACAAATAAGCGTAAATGTGCAGTGCAAATGACCTTTGTGGTTTTGTTTTGATCAGGCCCACTTTGGAAAAATACACACAAGGGAAATCTTTCCCAGTTCTACTTCTACATTCCTGCTGCGGTGGGAGAGAGAGTGACATGGAGTGACGTGCTCTCGCTGTCGTGGATGTATGCACGTCATGCAGCAACAAAGATAAATAATGTTTCCATCTAAAACAGATCTATGACCCGATTTTTCCAAGACTATTTGTCCTGTTAAAAAGAAAAAGAAAAAGAAAAAGAAAAAAACAACTAATCCTGAATCAGAAGCCAGGAAATAAAGTTAATTTATTCAATATTTTCGTGACATGGTGAAATCATATTTTGTCCGCTTTTTGGCACAATTATTATACATCTGGCAAAACTGGTCTGTGGTGACATTCTCAGGCTGCTGCACCAGGAGTGATGTTTTTTTTTACATCAACCAACCAAAGCAACCAAGAATCAATACAATAGCTATGGCGAGCTAACTCACAGCATCTTGCAGTGTGATGGAAGCTATGGCACAACAAGATAAGAAGAGTCCTAGAAAAGTTTGAAAGAGAATACAGAAAACAGACAGGAAAGAAAGTGATCGATGGGTGACCTTTGCTGAAGCTTTTCCTTGGGCAGTGCTGATGGAGGAGACAGGGCTGAGGGCAGATACAGATGTCATGTTACTTCTCTTGGACAGGTGAATGTTTGTAAAAATGTGTTGGATAGGTGTAACATTTACTCTGCTGAAACATAAGATTGTTGCCGTGGAAGTGTGTAAAACGGCATCTGTGACTTTACCGCGGGAGATTAGGTTCCTGTTAGTGTTAGCTAGGTTATGTAAACATGAACGGTTTTACAAAACGGCTGGAGCAATGATGAGCAAAGTGAATTATTGAGAACAACCAGAACATATTGGTGGGGTTGGCAATTGGCTGAAAACCTCATTGCCAGCTTAAAAAAAAAAAATAAATAAAAAATTCAATTTATCTTTATGTAACACGACAAACCCTGAACCGTCTCACATGACATGCCATCTCCAGAACGAATGGTAACTATGGTAACTATTCTAATAAGAGTGGAACAACTCAAATACTAAAAACATGTAAATGCAAATGGTTGGCAAACCCACAGAGGAACAGTAGACTAAATGAGAAACTAGTCAAAAGGGCTTCATTTCATTTTTACACCTTTTTCATAAACAGCAGATAATGAAAATGATCAGGTGTGTGGCTGGCTGCTATTTACAATGCTTTTGATGATGATTTAGATGGAATAGTGTCCTGAAACTCCATCATGTAATGTTGCAACCCCAGCAACCCACTCCTCCATCACTGACTATCAGTGTTTTTGCCTTTTCCCTGTGGTATGCATGCAAAAAGATCATTACTGACTTTCAGAACAGACTTCCACAGCCGCCTCTAGTGACTGGTTTCTCTAGCCTGTGCCCTGAAGAAGAAAAAACTCGGAATGAGGACTTCCTCAGACAGACCAGTCCATGACTCCTTATTGTCGAATCAAACTTCTGTTCATTTGTATTATTTTGTGAATTGTACAACTGCATTTGTAAAGGAATGAGTGAATAAACGCTGGCAGAAAAGCTGCAGAAAATGCTTGATATAGCACTTAGTTTTTTGATTGGTGTACAGATACATTTGTGTACAGATGGTTATAAAGGTGTCAACACACATTCAGATAAATTAAGCCAACATTTAATAGCAAATGCGAAAAATTAGCAATAATAAAATAGTTGCTAATAGTAATAACACGGAGAGATAGGGTTTCCAACCATCCTGTAAAAATAAGGACTTGTCCTGTAAAAATACCCAAACTAAAAGACATGATCCATATTGAACTGATACCGGACACACATTGTTCAGTATTTTGAAAATCAAAATATCACAGGTTATGGAAATGGGAAATGGGAAAATGACCATCAATGGATGGCATGCGTGAGTGATAATGTGTACAAGGTCAACTGAGAGGACTTTGTGACATCAACCTCCACGCACTGGGAGAAAATCACAGGAGGAACGAAAGTTATTGATCCCCCAAGTGTCTACAGAGGCTGATACAATACGTATAATACCATATTTAATACCATACCATAGTAGCATATTTTTTCAACCTAAATCTGGTAGATAGATAGCTTAGACTGTGATTGTTTTTACTATAAAAGGGGAAAGGGCAACATATTTAACCCACTGAAACCTGAGCAGATTAATTTAATTTCTTTCAAAAAGGCAGCGAGCAACTTAACAAGAAATTACAGATAAATTAGTTAGAAACTGGTAGAAAGTAACAAGAAAATGACCAAAAAAAAAAAAAAAAAAAAAAAAAAAAAAGGAAAATTACCTGAAAAATTACCTCTCTCTCTTGCTCTGTCTTGATCTTCTTTTAAGCTAATTTTCAGGTCATTTTTCTGTAACCTTTTAATAATTTTTTGCTAATTTTTGGGGAATTTCTCATTAAGTTGCTCATTATCTTTTTCCCTCCACGTCTTTGAAAGAAGTAAAGCCAGTTTGCTCAGGATTGAAAGGGTTAAGGTTCATATCATGTAAACAGTAACAACCAGACATAAGCCCTGTTGGTGCAAGCGGCCCGACGGTAGCTTTAATATTTGATGAAAAAGAATTAAGAGAATTGTGGGTGATTCCTTGTTGTCTTGAACTTGATGAACCTTGACACTCTTCATCTCTTTAAAGCACTAATGTCTGTCCTGTGCAGCAGCTATCAGTGAGATACAAAGAAATGGAAGCGCAATCTCAACTGATAAAACATTATGTAAAGATCAAACAGATACAGACATACAAACAAATTAATTATCAATGACTCTTTATAATAACCTCCTAAGGAGGTAAAAAGGGCAGAATATGCTCATAAATAAATAAATTAATTAAATAACTCATTATTAACAATCAGTCATCTTTCTTTAATTTGTTCACACCATTCAATATTAAATATCATGATGTACCAGCACAGATAAGGCAGTAACATGCTATGCTGATCAAGCCATCTGCTATGTTCGATGAAGTATGCATTATGTATCTTTAACTCCCTTCCAGCCGTGTCGTGAACATGAGTAAATTGGATTAGCATCTGCAGAGAATAGAGCTTTTCCACACTGTATCACTCATTTAGCTGATACGGCTGATGCAGAACTTTTTTTTTTTTTTTTTTTTAATAAAAACAGACAATGTCAAGCTGCCTGACAAAATCATGAATGAGTCTCTCAAAAGGTTATGCTTTTTACTGCATTATTCCTTTATTCCACACTCAACAAGGCTAATTATTTGGAGATAAATATCAACAGTGTTGATAATTCCCCCGAAGCAAAGTTAGTCATGCCAAATCAGTTGCAATGAAAACTGCAACCAGCGAGCTAGTTAGCAGCCCATCATGTTCCACTCTGGTTTTCATTCTCCTTCTCTCAGACTACCTTATAAAAGCAGTCCAGTCAGTACATATACATTTACTGGTAACCGTTAAATAAAAGCAACAACACCCTTGAGCATGTTTTCACTGTCATTATGGGCACTTCAGTGCTGGTAACAGTCTTCAGCTGCCCCTAATACCTACCTGAGGTGCCGACGTGCTCGTCATCATGACCAGAATGGCCTCTTGGGTGCTGCAGGATTGCTGCATCACATTATTCACTAACAGCAGCATTTCGTCTTATAATTTCAGGTGCTAAAATGCGACCTTCTGTAATTCTGTATTCTACAATTGCGTCCGTGTTTTCAGTGCATTTACCATTGTAGGCACACAATTCTTGTAGTTTGACAATTTGTCCTGAGTGTGCCAGTAAAAGCAGTGCTGGATAGAGTTATTGGGTAAAGAAATGCCCTCCACTTCCAAACCGGCTGGACAGAAATGGTATGACATAGAAGTGTGCGCACAGTGTCTGGATCCTGATGACTGTAGCGGAGTTATTGCGTGCAGGACAGCAGTGCCATCTAATCCACAGTCGTGACCTGAGTACTGTCCAGGTCTGGAAATGTCAGGGACAGACTCTCATGGCCATCCAAGCCCACAGTATCTCCATATAATTAGCACTACTGGTTTGTTTGGCTCCAGACTGGCAACCATCTGTGGCAGGAGCCCAGAAGCCAGTTAGAGGGCTGACAGGGCTTCAGAGCAGTGGACGAATGCCTGAGTGGCTGTTGCGACCCAACCCATCTGACAGCTTCTCTGTGGAAAAAAAAAGCACACGCCGAGCTGTCCAAATGGGTTCTTCTGCTTCTTCTTCTGAGTCTTCTTATTGTTATTATTAACTTGATGAGAGATGGATATATGTGTTATATTTCACATAGTTTTCCTCACATGGGAAACAACTGGAAAGTTCAGTCAGAGGCACTTACATGAACCATCTATTGAAAATGGATTTTGGTAGACAGGCTCTGCTTGCATGAGGAATCTGCTGAAGCAATAATGCATAGTAAATCATAACAACATATCAATAGGCATTCTTGAAATCATAGCTATCCTACATGATCCAGCAGGATGATGTGCTGGATGGTGTGGTGCATTAACAACTTCAGTGGAGCTGATCAGTGAACAATAGTAAAGTACTTAAGTTGTACTGGGCAACTCTAAGTGTGAGCTGCCCAGTACAAGTGTACCAGTGTGGTTATGAATGTGAACCGGAACATTGCTGAGCTTTGTCAACTTTGTCTGGGTGAGTGATATTTGCAATATTTTAGTGATAGTTTTAATAAACTACCTCTGCCAAGGTTAAACTTCCTGCAGGAGGTTACATTGTTGCCCCTGTCCATCGGTTCATCTGCAGGATATCTGAAGATGTAATGGGCGGGTTTGCACAAAAGTTGGTGGGAAGGTTGGGCAAGCAAAGAAGTTGATTAAATTCTTCACTGCCCACCTATGACGTCAGTGAGCATGATGTCAGGAGTGCTTTCAAGTATGCGAACACCAAGAAAGCAGTAGGACCAGATGATATCAGTGGGCGTGTCCTCAAACTATGTACTGACCATATTCTAGTGATCACAATGATATTTAACCTGAAGTGCACCATCTTTCCTGTGCCCAGTGGCAAACAGCTTGTAGTGATGAAGTACCTTGAGTGGCTGTTCAAGGATTACATCTGCTGCTCACAACCCAGCACACTGGTGGATGCACTACAGTTTGCCTACCTTCGCAATGATCAGTGAAGGCGGTATTGCGCACATCCTCCACAATACCCTATCTCACCTGACAAGAAACGGAATGATGTAAGAATACTGTTCACTTGCTGCAGTTCAGTGTTGTTCCCTCCAGGCTCCTCATAAAGCTTAAGGACTTGGGAGTATACAACTCACTGTGCATGTGGATTCTTGATTTCCTGATGTTCAGACCCCAGGTGGTGAGGTAGGCAAACACACTTCCTCTACCCTCATCCTTACCACCGGAGCACCCCAGAGCTGTGTCTTGAGCCCCCTGATGTTTTCCCTGTACACATGACTGTGAAGCCCACACCATCATCAAATTTTCTGATAGCACAGCTGTGGTGGATATGATTACAGATAACTATGAACTGGTCTACCTGAAAGAAGTAGCAGACCGATAACAGTAGTCATTATACCACTACTACTACTACTCTTTTTTTAAAATCATTATTTAATAATATATTGATGACATGGAACACACATTTTTTTTTTTTTAATAAACAAAAAGTCTATCATTAAATTAATTAATTACATAATTAGCCAACCAGTTTTGTTTACATTAAGGGCTCTAGTTTCCCGGCGCAGCGCGGGGTGGCGCAGTGAGGCGAACCCCGCGCAGAGCTAGTTTCGACCGGCGAAGCGGGAGAGGCGGACAGTGTCCAAGTTTCGCAGGCGGAGGTTCGCCGAGATGGGAGTGGTGGCGCAGCGGGGGGAGGTGCCGACAGATTCGGCTTGGCACAGTGACAGTTTCGTGCCAAAAGGCTTCGCCGAGGTGCGCCAAAAGCTCGCCGTCTGAAACCACGTCTACTTTCCGCGCAAGGCGGAGCGGAGCTGGCGCAGTGGAAGTTTGGCTGCCTGGCGCACATCACCAAAACCTCACAATCAGCACAAACGGTGCCAATTTCCTTTGATCTGACATCAGCTGTGACGGGACAGTTGATATGGAGATATATGTATGTGCTGATTGTGATCGTAGCATTGAATAGTGTTTTTTTCGGTATTTATTGCATCGTTCATGTGCCTGACATTCCGGGAGCCTGCCGGTGAGGTTTTGGTGACGTGTCCGCACTGCTCGCCGGTCTCCGCTCCGCGCCTGTCTCCTGAGCTCCGCTCCGCCTGCGGCAATAGACCTCCATGTCAGCTGTGTAAACTTTCATTACGCCTTCACGCAGCGCATTTTAAAGGCAAGGACAGGGGCTCATTTGATTGGTTACATGTGAATCGGCTGTGTCAAACCCACTCCATGCCTTCTCTCCTCCCCTCCGCCGGTAGGAGGGACGGCGGAGTACTTGCGCCACCGAGAACGGCGTGCCAAACTTGGAAAATCCGCCTGGCCACACCCAGTTGGCGAAGCGCATCTGCGCTACGCCCCCGCCTCGCCTGGTCTGCGAAACTAGAGCCCTAAATCTTTAAATAATTAAAAACAAAAACAAAACAAAAACAAAAACAAACAAAAAAAAACGGTAAAGCTGCATGTCCAGGTGCAGTGTCTCAGGTCAGGAGCTGCAAATGTCACAATATCTGTGGAATTAATCATATTATTTCACCCTGATGTCAATGTACATGATGTTGCTAGAGTATGTCTGAAGATGAATGCTATGTAATACAGTGACTCTGAGCCCAAGAAAAATTTCCCCAAGGGAATAATAAAGTATATCTTATCTTATAGCTCATCAAACTACTCAAATTCCATGATGCAATTTGAAAGTCAAGCACTTTGTACTTTTTATGCCAAAATCAATTCATTTTGGACACTGAATTAATAAAAACAGAGTTAAAAATGAGAGAAAGAGAAGGCAAAAACATGACTACATTGCTCCCTGGTTACCACAAGAGTTAGCATATAGCAGTACCCATCTACAGTTTGATGTACTAGTAATACTTGAATAAATAGGCGCTGTTGGAAAAGATTTTGATCAGATTGCTTATTTGAAGCCACCCACTGTATGTAATTGCATGACTTTGCATCGTGGAATAGGATTAAAATTGGTGTTGACTCTATCCCAAAGGTAATTTACTATTACACAGTTAAATCCACATGGAAATGAAAAAAAAAAGAAAAAGAAAAAAAAAAAAACATATTACACTCTAATTAATGCTAATTGATGTTCTGAGTTAAGCTATCGTTATGTCATTTAAATGGTGTCATTTCAAACTGGTCTGCAGAACCATTAAAGCTGTTTGGGGAATATCCATTTGATGTTTTAACCTTCCAAGGAGAACTTACTTTAGCTCAGAAATTGGGCTCAACATCCTCAACAAGCCCTTCGCCACCTGTGAAGTCGAACCCTCTGTGGAATAAATGTGAAAGACTCTGTGAGTGCATGAGGTGGGGTTGAGTAGGGGGAGGAAGGGGCTGGGTGTTGGAAATAGGAATGCTAATGTGTAATGTGTAATTGCTAGTTGCTTAAATTGGCTGACATGAGCACCCATCTGCCAAAGGTGTGCAGTGTTGCAAAGTGCTCGCTAATTAAAATACTTGAAAGATAATTTGAGAAACCGAAAATTATTTAATGCTAATTTATGTAATTCCAATGCATTGGGAATAAGAGAACGAGAACATGCTGTGTGTTGTTATTGCATCCCATTGTGCAAGTGAGAGTGAAAGTAACAGAGGAGGCAGGGTGTGCAGGGTGGAGGCTAGAGGATAACACACAATATTTATGAAGCACTGTCAGGTTAATGCCATGCAACATTTATTGATGCAGTAATGTTTAATTTAGCATACACTCCTGTAATAAGCCATTAGGTGTTGTGCTATGATTCAGAGTTTGATGGTGCCATAATGACAACTGGATGCCCTTGAATATCTCACTATCATTGTGTCTGCACTGTGTTTAAAGCGAGACGAAAATATAAATCAAACCTAAAATATATTTATCCTGGGAAAAGACATTTTGCAGATGTACTGGCTATCGGCAATGTGAGAATCTCTCCTTCCAGCGCTGGCTGTAAAATATTCAAAATTTCAGACAGGAGCACAATTGGATTAGCTTTGATAATGGATGTCATAAAAACAGGCAGTACCCTTTTAATAAATCTGTCACATTGCCAAAGGGAAGAAATTATATAAGTGTCTCTAAGATGGACAATGCAACACACACACACACACAAAACAGAAAGCGGTCTTGGCTGCAACAGCGCCGTAGCAGTTCACCACCTTTCACATCCTGATAGAAACAATAAAACGACCGACGTCAGCTTGAGTAGGGCTGACCTTCAAGATAAAGCCGCGGATTCCCCTGTGCTCCCTGTGATTGTGCGACAATGTGTAAAAGACCAGGTGCCTTTTGTCCTCCATGATTAATGCCCTTAATTTGGTGGTGGCCTGCCTTATAGATTATGCATGTTTCAGTTGTCTTAGGAGAGGTATAAGGCGTTTCTTTTGACACTCTGAACGGGTGATGGTGATTTACATGAGGATCAAAAATAGATTAACATACCAGACGCAGAGATGGATCACTGAAATAAATCCAACAAAACATCACAACGTGCATTGCATATGGATGCAGATGAGAAATACTGTAATCTAACCCTCTGTTCTTGTCAGGAGGGGGGGGGGGGGTGCATGCTAGAGTGCTGTTGTGTGCAGGCGAGGTGACCCGGAGCTATTTCTAGAAGGACTTTAGAGTTTATTTTGATCATTAGTCCCAATGGCTGTCATCACAACGGCTCAATCCCTGCATAAGCAAAGGGTTTTAGCGGGGGTCACATTGTGTTGTCATTGATTTCTTCAACAATGACACAACAATACATGACCAGAGAATTAAAAAAAAGAAAGAAAAAAAAAAGAAGACACTAAGAGCGCATTACCGCAGAGAGAAGGAGCCTGTCATTGTTTATGGTCGTTACTTTATCTCCTTTTCTCTTCCTGTTGTTGATCTTCCTGCTGGTCCCCCAACACCTCTCCCCCACCCCCACCCCCGCCACTGATAGCACACATGCAAACAAACACACACACATGCACACACACACTTACACACCAAAAGCTGATTGTTTTTTTTTTTTTATATCCAAGCATCTAGTCCTGCAGACAAGCTGATGGCATCTCCCTGTAATGAGGTGAAAATACAGTGCTGAATTTATCATTATAATAGATCATTATACATCTGCCACAATGTAATGGCAGCGAGATAAAAAATAATGTCGCATGATTTACCTCACTGGCATACTCCATTAGATTTTAGTCTGGCAAATTAGCATAGCACACACCGGGACACCGGGACTACAAAACAGGCGTCGTGGGATCAGGAACACACACGGTAAAAATGCCCCATCATAAATGTTGCATCAGAGGACATCGCATTAACAACAACCCCATGCAAAGGGGTTTATGACTATGGAGGAAAAACCTTAGAGTCTGCTAGGCAAGATCATGTCTTTTTTTTTGTTCCTCAAAAAAAGCCATTAGTCCAGGATCTTTGAGTTGCTGTGAGGATAAATGGAAAAATATGCAATGATGGAAGGATGAAAGTGAGAGTCCATTACAGATGCATACTTACATGATTGTAAAAGAAAAAAAAAGACTTTTATGAGATAGCGTCAATGATTTTAAAGAAGTCTTACGTCATACAAGCATTCATTAAAAAGAAAAAAAAACATTCATAGAGAAGAATTTCCTTATAAAATTGAAGATGTGCATGTTGAGTAATTGAAAATTTGAATTTAAAAAAATGAGCACTTCAGAATCACAGTTTCATTTACATTTTGAATGAATCTAACTAAGTACAAATTGCTGTATGAAAACACTCATCGCTGTAAGCTTTTGCAAAGGAAGACAAAACTCCCTTGAATCTTAATGAGATAACTAACATTGCTGCCTGGCTCATCATATCTTAATGTATGATTCATTATGACCCAAAGTGACTTGGAACCCCGATCTCCTCTGACAGTGAGGAAGGCAGTTGTAGCATAACCCAGGGAAAGACACTGACCCCGGCAGCTTTCTTTTGGCATCGATGCAGACTGGAGGCGCGCGGTTCCCAAGGTCGACGGAGCGCCGGAGCAACAGCAAAGGTTATTTCACTGCAGTTAGCCACTGACTGCATGAGTCTCACACAAGCCCTGGGCTGCTTTCAACAAGCCTGTCCTGCTGAATTCTTTTGAACTGTGTTTCCCGAGCACGGTCTGACATTTGTTATTTTCTCTGGGAATTTAATGCTATTTCCTTTTCAGAAGCCAGTGTCTCGTGTAGATTAAAAAGAGCACAGGCTAACAAAACCTAAAAGCCACTTGAGTCCAAAATGTAATGGCAAATTCCCCGTCACTTCAAACCATTGTGCTGTCACTTTGACAGGCCGTAATACTTATTAAGCTGACAATGCCATGATGACTTGAGCCTCACAGAGAAAAACATTTCATAGGGATATAGGCCAGGAGCAGTGGCAGTGGTCAAAACAGAGTCATGGAGAAAGAAGGAGCCGCTCCTGACCTTGTGAGTGGTTTTATGAGTGGAAGAGGTGATAGTTTTTGTCAGCATAAAGTTATTGTGCTCGCTGCTGTAAAAGGATGATATCCTGACTCTGCACTGTCTGGAATATATACCCTCCCCCTGGTAAATTTCATCTCTTTATCCCTTGGAGTGGGAGTGCAGCAGCCCAGAATGCACTCCCTGTGGGTGGAAGAGTGAAGGATTAAGAGCTTCCCAAGTGCACAGCAGTGGGCTTGGGACTTGTTCTCTTATGTTGATAGAGTGAGACAATTTGTCTAGACGTGAGACCTTATCCTTTTTGGCACTCCACTGCCATCACAGTGGATGGCAATGACGGATTGATGGATTCCAAGATCTGCTTTGTGCGAATGCCAAGCAAAAGGCATTAAGCAGCAACACAAGAAGATCGCGCCATCTCCTCAATCACTCCAAAACATTTGAATGCCCTTACATCATCTTGCCGTCCTCTAAACAGGGCTGACAACCGCGTGGAAACTGCTGTTGAGTTTTAAATGGATTAGCACATGTAAGGAACGCTCCTTTCAAAGCCACAGGTGTAACAAAAGCTTCATGAAATACAGTTTCACCTCAGAAAATCACTATCCGCTTTGAACACTGCTTGACCTGTACCTTGCTGAAAACAGCACTTCAAAAAAACCTCAATCTTAACATGTCATTTACTGTTGTATTTATTTGTTTTTTTTAACACGGTAGAAAATCTGCCAGTTGGATGTGATAATTCCACTTGTTTCCAATGTCAATCAACTTGTTTCCAGAATATTCTTGAATCAAGTGTCATTCTCTTGATAGACGTTGGCCCATCTTCCACAGTCTTCCTAGTTTCAACATATTTATGCTTGTTCCTGAGAAAAAAAAAAAATGAAACACATGAATCTACTGCCAATAAAACAAGATTTTAAGACTGAATTTGAGACTAAATGGCTTGGTGTGAAGATTTTTTTTCTAAGAATATTGAGAATAATATGATAATGGTCCATTAAAGTGGTGCTACATGAGTTAAAATAAAATTAACATAAGCATTTCTGTAACAAATTGTTAGGCATACACTGGCAGTCGTTCCCCACCTTTAAAGGCCTGGTGACTTATGCAGGGGCGCCGTATTTGGGGGAAAAGTTAGGACAATTCCAAGGGCCCTTATATATATATATATATATATATATATATATGTATATATATATTTTTTTTTTTTCATGGGGCCCAAAATTCCTGGCGGCGCCCCTGGACTTATGTTTACGTATGATGCAGATTCACAGAGTGGGCTGGTGGCGGAATAACTCCAAACAATTTACTGTGACGCTCTTTTCACGCCATCTCTCCTCTCCTCTCTCGCTGTATGCTGCAAATCTGCTGTGTGAGGAAGCTGCAGGTTCCTGATGCGACTGAGTAAATTTGCCGTCATCTCCCTCATGGCTGGGGATAATGTGTCAGCACTGTTCTCTGACCCCCTCCAGGCAAGTTGAAAGGTCGCAGCACCACGGGTCACATTCAGCCACACCGCTCAAGTTCATCGCTCCGCTGGACTGGACTTCTCACGTCAACTGCCACAGCCCAAAGCGCCACATGACTCCTTAACATCTACTCCTTCCCCCTCTCTCAGTTTGTTATGGAGCCATTTCTGTTCTGGGGTCTAAAATGAAATGCATGCTCTTAAACACACCTGTCACTGCTGACATTCTGTGTAGAATAAAATGAGGATATTTATCTGGAGTGTTTATCTCATGCGTGTGCTGTGTTCCATTTCGATATGTCCTTTCTCCTTCGAACTGACAAATGAAATAAAAATATTTCATGTCAAATATACGCTTCCCCACAGTGTTGTCAGAACAGAACAAGGAAGCATGAAGAAATGCTATATCAAAAACTGGAAGGTTTAGGTTGTCATAGCATTGTGACACTCTGTGTGGAGCGTCATTATGATAATGAATGTTCATTCTCTATAACCGGCACCTCTAGTGCACCCTTCCCTTTTATGTCTTTTTCTGACTATAAAAATGATGCTTTCTTATTTATTCCAATGCACAGCGAGGTTATTTCTGGCAGTCACTTTCATAAAATCCGCTTTAAAGAATATCTCTGAAAATCTATATCAACACGGTTTCCTACAGTTCATTACAAGGCGTTATGGGAAATAAACTCTGTGTGTAGGAACTAATAGTGCCTACCAATGTCCCCTTGGTTTAGCATGTTTGTTTATGCGAGTATGTTTTATTGCTTTCTGACTGAGTGAGCAATGATAAATCTGAAAAATTAAAAGCAGAAAAATATGCAGTTGTGCAAATGACATCTTAAAATGAGCTGAACAGCCTGCTCAAATCTAGCATGAAATAAAGTATTCATTCTTTGATTGCATATCTCCTCATACACAGAGTGACTGGGGCACCATTGCACCTTAACAACCTTGTAATGATCCAAAACCACTGCAATCTTATGGCACTGATGCATGACCATATTATCATTTAAGAAGCCTGTTGAGCCCTCATACGCTCATGTCAGCCAAGAACAGATGATAAAAACTCTTATCTCTGGAGGTCTAAGAATTCGCAGAATTCACACTTTTTAACAGAAAGACGGTACACCATGCGAGGCTCCTACGCAGTTACAAAGACTGATTCTTGGGGAATGATTAAGGGAAAGGCATTTACTGCGGTTTAAAAAACTTAAGTGTATGTGCAAATCTGCCTTCCGCTGAGAACAGCTCGGTAAAAGCTTTCCTGTGTCACTCTTCTTGTGCTAGCCGATCCCAGAACACATTTACATCTGCAGGTACACACCCAAGCATGCACTCTCTCCACCACTCTCGCTACATACTTAGTACCTGTCACTCACCTGCCTTCTCCTTGCTTTCAACTCATCATAGTTGCCATAGCAACACATATAAATGACACATAGTGTTGTGTATTTCTTGTTTCTTTCTTTCTTTTTTTTTCTTTTTTCTTTTTTTTTTTCTTTTGGTGCCTGAATTGATGGAGGTATGTCCATTGATGATGGCTGTTTCTGAACAACACCTGAATGGATGTATGCCTCCATGGTGTAACTACCAGTCGTATAGCTGATGACCAGAGCTCCTAAGGGCCCATCAGCCTGTCAAGGGATCTGTGACGAGCTCCCATATTCACTGGATCTTCCTCCTTCTGATTGGCTAGAGCAGGCAGGGGGAGCGCTTCTTTTAAACAGTAGGCAAAGCGGTTGAAGTTTGGTGAGGAGTAGAAAAGGGTTACAAACAGCAATATGGATGGTCTAAATGCATTTGTATCGGTTTATGTCAGCACATCTCAAAGATTGTCCTCATAACCCACACAGACTTATTAATGTTCTGAAATCACATCGTGCAGGTTTAAAATGTCCAAGGTTTGGGGCGAAGAAGCCAGACTTTGAGTGGGTTGTTTTCCCTCAAATTATTATTTGTTTTTGTTTGGTTTTTTCATATTTTTTTATATCCTCAGTTATGTGTGAAATAAGAACCAACCAGACTGTAGGTTTGTTGCCTTTTCACCCTCATTTGTTTGTTCATTTGTTGGCAACATAACTCAAGAACTAGTGGATGAATTTGGATGAAACTTGGATGTGTAAAAAAGTGAAGGATGAGCTGATTACATGAGGGGGTATATAGGTCAAAGGTCAAAATGTACATTTTGGGCAATATCTCTGGAACGAAGCATCTTAGACAGATCAGTTAGATGTGATGTGACGGATTCCCTCAGATTTCCCCACATCAAGCAAACTAAACTCTAGCGGCAAGTTAAATTTTCATTCCCAGGCAAACAAACTGACAAGACAAATAAATTAGGCTTGAGACAACAAGGCTGTCATCATTCATTCACTCGTTTCAGCCAGGAAACAAAATTTAGGTGCTATTAAATTAAGGGATCTTAAAAAAAATGCCACTACAGTCAAAATGCTGCAGTGCAAAAATAGATAAGAAATAAAAAATAATAATAATAAAAAAAAATGGAATAGCACAAAATGTTGTACAGCTCCTTTCCAGCTCCTGTGTTGTGTCCATGCCTCGTGGACACAGTAACACTGAGTAAATTGGCTCAGTGTTGGCATAACACACACACACACACACACACACACATAGAAAAACAAACAATCAGTTTCACAGGATCTATATGCAGTGCCTTGCAAAGGCATTCAGACTTGTAACTGTTATTGGCAGGGATCCCTGATCAGCATTTATTGTGCTACTTATTTGTTTCAAAATGTATGGGATTTGCAGTCTGAGTTCTATGCAAAGCACTTTATCCCATCAAAGTGAAAAACAAATCTGAGGAAATTTAAGTGAACGTATTAAAATTAAAATGACAGAGAAACAGAGTTTGCAAACGCATTAAACCCCTTGCTTTGTTTGGGCTAAACTGTCACAATACTAAAATTTTGCTCAGCATTGTTGTTTTTTTATCAGCTGTTCCTCAGATATCATATTTAGATTGCAGTCATCATGTCTGAACATTGTTTTCCTTTCAAACTCTGTTTTTAATTTGTCTCTCTTGCCGGAAACACGTCCCTTACCTCGATTTTAATGGGACTTAATGGGGCTATAGGGTATAGGCTGGACCGTCAGAATATTTAAGCTCACTGTGGGAACGCGGTTAATGTAGGGATGACATTCAACTCTAGTTATTGAAGTTTAAAAGAAAATATAAATCACTCCACCATCATAGTTTGGGTATCTTCAGAATTTGAAATATTAATGTGTTTTCATGCAGTTTCTCCACTGACTTTCATAGTAAAAATGTACCAGAAACAAAAAAAAAAAAAAAAAAAATCACTGAAACTGTTTCTTTCTGAATTTTCAAACATGATCGCAGTGTACAGATGAGGTACAATACTTTCTTTTCAACTTGAAACACTCACTTGAAACACTTGAACCATAGATTCAGTTATGTGTTCAGTTAATCTCACGGAAAGTCCAAACTCCATCTTAAAATGCCAGAAAGTCCCTGAAGATCTGCTGAATAGACTTTGTCTGAGTAGGCAAAACAAAATGACAACAAAGCGCCTTTTTTTCTTCCAAATAAAGAAAAGAGCTGAATACACACACATATTTTAAATTTTCACTTTCACATCAACTTCAACTTAATTTTAAATATTTTTTTCTTTGTTTAAAACAGGCATTTTTACTTTATTATTTATTTGTTTTATTTTATTTTTTATTGTTTGCATTAAATCCAGACTATAAATCCCAGACAAAAACATTTTTATATAGTTCTATATACTAAATATATTTGTAAATAACATTTAGAGGTTTTCATTTTTATTTTATTTTATTTTATTTTTTATTTTATTTTTTTTTGCCAGGTGTAGTCCACTGTATATGAGGAAAGTTTGAGTGAGAGTGCTGTCCGTGGTGCTGAACACCATTGTGGTTTGAGTGGTCACACACTAGATATATTTTTGCAGTTATCATCTCAGTCTGTATGTGATGGAGAAGGTGATAGTGTGTGTGCGTGTTTGTGTGTGTGTGTGTGTGTGTGTGTGTGTGTGTGTGTGTGTGTTCACAGTGGCACACGTGACTCTCATGTTACACAACTGGCACACCTACACTGGATGGCAGCAACACCTGTGGCTACTTTTAGTGCTGTGTAAAGATTCATAATCTCCAAAATTCAAAATAAATCCGTTGCTCGGTTCACCTGCACGGTGGAGGGTTAGACTGTTTTGCAACCTTTTTTTCTTTTCTTTTCTTTTTTTTTTTTTCTCGCCCCGGCAGAGGCTGAGAGCATGTGATTAAAAACTGCAGCATTGGAAAGGAGCTCTCTCAACCAAGCGCTTATTGAATGGCCAGGTTGTGATTTCTTCAAGTAAGAGCATCACTGTTGCTAAAGTGCAGCTGGGGCTGAAAAATGAGAGTCCTGAGAGATGGTGTCAGAGGCTGCACCTGCACACTGAGCCTGAATAATGCACTCGGACCACAAGGACACCTGCTGTACTCTGTGCATCTGCTGCCCCATAGGCACACACACACACATACACACTCACGCACACACAGATAGCATACACATATGCATACGCAAAGACATGCACATACAAGTTCATGCCAAATTACGCATGCATGCAAAAACACAGACACACATATACACACACACCTGCAGAGACAAATTAAATGGCCTTAATTGGAGTTTGGGGGCAAAACTGCAAATCGTCTGCTCGAAGAGGAGGGAAACGGATTCTTATCTGTTTATTGCTCCTCTCCAGCTAGATTTCTATGGATGGAGATGAGTGAGCCTCTGCTTTCAGTATTCATATACAGCCCACACTACTCAAATCCTCCTGCCGTTCTCCTGAGAGGGAGCTGATACAGGGAAAGAGCGCAGTTTATTTGATCTGAACAGCCCCTCAATACTTGGCAGGGTCTTCATGATAATATATCTGGTAATACATGTTGTGTCACCGCAATGGTGCTGCATGTGAAGTGGGACAATAAACAGCTTATTTTCGTCATTTTGCGTGCTGGAACAGAAAAATCCAGGCTATCTCAACTGCAGCAAACAACAAAAAAGCATCTCGAAAGCTATGATCATTTCAATTATTGATAGCCTTTGCTGTTCGGCAGTCATCAGATGGCTGTCAGGCTTAAAGAAAAGGTTGAAACGGAAAAGGGAGGGGTGATCTTTTATGTGTTGTATGCTGACAACTCGAAAGCAATTACATGTGAGAAAGCCTTGCCGAGGCACTGACAGGAGGAATGGAACAGTTGCTTCCAACTATAGGTGTCTTATGAGGGCACTTATACAAATATAAGTTGTTACAGACAGAGATAGAGAGCAAGAAAGAAATCGAAGGGAAGGCGGAGAAAGAGAGGGGAGAAGAGACAGGAGAAGACAGAATGGAAGAGGATTTTGTGGCACTTTTGCATATTTTTTTTCACTTCAAGGTTGTGGCGCCCTGCACCAGAGCATTGCAGAGCCCATCTCATCAATACTGGATGTGAGATATAGCTCTCCAAAATGCGGCAGCTGTCAGTACGAGCCTCAGCATGTCTCATTCAGTCCCCGAGCTGCTCCCACTGCCCAGGGTCAAAGTACACACATACTGTATAACCTCTCACCAGGCTGTGATTAGCTTGACATCCCTCAGTCAAATAAATATGTAGCATATTTTTCCATTAACAACAGTACTGGAAGGCTTCAGAGTTCAGGCTTTCCAGGGTTTCATGTGCTTCTCAACTTGCTGGTCATAAGAATTTTATTACAAGCACTCATCATGATGCATGCTGGATCTCGAAACAGGCTGGTGAACACAACATCTCCACCCCTCCCCCCCCAAAAAAAGTAAAAATAAATAAAATAAATAAATAAGGGGACCTCCACAACTGAACAGCGAAGCGGAGAGGCAGGGAGGAGGTCCACGGTCAGGTCTTGTGGCAATCACTTGCATTCCCAACATTCAATTTCATCCCTTGTTACGGCTACAAGGTAACCAACTGAATAAATGAATAAAGCCAATCCACCAGAGGTCCCAACATGCATTGCCCTGTGAGGACGGTGTTTCTGGTTGGCTGAGCTGATGTGTTTCAGTCCGACGCCCCATTCTCCTGCAGGTCAACCGCCCTGGGAAGGCAGGTGTGTCTCTCTCAATAGGGAAGGTATGTGTGCATGTGTGTGCGCGTGTTGTGGGGGTGGGGTGGGATGTGTGTGCCTGTGTGTGGCTCTCCATGTTTCTAGCCCTGAAGCTAGAAGTCACTCGCACAAACCAGTATTTCGCGCGACATCTTGGAACAAGGCTTTGTCGACCCATTTATAACCTCATTTGGAGTGGAGCCTCTCTGATTTGCCACCCTCCCTTGCACTGTCAGTGGTTTTTCTATAAAGGAAGTTGTAGAGAGGGGTTTGGCTGCCACAATCCATCTGTTTAGGCTAATTATCAGCGGCGGCACAGTTCAGAATAGGCAAGCTACAAATGGAAACAGCTTTGCAATTAATGATCAATGAGCCTAGGTGGATTTGGGTGCAATTTCTATCATGTCATGCAGGTGCAAATACCAGAGCTGCTGTCTTTTTCAACTTCCCCTACAAAAGAAAATGGGTAAGGGAGCACAAGAGTGAGATCAATAGGGAGAAGAAGGGAAACAAGGACGGGAAGTTGGACAGAAAGATAGAGATGACATAGTAGAACAAAGAGAGGAGGTGGAAAAATCCCTTTTGTAGCACCTTTCTATTTCTGAACACACTGGGCCACACTGATGTTTGAGTGAGCAGGGGCCAAAACCAACACGGCAATGTGCAATTAAGGCCCTAATAAATTAGGACACAGTTACAGCAACAGCATGTCAACATGGCCCAGGATAGGGGCTTAGAGTGACATATCGAGGCTATTGCCGCTACATGTTTGAGACAGACTAATGGGAAGCGATTTGGGGTTCACCCAAGATATAATTACCGTCCCCACCTCTCCTGTTCAATGAGGCCTGGGGCCTCCGGGGAGAGGCCTATTTCAGTCAGGTAATGGAGAGCCCATGCCCAGGAGCAGATGATCAAATCGTCTGCGGGAATGGTAGCTTTTCTGCTCTCTTGATTGTCCCCAAAGACATAAAGAGCTGACCCAAGGATTTTTGCTGCTTTCTTTATTTTTTTTCCCTATTGGAGCAAAGCCGGCTTTACAAGCAAAGCTCTCCCCTGCCATCAGGCCTGTGGTATGTTGTGGTGGTGGTGGTGGAGATGGTGTATGTGTATGTGTATGTGCGTGTGCGTGTGTGTGTGTGTGTTTGCATCGGAGACGGAAGCCAAGCCTCACTGTGATTTATGTGTTGTCACGGTAACAGGAGCATAATGAAGTTGTTCTTGCAAACAGGTTTGGGCTCTAAGGGACCAACTGTATTGCTGGGAGAGAGGGAAACTCATGCATGACCAAGCCGTCAAAGTTAGACAAGAGAAGAAAAAGAGAAAGAGAGAGAGCAAGAGAGAGAGAGAGAGAGAGCGAGAGGGATCACAAATGCATATAATCATCAAATGAATATGGTGATAGGTGTGACTCATAAATGCATGCATGTGGCCTTGCCTGCCGTGGACAACATCTTAGCTCCCTGAGTTTATTCCTCACACTAATTATCTTGCGTGTCAAAGCATCCACAGATTTACAGTGTAAACCTGTGGGCCGCAGTAGCACATTGTGTAAAAGGCTGCAGTAAAATTAATCACTGTAAGACTTGCTCGGGTAAATAACAACATGTGGCATTTGGTTGCAGTCCTCTAACTCAGATGCCATGTTTCACATTCAATGAACAGGAAGCACACCACTGTCAAGATGACATCTCTAGAAGCTCGCAAGGACAGGAAGTCAGACACAGGCAATGGGTTTAATGGATTTGTCTTAGGGATTACATGGCCGTGATAGTATCTTTATACACAAGGGCACAAAAGATTCTTATACAAGGGAAATATAGTGTGCGCTCGACTGCATTGCCCAAAAGAAAGGAAAAGGTCAGTACAACAGATAAGGGTTTAAAACTGACAAGACACATTTTATTGAACCCATCAGCTAAGACAATACGGCAGTCAAGGCCTTGGTCTAATTGGCATCCTCTCCTGCAAGCGGGTGCAACTTAAATTTGAAAGTGCTGCATGTGCAGTATTTTAGTGTCAATATATCACTGTCATATTTCTTATGAGAACCACAAAAGACCGTCCCCAAGAAGACTGACAGCCCTTACAGACGTGTGTACTGCATTTTATACTTTTTGTGTGCCATTGAGTCAGAGTTTGGCACAAAATAGGGCTTAGCATTATATTGATTCTATATTTATATTTCGATATTGGATCGGATTTTGTGTGGGATTTTGAATATTTTAATGTTGTGACGCAGTGTTTTGTATTGTGTTTTCCTAATTTTATAAGCTGCATTACAGCAGAGGGGTGCAACTAACACTCAATCTCCTATTAAAACAAAATCTCCTGTTCAAAATCTCTTTAAGATTTAATTTTATCCATATCACACAGCACTAGCTGACACAGCTCTAATTAACCTTTGTGTAAGTTTCAAAGGCTGGTCGCTTTATGGCACAAAGCAAAACAAGCTTCTTCCTAATGTATTCCAACTGTTTCAACTTAATGATACCTTACCAGGTAAGAATAATTCTTATCAGAGACTGTTATTGATTCACATTTTTTGTGACAGGAAGCCCCAAATTTTATGTGTGGTCTTAAATTTGGGAAAACAACAAACTAATATCTACACCTAATACCTTTAACAAACACGCGGATTGCTGAGTGGAGGCTGAATATGCGAAGTTACACAGATCAGCAATGACTGAGAGCGTTTCTGTTAAAGACTGATTAGGAAGAAAGAATGAAAAAAGGATTACGCTCATGCTCTCCCACAGCTTTGCATGCTTAAAAGTATCTTAGCAGGAAAAAAAGGGATTGAGCTGTGTAGATAAATCCATGCCACACAGTTATCACATTGTTTGCTATAATTAAACTTCACCATCCCTGGTGGACGGTGAAAGAGATCTCACTCAATGAAAACATGTCACAGGCTCCCGTCGGGTTGTTTGTATTGTCAGTGATGGGTTATCAATACCTTGGATCTTAATCTTTCTTTCTCTGGCACTCTAGGGTCCCTGGGCCATTCCGCATCGACCTTTACCAACTGGCATTACAACATGAGTGAATGACTTGTGCTGGGCTGAAAGATTGTCTTCAGATCCCCATGGAAATTAACTCCAACACCAATGTTTTTGCTCCCTATGACTGCTTTAATAGCCTTTAAATGAAGACATAAAAGGAACACTTTCAATTTATCAATTATACATAAAATTTTAACGCTCAGACAATGAGTCGGTCCACGCTTGTGCAGATTGTGGTCGAGTGGCCGCTCCGTCAGAGACATAAGGTCAACATCGATTCGAGGACAGGCATCATGTATCACACTGTGACGGGGCACGGCGATGTGGACGGTTTGCGGTGTTTTTTGTTTTGATGGACAGAGAGAGGTCTGTCAAAGGTTAATCAATTTAACCAAACCTCAAGCATCCAAACAGTCTCTCAAAATACAATGGCATCTATGTCGGAAAAAAAAATAGCCTTTGGAGGTGTTCCATCAAACTCATAAAGTCTTCTCCTTGGGGTCAACCCCCACTCCTTCATGGGGCCTTGACGCTGGAGGTTAGAGAGAGGTGACTGTATCTCTATCCACACAGAAGAATGGTCTGTCATATCTCCCTGCTGGCCCTGAAGACTATCAGGTTCAGGCATCTCTGCCTTGAAAACGCTCCCTGTCCAGTGTCCCTCTTCATTCATCATAGCCCTTATAACGTCTGGAAGAAATATGCTGCTGCAAGTGCTTTGTAGGCTGAATCTCCCATTTGTTTCCCATTTGTTTCCTCGACATAAAGTTCTTATTCTTCCCGATAGCTCCAGCAGGGCTAGGAGGCTGGCAGTTAAGCCCGTTCAAACAAAAAGACAACAGCTACTTGGCATTTCGGGCAAGAGAGTGGGATGCCCAGTCTGGAAGAAATAATAGACTTAACTTTTCCGTCTGAGAGAAGAATGTACTGCCCACTGCAAGCTTTAAACCGAGAAGTAAAAGCCGCTGCCACTGTTGTGGGATATGTGGGATTAAGCACTGAATGACACAGTGTGTGCATTTCCATGTACGCCGTATATGAACTAACAGTTGGTATCCAGATTAGGGGTTCATTCAGGATAAACTGTTTACGGGTGTCTCTCCAGCACAGTCACAACTGCCACTGTATACATGAATTAACTGAAAAAACAAAACAGAGTACAGCTTACGGTGTTTACGTACCTCAATATCCTGACTGATACTGGACAATCCCAGGTATCAGATTTGTAATGACTGTGATATGAGCTTATTCTAATATAAATAGGGTACACTGTTTGCCTGTGCCGCCAACTCGGAGGACTTGAGTATCTCAAACAACCCCAAAATATTAGTGTGTGTATAAACACACTCAATAATGCGATGCAATTATTCTTCCAAGAGCTGAAAACACAACAGGATATTCTAACATGATTTTATCATTTCACCAGAGAGAAACAATTCATTTTTGGTTCATTTGTTCAGTTTATCTGCCCCTGGAGCCTGCGCTCGCTCTCTCATTGCTTTTGCCCTCGTATGCTCTCTGTCCTCCTCTCATGGTCTGTCTCCCAATTCTCATATGCCTTTCACAGGATTTTTTCGGATAAATATTCCGACCACCGGTATTAAACCTGTCTCTACGGTTTCATGCAACAGCAGCAAAGTGAAAAAACCTATTTGTTTCACAGGAACAGTACAATGCAATCGAAGCCCCAGAGTATGTAACCCAGATTTTGTGCTATGTAAAATCAATCTGGCCTCGCAAAGATACGATCTCGCATGCCATGTAAGTGTGAACGTCTGTGGAACGTTGAATTTGACGCATTTCCCTAAAAATCAGAGTGAGAAGCATGGAAGAGGGGAAATATCCTGCTTCGGTGTGCGGGTTTCAGTGCAATCCTTTATTTTACAATTCCCTTCAACGGCAGAGAGAGAAGAAAAATGTCTGGAAAAAGATATTTCAGAAAACCTGCATTTTAATTAACTGCGCTTTTCTCAGGTTGTGGAATTCATCTTTTGGGCATGGGCAATTACAGTCATAGTCATGGTCCAGGTTTATCTTAGTCACCCTCAAGAGCTATAGTATGAGATTAAAAATTTACCGCTGTGTACTTTATATGTCCAAACACCAGCTTCGACGACCAACCACATCAATGATATTATTATATATTTTTTAAAATTTAAATTAAATGACTAGGAAACCTATCATGAAGCAGTCGGTATCGGTTCACTTTCATTTCACTCACGTTAAGTAGTCTTTTCTCAAAAAGTGAAAGTAAATGAAACTCTTGACATAAAAAAAGGTTCATAAGTTTCCAGCACATTTATGGAGAGTGAAGAATCAGTCATTATTATGTGCATAGCAGAATAATAAAAATTTTGGATGGAGCAAATTGAACAGGAATTTTCACTTTGGGTTCCTGCAGCCTCCTCTCTGCTGTGACGTCTCTCTTTATGCTTCATATTTTGGTTTCTGCACGATGTTTTCCCCTTTTACAGTCGCTCCTGTAGAAACTCTGTTATCCGGCAGCTCTTTGCTTGCACGTCTTTCCCGATGCAGAGGAAGTGATGCAGTTTCCAATAAATTTCTGGCAGCACTAGCTTTAAGAGGACCATGTGGAGTCATGTATCTCTCTCTACCAGATCATTAAAATTCACTTGAACATCACTTCTACCTGACGATTAATGAATATTTGAATGCCTGTGTGGCTCCAACAGATGGAAAGCAAAACCTAATGATAGATATCAATATGCAAATGATATTCAACAGTTGCTCGGGTATGAACGCATGCATGGGCCCTGGCAGTGTGCCTCTTTTGCTCTTACATGACCACCTAAGTAGCACTATTGAATGCACGATTAGATAAAGAACACTCTAAGATGTCAAACGGCCATTTTTAAAATGCTTAGGAACCAGGAAAGTAAGCGACCACAGCTCATTATGCAACCCGGTCTCCTAAAAATTCTCCCAAAAACATTGCCATGCAACTAAATAATTACATTGAAGGGGAAAATTGACATGTATATGTATTTTAGTCAGTTTCATAACCAAAACTACATGCACAAAACATGCACATTTTTACCATGCATACACAATAATAAACAGATAAATGACAGGACACATAGTATTTTGCTCATATGTATATCACACCCACAGCTTTATTAGTATTTGACATTACATTGTTTCTGTTTTGTAGTGCACATTTTTGTGTGCAGCTTGGGAGGCACCAGCTATGGCTCCTTCACATGGGAGGGACTCTGTATCGCCAATTTGATTTATAGTTATTGCCACCAAGTTAAGTTTGTATTGTACTTTTGACATTATTTTCCTAAACTTGGGCCATTTTTTTTTTTTTTAGTGTACTTAGTTTAGTTTGTCTTTGTCTACCCCTGTGTGTGTGTGTGTAATGGTCTAATCAGCCGGTATTTAAGCCCCCTGTGTGTCTCGTAGTTAGGTCAGCCTCTGTTCTGTTCAGTTCAGGTTAGGTTGCCATTCTCTTGAGTAAAGTTCTGCTTAGTTGACCTAAATTTTGGGCCCAGAACTTTTGTGAAGTGTCTTTTGTTTTTGGATTATTGGATTATTTATGGATTTTGGCACTTGGGTGAATAAATGTCCCATTTTCTAACTAAAACCTGCAGCTCCTTGTGCCTGACTGCTTGGTCCCTCACATTAGGTAAAGGTTAGGTGTAGCCATAAAAAGCATCTGGGTATGTGACGTAATCTAATGTTTGCAACAAGCAGACGCCTCTGGAGCTTCGTTCTGGACTCAAAGTCACGTCACCTGTGTAAAAGTCTGGTGTTTGACCCATCCGCCACCCAGCCTGTTTCCTGACGTGATTACAAACTTTCTAGTGATAGGTTACAAAGAGACATAATCCAATTACAAAACACGTTGCCCTCAAATTGACCATGCACTTTAGCTGCACAAGAATGTATTTTTTTTTTATGCGAAAGGGCTCCATTATGTCACCAACTCCTACAGGCTTCCATTCAAAATTAGTGCAAATTTTTTGGTTAGCAGGAACTGGCAAGCAAGGGCACTTATGAGCTTTGACTTCATCTTTTCACTGTTCATTGTCCTCACCGTCTAGACAGATAAAGAAAAAAAAAAAAGAAATCCAGACTCCATCAATAGAAAATCCACGCAGAACACCACCAGAGCGCTGGACACACTGTTTGACTGACAGGTGATCTCTGGTAAGTGCGGTACAGGAACACCGCACAGACGGACACTTAGCACCAAAGGTGGAGGGAAGAAAGAAGGCGAATGAATAAATAAACATGAAGGAATTAACTTTTTGCAACACCTTACCAACACAAGCCTTGACTGTAAATGCATTTGTGCATGAATCATGCTTTAAAATCCACAGAAATCACGACTTTTAATCCTTGTGCCTGCTCCATTGTCTAAATCTCTCAGATTCCAGTGCCAGCTTGCCAGTGGAGCTGAGGTCTATCAAGACAGATTGAGGTGTTAGCATCTTGATGGGCTGACAGCTCTCGACCCTGGTCTGCCATACAGCAGTGAGAGCTGTGTCAGGGTTTGTTGCTGTGGGTGAGCAAGGCTTTCTTCACATTGTGACAGCCAGAGAGGCAAACTCGGTACTGCTGAGACTGGAAGGGGGGGTTATGTGTGTGTGTGTGTGTGTGTGTGTGTGTGTGTGTGTGTGTGTGTGTGTGTGCGTGGGAGGTGTCTCTGTCTATGAGTAAAGCAAGCCTGTGTTGGTACAGAGAGAGCGCGGTCGTCTTCTGAGTGATTAATTTCTGAGTAGGCTGGTGTTACATAGCTTTGATTAGGATATTCTATTACATTTATCACACTCTATAGCTTGTCACTCTCCCTCTTTCGCTCTTTCTATCTCTCCTTCCAGCGTTTACTCCGCAATTATATCCTTGTCAGGGTGAAAAAGTCTTGGAAATAGTGTTTAGGCCAACGGGGGCAATACAACTCTCAACTGAAAAGCAGATGAATAAAACTAGCAAAATTCATTTATGTCATCTGGCAAGGAAAAAGTCACGGTGACCCACACCTCAGCAGAGGAAACTGATGTGCAGGAATGTGAATAGCACTGTAACTCTGACAATTTTAAATAATTACATAAATAAATGACATTTTTTGCAATTTTACTAAACTGGTCTTGTGGTAGTCAAATGTGAAATTCCAAATTAATATTTTTTTGTTTTGTTTTTGCATGCTTCTCTACACCACGCATGTACTGTACATCATAACCAACCTTTTTCCATTGCATATTCATGTTTTAAAGTATATTTTAGATTTTGGAATGCTTAATTTTCCTCATTTATTCATCCTAATTTATTCCAAACGTTAAGGTGGTAAACATATTAATCTATAAATCCTCGGCTGCCTCGCCTCTCACTGGTGCCTGTGCACTGGATGTGGTTTTACTGCCTGTGCCGAGGGTCCACAGGGCACAGAGGCAGCGCAGGAGCTGGACGGGAGATTATCGTCATTTTCTGCCGCTACGTTCTTCATACCCTCTGGTGTTCGCTGCAGCGTGGAGTCTGTGAAGTGTGGAAGCAAACTATTTTGACTTGTGGGTGTTTCTGTACAAAAATAATGACAAGAAACAAAGAGTGAAAAATCAATATGTTATGTGATCTATTTTTTTATTGCTCCAAAAGCAGCTCCTGATTGAAAACAATGACGGTGTGATGACGCCCACTCACATAAACTCACCCAGGAGTACATAAACAAGCAAAGTCCCATATTTATTTATTTTTTTTCTTTCATTCTCTTTGTTTGGCTATACAATGCACATTTCAGTCTAACCCTTTTGAGTCCCTCCAGGATTACATGATTGCAATGATTAATGCAGTTTCAACAATACTGTACGATCTTCCTTGTTTTGGCTGCAAACAAGATGGTACGTCACAGCAAAAAGTACAGCTGAAGAAAATTCCACGTTTTTCACGAAAGTGGGCGTAAATTTGGTTGTTCAGCGTGCATCGTTCATCGATTGATAAATGCTTCATGCAGAGACTTCTGCATTCAGATCTACAGCAGGCGCTGAATAAATCAAGGCAAGCTAGACTGAATATACATCATTAGTGGTAGCGTAATATAAATCCCAAAGTGATAGAGGCATGTGTGTCTGTTTGTGTAATAAACTGTGTTAAACAAGTGTGAGCGAGACAAAGAAAATGGGCTAATAAAGAATCTAAAATAAAAAGTTTGAAGGTGGTGTGAAAGCTTGACTAAAATATCAAGCTGGATGTGTTATGAAATGAGAGATGGTGAGAGGGACGCAAATAAGCTCAAGCAGTATCTTGTGAATGGCAGTATCCTACAGAACGGGGGAATTAAGGTTTTTAAGGTAATAAGAGAAAAAAAATATTGTTAAGCTTACTTAAATGCTCAGAATAGTGCAGTTTTATTCTCTCTAGGACAAGTTTTATTCGATTTTTAATGAATTATATGGAAAACATATAGATATATTTAGCAATTTTCACTTGAAAAAAAAATGCACTGCAGTTTTGTAGAAGAGCTTTTGTGAAATAAAGCTTTTCGACTTCATCCTGTGCTTGTAAGTGAGTATTGAAGGTACTCACTTACAAGGTGAGGTGTATTGAGGGCGTATTGTGCCAGGCACCCACTTTCCTGACTGATGCCACTTGAGAAGAGGAGAGCAGCTGAAATATTTCAACTAAACCTACAGTGCGGTTTATGCATGGCTCGCCATAAAAACACCAAACAAAACAGAAAAATACTCAAGCAAAACTTCACTGCACTGCTGAAGCCACACTATAAATATTGGAGGTGGACATTGCATCTGCAGCACACTCATGTTTGACTTCAGCTGTTGGTTTAGTAAACAATCTTCTCTTCGGGGAATATTTTCTGGCAGAGATTGTGTTGTGTGGCCATCTCTGCGTGGAAAACATTTCCAAGTTCAACAGGGAGATCGCGTTATCAGACAAATCTGGACAAAAAGAATCATGTACTTGGTGGTTTGCCAGGCTAACTTTTTACAAGCAAAAAGAAGACAAATCCAGATCTTATCTTTTCTTTTTTCCCAGTGTGAATGCTCTCCTGTTTGGCAGCTGATTGCCATAACTTTTTATCGCCGTGTGGATGCACAAGAGGGCATGGAGATTACTCGAACTAGCAGTAAACCAGGCAATGATAATGTGACTTTGACAAAAATAAAACTCGGTGGCATGTTGGCCGTGATGGATTACCAATTTTGAGCGAGTTGCAAGTCTCTGCAGGTTGATTTTTATTCCATCCTGAAACGAATGGAAACAAATGGCTGCCTTGGGGGTAGAAAAAAAAAATGTACTCAAACATCTAAAAAAGTTGGGTGTGCTTTGGAAAGTGGTCGGTAGTAATGCAATATATGTGTGAATTGTGGCAAATGGGCCAAGGCACGCAAATTCCCCAGCATGGTCTTTTAACAAATACACTGAACAAGGGTTTGCCAAAGGACAATTGTGCGAAGAATGGCAAAAAATGATTTATATGCATTGATTTAATTTTGTTATTTACTTGGCTGCAAAAATTGACCTGGGTTTCTGTGAAAATAAGCATCTCTCTGTGTCTAAAATTAAGTTTAGATTTTAGTTTATCTGTGTATATAAATGATTAAAAATGTGTGTGTGTGTGTGTGTGTGTGTGTGTGTGTGTGTGTGTGTTGCAGTGGTTAAGGGAACTGTGCAAGCAAGATAAATTGAAGGATGGGAAGAGAACTGTAGCTGGAGTGTTTCCAAGTTAAAACACAAGTTTGATATTAATGTTGAAAAATGTGTAATTGACAAATGAGGGGTGCTGAATTTTCTGTCTGGCTGCTGAAGGTGGCTAGTCTAACAAATCTCTTCTCTGTGGATCTTGTGGGGAGATTAGTAGCAAGTCTAATCATGAAAGGCATGATTAAAGGCGTGGGCGAATATGTGAAACTACAATACGTTATTAAAAGACACGTCTGATTAAGCAAACCTCTGTTGTTATGGATGATACCGAGCAACATGGTGTCATGCCTCTGACCAGCCTGCTGCTCAGGAATGGTGTGATTAAACCTGCATGTGCAAAAGCAGTCAGTAAGATTGCATATCATTTAACACAGATGACATAATTCCTTGTTTGACCACATTTCTTTACACACAAAAGAGGTCTGCATTTTCAATTATGAATATTATAGCGCTGATGGCGACACTATTAGTAATAACTAGTAGTTGTATTGCAGGTGCAGTTTTAGAGTTTCACTTGTAACTCTGTGCACAACTCTACATGTCCTCAGGCTTCCTGTTAGACTTGGTTGGGCTCCGACACTGCCTGATCAATATCTTAGCCTGCAGGCAAAATCTGGTCAGTGACTTAAAACAACAGTAACAAATCAGATCCTAACAGAAAACATCATAGATGATGAATGACTTTACATTGTCAATGCAGTGTGCAAATTTACTTTGGTGGGCACATGATGCATTGCTGATCATCGCATTGGATGGCCCATCTAGGCTGGACCAGTCCAAATGGGGATAGTTTTGACTGCCTCATCAGCCTCCAGGTAGATTTTTGACGTGTTTATATGTGTGTTTGCGTGTGTGTGTCACCACCGCACACACAATCACTGCCACAGGGACAACCATTATTGTGCGTGTCCAAGATGTATGAATGGGTGAACACAGGGGTCAACATAACAGGCTCTGCACATAATCAATATCCGTATTCCAGTTATTTAGAGTGCAGTATCACCATGCAGGTCTCAGCACACTTTACATTCAGAAAGTACAGTAAACAAAGAATGCTATCATTGCTGGCACGAATGATGTATCAGCTTGTCAAGGATCTGAATTCTTAAAAAAAACAAATTAAACGGCTAAGGCGGCTGCCTCTGTTGCAGGTTTTACCATATGCTCACTTGTGTATGTCACAACACAAGCAGGAACAGAGTCTTTGAGCCATTCTAACATCACAAGATTACAAAACCCGGCTTGTGTAAGACGGGCATAGAAACCCACAACACAATGCACTGGGCAGCTGAGCGGGAGGGTCACCACAGAGCAGAACATACCGCCTCTGATGACTACAATGCCAGCTGCTGAACTTTGGCCCAAGCTACTCCAGTACCAAGAACACTTGTGCACTGTATTCAAGCATGTTGTTTGCTATGGACAAGCCATGTCGAACACAGACGTGTAATAACAATGCACCGCTTGGTTCAAAGAGGCTGCTTATCCCAATCATGCCTCTCCAGGTTCCTCCAAGCACTGACCAAACTCGTTTTCCAGCTGAAAGAGTGTTAGAAAAATGTGCTGCTTATCTTATACTAAGTAAGAAAGAACAGAGTGTCAGTGCACAATGTTCGAACATAGTGTTCTCATGTATCTTCTTGTTGTTCATGTTCGCTCTCACTACAGAACGCAACTGTAGCATCTTGCACTGTAGCATCTTGCACGGCAGCCCACTTATGTTACTTCCCTCCCAGGTGAGTCTCCATAGCAACAATGATGTGTATGACTGTGCAATCATGTACATAAAGACTCATATGCTCAACTTTTTCTTCAGATAACTCTACTATTGTACTAACTTGTCTCCTTGCTGCAAGAGAAATAAACCCAGCTACTTTCACTTCGGTGACTCCGTGTTCATTTAAGAACTTTCCCAACAAAGAATCACTTGGTTTTTCAGTGGGTAACATTTTTTAAGCTCCCCACACACTGTCTCAGGTAATTTGAACTTTTGTTAGATACAAACATGTATTCTCCAGAGATGGAAGTAACTCATTACAATTGCTCAAATTTCTGTAATTGAGTAGCCTTTTTGTGCATGTGTAATTTTTGAGTATTTTTTAAAGTCAGTATTTTGACTTACCGTATTTCCCCAATTAATCGCCCGGGCGTTTAATACGCAAAATCAAGTTGGACCCCAGGCGTTTAAAAGAACCAGGCGGCTATTCGCTGCAGGCCTTTATTTATTTTTGCACAGACCTGCACCAGGCCATTATTGTGATGACAGTTACTGTCCAACATATTTATAGTTGGTTGATTTAAGATTACGGTACACCCTTTTTTTCTAACGTTAGCTAGCGCTCTTATTTTGACAGAAAACGGAGGTGCCGCACAGTTATTGTGTGGCTAACTGTTCACTTCTGCAAAAATAAGGTGAATAGCCTTATTTTGGGTTACCTCAATATAATGCAATTAATCACCCCGGCGGTTATTCGGGTGGGCGTTTAATACGCAAAATGGGTGCAGACCCCAGGTGTTTATAAGAACCAGGTGGCTATTTGCGGCCGGCGATTAATTGGTGAAATACGGTAAGTACATTTTTTGTACTACTTTTTAAATCATATCGATCACAAAGATCAATTGATCAACGACGGATTGTGGAATCTTTCACAATAAAAGATCAGTCAGCAGAGATGAGAAGAGGAACCTGTTTCTGTTTTGTTGCCTCTACTTTCCAAATTTCCAGTAAAAGATTATTATTAGAAACTGCAAATGGCTGACGGAACTGAGAGCCCGTTTCGACTCAGCTGGTGAAAAGGTGGAATAAGGATGGAAAAATGGGAATATCAGTGAGTTGACCTGGTGATGATCAACCATCATGTTATGTGCTTATCCCACATTTGTCAGTTGAGTCTGTGCGATCGTCACTCCTTTCAACTCTCAGCAGTTTTGCAGAATGCACCTTTAAAAGAATGCAGTTTGAACTGTGTACTCATCCTTTTGTAACTGCATGGAAAAGGTCACGGCTAACACTGTTACTGTTTCAAAAAAGAACTTTAACTTTGAATATATTTTAAATGAGCTGCTTTCCCTTGTGCTTAAGTTGATTTTATAGCAGTACTTCTACTTCTACCTAAGTAACACATCAGCAGAGTAACGATGCGTCTACTTGAATTGCAATTTGTAGTATAATTTCCACCACTGATATTCTCGCTGCCACTTGTACTTGCATTTAGACAACCCTTTTATCCACTGGAACAAGCTTAAGCTATGCTGCAGCAGTAGGTCAGACCATATTGTCAGAGCCTGGCCAGTAGAAGAGGGCCATTAACCAGTAAAGCGTTTTATCCAGTCCTAAATTGTCCTAAATTGACAGCTATTTGGAAACAACAACCAGACAGCTGGGGGATGGGATGTGCTATGTGGGAGAACATGCATCCTCAGCATGTCCCCACTTTTCCCTGTTTCTCTCTGTCAGCCTCGGCTGGGCCCATGCCACCGATGGGTGCCTCAACATGCACTACCTCTCTGTTCTGGACGCTGACCTGTGTCACCCGTGATGAATTTTTAAAGCTAAGCCAGTGCACGCCTCACATCAAGTGCTGTGCAATGTGAACATTTCTTGACGCTCTCGGAATCTGATTTCTGGGCGATGGCAGCAGAGGATCAAGAGGATCCGAGGATCATCTTGGTATCATCCCGACTAAGAGGATGAAATCTAGGAAGTTATGATGAGAATGGTGAAGTATTGAGTATATTTGTCCATGAAAACCATAGTGAGGTCTGCTGTATAGTGTCTTTCTGTATATTGGCGCAGGCTTTTGATAAATAAAATACAAACAAAGTACATTTACTTAGTACTGTATTTAAGTATTTTTTTTTATTGGTACTGTACCTGAGGATTTTTTTTTATTATTATTTATGACTTTTAATCCACTGCATTTCAAAGACAAATATTGTACTTTTGAGTCCACTACATTTCTGTGAAGGTTACTTGTTACTTTTAAGCATAGCTAAGGAGTTAGCTGTTTTTTTTTTTTTTTCTAAAATGAAATTGGCCAGACTCTGTGTTCCTCACAGGAGAAAAAAACAATCACATCATCCGCTTTGGACTGGGTTTGATGTAAAAGCGGAAATACGTTATCCAGCTCTGTGAAACAAGCGCAAGCAAGACATCTGCTTTCAAAGTAAAACGCATCTGTTCCATTTTTTTTTATTTATTTATTTTTTTTTTAGCAAAGTGCAAACGACTAACCCGGCAGTGGTAAACACATTTGTGCAGCAAAATGTTTCTACAAGCAGATCAGTGCATTCATGAGGCGGTTTCGGAGACTTATGAGGTTCTGTAAAATTATTGTGAAAACAATACAGCAATGTGTCACGACTGTCTATTGGCTAAAACCGCTCCCTCAGGAACTGTGGAGCTAAATTGTAGTAAACATGGAGCTTAATGATGTAACACAGATGTACAAAGATGGTGGCGCAGTGGTCAGTAGTGCTGTCTCCTCACACACCTCCTCTTGTTTGTGTGGCTGCTCCCTTTTCCTATCAAAATCCAGAGGCTTGCCAGTCAGGTGGCAGCTGCTCACAGGGGTGAATGTACATGACAGTGTTTATCTGGTTGTTAGCGGTGGGGTAGACTACGGACCTGTCCAGGGTTTTTCCCCTGAAGTCTCTCTGGGAAAGGCTCCAGCCTTTCATGACACTGAAGAGGAATAAGTAGATTAAAAAATGAATGAATGAACAAATTACTGGATGAATTACACCAAGTGCCGAGCAAGGTGTATGATTATCCTGATCTGTAATCATAACAGTGTCTTGAGATAATACATAACTCCTCTCATTGTCGTGAGATTGATTCTCATATTTTGGACTGTAATTGAAGTATGTAACTTCTCCAGAAACTGTCTTTGTGGCAGATGCTATAATCCCTGACCAGGAACCCAAGAGTCCCTGTTGAAACCCCTATTGGACGTGACTACAAATCTATTTCACTCAGCCTGGCTGCTCAGCTGCAGCTGCTAGCTCAGTGTGTGTATCTAACTTTGCTTTCATACGCCTCATCTACTGCAACTTCCCCCGGCACAGTGTGCTCTGCAAAGTAAACCAACAAGATCTCATAAAATTTTGTGAAGAGAGCATGAAGTCTGACATGCAGGCTATGTGTTGTGGATACAAATTATGTCAAGGTTACATTCCTGTGTCATAAAGTGGATTATGTTACTGTGGCACACACTGGGCATGCCATTTTCGTCTGTTTATCAGATGAAAAGCTTAGCTGACGGTTAAACTGAGGCCAAGTAAAAGAACTTTGGTTAAGGTTATGCAACCAAGACAACTTTTTTTAAGGTTAATGCAAATGACCTATAACAGTCTTCACGGCAGGTGGGCATAATTAAAGTTAGGCATGCAATATAGAATAGCCTTTCTTTATTATAACTCTAGGAGATAAATATAAGTACTAAATTAAACTTTTTAGATAGAGCAATGAGAAGTTCTAGCTTACATAAGATGAAGAAAGGGAGGCTTAGTATCTATCATGACCAACAAATGTAAGTAAAACAACATTGTTCTCAAATAATGCAAGAATATTATTTATAACAAAAGGATTTTCAATTTACTTAGAGATTATGCTTTATCAGGGGTATTAGCAACTAGAGATGGACATGAATATTGCCATGCTATCTCTCAGCCCTTTTTTCTCCTGACAAATCCTAACCACTGGGGGCAGAATAATAATTATTATTATCCACACTAATACAAGTTTGCATTCAGATATGATATTGTAAGCATTCATTGTTATCTGTATAATCCTCAGTCATTACTGCTATTGTGATCATTAATCATTTCAGAGCCTGCTGATTCAGGTAGTGTTGTGTTCATCTGCACTTTGAATCTTTTTCCAGTGATGCAAGCCTTTTTCGAGGTTTTGACGGGACGCGGCTTGTTTGTCAGCTGAGGCGACACCACAGAGGGCGTAGCTGCAGCGAGGCTTCCTATTTCTGATTTCTGATTCGATTTTAGTGAACTCACTTGCATGTGCCCTGAATGTAATTCTACTGCTTGTCTGCAGAGAGCTCTCTGGCTTCTGTCGACTTAATGCTGCAAGAATTACATGGATCTGACGAGCCCAGTGTCCCTCAACAATATCCTGTTTAAGTGCGCAATCCTCCATGTTGGCTCACATATAATAATGATGAGGATAATATTGCTGATAATAGAGCGCATAGCAATTTTATTAAATTTACTATTCTTAAAGTGCTGCATTATGTAAAGAAGAGTTATTGCTTGCAAACCAGTGGGATTGGGTCAATAGTCCAAGGCGAGTGTCAGTGCCTAAAGTGAAAATGACTGATGACTTCCTTCATTATCCTTGCATGTTAGAGCCGTTTGACCACTCAATAACAGATCAATGGCTCCCCGAATTTTTAAATGCCAATACATTATGCATTAGAATGGAATAACCATTCATCTTTTCCCTGTGCATAAATTTTGTATTTATATTTGAATGTCAATAAGAATAATAACCTTTTATAAGTCCTATTTCCACTTCCACTCATTTAGCCAGTTCAAGGGGTGAATGCAATATTTAATAACTCGTGGTTATGCGAGTTGTGCTACACTGAAGATTGATTCAGATGCTGTGGGTGGATGCCCGGCGTTTAGAACCACAGCGAGGAAAAAAACAATTCCACAGGACCTGCTGGGTCAGTAGCCTTGGCATCCAGTCATGCTTGTCCATCACAGCATACAATTGTTCTTGCCTCTTATGTAGACACTCACCCAAAGCCCGCTAAGAATGCATCATATTCCGTGAAATCAGTTCCCTTCAGAGAGGAAGTGCATTTATTTTACAGGGCGATACAGAAATGTTCCTTTAAAATGGAATCGAAATTACAGGGTGCAACCATTACCATTGCCCATACTAGAAATCCAGTCATGCCCTGACCTTTTCATTGACTATTCAGAAATGGTTCGTAATTACTAAGGTTGGCTTAGAGATTGAAATATCCAGATTCCATCAACCAATAAGTAGCCCATTAGCTCATCCCCTAAACTCTACAATCCATCATCCTGAGCTGTTCTGGCATGTGCTTGTTACATGTGGCTGACTATAAATACAAAAAGCTGGAGCCCTTTTTACGGCTCTTGAAAAGGTCACAGGGAGGGAAATTAGAGTGTAAGATGTTGAATGGTACGGTGAGTTTTGATGTTAGTGTTGGTTAGGGCTAGGTCATGTGGCCAAAAATGTTATCATGGTAAAATGCATTTTTTCAGAATAGTGTGTCAAATAGTTATTATGTCACATATATAGGCTGCTTCTAAGTGAGAGATAAAATAGCATGCCAAAGCTGTAAAAATACAGTAAAAAGACAACAATCATGGCAGTTTCAAGTGCTGTCACATCGTTGCTACTCAGATCATTTCCCATCACATTGATATGAGAAAAAAAAAGCAATTAACAAATTAAAGAATACACTCCTAAGCTCCAGGTTTGTTGCCAAGTTTGCAACACTCATCCCTGGCAGCGTTCTTGAGATGGCTTGTATTATTAATACTACTTTGCATGAAGAGTCCTTAAAAAAGAAGAGGCGCACTACATGTTATGTTCATGTTTCAGTTTCCATCAAAAATACATCCTGTAGCCTCTAAGATGAGCCTGCTCAGACACTAAAGAGAAAAGGGGGTGAAAAAAAAAAAAAACACGCAAAATGAATGTCTCCGCTCACTCATAAATTCCTGTGCTTTTTAATACACAGCAGCAGAAAGAAGCAAACACATTTCAGCACTTCACCTTTGTCAGCATTTCCTTTTGTTCTTAATACGTTCCCCTCTTTCTCTTGTGAGAAAAAGTTTTGGAGGGAGGCTGGCTGTTTTCTTTCCTCTGGCTCACATGCTGACAGGGTTTTGCATGAGTATCCTCTGGAGACAGATCTTTCTAGCTGGAAGGTGTTTTACAGGCTTTACAACAGAACAGCTCTATCCTCCAGGGACTCCCAAACAGACACAAATCACTTTGACACATCTTTCTTCTTCCTTTTTTTCCAGGAAGGATATAGACATTTGGAGAAATGGCCAGTGATGAATTTAACATCATGGATTCCGATAACAAGTGATGACTTTGACAATTAATGGTCACAGGTAAATATTATTCTGTCCATCAAAATAAGATTAAATGTGTAGATTCCACTGTACCAGTGAGCGTATATTCATTTTCAATTACACAAATCAGATATTGCTTCAACGAGAAATGCTGCCTTTGCAGAGTTTGCAGATCCCTTGGGCTGACATTAGTTTAGTTTTTGTGTCACACAGACTCTAATTCCAATACTGCAAATCCAGCGGAAAACACTTCTTGATCAAATCAGCAGCCACTGCAATAGTATGGAAATCCCTCTCATGGTTTGAACCACCATGTGAAGGATTAATGGACAGAAACCAAGCTGTGAGTGGGGCACAGTATACCGCTGAGTGTTCTTTATGTGCTGTGGGATGCTTAGTCGGACAGTATTTTTATGTCACCACTCTCTTCCTGAGTGAGTTTTAACTCCTAAGTGTCCTAGGTGTAGTGCTGGGATGACCTTTCAAAAAATATTACATTTGCAATTATTCAAGGCCACTTGTGGACAGAGGCTTGGAGCTCTTCCTCACAATCTCTGTCTCTCTCCCAATCTCTTTATCTATTTTTGTCATTGTGTCAGTGTTTTGGCCTGTTGTGTGACTGTCGCTGTCTAAAGCCCAGCCTGAGGTCTGCAGCCTTGCTGTGATGCATCAGAGTCTGAGAAAATCATCTTATCACTGCTGAACAATGATTAAGCCAGCAGATCTCTTTTTAAGGAGTTTTAGTCAGGCATTTCTTTGAGGCAGAGCTGCTCTAGTTAGCTAACTGGCAAACTTTAAAGGCGGTGAGGGAACTCAGGTCAAAATATGAATAACTAATATTAACAGAAACAGCTTGATTTTTTAAAATTCATTCAGACATGGAAAGTCACCAGACTACCTCGATGGTTACAGGCTATTATGGCTAGTTTCCTAGTGAGCGTCACTTGAAAGGACAGATTACAGACCAACAGGGCCAGTTTCCAGGGGCCTCGGAGCACCAGACAATCTAGCATGAGTGCAAAATTTATAGAGTATAAATAAATGAAGGGGGCAAATTAGCAGAGTTAAAACAAAGCCTTTAGAGAGAGTTGAACCATGGCCATGTTGTATTGACTGGCTGAATAACTGGGGGAAAAAAACAAAAATCAAAAAAACAATTCTATAATAGTTCCAGACAGTCTGCTAATGCAAAAAAAATTGAGAGTTGATTTTCTGGAAAAGTCCCATTGACCGCTGTCCATAAACCGTGCCCTCAGACTCATAATCCATGCCCATAGAATTGTAAGCCATACCCACAAATTGTTAATCCCTGCCCACAGATTTGTAAATGGAGTCCTCAGATTTCGAGGGCAAATGCATGGATTCGTAATCTGAGGGTACGGTTTACAAATCTGTGGCCGTGGATTACGAATCTGAGAGCATGGTTTGTATGCACAGTTTGCTGAACCTATAGTATAGATTTTTTTTCTTTTTCTTTTTCTTTTTTTTTCCAGATGACCCCAGTGGGGCTCCATACATTTTACACTGTTTAGCCCAAATGTATGTTGCCCCTTGGAGGTGGCATCAGATATCGCCATAGGTGGAATTATATACTGTATGGACTGTTTCTGATTAAAGGGACATATAGAGAGAGGCGATATGAAACGAATAGATAACCACAATATTGGCACAGCTATCGGGCTATTGGGTTATGCACAGATGAGCAGCAGAGCCTCCAGCTGTGAAAATGAAAGTGAAACTACAATGTGGTCCAAATTTGCCTGCGCTAGTAACAGTATTTGCAAACAGTGACTGGACCCTTCCTAATCAGAGATGTATAAATCTGTGCAACCCTTGGACATTTAACATGTAATGTGAGTGCAGTACAAGGACTTGGTTTTCACCTCTAACACCCCTTTTCAACCAAAACGCTTCTAGTTCTTGAACCGGTTCCTTTGGGGATCATTGGAAGCAGGGTGCTAACAGGCGAGCCAGCCTGTGTTTGCACCAGTTTACACCAGTATCCGTCCTCTCCATCTTTTCCTGTGGAATGAAGCACACCCATTCTCGTGAACCAGTTTATTTTGGGTAGTAACGCTCAGAATCTTCACAAACCGCAGAACCAGTCCCTTGTTTGCCGAAAAGGCCTATAAGTAGACTAAGTAATGACTACGATTGAACGATTGACAGTTGTCTCCCTCTCCCTGACCTGCTATAGATTTTCTAAACCTCACTACTTCTTGGAGATGACGGGGGGCCTCCAGAGATTCTTGTGCCCAGGGGCTTCATTGGATCAGCCCTTGATGACTAGATAGCATTTTTTCAGCTACTACCGAGGGCATTAGACGTGATTACACTACTTAGCCAGAAAAAAAAATAAACCAATCAGTGAGATGATGTCTGCCTCCAGAGCAGCTCTTCCTCTAGGAAATATTTGTAAAACTTCCACCTGCCTTTTTTTCTCATTTCTTCAATTTCCTTGGAGTGCAGCAGATTACTGACCTGTGAAGGCATTTCCTGTGAGTAGCGGCATTGATAGACATGGACATTACACACACACACCTTCAGCTTGATCTTTCACTACGTCTGCCTGGTTGGATAATTACGCAGACTTGCCCCATTCAATCAAGACAGTGTTATCTTTACATCCCACAGTAATAGCCTATAGTGAATTAATAAGTGTTAAGGAGAAGAAACACAAATAATAGAGCTGAGACATCATGAACACAACATTATTGAATAAGCTTTTCCAACAATAAAGATGTCCTAATTTCAATCTTGCTGATGAATTTTCTGCCTCCTCTCCTGATACACTTGAATTACTGTCTAACTACCGTCTTGCATTTGCATACAGTACAAGCTGATTTTGAAGGTCTTGTTTCCCGGACGCCAAAGTTTGATTGCCTATGGATCCGTTCCGTTGTCCTTGAAGTGGACGGCCTTGATAAAGTCTGATGCGTCGTCCACTATGGGAACAAAACAGATTACTTTTCATCAAGTTAAGCCATTTCCAGGGGTTTCCATTACCCGATACAACAACAACACAGCAAATAAGCACAGATACCCTGTCAGAGCTTTCATTTTCCTGTCATCTCAGATCCCCTGCAGGGAGCTCAGGAGGAGCTGGAGCAATTAATGACTTTTTTTTGGTCATTTAGGCGAAGGGGACGTCGAATTTATGTTTCACAGTGAGTTGACAAGTGCGCCTCTGTACGCCCTGGTTGCTTTAGCCCATTACTTGTGATACGAGAAAATAAATGTAATACCGCGGTGATGAGAAAGCCTGACTCTCTCTGTCACAGTCAATTTAAACATAGACAGTAGGGTAACCATGAGACTGTTCTGAAACCGGAAGGTCACCGGTTTGATCCCTGCAATGTTTATTGATTCTCGGAGTGCCCATTAAAGCTGAACAATTAATCAAAATGCTATAAAAAGTGCAATATGGCCATGTGCAACATCCAAATTGCAGGTAGAAATGTGTGACAGCATACCGTTATAAATGAAACAATTATGTTACAGAGATTCCCGGGCTCACAAATCACATTTTTCAGAAGTAAAAAAAAAAAAAATAAATGTTTGTTTGGTATAGAGCCACAGGAAACAATTGTATTATGAACATTTAACTAATTTTTCCAGTGATAATTAAAATTATGATGCAAAAATAGATCATTCCCAGGAAAACTATGGATCATACAGCGATATTTATGTATTTATTTATTTTTATTATATTTTGCTCAGCTTTAATGTTTGTCCAAAATGCTGTCCTTGACAGCCTTTGAGCACAGCATCACACTTATCATAAGCTGCTCTGGTTAACAATGAAGTGCCAAAATATAAATATACCTAACAGAATTAACTCATACAATTAAAATGGAAATTAGGAGAATCTTTTGGTCGCAGGAATAATATAACATCACTCAACCTTTTTTTTTTTTTTTTTTTTTTTGCCATACACAGGACAAACATATCAAATATACAGAAGCTTTTTTTTTTCTTTTGCTTGCTTCACTCTCATTTATCAAAGCAGCAGCTCGAGCCTATCTGTCCTCAAAACAATTATTCCTCTCCAGTTGATTCTCTGTCGGTGATGAGTAATTTCCTTATTGTTGGCCAAACACTTGGCCAAAAGCAAGCATTTTTTTCTGTCAGCTTTGCTATCCTATTTCCTACTCAGTGGTAAACACATAAAACACTTGCTTTAAAGCAGAAGATGAAACACAGTGGTATTAGTAGCACTACAGGCTGCCCCAGTTAAACAAAACAGATCTATTAAGTAACTCATAAATAATAAATATAATCTAGTGGGGATTAATATAGATTCTGTAAATAATTCACAAGTGAGAACGGCAAATTAAGAAAAAAAAAGCTATGTTTGTTGCTCGCAGAAATGGTCCCTGAACAGAGCTTCACCTCCAAGTGTCGTGGCATGCTTCAAAAGACTGCACTGTGTCCAATAATTAAAGCCCACAGGACCAATTTTGAGGGGGTGTGGGTGTCCTAACCTCCACATGAAAGGTGAATCATGACAAAAACAGCGAACAGAGTTCACAGTCCCCCGTTTACGAGCGATTAAATATTTATTTCTCTTTGACTTGATCTTGATTTCAAATTTGTCTTATCTTTACATGCTTTCGCTTTTGCCTCCGTCTCAGAGAGCGGCGCTGGGAGGTTGCCAGTTCTGAAAACTCTCTCCCTCATTACCGAACAATATTCAATAAAGAGCTACAACTGCACCCAAACAAACATAAAATGTACAAGGTGACTGCAAATTAACCTCAAGAAAAGTGGAACTTTTCTTTTGCATCTGAAGTAGCCAAAGGCCCCACAAATTTTATTTCACACGACCGTATGATTGTAGCAATATGAACTGTAGGTCTCTAAGGGTAAAATACACTTAAGGGAGAAACATGTATTAATAGACTCTTCATATGTTTGTGTTCCTGAGGCATATTTACTATTGCACAATATTGGATACTGAATTGAGAGTGCAAATGTGGGAAGAAATGGTGCTGGGAATGGTGTGGGAAGAAATGGTGAACATGTTTTATTCATATGACAGTTCCTCAGTGTAATGTTGGAGGGAAAGCAAACACTGTCGACAAAATGACATCATGCCCTCAAGCCCAATGATGATGTGTAACATGTCAGTAATATTATTTCCCTGGCATAGGATCTTACCTGAATTTAAACTTTTACACACCAAAATCTATTTGTTAAATGTTTAATACATACGTTATATTAAAGGTCGTGAGACCTCTTTCCAAAACTCATTTTTGTCTGACAGAAATGGCATGACATCAATTTTACAAAGATGTATGATAACAATTTAAGATATCCATTTGGTGAAGATGCACTGAAGCAAGCGCTGATCCCTTGTCCTCCTCCCTTTGTGTTGCGCTTTCTTTTCAGCTGACTATTTTCTCTATATTGTTGCTAGAAGTAATGCAAACTGTCAATGGAAAATGTAAAATTGTTGGAGGCCATTACTTCCAAGTCATTAGTTAAAGGTGGGTGGACTACAGTCTCCTGCAATCATCTGTGGTGCTCTTCACATCATTCTCCTTGCCGGGGAACGGGTCACTGCAGCAAAAGTTGTGAGTAATAGACTAACAAGAAAACTCTGTGCTGCTATATGAATTAAGGAATTCCGGTAGGCAGTAAGAAGCCTTGAACAAAGCCCTTAAAAAGATCACTTAGAAGCAACAATATTTTTGTTAGGTCTCACTTGGTCCAATATTTGCCAAAGAAGTTAATCAATTCAAAGAATGATTATACCCCACAAAACATATCTTCAAGTGTGTCTTTTTGGTTGCTGTTGAATTAAAAGCAACACAGTTGGCTGCTGGTACAAAACTGACGTAGCACAGTGATTGTCTCTGTTGGTGTAGTTCATAAAAATGAACATTTTGGTCAGGATTAATCCGTGGTTTGGAGATGGTTCTTGTTAAAAACAAAAGAGAAAAGAGCTGCTGCCAAAAAAACAAAAAAAAACAAAACAAAAACAAAAAAAAAAACTATTATCTGGGTGAGTTGGTTCAAATATCAAATAACAGGAATCACATATTGATCAGTATGTAGCGGCTTATATGAATTGATCGGTGACTTCTTTCTCAAACGAGTAGTTGTCCCCCCACCTGACCCATCTGATCATTTGTCACATATACCAAAAAAAGTCACATAACTTGCCAATGAATTTGTGCAACATCACAATACTTTGACACAAGGTTTGTCCTGGGCTAAGGAACGGTACATTCACCTCTCACTCTCACAGCCCCCCAGGCCACATGAACTCTCTCTATATACAGTACAGGCCAAAAGTTTGGACACACCTTCTCATTCAATGCATTTTCTTTATTTTCATGGCTATTTACATTGTAGATTCTCACTGAAGGAATCAAAACTATGAATGAACACATGTGGAGTTATGTACTTAACAAAAAAAGGTGAAATAACTGAAAACATGTTTTATATTCTAGTTTCTTCAAAATAGCCACCCTTTGCTCTGATTACTGCTTTGCACACTCTTGGCATTCTCTCGATGAGCTTCAAGAGGTAGTCACCTGAAATGGTTTTCCAACAGTCTTGAAGGAGTTCCCATAGGTGTTTAGCACTTGTTGTCTCCTTTTCCTTTTCCTTTTTTTCTCTGCGGTCCAGCTCACCCCAAACCATCTCGATTGGGTTCAGGTCATCTGCCTCAGCACTCCATCACTCTCCTTCTTGGTCAAATAGCCCTTACACAGCCTGGAGGTGTGTTTGGGGTCATTGTCCTGTTGAAAAATAAATGATCGTCCAACTAAACGCAAACTGGATGGGATGGCATGTCGCTGCAGGATGCTGTGGTAGCCATGCTGGTTCAGTGTGCCTTCAATTTTGAATAAATCCCCAACAGTGTCACCAGCAAAGCCCCCCCACACCATCACACTTCCTTCTCCATGCTTCACAGTGGGAATCGAGCATGTGGAATCCATCCGTTCACCTTTTCTGCATCTCACAAAGACACGGTGGTTGGAACCAAAGATTTCAAATTTGGACTCATCAGACCAAAGCACAGATTTCCACTGGTCTAATGTCCATTCTTTGTGTTTCTTGGCCCAAACAAATCTCTTCTGCTTGTTGCCTCTCCTTAGCAGTAGTTTCCTAGCAGCTATTTGACCATGAAGGCCTGATTCGTGCAGTCTCCTCTTAACAGTTGTTCTCGAGATGGGTCTACTGCTAGAACTCTGTGTGGCATTTATCTGGTCTCTGATCCGAGCTGCTGTTAACCTGCGATTTCTGAGGCTGGTGACTCGGATGAACTTGTCCTCAGAAGCAGAGGTGACTCTTGGTCTTCCTTTCCTGGGTCGGTCCTCATGTGTGCCAGTTTCGTTGTAGCGCTTGATGGTTTTTGCGACTCCACTTGGGGACACATTTAAAGTTTTTGCAATTTTCCGGACTGACTGACCTTCATTACTTTAAGAAATGAAGGTCAGTCAGTTTTTCTTTAGTTAGCTGATTGGTTCTTGCCATAATATGAATTTTAACAGTTGTCCAATAGGGCTGTCGGCTGTGTAGTAACCTGACTTCTGCACAACACAACTGATGGTCCCAACCCCATTGATAAAGCAAGAAATTCCACTAATTAACCCTGATAAGGCACACCTGTGAAGTGAAAACCATTTCAGGTAACTACCTCTTGAAGCTCATCGAGAGAATGCCAAGAGTGTGCAAAGCAGTAATCAGAGCAAAGGGTGGCTATTTTGAAGAAACTAGAATATAAAATATGTTTTCAGTTATTTCACCTTTTTTTGTTAAGTACCTAACTCCTCATGTGTTCATTCATAGTTTTGATTCCTTCAGTGAGAATCTACAATGTAAATAGTCATGAAAATAAAGAAAACGCATTGAATGAGAAGGTGTGTCCAAACTTTTGGCCTGTACTGTATATTTATATATATTTTTTCCTCAGTTTTCCAAAGGGAGCCTTGTGGGGTTTATGACTCTGAGTCTGTGTGTAGCTGCCAGCAAGTTAGTTGACACAGGCCAGGGGGATCACTGTTGGTGGGTAGCATTGGGTGCCAAACTCCTGCTTTTAAGGGTACCGAACAAATTATATCAGCACTACTGAGTAACTAGTCAGGTTATAACAATTAGTACCAAATATCTGGTACCTTGAGAGTGGGTTGTGCTGTGAATTCAAATGAATGATGATAAGATTCCTTATGAACCTGCACATCTGGATGAGACAGTATAGAGAGACAGACTGAGAGTGTGACTGTGTTACTCCACTGTTCTCACCGCCTCCAGGCTGGCTCACACAGTTCAAACTTTCGGTTGAGAGAGGTGTATCCAGCCATATTCTCCTCCTCCCTGGTGAGGAATACGTTACAGCACACACATTGGAGAGAGGGGTCGGTGTCTCCGTCACGTTCTGCCTCATTCAGCTCCGCTCGGGATGTGAATAAGGACAAACACGGAGACATAATTCCAGCTGCTGTGAATATCACATAGCCGGCGGCGGCGGTGGTGCGCTCGTGGACCTCGCCACTGCCATTTCCATGTTGCACCCCGCCCCCACCCTTAGGCCAAACTCTCTTCTATGGAGGGTCTGGTGGCGGAGAGGGCCGAAGATCATCATCACAGCTTCCTGACTGCTGCTTTGGGTTGTAGGGATGCGTTTGGGAGAGGAGAGGGAGTCTTGAGAGGGGTTTTATTCTGTGTGGTGTGTTACAACAAAATGTTCTTATGTTTTTACAACTGGAATTAGATTTTGTGTTATTACGGCAAACCGAACTAGGCAGTGATGGGTACTGGTACCGAATCCCAGGTATTGGTACCAGAATTGGTCCAAATTGGTAACCAACCAAGTGTGCAGTGCCTCTTTATGTTGTTGTTTAGATAGATGTAAAGTAATATAACTTCTAATCAGTGTTTCCAATAGGGAATACGCCAGTAAGTGTGCGTCTAAGGTAATGTAGGTAACTTTAGCTGTTTGGAAGGAAGGGGTATTTGGAATGCCAGAAATCAATGTTGAGCCCTCTGGAGGTGTCATGAACCTAATAAAACACCTGTGGTGGGAGGTTCCCACCTGTTAACCCCGGTGACATCCCCACATTAACACACTTAAACTGTGACACTGAGATTAGGCAAAAAGTGAATGGCACTGTCTGTCTGATTTTCCTGTAGATTTATGACAGCACAGCCCGATGTCCTCTGAAGTCACCATTGTGGGTTAGTACATCATTCTTTTGACACCTGAATTAGGCTTGTGTATGAATGCTTACCTTGGCTCATGGGACAAGGTTTACAACATCAAATCCTGTGTATTGGCAAATGCTTGTGAAATAAAAATGACTTGGATGGGGACTTGTCTGACAAGGACATATGGGGAGCCCCAAGATTCACTGTCAGAGCAACAACTCTTGTCCAAACAGTGCTTGAAGCAGGGGTTTAGTGGAGGGTGAATGCATGTAAATTCTGTTTACCTACTTTTTGAAATCTGAAATAGTGTTTACTCACTTCCCATGGAGCGTTTAGGCACAGTTGCGTGGGTTAGCATGCTCAAGCTCAGTTCCTCACCACACTTTCTCTTTTGCAAAAGTCTTTGATCACTCATCTTGTCTTCTCCCCGAATCTGTGGACATGTTGTGCTATTGCCTTTTGAGCATGAAGCAGTCATCAATTCACCACCCACTCTTGCTTGGCAGGGATGAGAAACAAGCGAACACTGATGTTAGCACGAGTGTTGACTGCCGCAGATTCCATGGGCTGACAGACAAGACAGATGTTACACAGGGTTCAAAGGATTTGGGTTTGATGATATTTGATTTGTCAGATCCACTTTTCTAGCAGTTTAACCAAGTATTAAGAACAGTTTAACTATGTTAGCTTGTCACAGGTTTGGCTTAATATAACAATGACTGATTGACGAAGAAACAATTCAAGTCTAGCTCTAACATGTCAGTTATGCCTAGGAAATGTTTAAAATCCCCATAACAAATTCTTTATAACAGTTTTTTTTTCTTCTGGTCTTAACAAAAGCTTTTTATGCAATAAAGACTGCATAATAGTTTGACTTGAGATTTTTCATTCAGTTCTGTAAGGACAATGGAAAGGTACTTATAGATTGGTAGGTAGGAAGGTAGGTGGGTGGCAATGGCAGCACAGTGTAGACAGCATAAAAACAATTACAGTGCAAGCATGAATCCTCCAGTGCTGGTGCTATGCTGGCTGGAAAATCAAAATCATGCATTGGCCATTGATTTTGGAGGGTGATCCTAGAGAATAAATCATGACATAATCAAAATCAAGAGGAATCTTCCTTATGGGAGTCAGAAAGCACCCACCAAATTTGGCAATCCATTAATTAGGTTTAGTGATATCTTCTGTGCAAATTGTCATTTTGGCAAGATGTTGGGATTATTGGAAAGGTCATGAGGTCGCCATAGTTGAGAGGGTCCATCCTCTGGAGAGCATGAATGTGTTCATCAAATTTCATGGTAGTCTGCTCAATAAATAGCAAGAGATAGTAAATTTGCCAGTTAGGTCTGAGGCTGGTGCTAGACAAAAGGTGATAGTGACACCAAAAGTGACTTTCTCTTAAGGGCATGAATGTGGTCAAATTTCATTGGCAATCCATTTAACAGATTTTGAAATAATGTATAAAAGTAAAAAATTTGCCTGATGGTCGTCCTACAGTAGCCCCAAGTGGCATTGAGTGAAAGTCGTGGGGCACTGGAAGCAATATTTTTGAAAGGGGGGTGTTTATGTGTGTCTGTTTTTAATGCCAGTTTAGTCCCTACAGTCCAATGCACATTTTCCCAATTCTATCAACAGACTCGCTTTCATCACTATCATCTGATTTTTTTTCCTTTGTTTTGCCTGAGGTTTTCCTTGCTTTAAACAGGTTTTTTTCTGAATTGCTTGCTCCCAGCTTTTCCCTGTTTTCTATGGAGTGGCACGCCTCGTTCTTTTAACGGTCGTCAAAGTAGAAAGCTTTCCTACTTTTGCGCGGGGTGCCTTGGAAAACCGCGAGCAAAATAGCTTTACAGACAGAGAGACACGTCGGCTGAGTTTTCCCCTCTTTCTCTCTCTCGCTCTCTCTCTGTAAGTTTTTTTTTCTTCTTCACAACAAAGTCTTTGTAGGTCAGTGGTCTGTGCTCTTTGTTAGATTTTTCATGAATGATCACAGCCTATTCAAAACTGGAACTTTGATTAGCCTTTGATTGGCTGAGTGGTTGCCAAGAGGCGGCCTGTGGGCCAGAATTGACCAGCCAGCAATAATAATCCAAGCAGCCAGATTATTTTGATAATATGATTTTTTTTTTTTTTTTTTGGACTGACAGTCCCACATATGACTATAATGTCCAAACAGAGAGTCTAACCCCACCTGAAGAATGCTTTTTGAACAGGAGAGTGAATAAGAGAGACAGATATCCACAGATCAGGTGGCAGGATGCACTGTGGTCCCAACAGGAATCAGTAGTGGACAGCGGTCAGTGCTGAAATCACAGAGATCATTCAGATCTTAAATTTATTATCCGATCTGATCAGGACAGATCTGAGAAGGCCTTTATTAGTTAACATTTGGTATTAGTAGGCTATTCTCCACAATGTGCTTGGAGTGGGAAAAAAAAAAAAAAAAGATCCCAGGCCAAACTACTTGCCGACCCCTGGCTTAGCCTTTGAACTGGGTAATTTAATTTGACAGACTTGACTGCTGCTACAGGACCCAGTAGTTTAACTGGATGAGTGAGCTCCTGCTTTCCTGAAGAAATAGGCCCATGCCTACTGGAAACCCCTCTGGTTAACAGGAAACTGTTGGTATGACAGAATCCAAGCTGATGCATCTTCAAGTTTAGAATAGCAGGCTACCAAAAGCAGGATACAATAAATGATTTCAACTGTTCTCTGTTCAGCTTTCTTCCTCTGAGAAATGTTGGCCAGCATATAGTTCCCATCTGGGTGATGCAGCCCTTTGAGGCAACTCATCGATATCCACAGCGACGAAGAGGTGCAGGCCACTTTACGCACATCTGGCTGGAGCAGCATGTGGATCAAACATGCCGAGTGTCACCCGGTTGTCTGGGAGAAGACAAGGCTGCTCCTTCTTGCCTTCCAGACATCATACGTCACTGAGCAGAGATTCAGCCCGGTCTTACACATGCAGTCCAAGTACCGAAACTGTTTGGACTTGACCGCCTCAGGCGCACTGCGGCTGAAATGAACATCTCTTCAACCCGCAGAGAAAAAACTGGCAGAGAAACACCAAACGCAGGGCTCACACCAGCTTTAAAAGCAATTTAGCTTGTTTACAAAAAAGTTATAGGCCTGCAATATAGCCTACACACCTTTCTTTCTTTTGTCTTCCCCAGTGTAGCCTCAGGTTTTTTTCCATGGCTGTTCTCATTTTCCGTTGGAAAAATGAAGGGGAATTTATTGTTTGACATTGGCACCTTCTGGTTGGTTGCTGTTTGTTATTAATTAAAGTCTGAATGTGAAATTTAGCACCCTGCCTTCTGATTGGCTGCTGTTTGTGATCAATAAGAGACCTAATTAAAGTTTGAATGTCAAATTTCAAGGTGTTGCATAACACTCGTAAACTTAATCTCTATTCAGATTTTTGCTCCCCACGGGAAGCTGATGATAATGATAATCCAACTGGACAGTTAAATCAAATCTCTTACTTGGCATTCAGTGACAATAATATATAACAGACTAATAATGAACATTCAAATTCAGGAAAGAGAAGAGAGAGGAAAGACAGTTAAGTGTTTGGTAGGACAAACATAATCCAAAACCACAGTGGTGGCGTGGCTCAGGAGGTAGAGCAGTCGTCCGGTAACCGGAGGGTTCCCGGTTCGATCCCCGGCTCCTCCAGAGTGTGTCGAAGTGTCCTTGAGCAAGATACTGAACCCCTCACCGCTCCTGATGGACAGCTATGCGCCTTGCATGGCAGCCTCTGCCATCAGATAGATAGATAGATACTTTATTCATCCCGCAGGAAATTCAGTTTTTCATCAGTATCCACAGATTACAGATTAAATAAAATAAAAAAAGATAAAAAAAAAAAAAGAATAAAATCTAAGTACAACAGAATAAGATCTGAGTACAACAGAATAAGATCTAATCTGTGTGTGAATGGGTGAATGTGAGGTAAAAACATTGTAAAGCGCTTTGAGTGGTCATTAGACTAGAAAAGCGCTTTTGAAATGCAGTCCATTTACCATTTCACAGTGAAAAAAGTATATTCCTAATTTTTCAGGTTGTGCCTGCAGTGTGGTGGCTGAGATGAACTATAGACTACAGACCTGACTGTAGTCTTCATTAAAGCCTGTAGTATCATAGTTAGAGTGCAGAATTAATTTGCCATGGGGCCATTGGAAGTCTGAGAGATGATTCATTAAAAAACAGAATTTGGCATCAATATACAGTACACCCAAACCTTCAACTATGGTAATGACAATGTTGTAAAATGATTTCTCAGTATGTATTATTTTAACATGACAGTGAAAGGCATACAAGGTTGGTAACTGTCCAATTGCCCAAAAATGTGCTGCAGCATGACAGACAATGACAACAGAAAGAAACAATGTCAGTCACTTAATGTCATACATGTTTTCAAAATGAGTTTGATGTTTGGCGTAAATGACGTCTGCATAGACAAAGCTTCATAAACATTACTGTTTGCCGCAGTCTTTTCAGGTGTTTGTTCAGCTGATTAGGATTCATGTGGAATGGTTGCTGCCTACACTCCATTTGTGCGGGTTTCTTTGTCTTTGATGCTATGTAATAAGTGGCACACCAGCACATCCAAATGGAGTGCACCCAATTTTAATTGGCGTCAACAGTATCAAGGTCACTTGATGAATCAACATACAGTTGGAATTGAGGAGCATCACCTGCCTGAGGTGTTGCTGTGTCAGTGCAAGAGGGCAGTCGTTTTTGACAGTAATTACAGCTATAGAAGAGCACATTCATAAAGCAGAGTAATTAATAATTATCATGTCAAGGGCCAGATTTTATGGGTCACCTGGCTGTATGTGGCCCCTGGGCTGTATGTCGTGCTTGCCTGGTTTAGAGTCTATAGAAAAGATTTTGTTGAAAGAGTTGGGAAAATGAACGCTTGTGTGTCTTAATGGATGGTACTGCTTCAAACACACAGCCTCTCAACCTTTAAGGCTGCTTTGTTCTTGCATTAATGTGAAGTTTGTTCTCTTCAAGACAATTTGAGTGGTTCATTTTCCATGAAAGACACCAGGATCAACCTGGAGTTGGTGCATTCGATAAACACTAAATGAGTGGGACCTGAACCCCATTAACCCTCGCCTGTATGTTTTCATTGGTCTGCATCAGTAGTTAGAGGGGAGGTGTTGATGAGCCAGAGTAATTCACAAGACATCTGAGTGTTTAGTGTAAGCTGACTGCGACCCTGAGAGAGAGGAAAATAAAGGCTGTGCTTTTGATTGCACTCTCCTCATCATTTGTATTCCTGCATGCCAAAGGACCTTGAGGTCAAATGATTGGGAGATTGCATTAAAAAAAAAAAAAAAAAAAAAAAAATCCTCAGTGCCTCCGTGCTCGTGTGGCCTTGTGCACTTGTGAAACCATTTCTGTATTGTGCCTCCTTATGTGTGGCTTTCTATTTCATGCTACATAGTCACTATCAGCTCAGCTCTTTTTCTTTGAAGGGAAGCGGATGTTTTTTTTTTTCTATGAAAGAAAACAAACCACACACACACACACACACACACACACGAACACCTCAAAACGTCCACCACATGAACATGACATCATCAATAATAGTAAAACAACAAAAAAAGCCGTTAAATTTTAGGTTCTAACCAAGTGATTTATTCTAATTGGGAAGAACAACCGGGAGTGTTCAACATACTTATTGTCTTGTCTTGTAGTCTCTCATAGACTTAAGTGTTTGATGAAGTTTTGTCTGTGGCTCTCAACAAATTAAGACAAATCATAAATATTCAGTGTGATCTCTCTGAACAAATGTTTCACAAAAATGCTTTAAATCACCACAGCAGGACGTAAATCCACCCTCCCCAAAGTATTCATTTAAACTCATAAATTCAGCATTTAGTCTGACTAAAGCAGCCAGGCAGTGGATCACGCTGTGTGTTGTGGTAGGGGGTGAAGGAAACACAGCGACAGCTTGTCATTGTTTTTTCCCTCCTAATTGTGGTGTGCTGGCTGATATGCAGAAAAGGCTTCTTGTGCTCGGCCTTGCCTTTGCCTCACAAGGCGAGGAAGCAATGCCATTTATGTATCTCCAAGACAAATCGGATGACGTCAGTGAAAAGCTGTTCAAAGTGTTTCGTGACTTTTATGTCTCTTCGTGGAAAAGAAAGGAGGAAAGTGATTTTCGAGTAACACAATGCTCAGAGCTACACAACAGATGCACACTACTTTCAGTATTAAAAGCACCCATTTTGTTCTGAACTTGCCAAAAAGCAAGGCTTTTATGCATTTCCTTTGTACAGCATATGTGTATGCATTCCTGTGGGCTTTATGCACATACTTGAACGTGTTTGTGTGTTTGCACTTTTGTTTGGATATGAGCACAGTTCATTTCTATTAACAATAAACCGAAAGACAATAAAGATGGAGCATAGCATAGAATAGAGCAGGGAGGTCTCACATCTTCCTGGAACGCCCTCAGGCAAAACAGATAAACCTCGGCAAAGGCAAAAACACTTATCTCCTGATGATCGCTTTTCAAGAACCCTCCGTCTTTCTGATGATTAGTCGGGCGGATTTGGCGGGTGTCTGATTATGTGGAGAAGCGAGCGGTGCAGTACGATGGTAGGCGAGGCCCTGCCATTACCCATCAGGCTGCATCAATTGTGTTTTTAACTGTTTACTGTGAAAAGCACTAAAGGTTCACAGTGATTCATGCGAATATGTTACGTCTGTATATGATGGATGAATACAGAAAAGGGCCAGTTTGGTCCTCTGGGCTTTATTCGATGCTGTTTTGTCATCTCTATATCTCTGATCTCTGAACTATGCTTTTGCGCAATCTCTACCTCGTGTTCCTCCTTGGGGCATTTGCAGCAACAACAACAAGGGCGAAAGGATAAATAAGACGATTGTTCTTTTTTAACCTGTTTGTAATAAAAGCTCTAGAGACTTCAATGCATTTCCGATTGAAATAAGTGGATTCCAAAGGCGCACATTTAAAGTAGTTTTTTTTTTCTTTGTCAAGAGTAACTTTTGAGTATGTGAAGCTGAAGGGGGAAAATATTCTTCAAACGCTGTTGCCGAATGTGTCAGTATTTGAGAGTCAGCACAGTAGTACTCGCTTGGAGAGGGAAATAATTGGCTGCACTATGCAGAGGCATACATGTCAGTCTTACCGGGTGCAGCCATGGATATGATAAAGCCTGTGAATAAACGTGCATCTTCCAGCACTGCCTCTGTTTAGATGTAGGTGTATTTGCAATAAATATTCCTTAATGAATATTCACCACCAAAGAACATGGGGGTGTGCTTTTCTCTTTCTGCTTCTCAACATTTTTTTTTCTTTTTTCTTTTTTTTTTTTTCTTATCGATGCTTGTCCTTGTTTGTGTGTTGTGATTTGTGATGCTTGGCTGATGTGATTTGTGCTGGAGCCATTAACATTTCTATTATGTTAATTAACGGTGATTTAATGCCTCTGAGAGGACTTCAAAGGACAACGCTGGGAGACAAGCCGAGATGGAAAATGACAGGTTGCAGTATTTTGATCCCAACTGGTGAATTACCCTTCCCAGAGTTTCCCCTTGCTAGACTTCAACAGAAGTTGCGCAGGCCTCCATGCTGGCTTGGTTCTTTCTTTAGGGGGAGAAAAGAAGAGGAATGGCTGATTACATTTTTTAATAAAAATGCAGTGAGAAATGCGAGTGAGACTGCCTGTGTGTATGTGCATGTGTGTGTGTGCGTGTATGTGTGTTTGAGAGCGAAAGATAGAGAGAGAAAGATAGAGAGAGTGGGTCTATGTATACTGTATGTGCCTCTGGCTCCTTTTTTGCTCAAACACAAAGACAAACGACAAATGCACGGTAAAACACACATTAATATTAAAAACTTTAACTTTTTACCCCCATCTCAATCCAGCAACTTGAAAAGTGAAAATAGTTAAGCCTGTCCTCTTGAGGATAATGTCAGAGGATACAGGCTTTGTATCCATCTACACAGTAATAACAGAATTAACAATAACCAAGGGTAATGAGGTGTGGCAGCTGATACAGCCCCCAATCGGCTTTGCTAAGTGCACAATTTACTACTTCTTCAACACAGTTCCCATCACTCTTCAGTGACATTTTTTTCACCTGAAAGTGCCCAGTTGCTTTTCACAGCTTGTCATATTGTCACATGTAGAAAGTACCCACAGCAGTAGCAGGACAAGAAGACACTAATAAGGTGACAAAATGCAGAGGCAAGCATTTTCGAGGGGGGAAAATGCAGCCATCACGATTTCGTAAGGAAAAGGAAATTAATGTGCTGCTTCTCCAATCCTGAATCTTATCTGTCTCCTCAGAATTTTTCACTAGTTATTACTACCGAAATTGCAGGATTCCTCCAGGCTTTTCAGGAAAAAAATATTCAGTATGATTCACAGGGCGTCTTTATTTGCAGTAAATATGTAATGATTGACGAAAATTGCTTGCATGGTAATATTCATCCTTTCTCGACTGATGCCTTTTCCATTTGCCCATTTTAGAGATGCGATGGAGTATCAGGATGGTCAGTCATGGATAGACAAACTCGAGTGCGACGAAATGAGAGTGCTTATACTGTAAATAGGTGTCTGTCAAAAAATATTAAAACAGATATGCCCTGAAAATGACAGGTCGTTTTCGCACGATTGTAGTAAACACACAGACTGACAATTGCATAAAATCAACTTGAAAACCCAAATTGTGTTACAGCTAAAGACTTGCAACTAAAATAGGTTGCTTCAAGAAGTTATAAATGGAATATTTTAATCGCTGTGACTTGACTTGATAGTTTATTTGACGTCGATTAGAGAGCCTCAGGGGGATCTGGATTTTTTTTTTTTTTTTTTTTTTTTTGAAATGTGTTCATTTGGAGAAATATGACGTGTTTGTGCCAACGGATAGAAGTCTTTTTTTCTCTGTTGTAATGAACCGCTCCTCCATTGTGCTAATGAAGCTGTTTTCACTCTCAATTCCACGTTCACAGGAGAATCGCTTCTAAAACTGTCCCCTCCCCATCACGCTTCACGGGCTTCCACCCATGGCTGTCAGTTTGATTCACAGCAGTTGCCAGCTTGGCCAAGAAAAAGCTGTGCTACCTATAGGTGCAGGAATCAGATGAACTCTATACTGACAGACGCGCTATACTTAGGAAGGCTTAAGGGAGAACTTTTCAAAAGCCTATCTGAAACACCTGCACGGCCTGCTGCACCATCCATTAGGTATAAGCTAGTCTCAGATGGCCTATTCTCAATTGGCCGCGATCATTAGTTTTGTTTGAGCCCCTATCACTGCCTAGACTTAACTGCTATCTCACCAGGGACTCCCACCTGCAGCCCCGCGCGTCGCTCCTGCCTCCCTGCGCCTCCTCCACTTTTCACAATTTTCCTCTCCCTATCAACTTCTTCTGATGCTCCATTATCCTTCTCTTCATTCGCTCATCCACTTGCCCGTCCTCTCCTCCTCTTCACCTCCTCCTTCACATCTCTGCCCTCTCTCACACTCACTCACTTGACAATTGTCTTTTTTTTCTCTCAGTCTCGCGGCGGCCTTGTTTCCTCTGCTCTGGCCCTCCTCCACACCCTTTTCCACCCTCCTCCACCCCCTCTAGTCACGCCCCCCCCTCCTCCTTGCCCCTTTCCTCGATCCCTATTCGCTCTGTCCATTTGTCCTCCTCTCTATCATCTTTGCTTCCCCCCTCTCTCCTCCCTCACGTTCCTGTTTTCTGCTCCATCCCTAACCAGTCCTGTATTCTCCCTCCCTCCCCTCCTCCTTGCAGCCTTGTTAAACAGAGCTCCGCATTATCCCCCTCCTGCCTCTATCAGGGGTAGCTGGCCTGTCAGCCCCAAGCCTTAGTTAATCACTCAGCCAGCCAGGCAGTCGGGCAGCTCGCCGCTAGCTCCCTGGACACTAATAGCAAGACAAGCAGAGAGCGAGAGAAAAGAGGGGGGTGGGGCGGACTCATTAGGAATACAGGTATTTAAGGAAATGGTCCATTTCAAATCAAAGGATAATTTGTCTCATGCTCAAGTATAGGCTTTTTTTGTGAGACAGGCCTGAGTTATATTGGGTTAGCCGCAAATATGAAGTGGTTGGGTTGTGCTGCTGGCTAGGCTGGGGCCGGGCTGTTGACACTATCAATTTGAGGCCTGATAAATACTTCCTGTGTTTGGATGGCATATGTTATCCCCCAAAGAGAAGTTGGGTGTGCTACCCGAAGGTGTTTTTTTGCTGACTCCTTGTTGCTGCCGCACCAATGGGGCAGGACTCGATAAAGTTGAAATATGACCTCCATTTGCACAATGACATTAGTTCAAATAAAAAAAGGTCGCTGTCAGGCCTCTGAGTTGATCAATGCCTTTCAACTAACCCCTCATAGCCTGTTTTGCGTGTGCAGTGGCCAAATCGATACAATGGTTAAGAATACATCATACCTAAACAGCGAATGAAACAAAGAGGTGAATGAAAGGACATTTCCCCCATAAGACATGGCTCACATGACAACTCTATCCACTGCTACGCTTTGTCACTCCTTCTGCGTGGGCCTGTGAGGCGCACTTCACGTGTCCTTTATCAATTAATGAAGAAGACGAGGAAGGCTTGCTGTACAAGTAAATGCAACACTACACAGAGTGCAGAGGAAGTGGACCTGTCACTGTGTTGACATCCCTGCTATTAGAGGAACATTCTCAGGTGCAGTGGCTCGCAGTCTCCAGTGTTTACCATGGAGCGTCATTAGCTTGGCATCTAACAGCCTTAAAATGTCATATATCCACAGTAATGAACTGTGAGAGCACACACTATTCCCAAACTTCCCCGCTGCAGCACACACATTAATCCAAATGCTCAAACTCCGCAACTCTAGTCCCTCTGCTCATTAACAGTGGCAGATATCAAGATAGGAATAATGAGGAAGTGCCCGCAAGTCAGGACATATATTAAAGAAATAGAAAGAGCAGGAGAGAGTGAGAATGAGGAAGAGAGACACAGACAGAGAGAGAGAGAGAGCATAAGCCTTGTCATAAATGGGAAAACACCCTCGAGAAACGACCTAGGCTCAGATGCAGTGTGCAGTGACAAACAGCACACATTCATATTGTTTGGACATGGTGACAGCGTCTTGCTCTGCTAAAACCTCATCATGACATTGTACAATATGTGTTGTAGCTATAGCACAATATATAAAAAAAAATGCTTATGAGAAAAACAAAAACATAAGGAGAAAGTGATTGTGAAAGAGCCTCATAACAATCGGCTGTCAACACTCCCACGGCTTGTGAATTATGATGTTTTACAAAAGTGCTCTCTTCAAAACAAAGTAAAATGCATTTTCCTCACTAAGTTCTGAAAATAATTTCTGGCATGTCCTTTTGCAGTATTAACATTTTAGAGCTGATATCAAATTCACAAACATCATTACTGCTGCTGAAATACCATCACCAAGTGCCGAGAAAAGATAAATACACCATCAGAGAATTTTATATTGTTGCATTTTATTGCCACTCTCCTCACAGCACTTCACTCTGAGAGTTGTTTTAGCATTGCTCATGATTGGCAAAGCAACAACATGACATACTTATTTACATGCAAGGCTACTGGCCGCACTCCAAACACAACGCAGGTCAAAGCGGCGGTGCACCAGTGTGCACTACCCAAAGGGAAAAGCCTACCCCTTCCAAGACATGCTAATTAATATTGCATATAATAGAGTCTAACAAAGAGAAATTGAACACTTATTAGTCCTGTTTCAAATAGGGATTATGGGTGGGTAGTGGGGGGATACGGCTTATATCATCCCCTCACAAAATGGCATTATTGTCTGAGCATGGTGGTGGAAATACCTGTGCTGTTACAGCTCGAGCTGCGGCGTCTGCCTCCTCTTTTTCTTAGGTTTGTCACACCAAACACTGTGTCATCCACATTTGTCAGACTATAGGGGCTTTGCAGTTGCATCACAAAAAATGTTTTACCACAGCTGGTGCCATCACGGAGGCCCACTGGAGAATGGACTGGATATAGACTAATTGCTAAATTTATAAGAGGCTAGGAGAAGAAGCATTTGGAAAAAAAAAAAAAAAAAAAAAAAAAAAAAAAAATCTCACACACCACATCTCTGTGGTGTATGCATAGATCTATTCATAAAGCTATAGATGTAAATAAAATGATAGATAAACAGCAGATGTAAATAAAAGTGAATGGTCTCCTAGAGAATTTTTATGTAAAAATTTTGATTAATGTTTACACTGTCTTATCTTTACCTTGAACTGCACATTAGTGCTATAAGAGCTGAGCTTGAGAAGAATCAACTCATGCACTTAACCTAAAAATGTTTGGTTTGGGCTTTGTTATTTGGCAAACTAAGACTGCAAAGCCAGTACAAATGCTAATGGTAGTGTTATTATTCAAAGTACAGTTTTATCAACTTTGTATAATTTGAGTTTCAGTTCCATAACTGAGTCAATGTAGATGTCAACCTGTCAACCAATGTAAATACTAAAATTTGTATCAAAAAAAAAAAAAAAAAAAAAAAAAGTATTAGCTGACTTTGGTTGGGGTCAAGGTTAGGGTTAGGCCTACGCTGATGCAAAGTTGAATATTAGCTTTAGACAGTACAAAGTGTTGGTGCCCCTACCACATGTTAGTGGTGTACATAGCAGATGTATTTACAAGACACTAGTTTACTAACTGACATTATCTAAATCAATCAGATGTTATATAAATTAATCAGATGCTGGATCAGTCAGGAAAAATCCAGTCAATACAGAAAGAGAGGAATCATGCACCACAGAAAGCCAAATGTCTGCAGCTTTGCATTCAAACTAAACACTCCACCAGGGGATTTCACTGATTAGTTCCTCTTATGTGGCTGAAGGTCGGCTCAAATCGCCTGCTGTCAGTGGTGAAAACCTGCAGACTCTCGGCACCTGGTTCCCCATCCCTTCATTAACATATCAGCTATTATTCAGTTCTGTGGAGACAAGTGAGTTGTAGCCTTAAAATACCCAGGAGCTGAGGTCCTCTAATGATGCAAGCTATGTTGCAACACCAAGAAAGCCCTGTATACCGGGGACTTTGACAAAAAAAGGAGAAAACTTTACATTAAGGACAAGTATACCAACTATTCGGTTAAATTTAAGTGTAATATTTTGCTACTTTTTGGGCCAATTTTATATAGTCTAGTATAAATAGGTTTACTTTAATTTTAAAAGTACATGACCAGTATTTACTGTTCACCTGACTGACACATTATCTTTAAATTTATATCTGTATGAATTTAGTGTACTTTAGGTTGACTCACACAAATACAGGTGTAAGAGGATTTGAAATTCTTGACTTAATTTGACCATTTGCAAGTTTACACCTTGTGTAGGTAACTTTTTTTTGACAAATCTTCTCGGAGGGTCCAAGCCGAAGTAAAGAATAAAGTCTGTTTGGTGTGAATCAAACAACCAGTCACCTCAAGAAAGCATTGCTATGTCAGTGCCAATCACGTCACATCACGTGCACACGCACTGTGCACGCTCTCCAAATGAACTTAACCTAACCCACCGGAGCTGCAGCACCTCAGCTTACCTTGCTCTAGCCACAGAACAGCAGAGAAGGGAGCCGACCTGCGAAATAGCGATCTCCCAGTTGGAGCGGCGCCTCAAGCGCAGGCGTGCACACGGCTGGCAGGGGCTTGGCAGAGCTGCTGAATGGAGGCAATCAATTTGATTGTGAATAATCATGCAGACAATTTCTATATCCAATTTAGCCTCCAACATCAATTGGGTTATCTCCAAGCCCCATGTCATCCTGACAACTTACTCTTCTCATCTCCTCTGTGTGTTTTATGGCCACAGCAAAAAGACGTTCGCTAATTTACACCCAGGACAACCAACAACTATCTAATTTTCAGCACCACCCTGAATTATGGAGAAGAATTACAATCTTTTTCTCTCAAGAATTACACTGATGTTGTTGCTGTTCTCTGCACTTCTTGGTTTCCAAAAATGCTGTGGGAAATATGGGAAACTGAAGTGCAGAGAGAGATCTGACCAACTTAGAACAGGATTCGTGTATCACACTTCATGATAATGTTCACGAATAAAGGACACTTCAAAATAACCATCATTCATAAGATGTTAACTAATTATTACATTGTAAACTACTTATCACCAGTTTACTGTTGCACACATTATAATATTGTATACACTATATAAAGTGTTTGTTAATGAATACCAAATGATTTATAAACCTTTAAGAATCTGTAAAATGTCTACACCATTACATTTCTAGATGGGACAGATATTTTTTTAACACTTTGTTAATGGTTAATAACTCTTTTAAACCATTTATATTTATTTGGGTGATAACCCATTAATGGATAATAATACATATTTCAAAAGATTATCATTCCTACACTTATAAATGCTTCTAAATTAGTTACAAATATGTGTGTAAATGCATACTAACTATTTACGAATAAGTACACATATGCAAATGATATGCAAATTTAAAAATGTTATGTACTTATAAATTATAACATTTGCACATGTATTAGTTACATTTAAGTGACTCTATCTAACCCAAACCTAACCCTGATTTATTTGTAAATAGCCACAGATACTTTGTGCTACTTTATAAATGTGGGACGGCTAATCTATTAAATAGTTAAATATCTTATGAACGGTCAGTTAAGGAACATTCTTTTGAAGTGTTATTGATTGATATACATTAATTTGAACTGAAGCACTCCTAATAAGACCTGACCCATTAGACTTGCCTGGCTGTGCTTACATGCACAGAGTGTTGGCCGCACTCCTGTTGAGGTTAAGATGCTTACATGAACTTGCGATATCCTGCGAAAGAGTGTCCCTGTTGCCATGAATAAACCAGTTCACAGCATATTCCCGCCAACAGCCTGTCAGCAAAAAAAAAAAAAAAAAAAAGTATGAAAATGTTCAGCTGCCAGCTGCCCCCTCTCTCGCACTCTCTTTTTGAAGTTACTTCTAATGCCGGGGAAAAGAAATGATAATCGCAGTGCCTCAGCCATGTTTTCGGCTGTACCCCCTTTTTCTGTTCAAGTTTTAGCTTGCAGATTGTAAACACCCCAAAATAAAAGGGGAAGGATGCCACCATTTAATATTGGAGTAATCAAAGCATCTGATTCTCATCATCAGAATATGAGCTTCATGAGCTGTGTTAAGTTTTCTTTTCTTTTCTTTTTTTTTTTTTGTTACATGTGTCAAACTAAAACTAAAATTTGGGCTTAATCAGGGAAGTCTTGTTGCATGTAAACAGAGCCAAATGACAAGAAAATCCATATGAATCAAATCCATTTTGAGAGCACTGTGGTTTTAATTGCCCATTAATTTTCGTGCAGCAGAGTGCAGCATACTGTATATTGCACTTCACCATATAGTGGTCTTAATTTTAAGTGCAATCAGCTATTCAAAAGACATTGTCTCTTAAGATATTCATTAAGCAGCATTTAGTGTTCTTAAGCTACTTCCTTCCTCCACTCTAAAATGCAAAAGCTCTTTAGTGGCTGAATACCAACACACTGTCAGGAGAGCACTTGAGCTACAAGGCCAGAATGTTTCCTCTGCACTTCAGCTGAACAGGACAAAGGCATGTTGTTTAGTACCACGATTGATTTGTATTCACAAGCGGTTAAAAGCTGTTGCAATACAGCATTTAAAAAAAAAGAGATATTTACAGCATTGCACAATAAAGCTAATTGAAATCCATAATACCCATGATGTGTGAAATCCAATCAACACATCACATTAGAAAGAATTCAGGTTAAAGGCTTCCCATAGAAAAGTAGTGTGATGTTGATGAATTCTATAGAAAATGTCTAATCAGTCGGAGGTGGGACACACTGACTAGCAAATGACTGGCCTGTTTTTTTTTTTGTTTTGTTTTTTTTTTGTTTTTGTTTGTTTTGTTTTTTTTGTTTTTGTTTTTGTTAACAAAAGCCCAATACCTACATCCCAACATAGATCAGTCTAATCCTACTTAAAATACAGTAAGTTTATAGGAACTGATGAACTGTGAAAAACAAGACCGCAGAGCCAAATGCACGCATTCAGCACAGACAGAAACACTTGAACCCTTCATTAAATGCCACCACTGCATGCTGTTAGCGTCTCAAAGTTAAGCTGTAGGGGAATGTCAGCTTTGATTGCTCCTTGCCCCGCAGTGGAGCTGCAGTCCTGCGGACGGGGCGGCAGCGGGCAGGTGTGGGAGAAGGCCCTGATAATTGGCTGGCTGGCACTGGCCAGGCCCCCGGTGGGGCTGGGCTGTGACTCCAGAGGAAGACACTCAAAATGAGCTACTGCATCAAAAATTGAGGTTGGCAACCTCCATGCACGTCTGGGCGATTTTTCAAATGAGCATTTCTTGGCCCCAGAGGAAACCACGGCTCTCCTGCTATCATAAGCAATTGGAATAGAAATGGACACAAAAATACTTTTTTCTGGCATGTGTAAGTAGGTTGGGCAAGAGGGCAAGCTGTGATGTTCAAAGAGTGGTGGATAAGAGAACAGGAACAAAAAGAGACATGTGTTTTTATTTTCTAAAGAAATGAGGTTAGCATATTTTGGTTACTGTAGTCCCCACCCCCCCAAGCCTGCATTTTTCTTTTTGCTTTTTTTTTTTTTTTTTTTTTTTTTTTTTAAAGAATGAAGAGAGATCAGAGGAATGGGCCCTAATAAGTACTGCAAGGGCTGTGCAATGCTGCCTGGCTAGCACTGACAGCACTTTGAAAGCCCAGAGCAGAAATAGCACAGTTTTGAGAACAGAGCTCTTAGAACCCTTTTAAAAGTTTGATAAATGTTACTCTAGACAAGTGTGCCATCAGCCTTGTTTAATCCAAAGCGGCTCATAACACAAGGACCTATGTCGTGTTTCTGTAGCATGAAGTGACTTAATACACAAGGGCAACCCACTGGACGCTACATGCGCTTAATGCAACTTCGGAACCTGTTTCCAAAGTCAGAGCTAGATTGGGTAGGCCTAATCTCTTTCTACTTCATTATCCCAAATATTTCATACACTTCAGGGCTATCCTGAAATCTGATGATTTGGGGAAAAAGCTTCCCTCTTCAATCCAGACGGAAAGTCACGCCTGATTGGAACTTGGTGGAGCTGAGTGAGAGACACATTTGCATTTGGCCGACCAAATCACTATTTTTATAGACTGCTTTCGCAATTACATACCCTCCATGTTAATGTTACTTTCAGATGGAATTAGTTCTTTATGTGCTCTGATGCTTGTAGTCCATTAATTTAGTTTTATTGCCGCTAAATTAGATTCACTTACCCCCTCTGGCAAGGAAGCCTAATGTGCATAAAAATAACTTATACCCCTAAACATTTGTACTCAAAATATTCAGCTCAAGTACACTGCAGGTAGGCCACATGAATGTCAATTACCTTCAAAACTCCTTCACTTTCAGACATTTAGTATGTCTGTATGATATGAGGAGCATTATCCAAGTCTTTTCACAGAGGAGTTATTCTAAAAGTCATAGAGTGCCTGTGCTTGCCCAGGACGCCTTGTCTCACCGCCTACTTTAAGGTTCTGAGGGAATGTTTTCTCTGAGGATCTGGCATTGAAATGATGATAATATTGTCACCTTCACCCACCACATTCTGCACAGACAGAGCGATATCACTTTCATCCTTTAACATTATGTTTTAGTGCCACTATTAAGGCATTATGAGTTTGCAGGAGGATTTTCATCCTGAAGGAGAGGGAGCTCCAACTCTTGGGGTCACATTGGGAATTGTGTCTGATTGTAGCTTGTGTGGTGAACTATGAAGTACATTTTCAAAGAGATTCACAGATTGCTCTGTGGGGAACGGCAACTAGGAATAAGCCGAGGAGAAACAAAACAATGCTGAACAATAAAAGCAAGTCGCTGCGTGCCGATTGGAGAACCAGTTTGACTCAAATTACTGAACATGTGCCTCTGGGGAAAAATGATATAATCTGAAGTACAGCTATGTGAGAGCAGTGTGCTCATTGCATGAATATCCTAAACTGACCTGCTGTTGGAGTTGTAATAAGGTGAAGGCGTGAACATTTTTTTTTACATTATTAAATTACTATAAATGAAAGCTTTTATTCCAAAGTTTTTAGACCTTGCTCAATATTCATGAAAACACACTTGACTAGGTATAGTTTTTAAAATTATAACAAGGCTAAAGACAGCTATTAATGCAAACTGTAAGCAATACTGAATTTTACTTTAATGCCAGCAATCTCTCTGCAGGATTCAGTGTCACATTTTTGAACCGATTGATATGACATTATATTATTTTCAGCATTTTAACTAATTTAACTATTATGTTTTTTCCATTTGCTTGATGATCTGAAAAAAATAAAATCATGGCACATAGCACAGAATTTGATTTGACTGAACAATGTTAATATTTTAATTACATTACAGAGGGGAATATGTGCCCGTTGTGAAATTGAGTGGTCCTGATTCTTGTTTTCATCTCAAGGCTAAGATCCGTCTACACAGCAGTGACAGTAACCTCACATTAGTTAGTCATGGCCAAAAATCATCATCATCATCATCTGTGTCTCTGATGAATGGGATCAGAGGTCGTAGACTGTTTTCATGAACTAGGTGGCATTCATGCAGCAAAGGAAAAGCTTTATTGATTCTTTGTGGCGCAAAGAAGATTTTTATTATCTTATCATGCATGACTCTACACACACTCTTATGGGTTTTTCTCCCTTGGTTGCTGCTTGCGCTGTCCTAAATGCTCCATGAACAGATGCAGTAACACCTTTCTGCCCCAAGCTACATCAAACTGCATATGGAGTTGTGTAAAGTCACCCTGGACTGTTGACATTGCGCTAAGCTCCTACATTATGCACCAGTTATTTTATCTTATTTTTTTTCTCCATTCTCTGCATAGCTGGGGACTTTGATCTCTTCATTTCTGCTCGCCTTGTTTTGATCATGTGCTATACAGTGTGTATACTGCATGCTTCACTGACTGGTCCTGAAATTAATTAACCCAAGAGAATAAATAAAGATACAGCATGATGGCTGCCTGAGCATGAAGAAATTAGATTCCCTGCCACTCCTCTCAGTTGAGAGAGCCATGAAAGGAAAAGATCAGATCGCACCTTTTGTGTCTGAACAAACCCAAATAAAGTGTTAGCTCGCTCTAAAGTGGAGACAGAGAGCAAAACATTCCACAAAGCTAGGGGTTTTGATTATCGTAATGCTCACATCATTTAAAATCAAATCACAAGTTAGGGAAATAATAACACAAGCAAAACACCAGACACTCTCTGATGCATGATGGAGCTTATGCTGTGTTCCATTAAAAGTTGGAAGTCGCATATTCCCAGCTGGTAGGTTGTAATTACAGTCTTGGTATGATCCAGTGGTCTGGTTTGGAAAAAGCACGAGCAAAACATGGACGCTTGTGAGATTAAATTTAACAGATAAAAAAAAAAAAAAATTCTGTTCCTCGCGCAACAACCAATATTAATGTCAATATCTGTCAATTTTAGCCACTAGTAAACATAAATTGTTAGTGACTGTGACTCTATGCAACTTTACATTTCAATTTATTTTTAATTTAACACACTATTCATAGAATTCATGGTCTTGTGATGCTGAAAATTAAAGAAAGATTAGAAATCTTAAAAGGCAGTGTATGCTGCCACATTTACTGCAAAGCATCTGACCTCCATCTTAACCTGGCATTTAGTCTCATATTCATTTTCATACATTAAAACAAATAAAACACTCTGGCAGTGGGGTGATGCCAATGCAGTTTCACTTATTTCAGGGATTTTCTGGGAACAAGCAAAGCAGGATAAGGCATAAGAGCCCATTGGTATGAATCCACTTTATTCAAGAAAGTTCTGGGAACAAGTTGAAGAGCACTGGCAAGTGGAAGTGGAATTATTTCATCCCAATGATATTTTTCCCCCTTGTTTGAAGAAAAACAAGATCTTAAGACTGAATACAAGAATAAATGACTTCTTGTTGAAAACTTGGTTTGCAGAAATCTTGAGGTTCCAGCTGGGAAGTCCAACATCAGAGCTGTTTCGTTGCATTTTTCCTAGGATGATGAATGAATCTCTGACCTTCTGACGTCTCTGGTACGCAGTGTTATTGCAAGCTACCTAAACATCTGATATTTAATTCTGGGAAGGTTTGAGTCTCTGCACTGCCACATCAGAAAAGAGCAACAGAGGGGCTGTGTTTGCTTCAGACAGGACAGCGTGCCCTGTGTTGGCCCAAAGCTCTTGGGGACTCGAAATGTAATACTTTTCTTTCAAGGCTTGGAGTAAGATGTAAACCCCTGCAAATTACACGAGACTACAAACCAGTGGGAGACCCACCTGAGATAACAGGCCTGGATGCGGTGTCTTTCCCTCTGTCTGCAGCAGCCATCCATCAGTGTAAATCAAAAAGACAGAGATCTGGAGCTTGGTAATCCTCCTCGCCTCGCTGTATTGTAGACTGACTTATGTTGGGGTGATTCTCTACCCAAACATTTCTCCTGTTCAGAAATGGGTCGCTTGCAGCCACAGTACCTACACTCCTAATTTTGCTCAATTGGCATTTGCATCATCGGATTCCAATTTTGCTTGGATCAAAACCTTATTATGGAGAGGCAATGTTCAGTTTTCAAATTGGAAAATTTCTTTTTTCAAACATGCTCTCTTTATTCCTATCGTTTGCCCTATTTTGGTGAGAAAATGTTTGGTCACAGAGGTTGAACTGCTGAGATTGGCATCCAAAGGAGTGAGTCATTTGTCAAAAAGCACGACTAACCTGGTGTACTATGCCAGGCACTAGCTGCCAGCTGTACTCTGTGCTGTTCTTTTGCTTTAATCTATTATTCTGTGGTTGGACTACACCACCTCTCCTCCAAGCCGCCCAAGGAGATGAATGCAAAGGTTCACTCAAGGAAACATTTCTGGCTGGATAATGCGCTTTCAAATCCACGTTAAAAGGTATCATTCACAGATGCGCTTTGGGACTCAATGTGATGCCTCTAATGATATTCGCCAACCGCTGAATTAAACATTTCCTTCCCAGATGAAATGGATTTGAATGTACCTGTCTCAATTGTCACATTTGCATTCAATCTCTCTGCAAATTGGCACCAACTGTTACCTTTCCTTTCATCTGCTTGTTTTTACTTGGCTGCTAAAATTTGAAGCTATATGATACATATTTAGATAAAAAGGCTGCAGGGTGGTCTTCTTGTAACACAAAGCTCACAGGTTTGATCCCTGAGGTAGCCATATGCCGTGCTGAAAAGTCCTTGAAAAAGACAACAAATACCTACCTGGTCACCCACTGCACCCTAAATGTCTGATATGTAAATAAAAACAAAACGCAGTCCACTTAAAACACAACATCTAGTCACTGAGAGTAGCTCATGTATAAAATGTACCTTATCTATAGACCACACATAAAAATGTATTTTATTTAGTGTATTAACAAATTGTTTTATACATTTTATAGACAGTGTTTTTGTAACTTTTGCTTCACAAACAACAGTATTATAAAAATAAAAGCACATGTAACATACAGTGTGATCATGGTGTATTTTGTGTCTCAGCAAATCTGGAGTAATATAGCGTCTTTTTTTAAATCTTTTTTCTTTCTTTTTTTTTTTTTTTTTTTACAAAAATGTGTGATATAAATTAAAAAAAGAGATTTTGTTGTTTTATGGAAAAATTGAAAGCAATGATTTGTCCATTATGTCCTAGTTTAAAAGGGACGACCATGGCAGTAAAAAATACTCATTTTGCACGTGGAAAATAAATGTGATGGGCAAAACAAACAAACAAACAAACAAAAAAAAAACATGCTGGTGTAGAAATGTTGATATTGTGAAATGTTTACATTGCTTGGATAATACTTCATCGGCAAAAGCTTTTGTTTACGTATGTACTGTAAGTGGTTAAAATCTGTGCAATCTACAAACGTCAGCACATAGGCAACATGTCAGTGATGATCGAGTTTTAACTTGATATTCATAACTGTCAAAGTTATTTAAGTTTTATCAGAAAAAACAAACTGTGACATAGGTGGCGTGAAATCCTCCTTAATTCTACGATGTTGTACAAATTCATACGAAAGCTGACATGAGAATCTCAAACGCACTCTTGAGATCCATAATGACAATGACAACGTCCCCCAAATGTCTCTCGCGCTGATCCAGAATTGCTCTTAGCCGTTATCAGGCCAGCGTAATGGCTGCACAGCCATCTGTGCACCTGGACAATTGCCCACTTATTAACTACATAATTTGGTTGTTTCATATTCCATTGAGTTGGGCTGTTTGGCACTGAAAATCTGCAGCGCTGACTGGATTCTGACAACATCTGTGGTGGACAGTTTGAGTCGGTGCCGAAGCAGGCAGGAGAAGAGGTCCAGGCGCTGGGGTCCAGGCGGGGAGAGCCTGTTGACCCGATCCCGGATCTCCAGCAGCTGCAGCAGGGCCGAATCCTGCGATCCCTGAGTATATGGGTAGTCCAGCTGTAAAATCAGGTCCTGGATCGCTTCCGGGTCAAAGTGCATACTATAACCATACACCTGGATGCTGTTGATCTTCATGTAGCCTAGGTTCCGTCCCGGTTCCAGAAACTCCAAGGGTTCATAATAGACCGTCCCGTTGCCGTTACCCGAGGGTCCCTTGATTCGACTCCGTAGATAAAAGTGGACCGTCTCGAAAAAGGTTTTCCACTTGTTGCCCAAAGTTAACGTCCAGTTGTAACAGTCCAAGGGAAGGTCTAATTTAGTCCTCTCCCAGTCTGGGTAGCTGTTCTGGTCGATGGGCATGATCCAGCTTTCTGAGTGGCTGCCCCCAAACGGGTTGATATAGACAGACAGCATGGGCTCCAGAGTGCTGTTCTTGGTAAGGCAGATCTGTAGAGACATCCCCAGCAGCATGTGCACGTGGTTCGACTTGTACTTGTTACTCTTCAGCGTCAGCAGCATCCTCTTCCTCCAAGATGGGTCGAACCAGTTATTCAGCCTGACGTCGTTGCTGACAAAGATCCCGTGAATGCTGATGCGGTTGTCACGTTTCTGCAGCAGATAGCGCAGCTCCAGGTCCTGTAGGTCTGTCTCGAAGCCGATGTAGTGGTCTGTGGAGTCGGGCACTTCATTGCGGCACAGACCCTGGCTCAGCATGTAGCCCTGGTTGCAGGTGGCGCAGCGGGAACGATTCTCATAGGAGCAGGAGGCACAGGAAGTGCCCTCGCCCACCATGCAGGGGATCACGCCCTGGCAGGGCGGGTGTTCGTAAGGGCAGGAGCAGCTCCTGGTCTCCTCCAGGTAGGAGCCAATGTGGTTGTTCTCGCTGCAGTACATGATGGAGAGGATGTAGTTCAGCCAGTAGCTGAAGGGCCTGCAAACAAAGATGAAGCAGCATTTAAGAGTCTTAAGTAGAAAAAATACAGCACAATCACTTCTTAAAACATGTATTATTCAAAAATATGCAAATAGTTGTGAAGGGAAAGGGGTTATTAAAGTTATTTTTCCTAACTGTGGCATGGATGTTGCAGTACTGGATGTTATTTAAATGATGTTAAAATGTGATTGTGGTAGTGCTTGCTATTTAATGACGTTCTCTGTGTTAAATAATGTCATCAAAAAATGCAAGCCATTCAGAATTTGCCCAGTAATAACTGGGCCTCATCAGAACCCAACCAGTCATTTAGAATCTGAAAATTTGCATCAGTCCGTCCATGCTTAGCATAAGGCAGCAGCCATTGTTAATGCTAGGGAAGCAGGGCCAGGCCACCAATTTGACCAGCCAATCACCAGCCAGCCAGACGTTAATACTGAATTAATGTCTCCAAAATGGCTTGTTAGATTCTAGGTCCAAGCGCTGCCCTGGAAAATAAATCACCAAAAATGTATTTCATTTGAATGCCACAGCTGCAGTTCTCAGACAGCATTCATCATATAAAAGTGCCCAAAATATGATGAAAATACATCCTTCTAAACTTTTGCAGACTCACTCAAAACATAAGAAATTAAAATATTAGTCTCTTTTCATATAGGGACTGACTGGGTGGGCCTTTATTTTGGACATTTTTCACAATGTTTTAAGAACTCTGTTTCGCACCAAAAATTAAAACCACAATAGTAAAATATAATGTTTGTTCAAAAAGGAAAAGTGCAACGGTAAATCAGAACTCTTATGAGACTCTTTCTGAAAAGGGACCAGATGGCTGATGTGAAAAGGAGATAATACTCTAAATCAGTATTTCACAAACATAGTATTTCTTTTCAGCAGTGGGGATTGGAGGTAATTTTTGTTTTTGTTACACATCTGTCTCTGTTTTGGATCTGGTTTTATTCTCTCGAAGTGTTGGCAATTTTGTTGTTGTGGTGGCAGACCGCTGCTGAATGAAATTAAGGGGTAACATGAGTGTGTATGTGCAGTCTACATTCAAAACAAAATTTTCTGAAGGAAAGCCTAACCACAGTCAGTCTGATGGTGTGGCTGCACAATGCAAGGGCCACTAGAAATTTCACAAGTTATCAAGGTGAATATCAGGTCAAAGACAACAATAACAAACCATAGAAAGTAATTAAACAAAAAGTAGTTCTATCTCCACAAGTTAACTTTTTTATTAAAGTGCATTTTAAATTGACTGGCTACCTGAATTGATTTTCTGAAGGACCAATTCCTATTCTGACCGAGAGAAAGAAAGGTCCATACGTTTTCCTGACAAAGCCATTGATGAGACACAAACACGTACTGTATAGCTGCAACTGTAAGTAGTACAGTGCACGAACAACTAATGATAATAGGGGATCAAAACTTTTGAATGAAAAAACTTTCTACTATACACACTTGATGAAGACCTTGAAACTGCTGGTGAGTCTCAAAAAAAGGAGACCTGACTTGCCGAACTCAAAAATCCTTTTGAACTATAACGGGTGCCATGCATTTCCAAAGTCATCACACACACAATTCACCACACAACTTCAACTGTGAACTTTTAATTCACACAGCAGCAGACAAAAAAATGTGTGTTTCAGCCCATTGGCCTTCCACAGGGTTTCTCAATGGATGCAAGCATTTCAATCAGATTCATGTGAATATTGATCCACAGGAAAGTTATCTTAATGCAAGCCATTCAATACAACTGGACTTATTTAGATTTGATCAGATGAGCCATAAATTGATAACATTTGATTCAACTCAGTGCCATGAGAAGAAGTAAATTTCACTCCTGGTTTTAAGCACATGAACCGGCAATGAACAGAAATGTAGAAATGTCCATTCGCATATAGACATGACACTTATCACCTATGTTGTATTATATAACTGAAATATTTAGGAAGTTGCACATTTTATTTTATGTTATACCTGTGTTTGATATTTGTGTTGAGTTTAACCTAAAAATAAATTCTTCTTATCCTAATTAATCCTTCTTATCCTATTTTATGTTCTCATTACAGGAAACTCTCATTACTTGAAACTTTGCAAGAAACATGACACTTTTTTTGTTCTCGCCACAAGAAACAAACACACACACACAATAAGCACAAAGGCTGAGGCTAATTAGTCTCTCTATGTATTATAGAGCAAGAGCGGCACCACTGTTAAAGTAACACTCCTTCTGTAAATCTGAAAAAATGGTGACCACTTACAGTTAAAGAATATAACGCCACGGCAGGACAAAACTATGTTTTTTTGTTTGTTTTTTTTTTATTTGAGACCGACACTGCAGTATTAGCTCTGCTGTCAGACGTAAAATCAAATACATCACTCACTAAGAGCATGTGTGTTAAGTGTGAAAAAGCGAAGAAGAACCCATAAGCAACCACAGTCGGCAGAAAAATCCAATCATGGCGCTTGGCGGATTCGAACAAATCTGAACGCATGAACACTTCCGCCTCACCATAATATTCCCACATCACGTGCATGCGGAATATATCACAGACATAACATATCTTTCAATTTCAGAAAACAACCTCTCTGAACGGTGAGCCATGAGGTCAGTTGGACACATCTCACCTCTAAAAGTTGATGAGCACAGCGAGGGGGTGTGGGTGGGGGGGGGTTCTCCTGTCAAGCTGACACTCACTGTGACGGCGGCGTATGTAAACTGTAACGGAAATGAAGTGACCAGGTGGGTGTTCACCGCACGGCCCGCTCGCTTTCTGCTGGCCCATTTCACAGGCATCAACACCACAGACTAACCCTCCTCCGGAGAGACATGGATTCAATTTTCAGTAGCGTGTAAAACAGCTTTTTTTTTTTTTTTTTTTGGTGTGGGGTAGAAGAAAGCTCACTACACTTTCTCCACTGAAAGAAACATTTATTTACTTGGTGAACCGCAAAAGCAACATGTCTGCTGTTTTGTGCAGTTGCATCATCACTGCCACGCTGACACCTCCTGTATTGCACCAGATAGTACAGCTCAAAAAAAGTATTGCTTTTCTTATCTCAGACAAAAAAAAAAAAAAAAAAAAAAGTACTAGAAAGTTACAATAGGAAAAGGAACTCCAAAATGGATTTTTGGCATAAGCTACAAAGCATGATTTTTTTTTCTTTTCTTTTCTGTTGACTTTCTCTTCATCTGACGAAGAGTATAATGCTTCAATACATGAATAATAGCTGACAAGATGCATGAATATTCCCTTTAAAAAAAAAAAAAAGAAGAAAAACAAATCCACCATGAACTAGGTCGTTACACACAATGCCATGTGGAAATATGCCACAGAACAGAGGGAATGATTGTACTTCCCGTTCACAAAAAGAGAGATATGCTTTTTTTCTTTCTGTTTTTTTTTTTTTTTTTTTTTTTTTTTAACAGATCTCTGTTTGTTTGAGGTTTTCTCCTGAAAGCGACTACGGTCTGACTTTGCCAAATGCAAAAAGTCTACGTACATTACGCATATTTTATACATCCCACAATGAATCTTGATGAGAAAGGCGCCATGTGAAGTGAGGGGGCCATCGTGCCTTACATCTTGTGTTCTGATTAGTTGTGTTTTAACTCCTTTGACATAAAGTAACAGGTTTCTTCCTTGTTTTAACAGAGCATTAACATGGTATCGAAATGTCCTGTGACCATATTGTCATCACTACCAGTATCACTCATTTCTGCACTTAATAGCTTCATAAATGCAAGTAAACACTAATACACTACATTGCTCTTTTTGATTTTTCCTGTTTGTTGTATCTACTGACCCCAGAATTCACTGATAACTTCTTTATCTAACCTAAACATTCAAATTAAATGGATTCAGTGAGTTTTGGGGACATTTTTCATTGCTCAACTTAATCAGTTGGTGACGATGACACTAAAATCATCACCAGCAGATCAGTGGCTCCAGTGTTCACTTTCAGTGTGTTTGATTGGAATGATTGACACAATTTACCCACATTTTTACATCGCAACAAACCATTTTGCAAATCACTCAGGGTTACTAAAGTTTTCGCAACATATAATCAAAGTCCCTTGATTTGCCTCAGTTTTTGAATTGTTGGCTGAAACGCCCACCTTATAATGTTCTGCTTCAGTGGCTAACAAAATTGTCACCATTCATAAACTGCAAAACTGATAATTGGCTGTGTGTAGCAAACGTTTCCCCCCGGGGACTATTTTCTGGTGGAAGGACCCTTTTACTCAGTCCAATTTCAAGTCGTCAAAACACAAGAGTGCTGCAGGTTTTAGGAAAACTCACACAGACGTCTTTATAACAGTGGAGGAACAGTGGTGTGGAGAAAATCTGAAGTCTCAGAAAGTTAATGTTCATATTGTAGTGGACTGAATGGAAACCAGTGGCTGAATAAAAGGTAGAAGACATGATATCAGAGTTAAAAATGATGACTGCTTGCTTTGGGAAAAGTATGCAGCCGTCTCTGCTAATTTTGCTTGCATATGCATACAAAATTAGCATCAATTAGAATATACATCTTGTAGATATTACACTAAACATGCAAAATCACTGGCATGGCCCTTTAATTGTAAGCTTCCATGCTAACATGTGGGAAAAAAGGGGGAACTAGCTCTAAACCAAACGAAGTAATTTAAATTAACTGCCCAAAGTTTTATGTAGCGACAGAGTTTGTGGAGCTTGGCAAAATTCACATTAAATATGACGTACAACTAGCACAGTGTTTTGCACTGGCAGGGACTACTTTCCCTGTTTCTGCAGAGAGCGATTAAAATGTTTTGCAGTGGCACATTGTAAACACCTAGAATTCACCGTGCAGCCGATGGATTTGTGGCTGCTCATGTGCAATTGTGCTAAAAATAAATCTACCTCCATCAGCTGCATTAAGGTAATGGTATTTTACTTTAAAATGCACTGAATGAATCTAAAGGCCAAATAATAAAACTTGCTAACGAGCTTTGCTCTCTGAAAGGTCAGCTATCTTCTTTTGGAATAATGTTAGTGTCCTACTATCACTCAGTGTAGGGTTTGCTGGTACATATTGGCATGGAGCACCAGAATCAACGATGTACGAGGGACATATGGATGATTTTGGGGCCACTATCAAACAGATAGACTGACTAGTGGAACAGTCGGCCAAATGCGACGCTATATTCCTGTAAACACTACAAACTTTTATTGCACGGGGCCAAGTTACATTCCCTGGATGTAAAAAACACCTCGGCTGGGACTCTGGCCAAGTCGTCGAAAGTGACAGTGTAGCTCACTTCACTAAAGCCTCAGCTGGATAGCAAAGTGCTAATGGATTGTGCTTAATATTACCATAATGTCTAGTTCAGGGGATAACAAAGAGCTATGCGGCACAGAATGGGCTGACGCAAATAAATGAGCGCCGATGTTCACACCTTGGCTTAAACCACTTGTGATTGAGCTGCAGGCTTTGGTGTTTTTTCTCATTTTCACACACTCCCATGCACACGCTAATAACCACACGCGCACAAACAGAGACGCACACTGCCATCGCCTCCACACCTCCGCATCAAGTGAAAGGTCAGCGGGAATACTTATCAGCTTCTCACCTCTCTCTCAGCATAATAATTTTGGGCTGTGTTCGACACCTTTTGCTGAGAGTGAAGAGTTTGTTGACGATGCGGCGGGCTTTGCTCACGAGCTGCTGGGTGCTGAGCTCCAGCTGCCTGTAGCGCTGATGAACAGCCGGCTCCATCTTCCAAAAGTACTGGATGGCCGACGTGTTCAGGGCGTAGAACGTGGGGAGCCTCCGAACGAAGTTTTGAAATTCATCTGGAAGGCAGAGAGGCATGGATATTTGAACACCCACTCCTCTAACCCAGGTTAAAATAACCCTCTTGATTCCCCTTTCCTCTTGAATCATTTTTACGCAGCTGTATTTAGCTGATATCGCCAGGGCAAATGAGAGAATCATTTTGCAGAGACCACATAGGCACTGCAGCCGTAGGGCAAACTGGAAGTGATATTGTTTGACACATATGCTAATGGAGAGAGGCAGAGCTAAATTTGGGGTTGGGGGTAAGTTGTTTTTTTCCCCCTTAATGAACAGCCAACAGCTTTTCCAGGGTTTAGTATGCAGGGTTCCTCTGTGAGAAAATAGGACCGCTGGCCAAACTGATGGACATGCAGCACAAAGGATATTATCTTTCAGGCTTTCAGCAGGCTTTCAGAGCTGCTGTCTGCTGGGCACACAACACAGAATAAACAGATTACATTTCCAAGGCATTCAATAACAATATCATCATCATCACCACCATCATCATGATTTGCTATTTGGAAAATCAATATAAGTGCATCGCTGATGAGAAAATGACTGCGCTGTTTGTAATTAGTTAAAGTTATCTTGATAATACAGCATTTGATGAGAAAACCTATTTAGAGTCAATGGCTTCCCCGGTGATTACTCAAGGTGTATTACATGTTGCTATGAAATTAATAAGGTGATTAAACGGCTTGTAATGAAATATATTAAAGGGTTTTAGTGGTCCTTTCCAAGGCCTACATTTTTTAACAGGAGGCATCTTCCTCCCATTTAAACTAGAAGAGAAGAGTGAGAGAGAGATTTGTGTGCTTACTTGGAAATTATGGCAAGTTCCCCCTGTATCTCTGATTGCATGGTGTATTAAGTAAAGATTTTAGATTATTTATTTAGTGACCTACTCACATGTGTTATCAGACTGCTGGTGGGGTCGATAAAATTATAGTGCTCCATCGCGCTGTAAGTAAAGCCGCCTATACTGCCAAGTGTCCGACGGATAGGGGGAAACTACCACTTGCTGCCAAATTGAGAATGTTATTTTGCCACCGAGACAATGACAACTCATCCCTGCAAGCCCGGTCTCTTCACACCATTATTATCTTGTCAGCCGCTGAACCCAGCAAAGTAATAACGCTTCCTCTTTGTATGACTTTAAAAACAGAGGTGCTGCAAAAGAGGGCATGCCACATTAGTGTCTGAGCTACATAAGCTGCTCATATGACCTTACCCAGCTGGGCCTTGTAATTCCGGCCCTGGAACCCACTCAATTTTTTTTGGGTCTATAATCACAGTGCTCAAAGGGTAGAGCAATGCATATTTTACTGCTGAAGATAGTCGGCGTTCACCTTTAAGTTACCGGCAGCTATGCTCTGATCTGCTCGCTGTTAAGCCATTAAGACCAGATGCAACTTTTGTGTGTTTAATAAAGAAAAACACAGCCAGCAATAATAAAGAGGAGAATCGCACTGAGAAACTATGGGTGCAGCTTGCAAATGATACAGCTGCAAAATAACAAGATGCCCTAGCAACAGAGGAATGTTGTTAGTGACAACTGGTGATTTATTGTCAAGGAGCAACACTAATAACAAAACCTGTAATCTGACGGTGGGTGATGTGCCTCGTACTCTGAGATCCTCTCCAGCTGATGATAAATAAGCTTAAATAATATAAATAGTAGAAATATAACTACAAAAGAATGGGGCTTGTCACATCCACAAATCATTTTTTTTTTTTTTTTTTTTTTTTTTCCCCGAGTCGTTTTGAAAGCAAAAGCAGCAGTATGTGATTTTCTCACATTTTCTCACACCCCAAATGGCAGCCAGAGCTACCTGCTTGAAATGTGAAGCTTTCAATACTCCGATATAATGTGATGTGACATCAGTAAACCGCTCTTGGTTACCAAATTGGCTGGTTTGTGGTGACATTACATCTGGGAATGCAGAATAGATAGAGTGGCAAAAAATATTTTTCAGCCAAAAAAGTGGGAAATATAATATAAAAAAAAACATTTTCTGGATTAAGCACTCTTGAGCTTTCTTGTTGTGCATGGAGACGTTGGGGCATTGTTTATTACATGTCACAATTTCATGATATGGCCTAATTTTTATATATTCATCTTGAATAATGCAACTTTAAAAAATGGCTCTTATTTGGAGAGTTAAATCCTGACACACAGTGTATATTTACTCTACTGTCTGTTGTTTTCATCACCTTTCTGGCTTTGTTTTCTTCGCCTTTCAACTCTGCTAGCAATCGGAGGGGGGTCATTTTCCTGCAGGGGGAGGGACACGGTGCAGGGGAAACACTGACCTGACTCCTCAAAGTCTTGGTTGGCCATGTTCCAGGAATCTCTGATGTGCAGCAAGCTGGCCTCCATGGCCCTCAGATCCACCTCAGGGCAGTTACACTGGGGGTAGTCCACACTGCACTGGCACCAGCAGTCATTGTCCCGGCACACAAACTGGCCCTCCTCATTACATCCAATATAGCTGAGAGCCGCCTGCACGAACCTGGCCCTGAGATACTCTGGCAGTATGGCCTGGAGGCCTGGGGCAAGGACAGATAAGGGACAGCAGCAAGGAAATGCCACATGAATAAATGAAGTGGGAATCGCAGCTACCTTCGGTGCAAAGCAGAGAAAATGTTTAGATGAGAATCATATGCAACATCTGTAAATCATTGATGAGCGGCAGTGATTTTCACTTTTCTTTTCTTTTCTTTGTTTTTTTTTTTTTTTTGCCATGTGTGACATATGCTTGGCGTCCCATGCGATACGCTGGGATTCATTTAAGTTTTATTTTTACTGCGCGGTTCTGCTACTTTTGTTCTGCATCTTAATTGTCTGGGATTCACTTCTGAACTCTGCAGCATGAACAGCAAAAAAAAAAAAAGGAAAAAAAAGAAAAAAAAAGACTGATTGAAGCTAAATTCATTCTGACATTCTCATGTTGCAGTTATAGGCTTGCCAGAGAACAGACACTGTGACAATTCCATCAGAAATTGGGGAGGGGGGGTTCAATTATGGATGGCCAACCTTGCAAATGAATCTTGTTTTCAGGGCTCTGAACCAGAACGGAGCTGACAGAGTCGAGGTTGTCATAGTTACTGCATCCGAGAGGGCCCGTCCTTGTTTCGGTCACCTAAAGGGAGGGAAAACAGAGGCACATGACAATAATCCATACTGTGAGAGAAACCCACTAACGTCATTAAATATACAAAGAGAGAGACACAGGAAAAAAAAAGAGGGGGGGGTTTGAGGATGAGGAAGCGCATAAGACTGAATGTCATGTAGAACAAGATTACCAGTGCCCTCCCCCCATCGCCAGCTCCTCTTCTGAGAAACACAAAATATGTTAGACGTTATTTAGATTTCTCCACTCTGCAAATCATATTTAGGATAATGACTTTGCGAGATGGAGGGGTGGAAATTGAGTTGAGATAAAGAGCCCTGGAGTAAAGCATAATGGCTATGTTGTGGTGTGATCTGTCAAATGATAGAGCAAATCCATCTCTGCAATGAGTTTACCCATTACAATACCCAGTGATACCCATGACATGCTAAAATCCATTGTGATGCCACTGTAAGCATGCCTCAATTATTATCCCAAACACTTGGGTATTCATGTAATTGCTTGGCATGAATGTGCCACTTTATTCAATATAAAGCGTGGCTAATGTGACATACTGTTGATGCTATTGTGAAAATGTACCGTTACGCCACTACGTTTTATGCACAAAACACGAGCCTCCTTGTAATCTCTTAATTATTCATCCCTTGAATAGGTATGAAACATGCAGCACCACACAACACCAGTTTTTTTTTTTTTAGTTTGGCTCATTGGTCATTTTAACAAATATGGAACAAGATGATTGTCAGAAACATCATCTCTGTGTCTCTGATAGATTGCACTATCTATTCTACAACTTTATCAGGAAATTCGCAAGTTTCTAGTCCTAAAAGCTTGGAAATGAGAGGTTGTAGCAACTTTTAGATAACTCTAAGATGGGTAGTTAATTTTCATGATGCATCTAAAGCTGCCCGTTTTTTTGTTTTTTTGTTTTTTTAGTGAACTAGTAAAACAGACATTTATTTGCCAAGAAATGCATTCTTTAAAATGCAACTGGATTTACTTTTGCAGGAATTGAGTTAATAGTCAGACTAATATGAGGATTTATATTTTGTTGTGAAAGATGAAACTGCTTGCAGAAGTTAAGGCACAATATTTTACTACAAAGTTGAGTGTTTTTATGTCTTTATTTAATAACAAACATATAAAAAATGAACAACCAAAGTTATTTCTTTTAAAAACTTTTGGATTTTGCCATTTGCCTAGGATTTTTTTTAGCAACTGTTGACTAAAGTGTCAGTATATGCGCCCAACAAAGCTATCTCCTGGTGACACAGACATGATTTTGGTGCCAAATCCTCTTATCATATATTGGCAAGGGAGACCAACGGGCCAAACTCCCAAAAAAGTTGGTGCTGTCCAATCAATGCATGGTCACTGTGAAGTACTCTGGGCAGCAGGCATGCACTGAGCGAGAAAACAGACAGTCTTTAAAACGCTTCAGGGTCAAAGTGACTTTCATTTTTTTCCCAAAATGACGAGGAAAAAGAAAAATGACAGGGGAAATAAACTTCCAAATGAGTCGGGCGAACAGAATATTGAGTTATCCAAAGCTGTCAGGTAAACAATAGGATGTGAGAAACAAAAGTTCAGTGAAAACCGAATACCTTTTGAGTCAGACACAAAAGGATTCCTCAACTTTGCATCGGGTCTTGAAAGATGCAACTACATCTGTGCCTCAAAGACATAACACTGGATTTGTGCTGACAAAACACAAAAAAAAAAAAAACAACCCACTGTAGAATCTCTCCTCTCCTCTGAGCTCATGGTTAGATTGTTCACAATCGCGGCTCAATCATCCTTGACAAAAGCCTGATTTAGAGCGCGCGTATATCGAGGCTCCTCGGGCAGCAAAGACAAACTGCCAGCCTGAAGGGAAATCCATCTCTTTCGCTGTCACTGGCGAATTATTGCGAAACACCATGACGGCTTCTTTTAATATTTTCCCAAAGGCCCAATAAAAGTAACCACATTGCCTTGCTAGATTAATGACGGCAACTACGGTATCCAGCCAGCAGAAAAAGGGGCATGTTTCCCTCGGTGGGCGGAAAAGTTGCCTTTCTTTTGACATCTACTTTAAGGTCAATGAGGATACTGAGCGCAGGGCGGCACGGCGATGAATAAAAGCTGAGGTATGCGCACACAAACGAGAAGCTAACTTAAAGCTGCTGTGCTCCCCTTGCTGCTATTGAGATGTGTTCTTTGGGAATATGAGAGCACGATTATTTTCAGTGACACGGAAAAACTGGTGACCTCCGATTAATGAAAAGTACAAAACAGCAGTGAGGGAGAGAGATGGGGAGAGAGAGACAGAGACAAACTTTGAGTTCCTTTCCTCTTTTCTTTTTTCTTTTCTTTTTTTTTATTGATGTGTCAACGCAATTAATTAAAATCCGAGCAGCCTCCACAGGGATCCGCAGATTAATTTCTAACACAGACAGATGTCCAACTTAAAGGGAAAATTGACCGAATGCGAATCTAAAGATGGCTTTTCTATGCATAGCAATGAGACCATCTGCAACAAGAACTCAGTGGAGCAGAGCATGTGGGCACAGCCAATCGTCTCACTTACAAATCAACTCCAAAAAAAAAAAAATGCTTTTGTATATTTCAATAATTTCAAGACCTCGTGGGGTATTTTGCTAAAAGGGGAACAAAGCATGCGAGATATCCTAAAATGCGATATGTAAATGACATGGACTGGATGGTGTGGGGAATTATTAATATGCTATAATTGACTGTGAGATAATTGTGCTGACTGTGTGAGAATACCCAACAGCTGCATTTAATGGAACCAGTAATTGCACTTAAAGGCTTTCCTAGAATAAGCAGTTTGCATCGCCTGCACATGCTGCGGACGTGACTTGTGTGTATTATCATCGTGTGATTTTCGGTTTGCCTTAAACGCGGGACTTTTGATGTCTTGCTCTGTTTAAGCAGTCCTGCACGTTTTGAGATTTCGACAAACCATTTAGCAGTCCAGAGAGCGCTCCTCTGTTGGCATCTGGAGACGGAAATCTGGAGCCTCTTTCCAATCCTGAAGCCCTTTTTTAGACGCCTTATGATAGCAACGGTGAATGACGGAACGAAATCATTTGCAAAGGGGTTCAAAATAACAAGGTCCACTGATACAGATGGCTTTGAAACGCATTCATGATTTCAAAATGCGGGGCTCTAATATTATCATAATACCAGTGAAGCACGAGCATTAAACTAATGAAGATTCATCGCTTTTGTGAATCCCACCTATGAATAAATCCCCCCCCAAAAAAACGGCATAAAATGACACTCACTGAGCTAGTGTTGTCAGATGTCGTAGCCGTAATGGACTTTAAAATGCCTACACTGCCTGCTTGCTGGAAAAAAAAAAAAAAAAAAAAAAAAAGTATAAGATAGCATTAATGTTTCATGAGGATCATTGCTCATTTTGAAATTGCCTCATTCACTGCACCTTCCAGAATTGCCCTGTTTTCTTAATCACCAAGGCATAGTAGATGTGCAAATCCACATTTGCATCCAAGATATGTTTCTGCTTGTTTATTCGTTCTTTGAGGATTTCACTGCATGTTTTAAGACCACTTTGTTGCACTGGCTTACACTCTAATGTCAACCAGCTAGGGATAAGCTTATCAACTGAGGGAGAAGAAGAGGAAGAGGAAGAAAATAGCATCAGAATGAGATTATCTTTTGCCCTAAAAAGAAAATAGGGGGCCACTGAAAACCACAGGGGAACAGCCCAAACCTTGAGGAGAAGAAAGTGGGATTTAATACTGTATGTGGTGCTATGTTCACTGAGTCTCTTTTTAAGGGAAACTAAGCTATGCCATTTAGCAGGGAACAGCAGCCACTTGAAGGAGGGCTGAGAGAGCAAATTTTATTATGTGCAGTTACTCCTTTATTGAACCAGCCTCAGATCAAGGAGAAATCCAAGCCGGGTGAGGTTAAATTAGTCCCAGGTTCGACATCAGAAGTCAATCAGACATCAAACTGTAGCCGGCAGCTGACTCACGATTAATTCCATACAATTATTTGAAGATTCTCTACCTGTAACCTTTTGAGTCTGAGACAGGAGAAAAAAAAATATTTGGATCTTGTGGAGGGTTGAACAGGGTTGAGGAAATGGCAAAAAGTCAAAGAGAAGGCAGCGGTGAACATTTATCTTCCTCTCTGAATAATGAAGATGCTAGAAAATCTGTCCATAATGAATTATTCATCCACACACAAGCGATAAAAGAGGACAGAGTTCTTTGTTTTTTCTTTCCTTTCCTTTTTTTTTTTGTTTATCCTGCCATCAAAACTGCTCCAAACTCGGAGAGCTGCCTCCGCCGCCGCCGCCATTCCTCACCAGCCATTATCAGATTTCTAGAGCTTAGCCTTATATACAGTATATCCCTTTACACCCCGACAAATGAAGCATAACACGGCATGACTGACTGAACAGCGAAGACTTGCACGGCAAATTGGGTCAAACAATTCTTATCAGTTCTCCTCCCCATCAGTGATATTCTCCTCCTAACTTAACTTTAATGAAACTTCAGTACAAACGAACCTGGGCCGCAAATCAAAGTCGGGCACGCTGATTGATGCAGCATTTCCTGTCTGCCTCCTGCACCTCCGTCCTGGGCTAAAGGCCTGTTAAATACGGCCCGCCTGTCCTTTTCATGTTTCCTATTCATTAGCCCATGACACCTTAACTCATGGTTGACAAATGAAGGAAGTTCTCAAAGGAAATTATTGAAATGGCAGGACTGATTCATCAGAGTCGAGGCGCACCATCCCCTTTTAGCCTTTTTTTATTTATTGCTATCATTTTTTCCCTCTCTCTGAATGTTTGCAGGGCTGCTGTGCTTAGTCCTACAGGCCCTCAGGCCAGGCATTTCTCCCATTTAAAATATGTTATCTCTTAAAACCAGGGGACCAGTGCTCTTCTTAAAGCCAGCCTTGTTTTGGCATCCATCTTCATTGGGGTGAGGTAAAAACCCATGTTCTGAATTAAAGGCTGCTGACGCTGTGAATATTTTACATCAGTCACCTGAAAATGCCTCACAAACAAATGTACCACAGAGGGCTTTTTCTCTATTCATCTCAATCAGAGGGGTTTTTAGCAGCACTTTGGTTCAGCGGTGGCTGCCAAATCAGCTCTACGTCCTCTTGCCAATTCACTTTAGAGAATGTACAGTTTTATCTCTGATGGCCTGTATAGTGGGGCATCACTAAGGACAAGTCCATGAAAAATGGGCTGTGGCTCAGAAAAGGCAAGCAGGTTTTTAGCTCAAGCTACCCTATCAGACTGAAATAGATGGTGATGTTTCTGTTTTCCCCCGCCGTCTGTGTCTCGCCGCAGTTGGTATGCCGCTTGCTGCTGACTGTCAGCTACTATAAGTTCATTTTCCACACTGACTTCATCATGATCTAAAGACGCGCATAATTACTATGATTTACACTGCCTTTACAACACAGTTATCCAGCCGTTATAAGAACGATTTCTGCAAATGAAATATTGTGTATAAAATACCGATGCAGACATCACAGAACTCATTACTGTTATGTACTGAATGGTAAAATACTTCAGTGCTGTCATACAGCCCCGAGGGCAACTGGGGTTTTCAAATTTGTTTTCTCTCAGCAGTAGCGGTGCAGCATTTTCCAACACTAACACAGTTAGTCAGCCTATTTTTTTAATGACTTTCTTGAAAGTTTTAAATTAATGCTACATATGCAGAGATGATGAAAATGTCAAATTAAAGGTACCCAGTTGAAAGCTGAAATGACAGCCTGCGCCGACACCGAAACCCTGTGTGAAGTTTGGCACCTCATCTGAAGTTGAGGTGACATCTGCTGTCGTCGATAGCTGCCATCGTTTAGTGAAATCAGGATCAAAATCGCCTGCTGATATAATTTCAAAAACAGTTTCCAAAGCTGATTTAATATAACTTTTTTTTTTACCACGACATCATAGACACACTGAAGGTGTTATGCTTGTTGAGGCTGATGTTGAAGCTTTTGCATGCTGCCATCAGCTAAATGTTTTTCTGAGTCTCATCTCATATCATCGGTAGACATTTAGTTACATTTTCTGGGTGGCTGGGTGATCGGGCGGCCCACCTAAACCAACTTCTCCTCAGCACCTGCAGCCCCGCCTGCTGCACCAGGATCTGCCATTTAATTTGATTTGATCTTAAGATTCACACGAGCAGAGCCACACCGCCAAACTCCAATAAATGGCTTTATCTTGACGACGGTGTCCTGATTGAATTTATTTTCATCTCATCTCATCATCGTCTTCATCTCATCTCATCTCGTCCCATGTCTTTGCATGATGCTGATATTACCTACAGCGTGCGACGTTAATCTGTACACAGGAAAAAAAAAAATGCAAACGAATCACAGCCACACCAGAAGTCAAACGCCGATGAATGCACAGAGAAAAACACTTTCGGTGGTGTGAAGGGCAAACTCAGCCAATTCAACTCATTCTCCTCGATAACAAATGACAGAATGATGAATGAACGTACCCAGAAGGTATTGAGAAGTAAAAGATGCAGGCTGATATTTACATCATAAGCATATCTTGTTATGCATGGAATACGCTGCTATCTTCCCGGCCTCTGAATACACTACCCATTACAGTGTGGGGAAGGAAGTGAACAACGCCTCTCCCTTTCAGCTTCTCTCTCTCTCTCTCTCTCTCTCTCTCTCTCTCTCGCTCTTTGTGTGTGCACAGACCCAGAGGGGCTGTGACATACTGTACTCCACATACTCGCCTGCCTGTGTGTATGTGGCATCACAGTTTACCACAGTGCATATCACACACAGTTAGTGAAGAAAATGTGGTTTTAAAATCTGCAGTTGAAACAGAATGTGAGCAGCATCGGCCCTTTTATATACCTATAAGTTCTACCACTGTGATTGCTCTCTCTGATATTTTATCAAATGACTTAAAATAAACCAAAAATCTTTTACTTTCAATATTTGTAGTTTGACTGCATGAAGTTTGTGAACCACCGCCAGTGGGTCCTGAACAGTTTTTGAAATCAAAAATGTTCCCACTTTTATAATGTTGCATCGTAAATGCATTTCGGCTTTAGGATGGATTTGGCCCTGCGGCTCTTCGGCATAATGTGCAGTAAACGGATGGCTGACCTTCCAGCTACCACGTCTCAGGCTTTACAGGGTCACCTCGCTAAGGGTGCTCTCTCTGGACGTTTCTGCCATGCAGCACAGCAGGAATATTTATTTGGAGGAACCCCGGTGCTGATGTTACCCTGTATAACCTATGGAGAGGCTGTTATAAGGGCTTCGGGCTCGGAGGGCACATTAAGTCAGGTCTGAAAGTGCCATCGCTGAGAAGAGTTCATTAATTAAATATGTGGAGAAAAAAAAAAATAGCCGAATTTCATCATTCCACGCATTTAAAATACAGAGGATCCAGTCTGTAAAAGGCTTATAATTTTGTCAACTAAGGACTTAGGTTACCTTCTGTCTTTTTAAAATATTATCTTTTAATAATATGCTGCATAATGATATGCTGCATTGGGGACAAGCTGGAGTATCCCATCATCAGCCTGTAGACGGGTCATAAACTTCACACAGTAATTGGTAGTAAGTGGTAAGTACTTGGCAAGTATTGACCATAGTGGACTTTGATTTACTTAAATAATTTGTGCCCGTATTAATGCCCAGAGGGGGGAGTGCAAGCACCACATCTTTTCCAAAACGTAAGTGCATCAACAGTCTAAATCAGTCAATGCATCATATTACTCTTTAAATTAAAAAGTCAAGTCGCACAACAAATCAATTTTGTATTTACAGTGCTGTCCAAAAGTTTTTTTTTTCTTTTTTTTTCTATTGACTGTATTATTCATGGGGAACAATTTGACATGGCTTCAGTATTAAAAGCACGTTTCGGCTGTAATAGCCTTGGACGGGCTTACAGGATTGCCTGCAGAGTCAAACACAGCTGAAATGTATTAGTTTTCAGTGTTAAAGGTTCCATATTCAATTATAATCATTTCGTTTTTGAATATGCCATGGCTCAGGGTAAGAGAAATGGTTATCATGATGTAGATTAGTTGAGAGGGTATTTACTGCATTAATTTGGAGGCTAATTCCTCACTCGCACAACAGGCAAAGTACTGGACCCCGACTGGCCAACACAAGCTTTTCTGATTCAAATGAGGTGAATCCACTGAGCGGAGGCTCTCCAGCTCCCATGCTACAAACCGGCCTCATTAGAAAGAGTTAGCCTTAAAAAAGCCCTTTAAACGCCCTTAAAAAGCCCTTAAAAACTTAGATTTACACAGTTAAACAAAATCAAATGTCTTCATTCAGCAGCTTTCGTCACATACGGCCATTAATCGAGAGAAACTTGGTAAGACAAACTTCCAGGGTTTGTCTTTTGTTCTGCTGGACCAGCTGATTTTTTTTTTTTTTTTTTTTGGTTCATCCCTGCTATATTTTACACAAGGACAGTGGGTTGAAGGTTCTTACCTTGATGGCAGTGGAGGCGATCTGGATGTGGTGCAGCTTGCGCAGGGTGCTCTCCCTGTCAATGAAGTAGGAGGCAGCCAGCTGGTGCAGAGCTTCCAGAGTCACAGCTGTTCCATTGGATTCACTCACTTCAGCCGTCCTGCTCAACTTCCGCTTGTCCACAAAGATCATTAATGACTCTTCCCCTTTGAATACAAGCATGCACACACACACGCACACACACACACACACACACACACACACACACAATTGTACCAAATGACGTATTTATACATAAAAAAAGGATAATCTGAGCTCCAGCCAGTGTTCATCACCAGGCAAACCAAAGCTGCTCTATCCAGAAAATCATTTATTTTACCTTAACTTTTTTGATACCTCCTACTATAATGTACCCTATTAATTTAGATCTTGAAGATTTATATCAGCCTTAAAAGGTTGGTAAAGTCAATTCCACAAATGAAATAAAGAAAGAAACAAAGAAAAAGAGGGTAAGCTGAGTTTGCCATCCTTGCACATAAAAAAAGAAGCACTACAGGGTACAAGATAACCTTGAATTTGTTCTATGAAAACACAACCCTGCCCGGATGACACTGCAGCTTGAACGAGTATTGTTCTTACACTTTTAATGCTGCAGGTTTCAAATCTTAAACGAGTCAGGGCAAAATTAAAAGCTGCATGTGACTTTTCAGCAACAATAAATAACTACCACATTCATTTCCATTTCATTTGGAGACATTAGCGTTATTACTGTAAACAAACAAGGGCATCTCTGTGATGACTGGCAGCCTCAGTTGGCATCTACTCTGCATTTTGCCTCGTATGCCTTCAGCAGAGTGGGTTCTCTGCAGAATGGCTGTGCTGTTAGATTTAAGCCCTGGTAGGTCTAATAGGTCTGAGACATCACCAGAACTTCTGCAAACACTGAAGAACTGTCTTAGAGTGGAAACTAGTTGCTGACACTGTCATTATATTTAATCAAGCTGTAAGAGAAAATTGCTGTGTACAATATTGTGCCAGGGAAATTGCATTGTGCTCTGTTACAGTTGGTGAAATTGTGTTTTTCTTTGATTATTTACATGTATAGGAGTAAAAAAAAAAAGATTGCTGCAAATGATTCCAAAGGTAGAACAAATGAGACAGACAAGCTCGAGATGTCTTCAAGGTTAATTTTGTTTTCTTTGGATCTCTAAATTATAAGACTGGCTGAATTATCTATTTTTCAAGGCTCATTTCATAATCGACAGGGGACGCACAGTACTAATTTTATCCAAATCATCATGCCGCAGCAGCTGTCATTGTCTCCTTTGTCTGCCCTTTTTGTTTAAACCGGCAAAACTCTGCAACCACACAAAGCTTATACTCCTAGGAGCTTGTCATTTTTCCTTATAAAGGATGTATAGGCAGCATAGAAAATACTGGTAGACCATGAGCTTGAATAATAATGTTAATTCAGGGGCCATCACTTTATATTATGATTCCATAAAGCATTACTTTTCAGATACTTTCCCCGCATGTAATAAAACAAGCTAAATATTATCTGCTTTAAACTGTCTTTTGAGGGCCTACTCTTTTGATTGCTATAAAGGGAAACTCAACCCAGTTGTCTGCTACATAACATCTACTGTACGGTACGGCTGCCTCAAATGCAAACAAGAAAATAAGACTGAATTTAAATAATAACAGCAGTAAGATGAGTGTAATTCTACTGAAAGAAACACAACCAAGACAGCTGGTTGGCAATCTAAAACATCCCTGTGTTGTGATCGGTGCTGAGACTCTGCAGGAATCCAACTGCGGCCTTTGGGATGGATCGATGGATGTTAGCAATAAACTGGATTTCTTATGGCACAAAGAGAGTCTGCTTTACTGCACAGAAGTGGGAAAGGGCACTTCTGTTCGAGCTCAGAGCTGTAGCTTCCAACGGTAATGACAAACGGTGGATTTTTTTGCATCAACACAAGCATAGAGGTCTGTGGGAAATGTTGTCTTGTGGTTGTTTTGCTGCTGGTGTGAGACTGAACCTACCAGTCGTGTGCAGTAATCACACCAATCTGTCATTTTACCAGTGATATACTTATGCTTAAAGGAATACGCTGACATTTTGGCAAAGTACCCTTGTTTTGACTTACCCTGACTGAGACAAGATGAGACATGATGAGACAAGATGTTCGATACCATCTTGGAATTAAAAAAAAAAAAAAAAAAAAAGGAAGAAAGAAAGAAAATAAGAACCATTTTAGAGGAAATTAGGCTAATGACTCCCATAGACTTCAAGTCTTTATGCTAAGCTAACATGAAATGCTACCCATAGGAACTGAAACACAGGATGTACAGAGGTGAAAATGGTATCAAATATCTTGTCTCAGTCTGGGTAAGTTAGAATTTTTTTTTTTTTTTTTTTTCCCCCAAACCATTGGAGTATTGGAGTAACAGTGCTACATGAAGCACCTTTAAAGTCACAATGAAATGAAAACTAACTTTTTCAACTTGTTCGCTAATTTTAATGCCAGAATATTCACCCATTGATCAACAAATGCCAAATAATTCATGTTTTGTACTTTTATAGCAACTACAAATCCTGGAAAACAATGTATCTCCAGCCATGGCTGAACCAGTAGAGCGTGAACAGAATTTCGAAAAATAAAAATATAATATTTTTCAACATTCATGCCCCTCCCATTGTATGAAACTACCTTTCTCTTCTTAACCGATCAGTCATTGCTTTACCCTTTTAAAAGATGCATCTCTGTGTTTGGCCCAGCCCACAAATAAACCTGTCTCTCAGGGAAATGCATCAAACTAAGGAAGTAAATGGTTATGAAAACACTGTTTGACTGTGACTTTAGGACTTCAAATGTCCTGACTAAGTGCTACCACAACCTGGTGCTAGATGCTGGCCCTCTTTTCTCCACCTGCTAAGAAACGTTGATAAAAGGAGAGAAACACAGCCCATCTCATTTATTTACCTCCAAGAGTAGCGGAGAGCAGGAAGTGGGTTCCGTATTTCCTGATAATGCTGTCGGTGATGGCGCTGAGACTGGGCCTCCTGCCCAGCTGCCTGATGGTCTGGAGGAACTCGGGGTCCAGAGGCAGGGCAAAGCCATTGTTCTCCTGTCTCTCCAGGGCCAGGCTGTTCACCTTCCAGCGGCCAAACTCCCTGCAATATTACACACAGATACACACACACACACACAGAGGTGCAGTGTAAGCAAAGGACATACATGCACGTAAGCACAAGCAAGTAAAAGAAAGATGCACACGAGTAAGCTTGAATATAAGAAAGGGCGTGAATCGAATAAAATACAGGCCACAAATTCAAAGTGCATGCATGCACACTCACATATACTGCACACATAATACACACACACACACACACACACGTAATAATAATAACACAGTCCATTTAGGAGGTCCACTCCATCATCGTCCAAAGTGACAGGGCACTGGGAGCTGTCAGAGGTATTTCCAGCAGATCTACAATGAAAATACTAATTCGTTTTGAGCTGTTGTTTTCTGCATTTTGAAAGGGGACAAAAATACGAAGCCTATCGTCGCAAGTGGACAGGAAACAGCTTGTCCTGCACGAGGAGGCTCATATTCAGATTTGTTCCTTGGCAGCTGTAAAATATGATGTCTGCATGACCCCTGTGTGAATCTTGTAGGCCACTCTCTAAAAGATGAATGGGCTCACGCTGCTTCAACCTCCGGCTCCGAGAATTGCTTTGCGCCATGGTGAAAAACATTGTCTTTCCCCGCCGATTTTAAATAATAGTGCAATCTCTTCTCATCTCAAGTCACTTTTTGAGGCGAAGCGGTTGGACGGGCTGTAATCATGGATGGAGTCGTGCTGCTTTCAGGGCCTCTTTTGGATGGGGAGGCCTTCATCTGAAGTTGTTTGATATTCTCTTGGCCTTGGAGCACGCTAACCATGTTTATCTACCCGGTACAGAGTGAGTATTGCTGTTTGATGCATAGATTAGCCCTATTCAAATACAGCTGGTAATAAACTGCATTGCCCAGGACAGAGCTAGTTATGCACAAAGGAGATTGAAGAACCTTCAGGTGGTAGGTGATGGACTTGTCTAATGGGAGAAAAACAAACCAAACCTTTAAAAAACTCATGTTTTGTTTGCATGAATTATCCTTTGTTTCTTTTTTGCTTTTCTTTCTTCTTATTTTTATCTGTTTTTTTAACTGCATTAGGCAAGATCTCTGCACACATATTAGTGGAACTGCAACAGAGAAGAGTGTGCTATCCTCACTAATTAAGATGCTGTACATTCGCCCTGTCTGCCCAAATTAAATTCTGGTGTCAAGCGTGGTTGCTGGTGGGCAACATCTTGGCACACACAAAGTCCGAAATCAAAACTAAAATAATTTTGTGGATCGCTGTGGAACTAAAACTTTCTAGAAGGCAACATTTGCAACCACTTTTCTTCTTCTTCTTCTTTTTAGGTGGACAATTTCATGATGCATTCAACTTGGCAACTGAGCTTCCAGTTTTCAAAAAGGGCATTTATTATAATTTTTGGAGACTCAAAATGTGTGTTGTGATGGACTGTGTGAAGACAGGCAGAAGCGGCAGAGTGGTAAGTTTGTTGTGCTGAGGTGGTGCGGTACAGTATGTGCCGTTATAAATGATGGGTATCAACATTTTAATATGACCTGGGTTGAAAAATACCAAACCTATCCTTTGTACCTCCTTTATAGCGAGGAGTGAGCCTGGCCAGTATTAGCTGAACCTCCTCTACGTGCAAAGTTGCCTGCCGCAGCTTTAATTACAACCAAGAAACAATAGCAGGATTTAACAGTAACACTTTGCATGGGAGCAAATTGGAAGGTTGGGATTTGCAATGAGTCTTCCTCTCTCCAGCACACATATAGGCTAACCCCCCTCACCTCATACTAAGTTTCCCATGCTAAGATACACTCACACACTCACACACACACACACACACCCACATACACACACTGCTGATGCTACAAGCAACTAAACAAAGCTGCCCTCGCTGCAACACTAACTTTGCTGCTGCCCAGAATATCGCAGATCCCCCATGGGTCCAGGCCTGCTGCCAATCAATTTTCCACCAATAACAACGACCCCTTGAGAAAAATACAAAACAGAAAACAGCTCATTAAGGCCTGTTTTATGTCGGCGTTTCTCTATAACGAGAGGCCATTAGTGTTTCTCTCTGCCCACTGGGGCTGGCTGGAGGAGAAAGCAGCAGAGAAAGAAAGAGGGAGAGCTTAGCTGTGATCGACACGCTGCCTTGCCATGCTGCTCGCTGATGGACAGTTATGGATGGTGCCACGGCTAAGCTGAGGAAGGCTACGCACACTCACATCATTAGAAACACACACACACACACACACACACATGCACGCACACACACACACACCAGTCTGTTATGGAAGACTGCACACTTTGTTTTTTTTCAGTAAGAGGCTGAAAGACACACACACACACACACACACACACACACACACACACACACACACACACACACACACGCACACACACACACACATACACGCCAACACATATGTGCACACACCTATGTGCGTGCACACACACACAAACGTATACACACACAAACAATCAGGTGTTATGGGAGACAGTGAGTTTACTTCACTCTGAGCTCTTCTTCTCAGTGAGATGCTGAATGACTGGAATAGCTTAACACACACACACACATGCGCGCGCACACACACACACACACACAGACCCACAATCAGGTGTGTTATGGAAGACTGCAGATTTATTTCACCCATAGCTCTCTGCAGCAGGGGGTTTGCTGCACAGCTACCTGTCAGCCTCCCTCTGAGAGCAGCAGAGCGCTGTGGGCCCAAAGCAGAGGAACTGCAGGAGCTACAGGGGCCACAATCAGAGCCGGGGAGTCGAGACCCTGCTGTCTGTCTATCACAACCCAGGTGTCTCGAATCCATCACAGCGTACAGACAGCCTCAGGGTGCTGCTGGGTGCCCAACATAACAAATCAGGGAATCAACCCTGTGAAAACATACTGATTTGGTTGGATGAAACACACTACAAAGAGCAATGATGCAGACTACGGCTCACAGCTTCAGTGTGCTGCTGAGCTGCCTGGGTGGGCGCCGGGTTTGTTTCCTGAGTAATGTTGAAGTGCATCACAAAACTGCCAGGTATTGTGAGAGAATGAAATACCTGAAAAAAACAAACAAACAAACAACAAAAAACATAAAAACCTAATACACTGATGCAAAGAAATTACACGTTTCAGCTTGAATGAGCCTTTGATAGTCAGTTTTAACTTTTGAAATCTAAAGATGCATGGTTGAAACTGCAGAGTTTTGATTTAAGTGAGGACCCTTTAGACTAACCTGACAAAAAATTTAGTAAAAGCATATAATTTATCAATTTGGTGATGTTGAGAACAAAACCATACATCAAACGATCAAATTACAGGCTAATTTCATGTTTTATTTCAATCTGAGTCTAAACATCCTCACTTAAAGTCGGTGACTTTGCAGAGGGAACAGACGTTCACGGAAAATCTGAACTGGAACAACACCCACCTGAGATACAATACCTCATCCAAGTGCCTCCGCATTATTTTTCCCTGTGCATTTAGTTTGGCTCAGACCCTCTGTGTATAATGGCGATTAATCACATTTATGCAGGGAAAAAGTTACCTAAGCAAGCTTTAAACTACCCCTCAGCAATTTTTTATAGTATACCTTTAAAATAAAGCATTTCAGTTTTTGTTATCACAATAAAGTATCTTTGTACTAAAAGTGTTTTTTGCACCATCTCTTACATTTTCTTCTTACATTCTTGCAATGCCTGATCCACTGTAAGAATCTCTCATCCTCTCAAACTTGTGCGTCAAATGTGTGACTGTAATATTGATCGACCCACGTTGAGTCATCGCCTGGCTCAGTGATTTGTAATGAAAGTGCAAAACCGGTTTCTCTTTAAAGTCAGCCACAGGGTAAAACCCTGTCCCTGGAGTAAATAAGAAGCTATACGGGGTGTATGGATGCTATAATTAAAGCATACTGTAACTATGTTAATGAATGACAATTATAAGGGTCAAAGTCAAACGCTTCAATTGTGAACAAAAACCGCCCTACTTTAACAATAATAAAGTGGTGTTGTTGATTTGACTTGATTTAAAGATTTGTCCATGACTTTCAGCGTTAGCCCCTGTGACCCAAAACACGCCTATGGCTCATTTTAGGTGAGAACCTCATGTAGTTAATGAATTATACACCAGTTGCTGTACTTCATTAGGTCATGAAATTCGCTGAAATCACCTGTGCATCGGATACAACGGCATAAAACAAATATTCTGCAGTCTCTCACTTCCTGATTTAGAATGTTTACACAGAAAATGCCTTTGAAACTTTCCCTTACAGCCTCCGCAATAGCCTCCAGTTTGGATGGCAGGTAGAAGAGAGAAATTGCATGCTCCAAACAAATTACAGCTGAAAAGGTGCTGCAATTTTTACTTTGCTATTTACAGACATGGAAGAGTTGCACCGGGTTAAAATCACTGACTATTTCTGAAATTATTGCAAATTACTGGACATCCCCAGGTAATAATACTGCAGCACTGGCTGCTGGTCAGAGAGCGATCTGAATAGCACATACAGTGACAAAAACAGGGACCCAAAAAAAAAAAGGTCTTATTTGCCTGTGCAGGTTTTCTGAATATGTGTATTTGGCCACTGTATCCAACAGTGCACTGAGTACTGCTGAGCATTTTTTCAGTTCCACTTCTCACTCCCTCATTGTTTTACTCAGATACAGTATAATGGCTTTGCAGCAGTTGGGACTACATCATTGCACTGGCACTAATGCTTTCTGCACGTCAAAGCTGTGGATTCTAACTCTGATTTACTAACCAGGTGCACAATCTTGACACACTTGCAGTGTACAACAAACTGCACTGCAAAGCTTTTTTTGCACTTTTTTTTTTTTTTTTTTGCTTTCAACTTAGTTAATGCGCATTCTGAGTGATGTCAGCGGTGTGACGAGAGGGAAATTACTCAAATGACTCCTTCTCTGTGACTGACTGGGCCAGAAAACTCTAATTTCACCTTTGACTGCATGCAGTATTGAGCCCTGAGACCAAGTACATCTTCTTGTGTTGTGCTCTGCATGCTCTACAAAACTGCATTGTGTACTAACATGTGTGGCTGGCCAGTGCACGACCACTTTGCAGTAAAACACCTTTTGACGACGCTGAAGACCAAAGCTCTGAATTTTTGTTTTTTTTTTGCATCTAATTACATGAAAAACAAGAGTAAAACAAGAAAGCAACAGGAGAACAAAAAGAGAAAAAAAAAACTATGTCTTGTGAAACAGAATGAAACCTGAGCGTTCTATTTATTGTTAATGGATTGTGTTCCTCTTTGTGGATCTGAGAATTAGTTTTAAAGAAACCTCACCATGCACTGAAGATTTATTTTTATTTATTTATTTTTTTATCACGATCAACAAACATTTCTGCATCATTAATAAGGCATAGTGAACACACATTGTTTTGTAGCGGGATGGGTTACCCCAGATACCAAAATAACCTGCTGTGCAAAACAGTTGGTTGATGTGGACTCAATGTTATTTCAAGGACCTCCCCAAAGAGAATTGTGCAAAATGGGAGTAACGTCCTTCATGCTTCATTCAGTAAGATAAACGAAATTACATTTATTTGTAAGACCTTGCAAGTAAATTGCAACTGCTCTGCTATTTTCAAAGTTAGCGATTTGTTTTACTTGCCGCCTTTTGCTGTTTTTTTTCCCCCACCCTCTCAGTTTAATCTTATGTGACATTGATCCCTCTCAATATGCACGCGCCACCAGCAACAGAGAAATGATTTAGAAATTAAGAATTACAAACAAAGAGCCTTTTGATTTGAACTAGTTCAAATAAATTATGCACACGCCAGTCAACATGCACTTTCCTATGCCAGCTTGAAGTCAAAGGCACCTTCATAGGGCCGCATGTCAACTTTGTTAATTGAGCTACTGATGATCCAGTTTTAACAAGAAAGAGTGAATTAGAGAGCAAACTGACAGTGGGGAGAGAGAGAGAGAGAGAGAGAGAGAGAGAGAGAGAGAGAGAGAGAGAGAGAGAGAGAGAGAGAAGGTGAAACGAGAGACGTGTGAGCTAAGGGTTTCCATGTCGTTTAGGCATCCAAAGACAGACAGAGAGAGCGCGAAGATCAAGACAGAGAAAGAGAGCGTAATGATGTAGCTAATAGCTGCTGGTTCTGAACGCATCATGAAATTGCCACCAACAGTGTCTCAACAACATCAAACAAACATCAGACTATTAATTAGTGGAAATCCTATTAAGCCTGCTGAGAGGTCCTATAAACACCACAACGCACTGGTTCCTGCTCATTTCATTTTCCCGTGGCTTTGATACCGCAAACGGTTTTCAAGTAGATGTTTAAAGCACTTGATTACCACCTGAAACTGTAACCTTTGCTGTGGTCATTTTAAAACCCAATGGGGCGTTTGGTTTCAATGACTTGGTAAGTAAAAGCACCAAATTGCAGCTTAATCCTCATATTGGTGTTTCGACAGGTCACTGGGGGATTAGTGCTGCCTTTTCTCCAGTATAATAGTTGTGGATTTAGCTATGATTTTAATATGGTGATAAGACATTAGTTTTGCCCTTTTTGACCAACAACATGGTTTGGCAGATTGAGCTGCCAGTGCGCTGCAGCTCGCACCACCCCTGTTGACTGGACTGCTGCTCTGCCTTCATCCACTGCGCTGTCACTGCAAGGATTTGAATCCTAATTCAGTCATACTTTTTTTTTTGTCCCTCCTTAGTTTCTTGCTTAGATAAACTCCAACAGAGTGTCAATCCAAAATGATATTCATCATTTGGTAAACAGATATGCTTACAGAATCATTTCTGGCATGAAATTAATACTGATTATGCACCATCTAATAACCTTGCCTTACAAGATAATTATATCAGGCTTTGTGGATAGATGTGTCTGTATTTCTGCAATACGGGCTGACTGAAGTTCAAATTTACTGCTTTCTGCTGGTTTGAGCCCCGCATTTTTTCGTCACTTCTCTGGTAGCTTTTATGGGAAAGTGTGTTTGCATGTTGCTCATTCTGTACATTTTGGGGAATCCAAACACTGACCAGCTTTATCAAACTGTCAAAATATTGTAAGATGGAAAGCACTGCTAAAAAAAAAAAAAGAAAAAGAAAAAGAAAAAGAAAAAAAAAAAAAGAAAGAAAAGAAAACCAGCAATTGCATTATTGATTTACAGCTCCCACAAATATCACTACACCTCTGATGTACAAGGAGCAAGGGCAATAGAGTTAGAGGGAGGGAAAGAAAGCATGATTTGCACGAGGGTAGGCTGACACAATTTGAAGGCTGCTGATCCCTTTTGTATTGCAATTTGTCACAACACAGTTGACAAGAGGCTGCTCCTCATACACAAAACAAGGAGTGCCTGGAATCACATTGGGTACATAATGAAGCGTGCACATACTGTTAATACATGCTGTGCATACACACTCAACCACACAAACAGGCAACGGCAGCAAAAGAACGATGGAGAGGAGCCACCAGCCGCGCTGAAAGCTCTTCTTCCTGACACAGACGCTTTCTCCAAATGAGATGCCTGCATGGCCTTATTTTCTTCATTGCAATCACACTCACACGCATAGTTGTCAGCACATGTATACATGAACACACTGACATACAATCAAACATGCACACACACACACACACACACACACACACACATATACATGGGCTGGCCCCAATATGACTTCCCAGGCTTTGAAGTGTTTACGAACAAACATTCAACTATGCAATTTTTTTTATTTCCCTGAGTGACGAGTGGCTCAGTTTCGAGTGCGACCGCGGGGTGACTACTCTGTTAGTAATTCTCTCCATTTCAGTCTCCTGTCGAGTGACAAAAATCCTGTTTTTGGTCACTGTCAATCCTGGATACCTCCGGATACCGTCTGATGATGATTTAGCCTCTGGTGATGATGGACAGTGTTCTGGGTTTTCTGGTTTGGCCGGAAATGACTTTCCATTTCTGTTTCTTTTATCAGAAGAGTCGAAGGTTTCTCCACACAATACAGAAACAGTAAACACATTTTGTTGGTGTTTTAGATCGATGATGTTCTGCCTCTGGTTCATAAAACCAGTCAGACTACAAACAGCTACGGAAGTGGAAACCAGAACGCTTCCAACACCAAAATCAGAGTCTATCTATCTATCTATTTATCTATCTATCTATCTACAATCTGCTCATAAATGTCAGAGTACAATTTTATCACAATGCTGTCTTCCTTTTTCCTTGTCAACACTGAAAATTCAGTTTGATGATGCTGATGCCACCACCAGCACTCTTCTTTCTTTGACACGCTGATAGCGAAGACATTGACTGCACACTGCTTGATAGCAGCCATTCCCTGTTATTTTCAATGATTTGTAATCATTTGCAACTTTCAGCATGAGCTCTGCTCTCTTTTCTGTCCATACAAATGAATCACCTCCCACATTGTTTCTCCACAGTTTTGGACATTATGTCTTCAGCCGTATTTGTTCTTTCATTTGTAACTCAGCAACGTCAACAGACTGCTCCAGTCTCTCATCAGCTCCTCTGCATATGCTGCAGACTTGTGTGATTTTATATTCTTGGGCATGCAGATATTTTTAAAAACACTTGACATAAGACAAAATCCATTGCATTGCAAATGCACTGCATTTTCAAATGTATTTGTAGACATGTATGTACCGTATACATGGATTTAGAATCTGGGTGGAGCCTTTAGTGTTTAGTTTGAATTTCACTCTTTGTTACTGTCCACACTTAATTGCCAGCTTTTTTAAAAAAAATTGTGTACAAAGGGTGGATCTACAGCATTTTGAGGGAGATGGGATGCTCCTTTCTGTTGCGCCCCTGATAAAGCAGACATATTTTTACATAAAAATATTGATCTTCAAACTGCAGCCTGATGCACAATCACTCTAACACTCTGAGGAGTTCAGGCAAGCCAGAGTGCACACATGAAACACGCATGAACAGGGTCTCTGGCATCGAGGCAGCCTCCTCAGACCTATGCCCCTGATAACTCCCCCCCATCACACACTTGTCAGAAGCCATAAGCCCTGTGCTGGATGAGGTCCTCGTCACTGCCATGGCTCCTGGTGCTGGAGAGGAAGACTGTGCTGCCTCTGTCCTGGAGACTCATTCAACCTTTGACTGGAGCGGAGAATGGGAGATCGACTTGTCTCCCTGCCACGGCCTCTTCCTCGAACAAACCATTCAGGCTTCGCACAAAAGCTGCATCCTCCTCTAGACTTCTGCCCTGTTCTGTTCTGTTCTGTTCTGTTCTATTCAGCTTTAAGGTGCTATGTTTATAATTTTTAACACATTTAAATCGTTACCAAACACATTTTTAAGACATTAGCGTAATTACTGCAACACAAACAAAACAATCACTGAGCAGACTGGCAGCCTGTACCTCTACAAGTCTCCAAGCTTTGTGCCATTATAGTGCAGATTTGGCAGGGAATGTGTCTGATTCCTTTATGGCACAAAACAGGAAGATGGCACTGTCATTAAATCTTTGAGTCTCCGACAGTGGCAGGCAATGGAAGGAGGGGAACAGAGACAAATCGCTTCCAACACGTTTATCTTATTCAGCAAAGTGAAAGAAGCATGGAGAGCAGGAAACAATGGAGTTTAAGGGAAATATAGTCTTAAATTTCACAAACACGGCCAACCAGTAGAGGCTATTCTAGCAATCTCCGTCATGGTATCATTTGTTTACAGCTGTATCGATGTAGAGATGTATATATGTTTAAAAACTGCCATATGACTAGGCATTAATTGATATTTCAGTTCTATTCTATTCGATAATATTGCACTCTGCTCTATGATGTTCGATTCTATTCTATTATATTCGTTAATGTTCTGCTCTGTTTTCTTCTTTTGAATGCCATTGCTTTACTGTCTGTGCAGCTGTATGCACACTTCGAAATCCATTTTATAATCTCTTTTAAATGTGCTGTTCCATCAATGGCATTCAATGCACAATGGCACCACCATAAACATGAGACAGATAAAGGATGATACGCTCTACTTCTCCTAAGACCAAATGATGTGATTACATTGTACGGCTCAGGTATTGTTGCCACACCGCATCTCTGCACCAAATCATCTCAATAAACATGTTTGCGTGTAATTGAAACACTAATCACTCCATAATTACGAGAGAGGAATCCTTACATCAAACCGAGTCAATGTAATTTCCGGTGGCCTGCCATGGAAAGAAGAAAGGAGGAAAAAAAAAACAAAAGAGACGACAGGAGATGAGATATGATATAAAAGTTACATCCCATGTGTGCAAGAGGAGGCGATGACATTTAGACTAATATGCTGCTGTGTCTCGAGATGATCTGGCTGCAGACCAAGAACCTTAGCCTGACATAACATCAGTTTCACAACGCCACCAGCCCCGATCATGATAAACAGCTCAGCATTTCTGCATCTAAACATGCACCGTCACCATCTTGACTTACAAACTAAACCTCCTCAACGCTGCCACTCCCATCGGTGCATTCGACATTACAAATGCATGCCTCTGCAGCCTGGGTTTATTTAAAAATCACACAACTTTTTTTTTTTTAATTTTAATGGCGATCCCATGTCAAGCTGAATTGCAAGGAAATATGTATAAAATTATGCACAAGACATCTATATACTATATATTTGATGTGATACTGCAGCTCTCACAGTTTTTGAAGTTTTGAATAATAATTCAGCATCTATTTACAATATCTAACACTTCACTGCTGCCACAGAGAGCTGCAGATTTCCAACCTGTTAAGAGCCAGAGTGCAGCTTTGAATCGTCAAGCGGTTTTATAGTCTTAAAGATGAAAGCTGATGGAGCTGTAGCCATCAGCTTAGACTGTCTAAATTAATGCTGTCATTTCTTTTTCTTCTAATCAATGTTATAACTACTATTCTTATTAGTAGTGGTAGTAGTAGTAGTAGTAGTATGATCATTCCCCTTATTAGAATTATTGATCATAACTAGGGTGATAAGTGTCCTGATGCTGTGACCCGCCAGCAGGGGGGGATAAGGCTCTAGTTGTGACAGTCTCTCTGATGTCGCCACCTCTTTACTCCAGCTACTCCAACCCCCTCCGAGCACCTCTCTTCCCTCTCTCCCTCTGTCCCCGATGGGAAAGGCCAACTGAGCTCTGGAGAATATTTATGAGTGAAGGAGAGCAATTGGTTTGAAATCATTCAACACAAGAGAGATGGAGGCTGAGAGAGAGAGAAAGAGAGAGAGAGAGAGAGAGTGAGAGAGAGAGAGAGTGGGAAGGAGACATAGAAAGAATGTTAAGATAGAGGAGGCAGAGGTTGGATTTTAATGTTTTTTATTTAACCTTCTTTTAACCTGGCGTGTTAATTAAGAGTAGTTCCTTATTGCTGCTCCTCTCTGCCTGTATGTGTGAGTGCGCATACAGTATGTGTGTTATGATGTATTCCTATACTTACGAGGACCAAATGTTCTTAAAACGATGCAAAAATAACGAAAATCCTCCAAAGCGGGGGCATTTTGATCCTCACTTCCACAAGACGTTAGTTTAGGATTGGGATTTAGGTTTGGGGTTTGAATTAGGATTAAGTTAAGGTTAAGGTAAGAATCATTGTTTGGTATGTGGTGAAAATTAAAGGGGAAATAAGTAAGATTTATAATGATGCATTGCATGACAATGCCATGATATGTCTGCAGGGATACTGATCAATACCACTGACAATGACTAATGCTATTATGACTTTCAAAACTTACTTTCTTTTTAGAGCAAAAACTCCCCATCAATTACAGTTAAACTCAAGACAACGCAATTACTTTCATTTTCAGGTGCACCATCTGACTAGCATCGCAAGACATTTCATTAACAAACGCTGAAAAGCCGCATTATATTTTCCAGTATTTTGCACGGTGATATATTACCTCTCTTTCTCACAGACGTCTGCACTAATTACCAAACTTACTCCTCTCTGCCATTAAATTGTGACTGCACTGTCTGTGTTAATTAAAGGCCAACACAACTCATGGGGAGGGGTGAGATGGTGTGCGTGTTGAGGAGTGAGTGCACGTGCATGTGTGCACATGCAACTATTGCACTATTGCATGCGTTAGGGTGGGGCGCAGAAAGAGAGATAGAGGCAGAGAAAAAAAATGAAAAGAGAGGGAGGTAAAGACGCAGAGACAGAGGAAGAGAGAGAGACTGGGGGAGAGGAATGTGGCTAAGCTGAGCAGTGCTACAGTCTCCATCTGTGCCTGGCAGTGTCACCTCTGTCAGCTGCTAAATGCCAGTGTCAGTCAAACCTCTGTTCTCCTGGCACCAACCACTCCATTCCGCAGCTCCAGATTTTCTGACAGCATCACTCTCATCACCACGCATCAAAACACTTACCTGGCACACACACACAGACACACACTGGCATAAATACAGATCCACTTTTCAAGTACAAATGCATTAGCACACCCACTCGTACTGAGACATATGCAGAACCATATGTATATGCATACCAGCAGACATATCCATTGTATTAGGCACTTATCTCTGGAAATTTCTACACGTACCAAACACACACACATACACACACACACACACACACACTACAATTGCCCCTGCCATTATATAGGTGTGGCAGGTCAGCCTGCCTTTAGGAGCAGCTGTCCCACCTACAAGTCTACACTGAAGTCGGGAATTTTTGCACCTCATGGTGATGTAAAAGCTTTTTCAGATGCATTTCCATCCTAATAAGAGAAGAATTGTGGGGTAAACACTAAGATAAAAATATATGCCCAAATACACACACACACACACACACACACACACACACACACAGCCTAAGACACTCTGGATACAGTCTGAGCTTGCAGTCCACTGTTCAGTTGCTGTTACACTAAATTTTGCTCGGGAATACAAGTCATTCAGATACATGTCAAGTTCATTTTCGGCTGAGTATATAAGATGCCGTCAAACGGTCATTATTCCTTTTGCGAATTTTTTATGCCATACAGCCCAACAGGGAATCTACAGTATGCCAGTGTTATTGAGCGAGTGTGGTTTTTAGGACCCTGAAAAGCTTTAGCTTTTAATATTCCAGTCTCTCGTGTGCTGAAACAGAAGGAAAATGTCATCGCAGCAAGCTTCCAAGCCAATACCCTGCTGCTTCCAAGTCTACACCCACAAATACTTCACACCACACACTTCTGAACCCCTCCTGTCTACCCGCTGTCACATATCAACTGGCTCAGTCAGATATCTGTTACATCCTGCTGCTTTGCCCAAACCCTCCTGCGGTATTGTCTCTTTAAGTTTCCACTGATATGCTGAATTTTGAGGCTGTCTGTCACACTCAAACCATATGTTTCCGCTGCCCACAAAAAGGTAAAGCCAGTAACACTCAAAGATTCTTGCATCTGTACAGCTAGAGTAATGTGCCTTCATTTGTTTACAAGAGTCTAATCTTCTCTCAACACTCATCCCACTCTTTGCCACCTACTAAATTTGAATCCTTTCTAGTCTAAACAAAGGCATTATGTGATCTCTGACCTACCTCCTTTTCTTGCAAAAATAATGCTATTCCTCTGAGCAAAACTGCAATAAACCGCATCAAAACTGTCTCAGCTCTGCGTTTGGCTTCAAATAATTGCTCAGGATATCGGCAGTTTGCTCTTTCTCACCCACATCTTGCCCCATAGTCATCTCAGCTTTGCAGCAGCCACACCAGCCACTGCTCACTGACCCTGTTGTCCACAGTCCCTCACCTGTATATCTTGTACTTGGTGGTGAATCCTTGCTGGTAGCGCTCTGTGAAATCAACAAACTCCTGGGAGTGGTGAAAAGGACCCTTGTCCGATAGGAGCCAGCCCAGGGGCCCGGTGGCACCACTGAAGCCAGCCCCTCCAGGGTCGGCTGCCCTGGCCCCCACTGACACCCAGCTCTGGAGCAGGCTTAGTGTTAACCACTTCCATAGAAACATGAGGGCCACCAGTCTAATGGAGATGCACGGGCCGCTCATGCTGCTTCCCCCGGCCCCGGTGACTCCTCATTCTCCCTGCCCTCTGGACGAGTCCTGAAAGGAGGAAGAAGAGGAGGAAGGAGAGGAATCAAGGCAGGGTGGCCAGAGAGGACAAGGTGGCACTATGGGTGTGGATGTGAAAAAGAGAGATGAACTCAGATAGCTAAATTATTCTATTGTTTTTGGGCCAAAAAATTAATAATGCCACATGGTCATTATTATTAATTCCAAATTAATAAAAGCAGCCTAGAGAATTATCTATAACGGGCTGTCTTTAATTAAGCAAATACTCATTAGGGATGATGTCTAATTGCTTTAATTGGAATGTTACCTTTTTAACATTAAAATACATTTAATTTTTTTCTTCTTTTTTCTAACGTTTGGCGTTTTACCTGATTGTGCAAGTTGCGTGGCCCTTTACCGGTCGGAATTACTCTCCGCAAAATCCCCTGATCGGACCGTGAAGTTGCGATCGGCTCGGCGGATAGAAGGGGCGGCATGAGAAAAGTTCTTTTTTCGGTGGGTATCGCCACAAATGCAAACAGACGCACAATTACGCGCAGCGCAACTCGAGCGAAACGGAAGCTGACATCCAACCCCCCTGATAGCGCTCCTTTCTCTCTCTCTGTGTGTGTGTGTGTTTCACCGCCGCATAGTTCCAGAGGAGAGTCTCCACTGAGGTGCAGTAGGTAGGTCCAGTCCAGCGGAATGAAAGGCAGCGGACACAAAGATTCAAGAGCGCGTAGGTCACCTGCGAGCAGCAAATCTTCCAAGGTAATTATCTTATTTTACCTAAAGGTTTGTGACTGGGTGAATCTGCAAGGACGAAAATCACCAGCCGTAAGTACGAAGCAGCATGAGCGGCTGTCCTCTAACTCACTTCTGCTCTTGATTGGAGAGACGCGCTCGGGGCGCGGGGCGCACGGAGAGCGGCGGTGGAGATGGTGACTGGCTTCCCGGCGCACGGCATGTGTGAATGGCACTAGCAGCGATCCCTCCCTCCCTGCCTTACCGAACCGCCGCGATTTAATTTATTCCAGCAGCGAGCCCACTCCCGATTGGCTGGGACGTAAAGCGAGGAAGTGGGAGTAGGAGGTGTTCAGGGGGCAGGCTGGATGAGGCGATGGTCAAAGGATGGGGATGTGCTTGACTCATTTGCAGCTCATTTTAGAAACCCGTCAGAAGTCGACCGCAATTCAGATTAATGGCTGCATGGCTGGAACGGGACAAAATCACCATATATACCCAAGAAATGCTCCTCTTAACATGTCTGTTATTCTCAGGTGCACTGGGATTATTCTTTTTTTTTTTCTTTTTTTTTTTTTTCTTAAAACAAGTGAGCAACTGTATTACTAGATTATTACAGCCCCTTTTCACTTATTTCATAAATGTAAAAAAAGACAACAAACAAGTTAGAATAAAGCAAAACACTCCTCTAGTTTCAATAAAATGACACCTGAGTCCAGATAATGATCTGAAAAAGCTGATTTGTGCTGAAAACATGAGAAATGATCCTCCTCACTGACAGGCTGTCATCTCTTGTTGTAAGGAGAAAGATGTTTTAGAGACTGGACTTGAAGTAGATTGTTGGACTGATATTTTTTGCAGTGCACATGTGTATAAGATAAATGAATTTTACTCAGAACTTGGAATATTTCAGTCATTATTACTACAATCACGGCTGTCATGATGATGATGATGGCGATGATGATGATCGGGAAGGGGTTTATTCCACCCCCCCTGCAGTTACTCTCGTTATCTCCTCTGCCCTCTCCCTCCTTCTCCTTTTTATTCCCGCAGAATAATCATCACTCTCAGCATCAGCAAACTTAATTAGATCTGCTCTATCCCTGCTCTATCCCAACGCTGGTGCGTTGGACACTGAGCATGGATCAGAGAGGCAGAGAGCAGACGAACGGAGGGAAGGATGTGCTGCCTTTCAGCTTTTCTGTAGACGTTCAAAGGGAGGTTTTATACAGGGATTGGATTAGAGAAATGAACACCATTGAGTCGCTAGATTCACTGGCTCTCAAACTCAAAGAGGAGCCGAAATCCTGTGGCACAGCGACTCGCAGAATCTGGAGTGAAAGAATGAGTCGATTTGTCACAGTTTCATCATCATGTCTTAGGATTGGGTGCCTTTTCATCCAACCCTGCCTTGCGGCCATGATGACTTGTGAAGGACAACTACCTAATATGAAGAGACATTCTTTGGTCTCTACATTTGGTGAGGTGGCTTGGACAAGGGGAATATTTTTTCCTTTCTTTTGTTTGCCTGTTTTTATACTGCATTATAGCTGACCCTTTACTTTTTTGTCTGCAAGCACAGGTTAAACTTTTTAAAGTTTTGAATAAAAGATGATTTTTTTTTGTGGAGAGATTGCCACGGCTCATTACTTCCATGGATTCACTTTGCATTTAAGGCAGTTTTTAGAGTAGTGTTTTCAGGTTCCAGAGACCCAGCCCTCACACTCATATGAGCAGAGTGGTAGAGAGTCCCCACAGCTCATATTCACACTTTCAAATAAATCATTCATCACTGCATTTGTGTGTGTTTGTACGTGCAGGGTTAGAGAAGTTTATGTACGTGCACAGTGGTGTGTGTGCGCGAGCCAGCGTGCTTGTGGTTGTTTATTTGTTTTGAGGAGAGCAAGAAAATGGTTCAGAATTGATTGCCAATTGATTGCATGCAGGATGTCAAAAAAGACTAGATGTAAACCACACACACTCCCTGCGAAATCAAAGGGAATGTCACAGCAAAGGGCTCATTATAGTGGTAGAAAGGCGCAGGCAGTGTGTAGGTCACTGTGGCTGAGCAGTGACCTATAACAAGGAGTTGTCTCCAACGTCCTTTGGGGCCTCAGAAATCAAAGATTGCAGGAACAGTACCTTGGCAACTGCATTTCAGTCAGATTTCCATGTGAAGATATGTATGATAAAACGCTTCTTTGGCCACACACACACACAGACACAAAATCCTCCCTCTAACAAGTCATTTAGTCTCTGTTCAAATCCTGCTTTTTTTTAGCTAGTGAAAAAAACCTTATATTGAAAAAATACTGTTTATTCAAAAATCCAACCCAACAATATGTTAACACTGAATCTGAGACTAAATGATTTCAAGTTCAAGGTCAAGTGAATACAGGGTGTCCGTAAAGTCTCTTTACAATTTAACAAATGTATTACAAAAGCAAATGAATAGACAAATCTGTGGAAATTATTACAAAATGAGGAGTAGATATTGATTTTTTTTTTCTTGCCTCATTTAATACACCTCTATATGGGCACCATTAGTTGCACGAAGCACATCAATGCCTCATCAATGGTGGCAATGGCATCAGTGATCTTTTGCTTCAGGTCGTTGATGTCCAATGTGATTCAAAACTTTGATAACCACTGAGTACACAGAACAAATCTGATTAACATATCTCATCAACTGCTTTTGTGATAGATTTTTTAAATTGTAAAGAGACTTTGTGGACACAGTGTATTTGCCTATCTCTGAGGGGCAATTTGTTTTGCAGACAGCAACCAACAAACAAAAATCAGCAACAATGAAAAAGTCAACAATGATGATAAAAACCACATAGACATGTTCATAAAACCAGCGACTACAGATACAAAAGAATTTCTTGATGCCTTAGTCCGGCACCTAGGAAGTTCATATCTGCGACCAGATGAGAGCAATCGAAATTCACCAAACAGAGGAAGGCTAGCATCAGAGAGGACTGACTGGGCTGTCTGAGTAGCCCTGACCACATACAGGCTGGAGGGACTGATTAGATTTGTGCCGTCAATCTTGCTGCAATACTCGCCAACTTGTTTTTATTTTTAAGTTAAGGTGCTCGTACCAACAGATTGCAGAAAAGCTCAAAATACGTTTGAGAAAACAAGAATAAAAAGTTTTCATAAGAGAGGCAGAAGGTGGAAATGTTTTGCAGCGCAGTAAATAAATGTAGTGATGCTGACAATGTGATTTAAATTATGTATTAGAAATAGTTATCTATCATTATAAAAAAAGAAATTGCTCCTCATTCTTTGTCTTGTCCTCCTTATTCCTGTTCTGGGTCATTTCAGGCTGGGGTTTATCCAAACATGCATTGGGTAGAAAGTAGGGAAACACCTTTGACAGGCTGCTAGTCCCAGATAAACACACTCCAATCCAGTCCCCAGTCCACCTGACTTATGTCTTTAGTCAAGTACACGGCTCAATTTTACCAAGCCATTTCATCTCATGTTCAGCGTCTTTTTTTTTGTCTTCAAACAAGTGAAAAAACCTGCCTGTGGGATGAGATAATCCCACTTGTTTCCAGTGCTACGAGTTTTCTGAATCTATTGTGACATTCCTGTTGCTAGTGGCCTCATTTACTTTATTCTAATGGAACCAAGTTGGATTATCTCATCCCACTGGCAGAGTTTTCCTTGTTTGTAGAAAAAAAAACAAGATTATAACAGTGAATATGAGACTGGATTTCATGTTAACATGGATATTTTTGTAGTGTGGGAAATCTACATGAACATGGGATGAACACTCAAACCCCATGCAGTCAGATATGTTGTCCTTTTTCACTGTGATGCCACAGTGAGCCACCAAGCTGCCCAGAAATCATTACACACACCAAAATAATAGCATCTCTGCAAATGGTCCTTTGTTGGCAAACAGCTGGTACACAGACCTCAGGCTGAGGTCTTGTCTGTGTGTGAGAGTGTGCAAGCCAAACGAGTGGTGGAGAGGACCGAGGCAGCCACATTTACTCAGCAGTGAGACAGATAGTCATTAGGGGAGGTAAACATTCACTTAAGCCTGAGCGTGCTCATTGATGCCACTCAAGGGTCTTTGTGAGGAGTGATCAGGGAACGGAGTGAAGCTGAGGTTTTAATTAGCCTGAAAACCTGACAGCCTTTGTCAGTGCTTTGTCAGAGCGGTGCCATGCGTTGGCTTTACTTGTTTTTCCTCATGAGCTACGGGACAGGAAAATCGCATGTTTGCTTGACACTTCCAGATGCTAGATGAAATGCACATCTCGCCTTCCACGTACAGATGCGTTTATCCTGAAAATAAATCTTCAAAGTTATCTCTGCACGCAAACCACGAGCTGTGATGGATAAGCTATTGCATCTGTTTTGTTTGGATAATTAGCAAAGTGGCACAGAATGCCATTTAAACGTCTAAGTCTCTGAATTATAAATTGTTACCAGCCATTTATGAAATGTTGTCTACAGTACATATCTCAGTGGGGTCAGGGGCATACGAAATATGGTGATTACCAGAGCCAATAGTCTGACAAAGCTTTAATCAGAATTTGCATTACTTATTGCACATTTGGGTCACCAAGCTGGCCATTAATCAACTTGAGAAAATGCTTAGCCTCTCTGCAGTCCTCTGGCTGTATCATCGCCATGCTTTTTCCCCTCTTCCGCTGTAAAAGCAGCACACCATGAGAATTTGAAAGTTTTTGTTCGACTGCAATAAAAAAACCTTGTTTCTAATTAACTGGCTGGTTCATTGTGAGGTCTTCTGTTGTGCTCTCTGTTTGAGGAAAATCATTGTATTATGCACATGAAGAAAATTGTCAATGGGAGATCATTCACTGCTGCACGACTGTTTTTCTGGCATAGGCTGCACATGCGGATGTTGACCTCAGTTGATGCTTTTTTCCCTTCATGTAGTTGTAAGCCATTCATGTTCTTTTTTCTTGGCCATGTTTTGTGTTTGTTTTGTTTTTTAAGAGTGAAAGAGCCATCGCATTCATACCTAATTCTATGGTTATTTTTATAGCATTTATAGCTGAATGTTTTTATATTTCACAGCTCTGAAAGTTGTGTTCTGCAGAGAAAATCAATAACATAAAATCTGAAATCGAACATTAGCTCCAGAGGGAGAGAGGGAGAGAGAGAGAGAGAGGGAGAGAAAGCAAGAGAGAGAGAGTGGGAGGGAGGGAGACATAGACAGATAGAGAAGGCAGAGTTAGAAAATGAGAAAATGAAATGTGTCAGTCTAGCCACAGAGGGAAAAGTTCATGCTCTCCTTATGCTCTCCCTGGATGCTAAGCCTTTCCCTATTGTGGCCTCTCATACTGAATGATTCTGACATTCACATATTCGACTAAGAATGCAGCTATACTCATGTGTATGTGTGTGTGCGTGTGTGTGTGTATGCATGTGTGTGTTGATGCATGCTTGCATGTGCATGTAATATGAACTAGTGTTAAAAAAAAAAAATCACTGCAGTTAAATGAGGTAAACTACTAGACATTTCACCTCACCGGGGAGTTGAGTTCATTTGCAGTTGCAAAATTGTTATTATCAAATGTGGCCACTCCAGTTGAAAAACAATTAACTGCAGAGATTGAAATATATAGCAAGTTGCATAGTAAAGAGTGAGCATTATTGCATTTTTATTGAGTGGGAAAACACTGAGCTAACAAGCAGATGGCAAACAGCAGCTTGCTGAGCCTTCATGATGTCATCTACATATTGTGCTTATAGCAATAATACTAGCCTCCGGCTTTTTCATTGGTGATTCTGGGAACCACTACTGTAGTTATTGACAGCATCATGCAAGTAGCTGAAATGATATTCTGGCATAACAGCCTGATCTCCTCAATCTGTGTACCAATAACACGACTTTACACTTTAAAACTGTGTGCAGTGTATATGCCAAAGTCCAATTTTGCATGCAGTCGATACAACAATCCAGTAGCATGTAGAATGTAGAGATGCCGGCAAGGTGATGTAACATAACAGGAGCGACAAACTCTGTATAAGGCCCAGGACACACTGCCTACCTGAGCTGTGTGTGTGTGTGTGTGTGTGTGTGTGTGTGTGTGTGTGTGTGTGTGTGTGTGCAGCAGAACCTTTTGCTTTTCATTTTGGCATCCATGCAAACAGATTGGAGCGGCCACACTGCCTGCGTGAGCTTTGTGGCTTGCGCGCGGCTCGAGCCTCGCTGCAGCGGCGTGTCATCTAGGGTTTCGGCATGGAGCCTATTTTCTCTGCGTGAGGCATGGTCAGCAAAAATAGACAGGAAAAATGACTGCTGATAGTCATGTTGACAGCAAACCAGCAACATTACATAACGGACACCGTTCAGTATAGTTTCAATGTCTAAATCTGTGTATGTATGTATCTATCTATCTAAATATATCCATGTGTATGTATATATCTTTCTTAACTATTCTAGCAATTGCATGGAGAAAGAGAAGGCTACGTGTACTACATAGTACTATAAAGTCATAGTAGAACTCCACATAGCCAATAATAGCATTATGTTAATAAGTTACCTGACCAGACAAAGTCATTGTAGAAAGATATAGCCATCAGTAGCAGTGCCACAGCAGTTCAGCGAGGCAGCCGTCACACACAAGTAGAGGTAACTGGTCTGAACCCAGTGTAAAAAGGCAGGTAGGATGGTGGGTGGGTCAAACACACAGACTTTCCCATAGGAGACCTGAGTTTGTGTCCTCTTAACCATAACCTTTTCCAAACCATAACCTTTCCCCAATCCAAATCATAACTTTTTCCTAACCATAACCTTTCCCTAACTCTAATAATAACCTTTTCCTAGCCATAACCTTTCTCCAACCCTAATTATGACCTTTTCCTAACCGTAACCAAGTACTGTTGGCAGCTAGCGTTAACTAATAAGCCAGCGATTACCAAAGAGGTGACGTTTGTGCATGCATGAGCGTCCCAAAGCCTTGCTGGTGACATCCATGACCGGTCAAGCGATGTGTGGTATTTGCCCATATCTGCTCTTCACAGAAGTTAATGGAAGGATTCACTATTCTGCATGAAAGTGTGAAGTCGTGTTATTTGTATGCAGATCAATGAGACTGGGTTGGCCATAACTTCACCCAAAGTAACTAACGTTAGGTTTTTTTTTTTTTTTTTTTTTTTTTGTCAGACAGCTTTGTAATGTAATTAAATGATGCAAGTGCATTATTTTGTGATGAAGTATTCCCTTATAATGTAAACATGTGCTCTTTGCATGAAAAGTGCAAGAAATTCATTTTTCCACTACAAAAGGACTGCGTTCACAGAAGAGATGACCAGAGACAGATAGTCGTGTGATACTAAAATGGCAAAACATTTCCCTAACCTCAACCAAAAAGTTGAGTCACCCAGTGTTAATCTTAACCACCAGTAACCTTAAGTGTTTTTATTTTAATCACTCAGACCATATGATTAGCTAACCTTTTCAAATGAACAGGTGATGACATGTCCAGTTGGTGCTACTGACACTCACTCACACACACACACACACACACACACACACAAACATGTAGTCTTCAAATCCACATGATGCTGAAGCTACACAGCACCTCTCTTGATGTGTTTCTAAACCTACAAATAAATGTAGGTTCAATATTAAGAATCATATGACTTTAAATCTAATAAAACACCAATGTGGTAAATGTTTGTGAAAATAATGTTTAAACATCAAGTTGCACGTACAGTTGCTATCGCTCTGTGCTAACTAGCTAGCTAACATGACTCAATATCAATGACACATCATTAGCTCCTGCACAGGGAACAAGAGTCTATTTCATATTGGACAAAGAAAATCTTATGGGCAATCATGTTTTTTTTTTTTTTCCCCCTGTAATGCAAATAAGTCAAGTTTAAATGCAACATGTAAAAATGAGTCAGTTTAATTTGGTGTGACATCATCCTCATCTTTTCTGTGACTCAGACTATAATTACTTTTGGCATACAATTTTTACCAATCATGTATGTCTACTCTCTAAGAGTTTTTCTATCAAAGTACTGACGTGCAATTAAAAAGATTAAAAAAGACAGATAAAGGTGGTTATTTAGCTCCATTGTAACCTCTTTTTAGCTTAGCAGCCACTTTCATTTTTGTCCAGCATGGCTGAATGTGGTTTAAGTGTCTCATAAAGCACGGTAGGAATGCTTATCTGACCAAGCAGATTGCTTGGCTGGAACTCCCTGTTGTATAAACCTTGTTAGTGTTATGTTTTCCCTTCTTCTGTTTTAACTCTTCAGAGTTATTCTCCTCCATGCTGGTCTACATTTGCAGGGGCCAAGGACAATACATTTCCACAGGGAATAAAAAGCAAACAATTCACCAGTGATAGAGAGGCTTTTTTCCAGAGTAAAATGCAGAGTTAGTAGGACATTGTTGGGCTTTATAGAGCACATAGGTCAGATGTAGAAGCTGCCCAGCTTCTGCCTGTGGAGGCTGGCTGCTGATAAATGACCTTAGCCAACAGCCTCAAGCCTTGTGCAGTGTCCAGCTCAAATACCCCGAGAGCACTGCTCCAATCCTCTCCATGTGGCACACATATTGTATAGAAGCCTGATTGGATTGCTGTAGCTCACCCATGGCTATTGTAACTGTCATCAGACTACGCAAATGGCCCAAAGCGCTTAGAGGAATCAGTGTGTTTTGACTTTCTTGGCAATCTGCAGCACATGTAAGAGTTTCTTCACTCTCATTTTGTCCATCATCTCTCCTTAATGGCCTGAAAGTGAGTATTTCCTCCAACATTTTCCTCTGTCCTCATCTGTTTGTCCAAACCTGGCTGACATACTGTAGTTGTCCCATTTAAATGAAAAAAAAAAAAAAAAAAAAAAAAAAAAATCAAATTCCTGGGACTATTACCTTTACATAACTGTGGATATAGCTCATTTATCTGCTGTAGGCTATGTTTGAGATAATAGGATGGTCATGGTTGAAAATGTAACAGTGAAAATATAAGTGAGGATTGGAGTTTATTCTAATGGTATTGTCTACAATCTGTGAATATTGCAGCAGCATTATTTTAATCTCTTGTGCATTGCTTTAGCTCATGTCTTGTGCTCTGTTCATTACGCCCGTATAAGATGTGTATATTCTGCTGTGCTCATGTTATGTGCAGAGACCATATGCTCCTGAAATATTGAAATTACAAGAGTGAGATCCTGAACCGGAGACGACAGACTGTACTGAGACGTAATGGAATGACTGCAGATGGACAAATTGTTAGAGCTAATGCAGCAGCAGTGAGACAAGCTGAACTGGTTAAATATAGTGTTTCTGTGAGAGCGTGTGTGTGTGTGCCTTACGTGTATGTGTGTGAGTTTGGCTGTGATGCGGGGCCAGATGCTGTTTTGGGACATGCTCTCAGGAGAATAAAAGGCTTGGCTCCCTAAGACCTCATCAGCTGCCATCAACACTGGGACAGTGGAAAGAAAAGCAAATTATATGTGATCACAAACACTTACCGAATAAATGGAATGATGTGATATGAGGGTGTAGCTGCAAAATGACTGGCGTATGCAGACCAGGGACTTCATCTGTTGCAAGTGAGGCCAAACAGAGGTAATAAATGAATGGATAAATGGATAAATAAGTAAGTAAATAAATAAATAAATACATTTGTACATACAGAAGACTTGTTACAAAGATGGACATTAGCTATGTGGATATGAGGCAAAAAATAGATCAGTTACAGCAGTCTAATGAGAAAAATTGCACCCCCTTTACTGTAATGCAGCCTTTAAAAACAAGGAAAAGACAACATGAATGCCACGTTATGATTTTACAGTATCCAAATATCCCAGATGATATATGGTCTCACAATATTGATATGCTGATATCACCCAGACCTGTGAAATTGAATTTACTCCCATTAGTATTTACCCTCTATTGCGTAGCAGACATCATGGGAAGTGGTATCAAATTTATGCAAATTTTATGTGAAGAGAGTCGTTCAAGGGGAAAAAAAATAATAAATGCATGCTTTTTGGAGTTAAAATAGATTTTTGTTGGTATTAGTGTTTGTTTGCCTAATGATTATCCTCAATTGAAGGTCACAGCCTCCCCTCGCTCCTTTTACACCGGCCACATTCTTACACTGGATGATTAAAAGTGTCATAAATGACCACACCTTTCAATGAACTTTCAATGAACATACCAAGTTTTTTTTTGTAATAAAGACCTCCAATCCTGCAAAGCCTGGTATGAGCAGAGTGAGAAACAGGTGATAAGTAAGTGACATTCCTGAAGATTAGAAAAAAAAAGGCAAAATCTTTCTTTCAGCACAAAAGGTTTCACGGGTTATGCTGCTTTAAAGGTCTGGCTGTCATAGAAATGTGGAGAAAAAAAGAAAAAAGAAAAAGAAAGACCTGTTTGAAAATCCTGGTGGTGCATGTTTGGTGCAACCACAAAACAGATCCAGAAAAGCAATGCAGGCAAGCATCAATATTCAGGATTCAAACTTTCCTTTGTGATCCCCAAGGAGGAAAACTGTTTAGGAAACAGTGCTGCAGGATAAAACAACACAATGTAAAACAGTTGAAAATGTAACACCTCCACTAATAAACAATACAGTAACAAGTTTCTGTGTTTGGATTTCTTCTTCTTTTTTTTTTTTTGGATGCAAACACATTTAGTGGATGCAATTATGCAGTATGACCAGCAGATGTTTTGACACCTTTCAGCATCTTCCTCTGCTTTAATATTCTCACAAGGGCCCTCTCCTGGTTTTATTTTTAACTGGCATGCATAAATTAATTACTTGAGAGGGAGCAACAAATGAAGCTCCTCTGCGAAAATAATGGCATCACACCGCACTACTTTGCCCCGATGCAACACTTTCAAGATCAAACACACATACATACAAATATAAACACCAAAACATGCACCGGGAAGCTCATAAATCTCTCTCCCAGAGGGACCTAGCTAATTGCGGTCATGCAACTTGTGTGTAGCTGCGCGGTTTACCCAGAAAATTAACAGTATGTGGCGCGCAACGTTGTACTCTCAGAAAAATATCCACTGAAGGTGACAACTTCCTTAAAAAAAAAAGAAATAATAAAAAATACAGTGCAAACGGTTTTAATGTGAAAATAATACAGCGTAGCATCAAGATGTGAGGAGATCTCGAGTGTCTACGGGATGGATTAGGCTACTTTTCTCGAGGAGGGCCGGTCATTACCCCTCACAGTTATCGCTTACATTCTCAAGGATAAGTTATGCCTCTGTCAGCACCGACTTTGCCATCTTATACACTGCATAAACACTTCTAAAGCAGATTTGATTGAATCCATGTTCTATTATTAAGCAGTGCATTATGAATTCATCCTCTACAACTCGTAGGCACTCAGGCACCCTTGACATAGAAATCTTCTAAGACACAGTCCGTTCGCAGAAGGATTGTTCAGTAAATTAACCAAATCCCCTCCTGCAGAAGTGTCAGGTAATGATTTCCCTAATTACACTTTAATTCAATTTCGTACTATATTGACACCCTTCAGTGCATCTCTGACTCTCAGCCTGTCTCCCGGCATTACTCTCTCCTCCCTAAAGAGGCAGAGAAACAGCTCAGCACTGATGTCTTCCCTTCATGCTCGGTTTGTGGCTGCTGCAGTCTAAAGCTGACTCTCCGAGCTTCTGTTTCGAATTAGGTCTCTCTTAAAGGAATACGCCGAGTTTTTGGGGGAGCTCGTTCGGTCGGCGCCATAAGGAGTGAAACGCGATAACATATTGCACAATAATCGTCCATGTTTTCACCCTGGTGCTCGGTGCTTACACTTTAGCACACACACACCGGTGAGTGATTGCAGGTGACTGGTGTTATCGGAGGTAAGAAGTTTGACTTTTGCGTACTAAAAAGTTGCCAGTGGTTTTTTTATGGCCTGAATATGAATAAAATATCAGTCACTCAATATAGCCAGGCTATTTTAGGTGAGTGACCGCGTAGTTGCCCACCATGCAGTGATTTGTAGCTCAGGCTCTCATGTTCTTCACCTGGTTCACTTCCACTTCCATGTTGACCCGGCTAATTCATGTTATTTATTATATCTCGTTTAGATTTTTCCTATCTCCCACACAAAACTGCAAGATTAGCTAATGATGCCAAAAAAAACCTCCCAAAAAACAACAACAACAACAACAAAAAACATATAAAAATGTCTTTAAGGCCACAGAAAAAGCTAAAATACACCTATAATTGTGGATTCATTCTTATTTATTTGGTTGTTTTTTTGTTTATTTGTTCCTCTTTTTATCCATACACTTTTATGGATGATTTGATTAAAAAAGGTGGCTGTTTAGTTAGCCCGGCATAAAATTAATTGCATTTTGTTTTCTTTCTTGTTATCTGTTGTTCTGGATGGTATGGTTCAATGCAAAAAAATTCTGATTAAAAACAATTTGGTTAAATAAATAAATAAATAAAAAATACCCTTTAGTTGGTCACATATCATTTACATAGAACTTTATTTTTTTATAGCTTCTACAATCTCTTATTTTCTTACCTATGAGATCACTGACATACTTATGCATAATATATGCTAAAATACCAGTGTGGAGATTATTATCACTCCATATAGTGTACACAGGTTTTGGTTTGGAGTATTATTACTCAGCAAAGTGTGTGCCCAAGTGTCCCTGCACAGAGATTACTATCACTACATATCATCAGTATCACTTCATATAATGCATGCTCAAGTGTTAGCATAGAGATTATTATCCCTGCACATAGTGTATGCTAAAGTATTATTATGGAGCCTATTATCACTCAGCATAGAGTGCGCTTAAGTGTTAGCATGGTGATGATCTACCAGGGACACATGGATGATTTTATTCTCATCTCTAACAAGAAAGCTGACAACCTCCCCAAAATTTGGTATATTCCTTTAATCTCCCTCCCTCCTTTGCCGTCTGCCTGCATGACGGCCAGCTCGCCCTCTGCAGTGTATCCCAGTCTTCATTCTAACAAATCTCAGCAAATGGGCCGCGGAGAGCTGAACATCTGGTACCATAGGCACTGTGGGCTTACTCTAACACAGCATCATATGAGCCATAATAAACCCAAACTCAGCTGATCTTGCAGGAGGCATGCAGAATACATTTACATACAAAGAGAGGGGAAAAGAAAACACACTCAAAGACACACACGCCTGTGCACACATAAACACAGTGCCATGTGCACACACACACACGCACACACAGACACATATTTTCTCCATAACAACCAATATGTTTTCCTCACACACATTATTGTGAGAGAAATTTGCATAGTTCCTACAATAGTTGCCAGTGGATTTTCTCCGAGACGCCTAGGTGCAGACAGAAGAAACAAAATGCTGTGGCGACGGAGAAGAAAAGGAACGTGCTGGGCCGAGAGAAGGCTGAAACAGGTGCAAATATTGCACACAGAGGCCAAACAGAGAAGCCAGTGTCAAGCACATGGAGGCTTTGGTGCGAGAGGCGAAATATTTAGAAGGCTAAAAACAGTGGTGGCACTTAGACTCCACATCCATCAGAGAAGAGACTGCTGTGTTTGTCCAAAGGAGAGGACTGTGTGTGTGTGAGCGGACTGCAAAGTTAGCTGGCGAGCCAGTTGACTAAAATCTTGTGGATTAGACACACATTCACTCGTGCACGCACACACACACGCGCACTTACACACACACACACATGCAGGCACACTCTACAGTCTAGCAATCTAGGCTGATGTGTACACAGCTGCAGCTTTCCAACACTGTGGATAATGCCGGAAGACATTTAAATGTCCATCTCTTCCACATGACAAAGAGAATATTACACTGTGCAATACAGTATAAGAATGCGATAACATAGTTAGCAATCACAATACCCACTCACTGTCTGTCAGCCAATTTAATTAATTAGACTAAGAGCAAAGCACACGACTGTAGAAAGTCTATTTATTTAAAGTAATAGCAAGTTGAAGCAATGGTATTTCACAGATAAACTTGTCAATTCCAGGGGGGGATATGCTTCAAAATCTTGCCTCTCTACGCCAGAGATTTGATTGTCATTATTTCAAATTCTCTGGTCGTGATGTTGTGCTGTGTCACTCCAGGATACAGTATTTTGTCTGAGCACTCTTTCATAACAACGCCTGCCCACATCTAAGGTTGTCTGTGGTAGCTGAGGAAGCGAGCGTGTTTCGGGATCAGGTTTAATCTGTTGCTTCAGTTTCCGGAAGGTCTCTGAAATGTCACTGCTTTCAGAGCAGAATGCCACGGCGCTGACTAGTGCCATTACAGGACCGTTTGTTATAGCGCGGCAGCATTGTGGCTGTAAAGGTTCCCGCTTTTCTGGATCTGTTCCAGAGTTGTCAGCGCTAACACGTACTAAGGCAAAGGTTTCCAGCCTCGGGGACTGGACCCGCCAACGTGCATGTGTGTGTGTGTGTTTGTGTGTCTCTGTGGGGAAGTTAAAGTGAAGAGTTTGCAGTAACCTAAACTATATTTACATTCCCTGCACAGGGACAGGATGTAAAAACTGTAAAGGGTGAATAGAAGTTAAAACCACTTAAACTTAAACTGAGATACAGTACCTTGTCCAAGTCGTCATCCACATTCCAGGTAGGAGGTAGGAACTGCTATGTTTAATTTAGTTTATTAGTTAATTTGTAAGGGCCAAACTGCAAAAACAGGGTCCAATGCATTGCACACATGTGGAGCTGAAGCTCTTTTCCAACCCTAGTCTCTTGATGGACATTGATCGTCGACGCAAATATGAAAATTCAATTCATTTTCATTCCCAGCTCATCAAACACCGCAGCTTAGCCACGCCCTTTTCCGTGTCTGATGCCGCCGCCACAGGCACCTCAAAAAAACATAAGGAATCACAGAATTTGATGATTGCCCACATGGCCGGAGCAATGATGAGGACTGTTTACATTTAAGTGACAAAGTCCATGGAGTAAGTGTGAAAGGTGATGGTTGAGTCTACATGGTTTTCATTGCTCTCCTTGCCCTATGTGATTATTCCGTGTTTTTTTTTTTCGTCAGTAGAGTCTAAACGGTCTTCACTTCAACTGACCCTCCATTGTGACAGTGCAGCTTTAATTTGCTGGAAAAGAGTTTTTCAGGTGAGATAAATCTTTCTGACATATAGCAAAGTTATACTCCAGTCTAAGTTATTTAAGGATAGCGTCTTTCATGGGAGGAAAATGTTATGCTTCTCCAAAAAAAAAAAAAAAAAAAAAAAAAAAAAAGCTAATTGATTTTGTTTATTCCTAATGATGATTACTGACTGAAGGTCATAGTTTACTCCCATTTTTAATTCACCACTTTGTCACTGCTATCGAGCGATGACAAAATAAATCTAAACTATTACAATAACAGAAAAAAAAAACAAACTATATATATGTAAATAGTTCTATTCAGTCTTTATGTGTCACTCTTTACCATGCTGGCTAATTTGCTTCAGGGGATTGTGCGCTGGCCATTTCATTGTTTACAGAGATAGCAGGCGAGACATACTCACAACCACTTTGCCGGGCGACAAATAAGAAACTTTGAGGAGGAAAAATAAGGCATGATATTGGGCGTGAAAACAGAGTAAGACGGGGAGCTCATTAAGCCCCCTTTCCCGCGATGGCTCTTTCCTCTGACGCACAGTGTTGAAGCTAATGGTAAAGACACTTTAGCACAACACACGCCGAGGTGACAAGAACAGGAACCTATCTATTTATTGTCACAGGAAAGGTCTCTTCTCTTCCGCTCTCTCGCAGGCATTTTGCTTTGGCCTTATAAATGTAACCAAGGTGAGGTATTGGTATAGAGTTGCAAGTGGCAGATGGAATTCAGCTCAAGCCCCCAATCTTCTACCAATCTCAGATGCTGGTAATATATGCTTCCAGGAGACTAGATTTCTTGTTAAGAAATACTGTATAAATAAACAAAACACTATGCACTGTGATGTGAAAATTATATGTGTGTGTGTGTGTGTGTGTGTGTGTGTGTGTAGAGAGAGCAAGAGAGTGAGAGTGAGTGGACTCTAAGAGAAACAATGGGAGAGAGAGAGAGCAAGATAGAGAGGGAGAGATATGAAACCACCTAAGAGTTAATCCCCCAATCACCACTCTCTCTCTCTCTCTTTCTCTCTCTCTCTCACACACACACACACACACACACACACACACACACACACACACCCATCTTGTGTTAGACCTAGTGGTGCACAGTGTGCCAGTCTTCATGCCAGGCAACTGTTATTTGCTTCGACATGTGGTGTGAAAATGATGTGAACATTATGCACAGGTTTTCAGCCTGGCTTCCTGAAAACTAATCACAACGAGAAACACACAGGGTTTTCTTTTTTTGTGTGTGTCTCCTTCTTTTTGTTGCCTTTGAAAGCTCTCGGAGAGCAGGGGGAGAGTGCCGACATGCAGCGCTGGGGCCAGGCAGGGAGGCATCTTTCATGGGAATGCTGCTAGAAAGCTTGTGGTGGTGTTGGCTGTTGGCCTGTCATGCTCTGCTGGACAGTCATTTCCTCGCCAATTTGATATGCGTGGCATTTTGTTGTCTAGCCAGCACGCTCTGTTCAGGGAGACTAGATTATTCATCGAATGTCAAGGAGGGATTCCCACCCCTCCCACCCCCCCTTCCAACCCCAACCCCACCCCCTCCTGCCTCCTCCCTCTTTCATCAAGGGGATCCAAAAAGCTCAGTGACAAAGATTTCTCCCTCCTCTCCCACATGGTTTAAGGAAAAAAAAAAAAAAACACTCCAAAGTAATGACATTACCCTTAGATGCAAATGTCTCCCGCAAGTTAGGTTTAGAAAATGGATTAGAGATGCAGATAGTCAGTGGTGAGAAAGAATTTCATAAAAAAAACAAAAACATTCCCTTTCAACATGAGGGGAAAAAAAATACACGAAACAATACCTGACAAAATTAGGATATACAAAGGTCAGGATATAATTAATCCAACATTTCTGTCAAAAAATAGAAAATAGACAGGAGAGTTCCAACGGGAGACGCATAACCTGTAATTGGACCATCAGATGAAAACATCTGCATTTGTAGCAACTGAGACTATTATTCCTAAACAACTAAATACCATGTTTCTGCTGTTGACTGTGCATCAGCATTTTAGCATTTTTTTTTTCGTGGTAAAGGCACTACAGAGTCTAAATGATAAGCAAGTATTGGCTAAAGGACGCAAAGTGAAAAAAATATACTGCGTTCCAGGCAGCTCCATGCTTTAATCACCAACCTTTGAACAGAAAAATGTCTTCATCAGACATCTGCCAGCTATCAACAGCTCTGGTTTTAACACCTTGAACTCAAAATTGCCCTTTAATATGAACGTACATAGCTTTAACGTTAGATATTACATATTCTGCGTCTGATGCTTGCTTCATTGAGGCCACAACACGGTCATGTTGTATTGAGTGATATGTTCAAACCAAGATGCCACTGTTTGATGGCTGTAGCGTCACATAAAACAGAAAATATCTAGATGTCTTGCGCGTGATTTTTTTCCCCCTTGTAATTCAGTTTGTTTATTCATTCCATTCATTCATTCATCTAATTATGAGATAGGCAGACTTTCAACTTTCAACTTTTAACAGATGTCCTTCAAACTTGTAATGAAAAGGTCCACAGATAATATATAATATATAGTTTTATGTATGCATGTTTATATATACATGGTGGGTTTTGAACAAGACTAACCCACCTTTGGAGCTGCAGAGTTGGAGGGATTAAGGCCTGAAGCGCATAACACTTTCAAATGTTGCAGGACATCTCACATTTGCCAAACTACCGAGTGTGCACATTTTAGGAAAACAGTGAGCACATTTCAGGATGAGGTAACGACGTTTGCACATTACACGACAGAAGGAGACAGCCCAGCTTCAAACAGAAGTGGCACTGAGGTCTTGCTGGTCTGGCCTCATGGGACTAGATCCCGCAAGACAGAAAGCCAAATGGGTCTTTAGCGTAGAAGCTTGCATGTTAGAGAACAATAAAACCAATAAACCAATAAACCAATTAAGACAACTACAATTATGAATCAAGTGGCTGCAGTTTTTTGGACATTCGTACATGCAGATGGAAAGAGGAAGATGACGACGTTGCAGGTCGTCAGGTCAGGTAAATTGGAATTACAAAGCGAGTTGAAGGTGAAAGTTTCTCCATCCGGCTGGAATCTAATTGGCCAATGTGACAATTTTTTTTTTTTTTTTTTTTTTTTGTACCCTCCCACACGCAACAACAAAAATTTCCAACATTTTAGGAAAATGATCCAGGTGTCGCAGACGGCCCCAGGTTGCTCTGGGAGATCAGCGTGTGACGTGCTTACCGTCTCGAACTATGTGAGTAGAGATGTTTCGTTTTTTCTTTCCTTTTTCTCGGCAACAGCCTGGGATGCAAGAATCGCCTGCCATAGCATAGCGTATCGTGTGCACCTGGCCTACAGGGCATTCGATAACCTGGGTGTGGCTTTTTGGGTGCAACAAATTGCCTGCAGTCACCACAGTCTCTCCACATGAGAACAAACCGGCTGAACACAAACCACACTGGCATCAATAACCAAGAAAACAGAAGACAAAAACATAAGCATAAATTATTTCTAAACGTATGCATGCATTTGGTGGACTTACTCAGTCATATATCAATGTAGCTGACTTCTACTGCCGGGCAACAAGAAGTAGATTTAACTAAGAATCATAAGACGTGATGTATTGCTGCACTCTTAGTGCAATATACTTGTCAGTTTCATTTTCACTCACACTTTGCACATGCTTAGCTCCAACACAAATGCTTTTCCTGACCTTGTACGCTTCCACCCCACAGGCAAGATCCCGCCTCATGCATACCGCCTCTGACACACTATCCTCCAGTGGTTTGACATCTTCCACACTAGACCTATATAAAACTGCAGAAATAGATACAGTAGGTCGGCAAACTTTGTCCTTTGTTTGTCTCGGCACACACAGCCTCCAAGTATTGCACAGGCGCTCGGTTGTGTGAAATCCAGATATACTGTTTTCCATTAAATACCTCATGAAATAGAACTTGATGAAACTATAATCTTCTTTACTGAACATTCAATGATGTTATATTTTGTTGAAGATGGAGCAATGTAGGGATTTTTCCCCCCTTTTTTTATTGCATTGTTTTCCACCAACAAACAATACATTTTATTTGTCTTCCCAGAGTGTTCCCCTTTCTGTCGTTCCTCCTCATATTAAATGCAATCAAAATGTCATGTATTTTGCTACAGTCACTACTTTGTAAACTTTTGAATTCTAAAGTTAAAAAAAAAAATCTCTCAGCAGCATTTATCTGCCTCCTGTTTCATTTTATTGCATTTCCTTTTTTTTTTTGTTTGTTTGTTTTTACAAGCAGGATAACTCTCTTGGATTCACATCCTCAGGAAAAATACTGCATCGCCACACAGTGCCACAGATATTTGTTTGTAAGTGGTACTTTCAAATCTAACACTTTATGTTATATGAATTACAATCAGAGTGACTGAAGGAGCTGCAGTTCATTTAAGCCGGAGACCCATTTGAAATAAAAATTCAAATCATGTTATGCAGAATGCACAGACCGCAGTGAATATTGAAGAATTTCATGCTCATGCAGGTCTGCAGACAATCATTCAAAAAAGAGAGGCAGCCTGGAAATTGAGGTGTGAAACAACGTGTTAGGAGAGACAATAGAAATGAAATGCAGCAGTATTAGAGGGTCAACTGTGTTTTTCTGTGTAAGACATCACCTTTTCATAACATTTCCCATTGTAAACACACATTTTGCCGCAATATAACCAGACACTGTAAACACGAGGAGGCCAGAGCTAAAACACCGCATGTGAAAGCGCACAATTACTGCACAAGATTTGCGTAATCCATTTGGCTGTTGTGCACGCCACGCTGTCAACCTTTACAGAGGTTTTCGTGTTTGTAGCGCCAAGCCTGTTGTCTCGATTCAACATTACATGATTGCTTTGGACACCTGTTACGGAGCGAGCGGTTCAGCTCTGTGCAGCTGCTTTCGATTCAAGTCTAGCAGCAATGTTTAAATGTTTCATCAACTCTTTCCCATCCCGTCTCCAGCCAGATCCGTTTCAGCCTCTCCCTGAACTCAGTTACAGACAGACACATCCTTTCATCCCCCAAAGAGTTGCCGTGCGCTTAGGTGAACCAGCATTACACACAAAGCTTGGGGTGGGGGGACGCCTGTGGCCAGCCCGCAGTCCCCTCTCCCATCCATGATCTAGGCAGCCTCTGCCATTACAGATTACCTCCATGAGAACCACTGGTGCCTGGCTGCTACACTGGCAGCAATGGTAGTGGCATGACACTGTCGCTCTTGTGCTGACAGAACAAGATAAACATGCTCTAACATGCGTTCACATGCAAATGCTAAAATGCGCGTATGGTATACATCTGCACCCACACGTTCACTGTTAAAGGGTAAAGGGTGAAAAATTACTATTTTCCCCAGCAAATGTAAGTATGTGTATATAACCTTTAGCCTCCAAGCAACAACGGATTTTCTACTGGCAGCTGAAAGGAGTCTGAATAAGAGATTTTAAAGCATGGATAATGCCACCATACACATATTCACACGCATGTGTAGGCCAACGTTGGTGTTTTATTACAAGGTTGACATTGGCGCAGAGTTTCATTCACATTCTGTATGATAGATCAAATTTTATTCTGCTATTTTTAATCGTATTATCATGTCATATCGCAGAGTTTTAGTGCACCTTAAGTGTCTAAGTGCTGCTTCAGAAGCTTGTCAATCCCGAAAAGAACATAATTCTGCAGGAAATACTTGATATCCCACTGAGCAGTAGACATCTGTGCTTCAGCTCTCATGTCGCCCAGGTTCTTTGTGCAGGCCAGTTTTAGACCAAACAGAGAACAGATTTTCACATATTTAATTAGAGCTTAAGAGCTGTCAGTATCAAGCATTTGCTCATCAGAGACATGTGTATAAGGTAATGCGTTATGCTTTTTGTCATCTCAGAGCACTTAAAACTCAGACGTCTGGTAAGCTGTCACTGTTAAACCCTTTGCAGCCTATAGTTTTAGTCTAAATTTCCACTTAGACATCTTTTTAAAATATATGTATATAAACAACATAAAATTCTTCAGTAAAGTGTTTTCTTTTCTTTTCTGGCTTGAACACGGCAAGCAATTTGGAGCTTTGATCCAAAAATATCGGCATCAGCCGTCAAAAGCTCATCGGTCTAATCTCAACATGCGAAGCCTAATGAAACCCCAGCAGCTACTAAGAGTGTGTTTTTACCTCAAAGGACATGAAAGTACTACTGAAGGTTGATGAGCAGCAATAAAAAAAGACACCCGCAAACACGGAGGCATATTAAGATACAAGGCATGTTGATTAAATAAGCACCCAACAAGGGTTTCTACAGTACACTTAGTAATTTACTTCTAGAGGTCCCTCCAGTGATGAACACAGCGCAGCAATAATTCTGGCAGTGCCTGTGGCTTATCCATCAGAACACCGAAAAGCCATAATAGCTGTTTCAATTTTTCATGTGTGTGTGTGAGTAAGTATGCAAGCGCTCATATGTGCTTCAAAATTAATAAATCACAAAACTAATATATTTTTGTGGCGGTTGTTGACGGTGTATCCCTGCATAGAAAGGATACGCTCTGCTGATGTGAGGCTCTGAGTCGTGCACCCTTGTTGTGCCTTCCACAGGAGGTTGATTTAGCTGGGAGTTATGTGTTACAGAGGGGGGTGGGGGTGGGGGGCATGTGCTAAGGTTGGAAATGATGGCATATGAATAAAGACCCAGGCAATAGAGGTGACAAACTGCTTTGCGTGCCCCGTTTGTTATTAATGGGCAGCTAACAAGACAAATGTACATTCAGGGTGGGAATGTATGCTGAATGTACCCCTCCACAACCAGGGCTTTCCCACCATCTTCCCCGCGTACCTCCTCGCTCTCTAAATCTTCCCAGCATCCCTCATCCACCTGGTAGTTTATTGACAGTGGAAAATATTTATTCTGGAGGCTATAAACCAAGGCTGGCCATGGTAATACAGCGTGGATCAGTGGGAAACATCCTTTAGCAACACCAATCCTTGAATGATTTCTGAATAGCTTCAGAAATAAGCCAGTGGTGTTACACAGGGGGCGACTGTGCTGGAGAGAAACAACTCTCCTAAAGAAATGGAGTGGCATACTGCGGAAGCCTCTGTGTCAGACCTCTGTAAGGTGTCTATCTTGCATTTACTACTTGCATTAGTGGTGCACAGACCTCCACTGTACATTCAATTCTTCTTCCCCCGCTGCTCTAGCCATTTTTTTTTTTTTTTTGCCATGCTGCTCTTATAATTGCCCCCCGGGGATACAGTTCTCTGCCTCTGATTCAGATTGTAGCACATAATTCCTGGTTACCGAAGCATACCTTGTGCCTTCTGAAGGTCAAAAATAGACTCCAATAAAATTATCTGAACATTTTCTTAGGGTTGAAGTTCTGCAGCCTGTTGCACCCGTTACATTTAAGTTCAAACATAAGCCCTGTTCGGATGGTATTTTATTTTATTTATTCATTGTTATTATTGTTATTTACAATATTTATTTATCTGTTTTAATTTTTTTTTAAATTTCTTTATTTAATAAGGAAAGAGCAGTGTGCATCAGTATGAAATAAAACATGTGAACATGGTGGGGTTAGCAAGAATGCTAATTTGCATCAATAGTCTCTAGATGAGAAGGTGGGGTAATTATTACCTCTGGGACAAAGCGGGCCACAGCATGACACTGTTCACCAGCGCTCTTCATCAAAGGCACCTTAATATTAATATACTTGCACGCAGTACACACATATTTTTTTTCCCCAGTTTCAAGTTTGTTTTTGGTTCAGGAGCATGTACTATATGTTAATTAGAGCTGCCTCTGGCCAAACTGGTGTACGTTCCTGCCAGTCAAATGTACAATAGGTGCGAAATCAGTGCGTAACAAAATGCCATTTAACGTAACAATCTTTGTTTAGTAGAACAAGCAACATCTGAAATAAAAAATAAATTAGGACATAACAAAAAACATATGTATTTCAACAACAGATCTTATCTGAATTGTATAATATATTTCACAAGTACCTACCTATAGTTTCATTTGTACAGCAGGTTATTACAAGCCGTAGTTATGTTCTAAAATTATGTCACCTCTAGTGGTCGTGTCAAGAACAACACGGTGGTTTCGTATCAAGTGAGGTAAAAACTCCTGTGGGAGGAAGCTGGTGGGGTGGCAGATCGGTAAATCAACATGATTTCCACGTAGGTGACCTGAGTTTGTGTTTACTTTTAGGTAGCTACCATTAGCCAGATGATATTCGATAGTTGTAGTTGCACAAGCGTCAGTTTTTGTTAAACATAAAGCTGCTGATATCGCTTTTTTTCCCTAACATTTTCCTCACCTTGAGCCTTCCTCACCCAAGTATTTTTAGTGGCTAGCTGGCTGACTAGTGGTTTAGTTTGTTCAGGAAACACGCCTGTCGGTCGTAGTAGAGACGCTCCTGTGGCTCGTATCAGATGGATGGAACAAGCGACCTGTGTGCTCATCAGGTTAGAGGACTTGTTTTTCCAATCATTACAGTGATGCGTGCGCTAGATGACACGAATGACGGCGTGTACACTGCATATAGCAAGGTGTGGCCTTAATGTTAATTTGTAACTCTTGCCCTGTCCTGGGTTTTTATGTTAACTGTTCTGTTATGTTTCTATCATACACGTTGAAATTAAAACATCATAGAGTCTGACTTTATTAGATTTGTAAGCTATTGGCTGCACTGCCAATTGTGTAAATTTTATCGCTGATACATGCATGTCTCGCTGGAGTTGCTGGATTACTGTAGGGAGCGAGACGCCTGAAATTCTGCATCTTTTAAGGTTTCAGTAACGTCACAAGGGAAATACCATGTGTTGTATTTTTGCTCTGAAATCTATGTCTTGATGAATGTATTTTTTTTAGTGTTGTTTATTAACCTGTGTTGAAATTGAGACTATGTCAGTGATGGGGAAACGATGAGAAGCTGTGTAAGTGGTGTAAAATATTTTGGGGTGGAGAGGCTCCCTGTTGAGACTGAGGCTGGTGAGATCAGTCCTCAGGTGGGTTTGAGCTTCGCCAGGAGGGAGAAAGGAGGGTGTAGTGTTGCTGAGAGCAGCTGCCTGAGTTATATTTTCCTCAGTTGAGTTATTCCCCAGTTGATTTGCCTTTGCTGAAATGATTGTTTATTGTATTCTTTCTCTATTTTTTGATATTTTGTGCACTAATTATTGGGACACTGTAAATAAACCACTGCATCCTCAATAGGAAACATTGGTTCTGCCTCGTTTTGACCCTCTGGCTAAGGCTATCTCACAGCGTCTATGATTTTATTCCCATCTGAACTGGTCGTGTCAGTAACTTTAACCGACTTTATGGATTGCACATTCATGTGCCTGCAAAGACTTTTACCCTCTATAAATTGCTTTGTAAAAATAATCCTGGGTGATAGCAATCGACATGTTGGTAATTGTACTCGAGGGAAAAGGAGTTAGCCGGTCTTTCCTTTAGATTTTCCCTCAGTATGGAGGCATTCAAGGAGGTTGTTGTGTGTGCCTTTCTCAGCCAAAGTTCAGCTGATAAGTATTGGCCTATAAAGTATGAGATTGAGACATAAAATACTTTGCAGAGGGGCAACACTTGTAGCTTTAGGTGTGATCCATTCTGCAACCGCCTACAATTTCAGTACTTTTTGTAATTTTGGCAGATGGATCAAGCTTTTTTTTGGTGTGACAACAACGCATACATTAAGTGCACATGCCCATTTCTGTAGTTTATTACAGCGATGGACATGTGCATGTTCTTATTCAGTGCAAATTGTTCAGAAACGTTGCCAGCGTCCTCAGATAAAAATCACTCGACAGGCCTGCCTGTGTAAAACTAATCCTGTTCGATTAAGGGTTATGAGCTGTGTTTTTCTTTGCTGACCTTTGAAAAAGGGCTCAGGGGTTGGATCGGGTGAGGTGACTAACAAGGTGAGCAGGTACCAGCCACAGGTCAGGCTAGCTGATCGACACTGAACTCAAAGCTCAGTTATTCCATTCGATAAATTCAAATATCAAATAAAATAAGAATATAATGCAGGTAATTTAAGCAGGGAGCAAATTACTTACTGCTTTTCATCAAACTCAAAGGTCCTCAGATTAACTTACCGTATTTCACCAATTAATCGCCCGGCCGCAAATAGCCGCCTGGTTCTTATAAACGCCTGGGGTCTGCACGCATTTTGTGTATTAAACGCCCACCCGAATAACCGCCGGGGCGATTATTTGCATCATAATGAGGTAACCTAAAATAAGGCTACTCACCTTATTTTTGCAGAAGTAAACAGTTAGCCGCACAATAACAGTGCGGCACTTCTGTTTTCTGTCAAAATAAGAGCGCTAGCTAACGTTAGAACAAAAGGGTGTACCGTAATATTAAATCGACCGACTCAAAATATGTTGGACAGTAGCTGTCATCACGATAATGACCTGGTGCAAAAATAAATAAAGGCCTGCAGCGAATAGCCGCCTGGTTCTTTTAAACACCCGGGGTCCAAGTCGATTTTGTGTATTAAACGCCCGGGCGATTAATTGGTGAAATACGGTAATCCTGTCTGAATCGGAAAACTATATTTATAACTAAACTAAAAACTATATATATTTTTTAAACACTTTGCCTGCTGTAGGGCCCATTTGTTTTATTTGTTTTTGAAGTCTGGTGTGTAATTAATATACCTTTCACTGGAACTGTAGCCTATACAGAACTGTATACTGCCCTGACAATCTGCTGGTCTCCACATATTAGCCCATTTAACTGGCATGGTTTCATTAAATTACAGGGATCCTATTCCATACATGGAATAGGAATATACATTCCATACTTGGCCTAAGTTAGGTCAAATGTAAAAATTTCACACTCACGACTTTCAATTTCAAGTCCAAATTTCTTCAGTATCAAAATTTTTTGCACTTGCACTCACCGAAATAGCCCCAATGTAGATGCCTAATACTATGTTACAATTTAAAACCTACACCTTCCCCCTGCTGAATTTAAAGTACTGTTGGCATGTAACATCAATTTAAGGGATACTTGCTGTCACACCCTGAAGAATAAATCCAGTTTACATTCACATCAAAAGCTGCAGAAGCATAGTTTGGAGGAGACACAAGCCTGCAATGTCCAAACCACTGAAAATAACTGAAAGCAGAACAAGAGGAGTGCTGAAAAAAAAAAAAAAAACATCCTATGTGAGTCAGTGTCATGTCATGTCCATTGCTGTGTCTTGCCCTGTGTAATGAGAGTCTCACACCATTTGGTAGCGAGTACATCCTTTCTGGCCTGTCCTTACAATATTTCTACAAAGTAGTTCCAAACCTTTCACATGAAGTGTGTGACTGCAAAATAATTCAGGTCCAGCCCGGGCTTCAATGTAATGTGGTTCTCCACTGGACCATAGAGAATGCTGTACAGTTCACACTGAAAACTCCTCAGAAAGTGTCGAACCCACTGATACCTCCATACCTCAGAACCTCCTGTATCGGATACCTGCTAGCTATTAGGCTGCCTGAGGGAAAATCCCAGCAACATTACAACAGTAACCTACGCTGCAGTTTCCTATAACCCGTGAGCTGTACAGTAAGTACGATGTATTAACAAGGAACCGTTTTATGGCATGCATTTGCAAGTGCAAATTAAACACATCTGAACCACCTTCGTCCCCCCCTTGGAAGCCAGTAGAACCGTACCAAAGGACGGAAACGAGATTATGCTTTCATAACATGACTTACTCCCACTTGACTCTAAAGCTTTACAAATGGATTGGTTTCATTCATCCATTACGTATAGAATCTAACACATACCTGGGGCGAAAATCCGCATACGGATTTCATTCACACCTTGCCATTATCTCGTGTCCTGGAGGGAGACGGAACTAATTAGAAAGAGTACAGGGGTCCTTATGAAGTCCAGAAAGGTTGCAGCAGCTTGCTTGGTAATCACCCAGATCCTGAGTATACATGCTCTCAGGGATATGCCTTAATATCAAACCAATTTTGAAATGATTTACCTGCAAGGGAAGTAAACAATTTAGCAGTGGCTTTTATCGACTGGGCAAAAATTGCTTATTGTGCAAGACGAAATGTAACTTGAGTAAACTCCATTAAAAGAATGTGCAGAAGGCATTTTCGCCCCTTTTACCCTCCCTCTCTATTGTTATCATTACTCCTTATTCTCCGAATCCTCTGTGCCTGATATTACCCATAATAATTCAGCCTAGAGAATCTATATTGCTCTGTAGTTATTATTAAAAAAAGCTGGACCATGGTGTACCGTTTCACCGCAATTCTTCTCTGTTTCTCTCTCTGTGTTGCTATTTGACGTTAATAATCAATAATCACAACTATAATAAGGTATATGGCAGTCTTGCTTCTGTCTATGAAGCAATTGCAGACAAACCAGCAATAGCTTCATAGTTTATGCTGAAAAGGGAACGACCTCTTAATCCAGGTAGCACCCCGTGCACCGTGGCAAAGCCTTAAAGCAACAGACCTTTTCACGTGGCCTAACAGAATTTGTGATAGTACATCTGGAGGAACAAACTTGGCTGTAGGGTGCTGTTCTAGTGGACAAATGCCAGCTTTACACTGGCAAAGATTGTGAATTTTAAAGGGAAGAATACTGATGATCATGGAAAATTCTCAGTGCTGAGAGTGAATGCTGTGAAGCAAATAAAGGTTTTTTTACTGGTTCTCTCAATAATTATGATGGATAAGGAATTCAAAATCGCTAAATGCGTGAGATGTTCAACCTCCAAACCTCTCAGGAGATATTGGAAGTTGGATATGATAATCAATCAAAAAGACTCACGACTGCAATCACACTGGTATTGGTTTCCTCTTGAAGAATGCACCAAACTCTGTGCTCAAGGGGCTTGGGCTCGAAACACTTTAGAAATATCACAAATAGAGAAAGGTTTAGAAGCGAAATTACAGTGGTTCCAAATACGCCACCGGAGCAGCGATTCATAATCTCGCCTAAAATCTCCTGGTGTCACCTCCAGGATTATCAGCCTTAGCAAACTTCACACCCACAGAGTAGATGTGCAGAGAGATTTGTTTTTGAGGGCTTTGTTTGAGACTAAGACGCATTTTGAGGGAAACAAAATTGTTTGCATTCCAGCAGACAAGTGTGCATTTCTTTTTAATGGAATCTGTAATTTTCAAGTCAGCACATCAGTGAATGAACGTTTTCAAAGTGTTCCAATCAAGGTCTTGGGAGCTGTGAAGTAACTCTCTCAGTAGTGTTAAAATCTTTCAAGTACTGACATAATTGCTCATAAGTGAATTAGCATAAGAGCTGACCTTTGGAATTATTCATGGAGAGGTATAATATGATGCCATATACCCTTCCTCTTTCCTACCCTTACTTATCCGTTTATACTCACTGTTACAGATTTGCAGTTGAGCTAACTGCATCTGCTGTGATAATTATTTGTATATCCGCATTACATAGTTTAAAGGCAGCCCATACTCAGAGTTGGGAAGCTTGCTTTTGAAATGTTATAGGTTGCACGTTACTAGTTACCCTGTTAAAAACTTAATTAGTGATGTGTCTATTGTAATTACTTATTATTACTTATTACATTTGATTACCTTTTGATTTCTTTCCTAGCAAAAATTTTGTTGGTAAATAAACTGGTAAATAAGCTTTGCACTGTATTGTGATGTTATCGCCCTTTTCTGATTTCAGAGGGAAAATATTGTTCAGTTTCCAGGACTGAAAGGAGTTCTTGTATGATGACATTTCCACTTGCCTTGATGTGGTTGGCTCGTTCCAGACAGGCATGGCAGACTAGTCGCTTAAAGAAATGCGCGTTGATTTGATTGGCAGACGAGAGGCGTTGCACATGCAAACAAGAGAACCAATCAAAAGCAATGCTCAAAGTTTGAGTGCCTACTGCTAATGAACGGAGCCTGTCTGGACGTAGAGACGGCTCCCTGTCAGCCATCTTAGCCTTAATGGTGCTGCAGTCAAATATGTTCCAACAGCTTTGTTGTCTAGAAATATGGCAAAAGGAGACACTCCTGCACAGCAAAATTTTACAAACCATCAAAATGAATGTTATATTCTATATTCTGCAGCTTTTTACCAAAAAGAATATACTCAGATGCAGCCGCTTTGTAATCACCAGTATTCTAATTAGAACTGTAATTTAATTACATTTTTTTAATATATTTTTTTTTATAAATCAAGGCTAAGTAAATATAACAATTACATTTTTTGTAATTTAATTGCATATAACTAGTTACATGTAACTAGTTACATGTAACTAGTTATATGTAACTAGTTATTCTCCAGCACTCCACACACTACACACAGAGGTGTAGTGGAGGGTGCATGCAGGTATACCAATCTCTTTTTCTGTTAATTTACAAGATACTCACCTTTCAGCCAAAAGCCATTTAGTATAAAGAAGAGTTTACCCACTTTCTCTTTACTGATCTACCCATTTTCTCAGTAGCATACCCACCTCATCAACCAGCACTACACCACTGTGCACACACCAATCTTGCTGAATTTGTCTTTCCACTTCCGATGCAAAGTCTTTGAGCATTCTAAATCCGTCAGTTTTAAAATAAAAAAAGTAAATTTTATGCCAAGGACAAGGGGCTAGGCACTCAGTTCTGTCCATAGACACATTGTTTATTTGGTTTGGGATTTAGTTGTGCTAGCTAGTAAGTGCAGCAACCAGAAATACAAAGGCAGTGGTGAAAATGGGTCGGGTGCCTCAAGTCAATTGACAGGGAAACTCTGACACATCTCAGCCTGAACTCCCTGCTTTCTTGCAACCTCCCTCCTATAGCAATCTTGCACACATACTTGGGACATTTAGAAAGTATAGTCTTGGCAAGTTTTTCTTGAGACTAAGGTGTCTTTTACGGTTAGGGTTAGGGTTTGGTTTAGTTTGGGTTAGGTTAGGTTTTGGGTTAGGGTTAGAGTTTAGTGTTAGGGTTTGGGGTTTAGGGTTTAGGGTTAGGGTTTGGTTTGCATCCCATTAAGGAAATGCTCAATTACAGGAATTTGTAGTTATCAAGCTTTTTTATTTGTTTGTTTTTTAGGTAGTGAATCAGTGAATGAACATTTTCAAAATGTTCCTCCAAGGTCTTGGGAACTGTGAAGCAGCTCTCAAGAGTGAGTTTTGAAAACTTTGAATTAGCAGAATAATTGCTCGACATTGACTTAATTAAAACAGGAGCTGACCTTGGGAAATGTTCTCAGAGGGGTATTATAATGTCATACACCTTTCTATTCTCTTATCCTCACTTATCCATGCATACTTACTATTACATCTTTGGCATTGAACCGATTTGATCCACTGTGATTATTCTGTGTCTATAGACAGAGAAAACTGAGATGTCCCAGGTTGACCTCGGTGTCCCCCACCCCCCAGTCCGAGTGCTGCTGTCTGTAGGGTCAGTATAGCACAGAGGATGTTTTATTCAGTTCCCCAAATTGCATTGATTGTTTTTCCTCAAAGTTAAGCAAAAAGGCTGTAGCAATTGATTTGTAAATGATGCCAATTGAAACTGTGGTCATTATTGTCTAGCCAGCCAATCAGGAATAGTGACACAACTGAATGAGATGGACAACGCAGGCTGAAATTGCTCAATTCAGCAACAGGGTGCATCTCAGACCAAAATCAGCTTCCTCCTTGCTGAATCCTATCTATATCTTCACAAATGCTAACCCTTTCTCTCCGTTTGGGGCCAGACAATATCACATCAGGCATAAATATTACATGCACACGAGTGCAACAAGACAGCATTACTCATTCAATGCACTCGCCACAAGATGCAAATAATCTTCAAATTAAAATTCATAGTTTCGTGTTACTGTAAGACTTACCTACACATACATACTTGCCAGCTCCCAACTCGCTATGCATTTTCCCTTAAGTCCACAGGCACCGTTATGGCTAAAACACCTAATCATGTTTCACTGCGTCCCTGTGTGATCCACCATGAAGGGCTGGTGATGACACTCCACTCCTCTGAATGCACTGAACTTCACTCTGTAAATACAGTGACCCACTTAAGGGCCAAAATCATAATGTTAACAGTGTGGAACAACTGGAAGGATTTCTACAGTATTAGCTCATAACTACATAGATTAAGTAAAAAAAGAAGAAGAAGAAGAAGAAGAAAACGAAGAAAAAAATATGTAGAGTTAGGACTTGTCAGCCAGGTTACACTATCTCTGTGCTGTGTAATGATGTGTGAGCGTGTGGTTCTCCAGCTCTTTGCCACCTCTTTATACTGCAGAATGGAGATTCGTCCAACTCGATGGAAAGTAATAAATTACTCTGGCAAGATTTGGGTTCTGCATAAGTCAGGAGGAGCCACCAAGGGGGAAACAGATTGTAGATTGTTTTGTGTGCAGAAAGGGAATAAGGGAGGTTCGTTGTGGCATTTAGATTAATGTGTCTGCCCGCTTTACAAAATGCCTCGGAATCTGCAAGAGCAATGTAAGATATAACGTAAATGTGGGATACATTATATTCAGTGCCGTGCGTATGACATTAGGATTAAGCAGTGATTTGCCTATTTTGTCAGTATACAGTGGGAGGAAATATTACTTATGACAGAGGGAGTGCAAGCTCTCTGCAGTATTCATTCAGACTTTGCACACGTAGCCAGCTGAATATGATAAATATCATTCCAATGGACACTGTTGGGAGGAAGTACTGTGTGTTTCCGCCGAGCGCCAGAGCCACAGCAAGACCTGGTGTTCCCAGAGAGATTTAATAAATAAAAGTGATACGACTGAACACTACAGTAAATGCATTTGAAAACACCCTTCAAAGTTTCTGAAAGACCCATGAGGATTAGATCTGAATTTTGGCACTTGTGATAGGGAAAATAAAACTCCTCATATATATAAAGTTGGCTTTACTGCACAAAAAAACAACTAAATAAAATACTAATACAAGCAGATCTGTATGTCAGCGACTGATTTATTTCTTGTATTCTGAAAATCATAAGAATGGATCTTACATCTAACATTACCTTTTCAAATAGGCCTGAATGAATTCTATATTTATAGCTATGACATTAATACTCATTAAAAGCTTTCATAAACTTACACTTACTACCACTCTAGAGCCTTTAAAAGACAAATCTTCATGTTTAAACAACCAAAAATGAGGCGCTTCACCTTTATAACCACACGTTATGAATCTTCAAAAAAAAAAAAATTATAATCTTTTTTTTTTTTTTTTTTTTTTTGCCCAGTTCTGTTCTGTGAAACAAAGTAAAAATTGTAACACTGTGAAAATTAAAATCTTCAAATTGTAGCAGTGGTTTTAACCCTCCTGTCGTGTTCGCGGTCAAATCTGACCGGTGTACAAGTTTTCTCTCCAAAAAATGCAGTTAATTTCATCTGTTTGTCATGAGGTTCCATGACTTTGTTCACACATGCCATCTGAACACATAAAATAAATTTGGAGAATTTTTATTAATTTTTGAATGTTTTATTTAACTTGTATACACCCATCGTGTTCCCGGTCACAAATGACCGGTCATTAGAAATGAATGGATAAGACTACAATTAGTGTATAAAATAGAGTTAAACACATTCCTTTCCCACCCCCCAACATGCAGGTGTCTTTGAGCAGACACAGATGTGTGTGAACACACACACACACACACACACACACACACACACACCTTATACCCGTTTCTGGCTTCCATGGCAACCCCCACAGGAAAGTATCTCTCTGACTTCTTTCCCACACCCCACATGTAGGTGTCTTTGAGCAGGCACACACAGGCACACACACACACACACACACACACACACACACACACACACACACACACACCTTATAACCCTTTCTCTGGCTTCCATGGCAACCCCCACAGGAAAGTATCTCTCTGACTTCTTTCCCACACCCCAACATGTAGGTGTCTTTGAGCAGGCACACACAGGCACACACACACACACACACACACACACACACACACACACACACACCTTAATAACCCTTTCTGGCTTCCAGGGCAACCCTCACGGGAAAGTATCTCTCAGACTTCTTTCCCACACCCCAACATGTAGGTGTCTTTGAGGCAGGCACACACACACACACACACACACACACCACACACACACACACCTTATACCCCTTTCTGGCTTCCATGGCAACCCCCACGGGAAAGTATCTCTCAGACTCTTTCCCACACCCCAACATGTAGGTGTCCTTTGAGCAGGCACACACACACACAAACACAAACACACACCACACACACACACACACACACATGGACACAGACACACACAACTTTGCCCCTTTTTGGCTTCCATGGCAACCCTCACGGGAACCTACCACGGGAACTGCCAACACCTGTCACCTGACACCTGACACCTGTCAGGTGTCAGGTGACAGGTGTCAGGAAGAAGACCCAGCTGAGGTTGTGGTCACCTTTCGGTCCAAAAATGGTAATTTTTCCTGGACCTCATCCCCACCTGAGAGGAACGGTCACCTTCCATGTGAAAATGTCATGAGGATGACTAGCTAAATCATAGTGGTCAATGCTGACGGGAACACAAAAGATGCTATTTTTTTGCCGCTATTTAGAAAATTGAAATGTTTTCAAAACAGTGTCCTTGGAAAACATTGAAATGAAGTACTCTGTGATAAATACTACAATATGTTTCATCTGAGTATTTGTTATAGTCAAAATAATATCTATATAATGTTTTTTTCCCTAAAAAACGAATGGTATGATCTCAGGTAAATTAGGCCTACAGCACATACATAGCAAATAGAAGTTCAAAACTTGTCATTTTCACAAGAGCAGAAGTTGATAAAAAGATCTAACACAACATTAGGTGATAATATGTATCATAGTGGATTTATAATCAAATACAATGTTCCCGGTCACATGTGACCGGGAACCTCATGAGTGTTAGCCCAAAATGAACAGAATAGGAGGGTTAATCTCCCATAATCCTCTTTATATGCAAATCAGTTTCAACCGCATAGCCCTGGATTTCTCATCTGATTTTACATTTACAGTTGTGATTTACACAGCAACATATGCTAAATCTTTTATGATTGCAAGAAAACATACACTCATCAACATTACTGTTTTAATGCTCCCTCTATGTATGTATGTATGTATGCATGTATGTAATATACTGTAATATGAGCTAATATTACTAAGATGCCTTAATTTCTCTGTAGAAGAGATGAAGGCATCTGATCAGCTAGGGAGCCAGACAGCTGAAATCACATTTTAATAAATTGATAATTAATTCGATCTAAATGCCGGCACCATAAATGCTCCATGGGATTGTGCAGAATCTGAACTTGCTGAGATCCATGTTGCACCAGATCCTTCAGGGCTCAAACAGTGGAGGTAAAGAAAGAATGGAAAAATGCCCAGAAGATTAGAATGAAGCGATTCACTGTGTTTCATTGTTCGTGAAACTGGAGGTAAGTGTGTTAAACAGGGCTAATAGTGCTGCAGTAAAGTGAAATAAGCCTATGAGTTTTTTCAAAGCACTTTCTTCTTGCAGTGTATGGTCTCACGCAGGGAATCAAAATTATAAATCAAGGCTAAGTAACCTACAGGCATGATTGGTACATCGTTTGGCATCCAATATTGCTTATCATCAAAGCAGAGACCTGAGTTCACCTCAGGTCTATGTTTGCAGTGCAGAAACTCTCAAATGAAATGTGGTCCTAATTACATTTTATCTGATGCCCTGCAGCGGGCCCTGCCCTCTGAGAAATTAATATCTGAGTGTCCACTGCACCCCGTCTCAATTACATTTCTTTTCAAACGCATCAGCTGCCATCCTTCTTGTTAATGTGCAATGCGGGAATGAAAGTGTATACAGTTCTCAGTTATTCGTCATGCCCCAAAGACCAAGCGAAGGGCCTGGCCTGCATATGTATGCATTTAAAAAAGCAGTAACAACACAGCGCACCGAGCTTGCTTTGCTTATATTTACAGGCTGCCACATGTCTCACATTTACTTTATTTTACCCGAAACTGTGAAACCAGATTTGTTGTTTATGAAAATGGTTTTCAGAAAACAAATTGTGGCGGTGTTTGAAGTAATCAAAGATATTTACTTGCTGTTTCCTGTTGTGAGGGGGGGAATTAGAGTTTGTTATTTCAACCAGCTTTCGGGATCAGAGGGCGTCATGCCAGGTTTTGTTGGCCCCCCTGTTGTGGTCATGGTGTAAATGTGCCACGCTGCCACTGGTTCCTCAAGACAGGCTGCACACCGCTTGTGTACTTATAGTGAGATCTGTGGTCGTATAATGTATGAGAACAATACAATAAGTCATGTCGGTGGGTGGACTGTGCCCTGTGGTGAGTCACAGAGCGGTGAATGGTAACCTGGTGCTGATCCCGTGGCGATGCGGATGTGGATAATGAGCAGCGCATCTCCATGGCCACCTGAAAGGCTGTTTGCGAGAATATGGAGAAAAGCTGCTTGTGCGCGTAGGGAGGAGAAAAATAATTGCACTAAATAGACAACAAATGAAATCAGAGGTGTATGATATGCATGGGCATGGGTGACCCATCTCCATGTGTGTGCGTGTGTGTGTGTGTGTGTGTGTGTGTGTGTGTGTGTGCCTGTAGCCCGTATTAGAATGCAATGAATAGGAAGCAATGATGCGCCTTGTGAATTTACAGTTGGAGGGAAAATGCTCAGTGTCATGCAAAAATAATTAAAACATTCAGACTGTATTCCCAAGCATGAATCAAATAGCAAATAGCAGTATCTGGAAAAGATACGGTAGCATAACACCTAGGAAGTGCATTCATTTAACCCGGCACAGTAGGATAAATATAATTTGTCAGCGTCACATTAATTAAAGATGAGTTGATGAGCACATCAGTTATGTGCTATAATTACTATCATAAAGTGCATCATTGTCTGACTCATTATTAATGCTGGTTAATCTGTTGTGTTTACTGTAGGACTAAGATGATAAATTTATCAAATATAGAAAGACTGCGGATGTGACCAATACTTTTTCAGGTGAGGAAGAATGGCACTGTTACGAAACAACAACAACAACAACATCAAAAACAATCATACCACACAGTGTTGGTCAGCAGGTGTGCTGTTGCAACTTGTATTTACCGTAAACCACATCTCTTTATTGCCGGCCTTTGTAGTAAAAACACCTTCATGGGTGACACTGCGCTTGTCCCAGTGGTCATAATGGCAGCTTTCCAAGAAAAGAAACATAGTAAAACAACAACAACAACAACAACAACATGGGGGTCTTTATACTACTATTGTGTACAAAAAGCTTCAAGCCGTGTGGACTGAATGTTTTTATATTGACGTTGCTGATCATTTTTATCTTGTGCTAATAGCCAACTACAATAAATCAACATTAAATCTTATTTTTACAGCCCAAAAAATGACAAGTGCTCAGTTTTTCCTCTTTAAAACTCTTCACTGAAACACAGACTAATAAAATTATTTTAAGATTTGCAGCTCATCATGGCATGGCGACTCCCTTCTCCTCTGTCAAATGATGGGAGAAAACCTGTGATGTTACTTGCCTTTACATGAGCAATTATTAGACAATAACAATAAAATGCAAATAAAGAAAGAAATTGTAAAGAAAACTAAATTTGACTACAGAGTTTACTCCGTTTCAGTGCGGCTGTGGTTGGTAAAGAACATGCATCATCTCAAAAGCAAATAAATATGAGTGTATCAACATAATAAAATTCTAGTACACGTGTACAAATTGGGTTTATATAGTTTTTATAGTTTTTCCATTACACAAATATGATGCAGCACCATAGTGTGCTTGACGTATGTGCTCAGAGGAGCATGAAGAACCCTGGCTGACCCAGAACACGTCCCGCACTGCACTCTGAATACCAACGCTTACCCTCCTGAAGGGACCACAGAGTGCAGACTGAACAGATTTTAGAACTCTTTTATGCCATTTTCCGTAAAACATTGGAAACAAGAATCATTATGGGTGATTTTAACACGCCACATCTAACTTTCAGCGTTTTTAGCACATTATATTGTAGCATTTCCATGTGGACTGGTTTTATTTGATTTATATGGTATGATGGCTTGTTTGGTTGGTTGTAATTAATAATGCTGCTTGGTTTGGTTTGGTTGATTTAGTTAATATGGTTCGTTGGGTTTAATCAATATGAAGTAGATTGTTATTTTAAGTACATATTTATTTATAATTGTCAATGTCTGGGTGACTGATGTTATGTTCAATGTGTATGTCTACCCGCTACACTGAGCCCAAGGCAAATTTCCCCACGGGGACAATAAAGGATACGAGATGAGATGAAATCAACATGAAACGTACTGTGCACTGCCTCCGCAAAAATACTGTGACACAACATAATGGAGAGTTGCTTGTAATAACATGTCATCTGGGCTGTGTCTGCCACTGTGAAGAAACAACCATACAAACAGCGTGTGGTCCGAACAGTGTGTGGTCCTGTTTACATGGCGGGAGGGACAGCAACACCGTCGCAGCATCCCAAGGATTAAAGAAATAGCCCGTACAATCTTTGGGCCAGTGCTTAATCCGCTCAAGTAAATACCTGACACTCAATTTCCAGCAAGGCCATCCAGAGCTGTGATGACGGCCGCAGTCAGCACAGGGGTTACCGCCATCTCCTGAAGGACGTGTGAGGGTTGTGAGGTGGCCATGGCCTCCTCCACATCCCTCTCACAACACAGTTCATGGAAAAATGGTAGAATGAAAATATAGGCTGTAAATTCTTGTGTCAGTATCTTCTGTTTTGAGAGTGACAATGAATATTACATTGTTGACCTTTCAACAAAAAAATATATGGAGTTATTCATATCCAAAAGAAAGAAACCATTGGTGTGCAGCAGTAGTTACTGCAAATGAGCCAAGAGAGTAAGAATCTCTTGTGGGTAAATTTGTTTATTTGCAATATCTGGCCACCGTTCAGTGTCAGCTGTGGTGCAGTTCCCGTTAATTGCTTGTCAAAGCATTAGGCAGTTCAACTCTTACTCTCTCATTTAGTATGCAGGAATCAGAACTTCACATGGTCCTGGTGCTATTTCAAAACACAATTCATTCATGTTTAATAGAGCAAAAAAATAGGAATCTAAAGGGGTAGGGGAAAAAAATATCTTGAGTGAAGCTTAGCCCCAGCATAAAAAACAGTCCTTACTCACCCACTGTGCTTCTCCAGAGAGTTTTAAATCCTGTATTGAAACGGAAAAGCATAGTCACGAGCTCGGGGAGAGGGAGCTTTATAAACTCAAAGTACAAGAGCAATGCAGACCCGTATTACTCTTCACAGTTGCTGCATTTATCCCCTAATTCCTGATTATTCTGCAGTGAGCTGCTAGGTGTGCTCAATTTACAACAGAATAGAAGACAGATTTCTTCCCTGGGGGTGCTGTGGCTGAATGCGTTTCTTCGTCTTTCCCTTCTCCCTCCTCTTCTTCTTTTTCTTCTTCTTTTTTTTAATTAGAGCTTAAAAGTTAACGGCAACTGCTCAACAATTTTGGGCAGTTGTGGTGATTATGACAGGGGATGTATTTTAATAACAAATCATTTACTGTTATATAGTCACAGGATCCAAGTAAGGGGAGTTGCTAAGCAATTGTTTTTTAGAGGATGTGTAATTACAGCCTATTAACTCCTTTAGAGGATTTCTGCAGGGGCTTTAATGTGACTATGAAACCATTTTGGATCTAGAACGATCCCTCCCTGCATAGTCTCACATGGCTCAGTTTACTATGTATGCGCAAAAAATAATCGCAAGATAGTATTTGATTTATTTCAAAGATTTACGATTCATCACACAAACCTTCCGATTTTCTGGGGTGTTTTCTAACTTTATATGTTTTGTAATGTCATTTTGAAGGTTGCTCCATGCCACATGTAAACTTTAGGTCCATCTAGTAAAGTCTATGATGCACTTGGTAGGAAGGTAGGGATGTCCCCCCAAAAAACTGACAAATCAATGCACTGATTTAAAGACCCCATATCGACCACACTGAGTATAACTGTGTCATGAAGTAAATGTATTTTTTCCAGTTTTTATCTACGCTGATGTAAAAGTTATTTGCTGTGAACAAGCATTGCAGCCTTGCAGCACTTTGTCGGAAAGTAGCTGGATAGCAGTCATATCTGCACAGATTGGTAATTGCTTTAGATTGGAGAGCGAAAGCAATCAAACAGCTAATTCTAACTTCTTGTGAGGAAGCTTGCACACAGTAGGCTACAGCTGAAACCTTGAACCCACTTCAATAGATCCATGAGAGCTATTAAACTCCATCTGTCCATCCACCCAATCCTTCCATCCATCCATTCTTACCCACTTGTTCCTAATTAGGGTTGTAGGAGGCTGAAGCCAATCCCAGCATGCACTGAGGGCTGGGAAAAAAAACCCTGAACAGGTAGATCTATTTAACTGTGCTATGCAAATACAATATTTTCCCTCTGAGCATTCAAAAGCAAAGTTTTCATCAATGAAAACTTCATGCTTTGCTACAACATAACATGAATTCTGGCTCTTCTTGTTTCAACTACCAAAAAAAAAAAAAAAAAAAAAAAAAAAAAAAAAAACTAAATTGTGGAACCCACCCTCCTACATTGTGAGAGACTGTGACTCACTCATTTGACAGTGTTAGACTAGACGGTCTTTTCCTATAGTAGGATGCTGGAGAAATGATTTTGACAGTTTTATTACATTTTGTTGGTGACTGTCTAAGATGTAGAACCTCTATAGTTTGATCTGCTCTCTTGATTAGTCAGCATAAAACTATCATTGACATCTCAAAGTAATACTTTATTCAACATTAGGTAAGTTCACCTTTGTGCAGCTAGAAGTTCACTAAATATGCTGTGACTGTGCCAGAGTGCTACATACAGAGTTACGCAGTGATCACAGTTAAACACAAACGGGTGACAAATGAAAGCATAAGCCAGAGTAAAATGTCTTAGAAAGGTGTTGGGTCTCCACAAGCCACCAGAACAGCTTCGATGCTCCTCGGCATTGATCCTCCAAGTCTCTGGAGCTCTACTGGAAAGACAGAGCTCCAATCTTCCAAGAGAAACTGTACACGGAGAGGGATATTATAGTCGGGTTGCAGTGAATAAAGCCTCAATTACAAAGACAAATGCACATTTGAGAGTTCAGTGGCACTGGTCTACAGAGATGTAGAAATAAGTGATGTGATCAAATGAGTCATCCTTCACCATATTCTGGACAATGGGGCGAGTCCACAAAGAGAAAGCTGCAGGTCTGAATGTTTGACCCTTATAGTGAGGGGGTCCGCTATACTGTGGGGGGAATTTTCCTGGGATGGTTTGGCTCCACTCACTGCAAATCAGCACAAAGTTATTCTGAGTGATGACCTTTATCATATGATGAAACATTTCTTTCCTGATGGCAGTGGTCTCTTCCAAGGAGACAACGCCCCCTATCCACAGGGCGTGAGGGCTCACTGAATGGTTAGAACAGGATGGAAATGATGTAAATCATAACGTTATGGCCATCGCATCCATCAGATCTCCACCCAGTGGAATACCTATTGGAGATTTTAGAACAACGTCACATAGCACTCTCCATCACCATCACCAAAACACCAAATGAGGGAATATCTTTTGGAAGAATGGTGTTCCATCCCTCCACTTCCAGCGACTTGGCAGCTTGAGGTGGACCAACACCTTACTAAGACGCTTTATGTTTTTTTTTCCTTTGTCACACAGCTGTGCATGCACTGCTATTAGATGGTTTCAGCTACTAGTTATCATGTATGTATGTGCCTTAGCAGGATTAGCAGAAAATAAGTGGAATTGTAATCGTTTCTGGGATATCTGTTTGTGTGTGTGTGTGTGTGTGTGTGTGTGAATGGCAATGCTTTGTCTCTGTTCTCTCTGTCATCTGCTCTCCCGAAACCACAGACTTCTACAGGTCAGAGCAGCATATCATGCAGGAACAAAAGGTAAGGAAGGAGACAACAGAAATGAACTGTCTTTCTATTTATCTGTCTTCAAGAATATGACTATTCTTCCAATTCAGATATTAAGACAGCGTATTAAGGCAGCAAGCTGCAGCAGACAGGGCTTTAGTGTCTTCCTAAAGCTACAGTGAATACTGGAAGCAGTAAACATGAAGACTTCAAAAGTTCACTGAACACATATAGACATAATGCCTTTAGAGACGTACATTAATTTGTTAAGGGCACAAAGCTCTTTCAGCAGAAGGCTTTTTGCACATAAGGGATCTATATCTGGCCAGATGGGACAAACGTGAAACATGGCTTGAGGGGGTGTTCAGTCTTGTGTTACACTGGGTGTTTTACAATGTTGAGAGTCACTGTTTTCGCTGCAGTACTGCTGAATGGTGTAGGGTATTTTGCATCTTCAGACACTGAGTATTGTTGATTTCAGAGTCTATTCCTCTTGGTGACTGTTCTCACTTGTCACTGTTGATCTATTACCTACTGCTAATATGGTAATTCACAATAATGTATGATAATGTGTGATAATGATAATGATTGGCCACCAGGTGCACGGACGGATCAGCCACTCAATTAGTCAATTTTCCTACATTGATTTTTGATTGTGAGAGTTTGAGACCACACATCTCATTCCAGTGAAACTTAGAAGTGTTAAAAAAGAGTTCAGGTGAACATCCATCAAAATAATTCCCTCTGACTGCGAATCTCAGAGAATAAAGCACAGGGAAAAAAAAAAGTTTCCTTTTAAAACTGTTTTACCCTGAAAACCCTCTCTAAGGACTTTCAGACAAAATAAAGTTATACATAGAACTGTAATACATACAGATGAAGCTGTCACTGAAGTTCCACATTTTACCTCAGGAAAATCTTACTTTTATCCTGAGGAGGTTTATCTCCCAACAGCAGGACCAATCATGCTCTTAAGCTCTCATTAGAGCTGTGTCTGGTTATTGGCCAGATAAGAGGCAAAGAAGAGGGATGGATTGAGGGATGGACGGGTGGGCAGGGCACAGACGGTAAAGACAATAAGTTATGTTTGCATGGCAAGGACTAATTCTTCATTCCTCTAATTGAAGAAGTAAGGGTGGAGATCAATAAGCTTCACTGGGCCTCCCTGTTCTGGCATTAGCCGCTGATATTGTTAAGACCAGACGGCATAGATAGATCTTTTATCGGCGACAGGGCATGGTGTGTTTACATCGCATCCCTTATCTCTTGAACTCCCATCTGTCCTGCTTCAAGAATCCAATTATGGCCTCAATATTAACTCCTTTACAAAATTAACCCCTCACACCTCTACTCTTTGAACAAATAAAGGTGGGCGAGGAACCTGCTGCCAGTGTTAAATGAGGAAATAAATAATGGATGGCGGCTTTGCCTCTCTCCCTCTGTGAGCCACTGATCCAACCCACCTGGAGGGCTTCTAAATAAGATCCTACGCTGGCTGAGCACAACACAGCAGTTCATTGATCCCCACCCTGTGGTAAGGCCTCTCCCTTCAGGTGGGCATCAGAAGGTTGGGGAGAAAGGGCATAAAAAACTATGTGGGAGCCAGCAATATGTGCACACACACAGAATCAAAAGTACACACATACAGACAGCAGGGGGCTGAATGACTCACCTGCCCTCCAGGTAGTACAGATCAAAAGAGTCAGCAGCTAGAATGTATATGTACATGTGTGTGAGTGTTTGTGAAAGAGACAGAGAGAGAAAGAGAAAGGGGGAGGAGATGGGGTGGAAAAAAGAATTCCCATTAGCAAATACTGACAAGTAAACATCTGCGTATTTGGGCAATTTTAATATGTGTTATCCCCAAACTTCTGCATTTCCTGAGACACATTCTCATCAGATAATGAAATCTGCTGAAACCATGTCCTGGATATAATTGCAAAAATATTTTACAATTTGTCACATCCTGATGTAGCAAAATTTGCTGAAAAAAAAAAATGTATTCAAAACCTTCCTCTATACATTCCACAACGGCCACAATTTTTCATGGCAGGAGGAAGCCAAAAATAGCATAAGAAATAGAAGAAGGAATTGTGCCGCTAAACCAAATAGCAGTGGATATTACATTCTGATTCACATGGCAATAATATTTTTTGTGGACTATAATACAGTAAGTCATTTGTTCATGAATGTTTAGGTTTCCAGGGGATTAAAGTAAAAGATGATCTCTCAATTTAAAAAAAAAAAAGTCACTGTGTTTGTGCAAGTTCAGTCAGCTGGAGCAGGTTTTCTGTTTTGGGAGGTTAAATTGTAGGTTCCTTGACAAAACTTGAAACCTCCAGTGCTGGCGTGAAGGCGCTGGGCTTTGTCTTGCCAAGGGATGGGCAGTGATGGCGAGACTGTGATGTGCCGGGGCCATCTCACGCCTAGAGCCAGAGCTGGAGAGAGGCATGCATTCATCAAACACACACACACATGCCCACACGTACTCACACTATTACCCTTACACCCTCCAAGCTACAATTGGGCTGCAAAGGCTTGGACTCTAACTTAATGTAATTTCATTTATCACTCTGAATTAGATTTCATGTTGCTACTTAATAATTTACATCCCCTGAAAAGCACTCTTGGCTTTCATCTCAGTTTCAAGGAACACTGGGAGATGATGACTGGAGGAAACTACTACTACAGTGGCCATGATTTACTTTGGTGTGTGGCGCAGGCAGCACTGGAGAGGAGAATTTGTGTACCATGCAAATTTTATAGTCAAGGATGATGGAAATGTTGAGTCCTCAGTCAAGTGTGTCAAACTTCAGTGCAGTTTGAGTTCACTGCCATCTCACTGGTAGGAATACATATTCCCAATGATCTGAAGACACCCCAGATCTCCGAAAAGTCAGCTCCTCAAGAACTGTGATAAACCGGTCCTGTTGCTTATTGATGCCCATGCATTTTACATTTTCTCATTGTTATTCAGTGTCGAAGCTTGGGCACAGGGTCATGAAGCATGTGGGGGACAATGCTGTTTGTCAATTAAAATGAAAAATTGCACATGCAAGGTTTTTGGATACTGATAATATATTGTTGCCTGTTCCATCATGCAGAAATGTCCTTGAGTATAACAAATCCACATCAGCTTCAGGGGCGATGACCCTGCACCATAACCTCCTTGTAGAGGCAGGAAAGACAAAAAGATGCACTTCCTCACTTAGGGTCAATTGCAAATAGATAGACAGACAGATAGATAGATAGATAGATAGATAGATAGATAGATAGATAGATAGATAGATACCTGGTCCTCTATTCAATATTAAAAACAGGAGCCTTTCAGTCGAAGCAAGATGACTGCTTTTAAATAATACATGACAAAATGCAAATGTGGAGATTAGTCTCTGTTTATGGATGGCATTTAATTTTAATTGGTTCATTATTTCCAGAAATTACATTTTTAAACTCTCCTGACTGCCACAGCTGTGCTTGGTGTTGCATCAAGGGAATGAAGGCTAGAGGATGCGAGCCTCCCTCCCTCCTAAACAGGGTGCTACATACAAAACATTGATGAATGCAAAACTGGCTAATCTCATCTCTTTCAGGAAGACCATTTTCCATCAAAGACACTGAACCACTGAAGAAAATGCACTGTAGTAAATCTTTAAAATCAAAATATCAATAATTTAACTGAAGCTATTGAGGATGCTATGCAGTTATAGCTACAATAGCCTATGTAGCTTTGCCTCATAACCAGCACTCCTAAAGCCACCATAGGAGAATGCAGCCAATCTGCAGTACAAATAAACAATAGTGATGTTTACCATCTTGCACCATCATCTTGCACCTTTAGCTTGTCTGTTCTTTATTTCCTTACTGCTATCCATCATTCCTAATCATTTCAACATCTTGATAACTAACTGTACCAGCAGCATACGTGCCATTGCATCCCTAACATCACAGAGAAAGACATTTTTGAACAAAAAATGGTTGACTGAAATATGTAATGTTTCCTTAAAATACTTCTTTGCCATCACTGGGTATTGAAACAGCTGAAGCTGATAAGGTGCATCAGGGCACCAGCTGAAGTCCTTTGCATGGAGAGAAAGCCTATCAGTTGATTTCAAACCAGTACTTTTGCTGGGAATTAAAAGCTATTTTCATGTGGTGCTCTAGCGGCTCACCGTGTAAGACACATACCATACTGCTGAGGAGAATGACTGATCCTAGTCAGAGTACTCACAAAGGAATGGCGATTCAGGATGACATGCTTGAGATGTCTGCTGCAAGCCTTCAAAGTGCAGGTTTTTAACAAGTTAGCTACAGCAATGTCAGCTATGATAACACTGGCTAACATATTGTTGTAGTTTTTGTAAGAGCTGTAGCTATTTCAGTTCCAGCAAGGCCGATCTTTTCATTTTTCTGGACAGCTGGTTGGTCTTACCGGGGTTCAGACAATACCGTGTCTCACAATGGGAGCTAAAGCCCACCTGGCCGTGCTGGAATGGATCCACTGAGGGAAATGTGGCAACTAAAATTCAATTTTATTACAGTTATTGACTTTTAGAAACTCTCAATCTTGGTATATAATGAAGATAATACAAATAGTACTAATAGTACTCAAGAAAATCTTTATTTTTAACAGGGTTCACCATCCTTTTAAAGTCTTGTGAAACAGTCAGAAGACAGGATTTTAAAATCCTTAATATTGTTAAACCGTTTTTGAGAAATCAACTTTTGTTTTGTTGTTTCATGGTGTAATTTTGGCTCTCAGTCAGTAAGCCTGCCACAGACAATGCACACAGAGAGCAGCGGCAGCTGAAATTGAGCTTCAGGGGAGAAAGAAGTGAGCTCTCCATTTTCTATGCTGGATTTCTCCCTGTGTGTTTATTTAACATGATTTTATTTTGCCAAGTCTACAAAGAAGGCCTTGCTCTGTTATTATGAGGGGTTGACACTGAAACCAAGCAGCTAACCTTTCACTGATTTTTTCCCCTCGTATGTCTTTGCAGCTGGGTAGAAAATAACTATAATTTACATCAGTGGATTAACTTCTGGCGAGTAATCCACAGAAAAACAAAAATACAATATCAAACAAAAGAACAGCATCAGAAACACAATGCACATCACCAATCGAAGGTTGTAAGTAGTGTGAATGTGGTTTAGGCTGGAATGTTCCTTCAAGGCAAGCAGGGGGATTAAGCAAGTGAACACAAGGTTCCAGACAGAGACAGACTGATCATTTTTAGTGTATCCTACTTATTTATTACTTTAGTAGTAACACACTGCATGGAATTTCACTCATTTCATGTGCTCATGATATTGTAGATTCAAAGATTGATTGAGACCTTTGCTGCTTATAATCCTTTCAACTGTATATGCATATATGTATACATACACTGTATCTATATCTATCCAAATATCAGGGCTGTCAAGTGATTAATTTTTGAAAATTGTGTTAATCACACTCATGGATAAATCATGATTTATCACATATTTAAAATGTATAAAATTACTTGCTTGCTTACCCTTTCGCTGTTGTGTAATGTATTTTGGAGACAACTGTTGCTCTTCAAAGGGATTTATAAGACGAATTCCCCGATGTAATCTGATATTTTTCATCCTGTTGTCTTCAACAAAGCTGATGGGCTGACAGTCCATGGAAATCCATTTAGCGACTGCATCACTCAGTTTTGTTGTGTTGACAGATTTGCCCCTTAAGCAAGTGTGGTTTGACAGCACTGCTGCTAGTACTTCTCTGACTACTGGATGCACTAAGTTAGCAAAAAAATGTGTTGCATTAGATGATATTTTAACCTTGTTGTTGCTCTGACATAGCCACATTTCAGCGTTGCACTTTGTCTGTATAACTTTATTTCTGTCCAGAGATCCACTGGGAGGGTTCTTGAAAGAAAACTTGTCATCCAACGGGTGACAGGCTGCCTTGTCATCCATTTTGTTTGTTATCGGAATTCAGCAGCTTGGTGCCGGCAGCATTTATGTGAGATGTCACATGGGGTTCAGGGTCAAAAGTAGGTAAGTAGGTCAAATTTCAACACTCCGTTAACTTGCATTTTTTAACCCTAATATCTCTATCTAAATATCTGTCTGTCTAATTATCTAACCTTTGTGTAGTGCATAGTATATGCAGCAGTCTTATGTTACTAGTAGGAAATGAAATTGAAGCCCAATAACCTTTACTTCCATTTTTGTGACATTCTGTTTTATTAGATGTTATGAGACAGAGATAGTCTGGAACAACAAAAGTGTCAGGGAGGGCCACTGACACACTGCAAAGGTTAGGAACTGGATTCAAACCCACACTTTTGACAGGACGTGGCATGTCTTCACTGAGCCACCAAGATGCCTCGTATTCAATAACCCTGTGTACACAAAAAACACTCGGTGATCTTCTCGGTGAAATAATAACACCTAAATTCGGGCGTGTGTATCACAGGTTGCAGGTTTAAGACATGGATATCAAGCAGCCCTCCTGGGATTATTTGCTGTCATCAGCAACAGTGGGGCAAAATGAATCTTGGAACGGCGCTGCGCAATAGCATCTGTCCCATGGCGCGAGGTATAGAGGCACTGCTGCCTATAAAATGTCAGCGTGCCCCCATAGATGACTGGTTTTCATCAGGATAAAGCTTGATCCAGAGATAAAGTGCCCCTCCTTATCAGGCATGACAGTCCTCACTTGTTCTATCACACACAAAGTGTAGACACACCCCAAGCCGTTCACAGGACTCCCCGCTGGCATCAATAGCAGCAGGATTTTCGAAAGGGATTTCACTGGTCTCAGCCTTGTGAGCAGCGATCCCTGATGCAAAGCTGTCTTATCTGACAAGTGTGTGTGTGTGTGAGTGTGTGTGTGTAAGCATTCCTCTGTGTGCGTATGTGTATGCGCCTTTGTGTGAACAGTATTGGTGTGTGTGTATTTAGTGTGTGTGCATCACACTGCATCACTACACAGACACTAGTTAACTCAAATGAAGAGCAGGAGGGTATTATAACACCCCTCCTGCTCCCAACCCCCCACCCTTCACTCTACCCTCCCTCCACCACTCCTCCCATCCATCCATCTATCCATCCATCCATCCTTCACTATCCCTCTGTCCCTCCCCACCCTTCCCCTCCCCTCCTCATCCCTCATCCACAGCACAGAGCTCAGACTCCTGGGGAGATTATGTCTGCCTGTCAGCCTCTCCGCTCTGACAGGTTAGCGCACATCAGGTTTTTTTCCCCCCCTTGCACTTGTAAAAGCTGACTTGATTGGCACGCATCTCTGGTTCTGATTGTTGTGTTGTGCAGATTTTGTGGGGGAGTCACTTCTCAGATTTTGATACAGAAGCAAAGCTCTGCTGACAGCCAGAACGATGTAGGTGAGGCAAGCAGTCAACGCCTCTTTATCGGTAAATGCAGGCATCCTCTTGTCTCCCAAATGTCTCCCCTGGGAGACGTCTTGTAATGCTGAGTCATAATGGAGAATGGTTCAATGCCGTGCTGCCACATCTGAACTCAAAAGGAAATCTCACTTCAGCAGTCCACTCTGCTCGGAATGGAAAAGCAAAACATTTATTTAAATTTAATTGATTTGGTTGTTATTGACTTTATTTGTGCAGCAGGGAGTGTAACAAGAGGGCAAGACAAGATTTGAACTAGGGCCAATGGTGGACAAGAGTAATTGCACAAGTTGAAATCTCAACCATTATTGTATACACTCTGTAAAAATGTCTTTCTTCATTACTGCAGTGCCACTAGACTTCAGAGGTATCCAATTAAGTTTCCCTGATGACCAGCTTCCCTTTTAATTTTCACCCAAACACTATTTTCAGTACTGTTGCCTTATCTAGACACTGAATTCATTTCTAATTCCATAAAATCCCCGCAAAATCCAATTTAAGATAATTTTCCAGCTGCATTGTTTACTGGTATAGTATACAGACTTTACATAATGTGGAAACTTTTTTAAAACTTGGTGAAGTTGAAGCAACACTTTGAATGGCAGGTAGCTAAAGTCGGCTAAATTTATGAGGAAAATTTAGTTTACCAATCGACCAACAAAGGGTAGCAGCATGTGCTCAAACACCCTTAACACACTCCTGCGCTCTTTGTGTGCTCCTGCTTGCGCTGGTAAAAAACCTCCAATTCCCTGTTTTTCTTCATCTACTAAATAACATCAAATTCACAGCAAGTTTTAACAGGTTCCAGCTCTCTGTAATCCTGAAAAAGAATGACATGCCATGTTGGATTTTTCTCAGGTGCACTTGGAGCAGTGCATTATTACAATTTAACGCTACTACTGGCCATTGTTTCATTAAGGAATTTCAGGCAGAAAACACTGTAGATTTGCCATTAGAGATAGAAAAGTGTCTTTGCTTTAAACTGTTGTATTTCCTGTAACATTTACAAACAACTGATTATGGGCTTTCCTTTTTTACTGAAAGACACATAGACTATAATTACATTGCCTGAGCTGCAGCAATTAGGGCACCTAAGCAATCATAATAATTTATATTATGAATAGTGTTTTAGTCTATAATTTAAAACATCAGTAACTGCATTTCAGAATTTGGAACATGGTTTTTATGGAGGGAGGAGGAAGTCAGCATTTTTAGAGCTTTTACCATTGGTTATCAGCATTTCACAACAGTTCACTCAACCTCTAAATTAAATTAAGATAGGTCCCAGACATGACATGGGATACCGTCATCTATTTAGTTATTAAGGTACAGTGGTTCACAAAAAATAAGAGGAACACAGCATTAAGCTTTCCTTGTATGTGAATATTTGACTGATCATATAAAATACTGACATTTGTTTATTTTACTTTTAAACATAAAATGGGGCTTTTTTACTGTTGTACTGCATGTTCAAACTGCAAGAAAGAGCTCTACATTATATTGAGGACATAATTTATCAAATTATTGTAGAGCTGCATGTTCATGCCATACAGTGTACCCAGGCATGTCAAGCAGTGAAATCTGATGTGGCACTGTCTGGCCTGGGCTCTCTGAGTATCTATTTTTGTATTTTTTTCCCCCACAGTATTATGCATTATTTTGCAAACTGCTGCCAACTTTAAGTTTGCATGTTAGGTTTTGACCATAAGTTTGAGAAGAGTTTCAGAAAAAATGTGCTGTGGATCTGCACAGTTTTGGTGGTGGTTGATGCTGAGTAAGAACTGATGGATTTTGAAAATCGTGCTCCCTGAATGCATTATATGTTAATGAAACTCTGCGCTAACTGCATGAAGTGCTTTAAAAAAGGAACTCAGTAATGGGGAAAAAAAAAATATGTACTTGTAACAAATTGTGTCCAACTGTAAATCTGAGTCCAGCTCTTAACCTGTAACAGCTCATGCAGACAAATCGTAAAACAAAGGTAGAACAATCTTAGTACACTTAGCAGGAGAGAGAGCTGCTGCTGGTGACTGGCTCTGGTGTTGTCTGTCAAATTTACCCTGTGGTCACATTTTATAATGAAGCATGTTTAATTATTATTAATAAATGTATTATTCTCACTTGAATAGCCTAAGCAGAGAAATACTTAACAAATTGACTCCATATCGACTGGTTAAGATACACAATATCTCCATATTATACCGCACAAGTTACAGTCTTAGCATCAATACCTTATATCCCAGGTAATTGGCGAACCGTGGGTGGAGGTTCTTATTACTAACAACTGCGTTGTGAACTTGGTCGGCATTTTCAGAAAGTGCCACAGAAAGAAACACAGAGCAACACTGCTGTCCTTATTGTCTGTGAGCCAACATGATTTCATCATGACAGAGAAAACATATTGTGTCCTAGCCAATGGCTTACTTACTTTGCTCATACTCAGGAACGGATTAAGAATAATGCACATGTGAAAGAAAAACCTCTGCTATGGAATGACACCCTAACAAAAGCCCTAATTATAGCCCTTCAGCTAGAGGCAGCCATGAAATGCAAAACTAAAATTACAAAGACTGATAGGCAACAGATCTTAGATTAAGTACAATGGATGTTGAACTGTTTGTCATAGTCATTTGGCCAGTTCAGGATAAAATGTCAATTATGGTTAGTTGCTACAGTGATAATGCTAGTATAAGGCAGTAAAGTGTGTGACACTCTCTTGGGAACTAAGAAGGTATGTTGTGCTGTGGCTGCTTGCTGAAAGTAGTAAATAAATGTTTATTTTTACCACCAGCTAGAATGTGGAAATTCTTCTCAATGGCAACAATGCACATAAAATGGCCACCACTCTGACCATCCTGCTATGTTGATTTGAAAAGGTAAGTCTGGTCTACTCCAAGTAAAGTTTTATGGATAGATCCAAGCAGGCAGAAGCTTTCAGAGTAGAAGAGTTAACTGTGGAAATGGAGACAAACACAGCCCCGCCCTGTAACCAGAGGCATCACTGTGGGGATTGTGGATCTTTATGCCGTGCTACTAGATCAGCAAATTGCCCAGTGCATGTGCAAAAGTGCAGATGGTGTTGGAAAGTCATACATTTTGCACATCGGAAGTAGCATGCAACAGCATCATTATCACAGGCACAGACAGCTCAGGGAGCCTCCCATACAGTCATACCCACAGTGGAATATGAACCCTTTGAAGACTTGGGCACAGTGGAAGCAGGAATGGACCCAAGGGTTCGATACGCACCACCCCAGACCAAGTGCAAGGGTACATATGGGCTGCTGCAATATAGGCACTGGGAAATCAGCCCAAGGGATTATCCTTAGGTGCAATTTGAAGACCACTGAGCAGACACTGGGGTGCACCTATTACTGCTGAACATGAAAACATGTCTGATGCTTTTCCCCACCATGTGTCTATTCCCCGCAACTCATATCATATTGTGAGGCTACAATGGCTCCGAGATACTCACAGGACCCATGAAATTAACTGTGCAATATGACACTCCCAGACTTCATATTCCGTGTCATGTGCATTGCCTCTTCTGTGGCTTGGGGCTCGCCATTCAGGACGAAGAAAAATGTCATCATCAAACACTTCAATTACTTGATTAATAATGAAAAGCCAATTTGCCTGGTCTTTTAGATGGCCTGGAATGCTTGACAACATTTTCGAATAAATCCCTTATTAGTGCAGAGGTCACCCCGGCCACAGCGGAGGGTACCGTTGGCTCTTTCGAATGATGTCCCAGCAGAACAATAGCAACTACTCGCCAAAAGGAACTGTTGAGGTGACTGATGGTTTACCACAGCTGTCAAACACAATCCTGGGGAGGAAGAAAACAGGTGGTATTCATTACTGCACTAAACAGCAGGAAATAAACGACTTGTTTTTTCCTGACAAATACCCCTTACTGACTACAGACAAACTGACTACATCCTTCATGGGGCTAAAGTGTTCACTAAAGTAGATCTACAATCAGGGTAACTGGAAACTAATAATATAACCAAGCATAAGGATAAAAACGTCATGACTACCATTGTGGCAGGCTTCTCAGGAGAGGTTTCTTTTCTGAATGACATTGTGGGACATGGAGAAGATAACACCTCTCATGACAAGGTTTGTAATGCCTCACTGAAGAGGACAAAGGCATTCCATGTAACCATTCAACAGCTCAAGCAGCAGCTCTCTATGCCAACCCTGGAGAACGCCATCTTCAAGACCTGCAGTGCAAAGGCTACAGTTGCCTTGAATCCAACCGAGCAGTAATATTCAGGAGTACAGCAATGGACACTCATACACATATGAGTGTGTAAATGCTAGCACATGTGTTACTATCATTCGGTATTTGTCATTCGATCCAACAACCAAGGACTCAACTCTTTTATGTCCAGCAGTAGAACGGCATAGACAAGTCCATCTGTATTGTTGGGCAAACAGACTTCACCAGCACAACTCTGAGTTGCAATTCACAGCACACTTGGCAGAGATAATGTAGTAGCAATATGATGTCATGCACCACTCCAGATCCATGACACATAGCCTGCTGTTCAGTGGAGGAAAAGTAGAATGATCTGATCCACCTCATCCATACATTACTCTGGATGGCTGTTTCACTGCAAGAGCTGAAGCAGGAATCAACAGCAGACCCACCATAGCCAAAGTCAAGGAGGTGATCCGGAGTGAATGGCCAAATGAGATTGCACATTTTAAAGCAAAAGTCTACAGCACTGTGGTGAATGATGAGGCAAGGTGACATGCGCCAGAAGACCAGTTTGTGTATAAATATATCAAGCAGGAAAAATAACTTGGTTCTGACATAGCTCACCGCTTAGAATACAAGACTTAGAAACCCAGATGTTACCAAGTACGTGTTCTGTGCAAATGAAAACAGGAGTGTAGTAGGAGTAAAATGGTCGCCCTCTTACATTATAACAAAGACTTGTGTAGATGTTGGGGTCTCAGGGAAACTGACAAACCATTAAGTTGCCATCCTGGAGAGCTGCAAAATAATTTTTGACCACAATTTTTTTTTTTTGACTGCAATGAATCCAGATAAATCTAATTTAAAAGTTCAAGTGGCAACAATCCAATAGTACAACACAAGCAACCTTGAGTAACAGACTAATGACGATACATTAGTGCCCCCTATGAAGCCTGTTAATTACTAAACATGCAGACTTGTGGTAAAATGACAAGCACTGCAGCTTTAAGACGTCCCCTCTATAGCTGGTAAAAATATTACAGAAATGACTTGTGTCTCCAGTCATCGCTCCCAACACAAAAGCTGCTGTCGTCATCGATTCTGACTGATTCTGGTGAGGATGACTGACAGCAGTGGCCAGTGTGCGAATTACACCACGGAGTGGGGCGTTGCACAATCTATAATCAAATGATAATAATAATTAACCAGATCTGGCAGACCTGACCTGGTGGTCATGCACTCCGTGCGGTGCTGGCCGGCACCGAGCAGGCACGGCTCCCCCAAAATTTCACATTGTTTCCAGCCAGGGGAGCTCATGTCACTACTAGGGGAGCCGAGCTCCCCTTTGCTCCCCCTTATTTCGCACACTGGCAGTGGCAGTCATTCTAGTTTGAATAAGAGAACTTCAGAGCCAATCACTTGCAGGAGGTGTTTCCCTTATTCAAAACAGGTTAAAAATATATATATTATATGAAGTCAAACTTTTAGAAAACATGTTTGCAAAGTTAAACTATTAATCAGAATTTGTTACTTGCTGAATATGGGTTCGGGTTTGGGTGCATCCCTATCAACTAGATTAATGGAGAATTGGTTTCTGTTCAAGTATTCAAATTTTAAATATTAACAGCAACAGATATATCTGACAGATATATAATGGCTTAGCTCTGGAAGAATGCCACACAGTAATCATCTACATAGTTTATTATCATCCTAGGTACAAGGTGCATAAAGAATACTTGTACAGACCAGTCAGGACTGATTCTATCCAAGTTGTGCAACAGCATTTTTAGCTGGGTCAAACACTGCACCAGTGATATTGGTACTCTGTTTATTTATTTATTGTTTTTTTTTTTTTTTTTCAGGGACAATCAACACTAATTAGCAGTTAAATTGTAAGTGAGTCAGAGTGAGTGGGAGTTGCTAGGTTTCATCTGCTGATCCTGGCTAGAACTTTAAAAGGCAGCCTAAAATCACACAAATTAAAATGCATGTATTACAGAGATTTAAAACTACATAAGTAACCCAAGAGATACAATAACACATAAAAGGCCCAATCAGCAGACAATGGCAAGCAGAAAAAACAATGCACATAGTACAGCATACATAAGATACTATAGCAGAGCACACACATAACAGACTGCAACAATGAAACTGCACCTTTCTAAAAAAGAATTATTTCTTATTTTACACAAAACAAGATCCCACTAATTGAGCTCACAGATGTAAGCATGAGTGTCAAATATCTTTAAATACAATATAATTTTAATAAATGTTAGATTCTGCATAATTATGATTATCACTTGAGATTTAGGTTTGACCTGTGCTGACCCTTAAGGTCAATCAACACATGTTGATTGGTGTGGATGATTATCGCAATGTGAAGAGGATATGAATGGCGAAATAGGGGAAAGCATGCATCAAATGGTGCAACTGTGCTATTATCCCAGCTATGGCAAATGAAGACTGTTTAGAAATGGTCAAACTGAAGCACAGATGTCATGATGGAGACCTTTTTGGTAAGGGACTGCACATCATGCCCGATCAGTGGGAAATCTGATTGGCATTTGCCATTGCAACCAGTGATCTGGCAAGCCAAGCCTTGGGACTATGTCCAAGTGGACATCTGTGGTGAGCTACATGGGTTCCCCACCGCTTGCAGTTACTAGTAGTCATGTACAACCTCCAAATGGTCAGAGCTAGTATCCAGTGGGCAGAGGTGGTGCTGAGTTACAACCAGTGCCTCCTTAAATTTAACTGGGGTATACCAAAGGCAATGACAATGGACATCAGGCCCCAGTGTAGCTGTGCATTCCTGGAAGCTATAGCTAAGCCACAGGTCCACCATCATGGAAATGGGAGCATGGAACAAATTTGAAGAATGACCCACAGGTGTACCTGGCTCAAGGACTCCTCATCACAGATGCCCCTGTACTACCGGGCCACTTGTCTCAGCAGGGGTTTCACCTGCTTCCCTGATGCTTCGAGGGGACCCACTGTCCAGGCCTGAGCCCGCTTTTCAGCCCCAGCGAATAACACTGGGTTCAAGCCTTTTTCTGGTCTGTACATCTCCAGGTTACAGGGCAGCTTAGACTGGCAACTTTTCATGCATGTGGCATTTGGTCGAAGTGCCAAGGCAGTTGGCTCAGACTGCTGCAGAAGCTGTCCTTTCCAGTGCCAGCCTTCCCTCCATACTGCAAAGGGGTAAGGACTGGAACTGCAACCTCAAGAATTCATCCAGAAATATCTCCTCAATCCTAGTGCAGGAGATAAACAGCAAACATAGTAAGGGGGCCCAAGAGTCCCATTAGCAATACTGACTGGCCTTTCCCTGTCCAGTTAAGGCACAAGCACCCACTGGTTATCTGAGAGACCTTCAGACCACTAATAACATTGATTTTACAGTTAAACATTACCTTCTTTCCTGTGGTTTATGCAGTGGAGTACACAGTGTACTACAGATGGTGGGATGTGGCTTTACAAGATTTGTCACTGCAATTTGGTCATGAGTAATCCAGATAATTTGGTGTCTCATGAAAGCAAATATGACACATGATTTTTTTCAGCTGATTATGCTAGAAAGAAGACAGAAGAGAAAGAAGAAAGAAGAGCTTTCTGTTCTTCAGAGTGAATTAAAGGGGAATTATAGAGCCTAAATATTGAATCTAAATAGTTTGCTAGACTGTGCGTTGATTGATGTTTATACTGCTTCTGAGCAAGCTCATGCTGGCTACTGCTGCTCAATGTTCTCAAGACTTGTCTGTACATATCTTACTTTTTTTTTCTTCCGCATTTCATTTTCTGTGCGAACAAAATCAAACATGTTTGGAAATCTCCAGATGTCTGAGATGGCTCTAACATTGGGTCAAACTGCCTCTCTGACCCGCTCAGACTTAACAAGCTTTGGTGATGGCTGCTCACACAGTTGGCTGCAGTACGGAAATTTTTGTCTCGGATCTCAAAAACATGTGTGGGAGAGCTGCAGCAAATTGGGCCTAAAGTTGTAATTTTCCTGCCAGGGAGACAGATGACCCAGGTCAATGTTTTTAGTCAGCTAGAGAAGCAGTTACCTACCTCATATTCTTTGTTAATCAGTATGTAAGACGTGTCCTGGTAATTACAGTCACAGCATTGTAATGAAGAAGAACCATGAAATTGTTTGTTGATTAGAATCCAACAAACATCCTGTTAAGGAGTTCAGAAACCCTTAATAGGCCTACCTTGTAATCCCCATCTACTAATTGCTGCTTTATGTGCAATTAGGCAATGCTTACACATTGATAATTCTCATACATTTCCGAGACACATAAAATCATTCAAGACAGTTACTACACTGGTTCATTATATTATGACTGTGTTGTTGAAGGCAGCCACATATCTTAGTCAAAATAGTACCATTTAGCTCATTTTTTCTAAAAAATAATACTGCTGACAGTAGACTTTCAAAGGCTGTTTTTTCTTAGTTCATTTAGAAATGGAGAGAGTAGAAATATAAAGCTGGCATGTCAAAGGTGGTTCCATTCATATATCCATCCGCTCTATCTATATAGGTAATAGGAAGCATTAAATTAAACATTTCTATTAAATTCAGTGGACACTGAACTCTCCTGTGCATCTATTGTTATTTTTTTACTGCTTAGTTTTCCACATTTATTTGTTGCTCAGTGCATTACAGTGGTGTTGAAACTCTTAGTGCTGAAAATCACCATAAGTTGTATCATTAGCCGTCCTTTCTCAGGATGTGGCTGATGACTTTGTAACTTCCTGACTGCTGGAAATACCTGCAATCTCAGCATGAGTCTATGACTCATCCACAATTTTTGAGGAAGTAGAGGACCACACTAGGTAAGAAAAAATTGCTTTTATACATGCAGGAGGATTTAAAAGTAGCAGAACATTCAGGCACTGCTGAAATGACACAAATGGTGGCTAGACGTGGAGAATCAAGAGTTGAATGTCTGTCCAATGTTTTAAAACCAAGTGGCACATATTCTTGGGGTTGCCATGTGTTAGAGCTACACTGTACACGCTCTGTCTCAGCGTGAAATAGTGAATTGAGGTGATCCTTGGTAGGAAAGTTCATAGTGGGAGACAGACAGACAGGGGAACGGAGTGAAACGGTGCAAGAAGCTTACTGGCAGTGATGGTGGTGCCAGATGGGAGAGGGAAGAGCTGCCCAGGAGAGGAGCCAGTAAGCAGAGACAAGTGGTGCCAGCCCAACTGTGTCTAACAGGAGGTCCGGCTATTTAATCAAACCCAACATTGAGACCGCACCAGTGCCAGATGCAATTCGAATCCCCTTATATAACCCAAACGCCAATTAGTTTTATATAGATTCCCACCACACCCTCTGTCACAGCTATTAAAAGAGCTGCTTAATATCCTTCTTGAGATAAATTGACTCTTTATAGTGGGGAAGAGTGGAGATGTGACAGGTTTCATAATGGTAAACCTCCTTGATTCTGTGTGATGGAGTCTACAGAGAAAACTGAGTTGTGAGATGCACATTAGAAATACAAAGTCAATCTCTCCTGGTCCTAATCTTGTTGGTATCGAGGGGTACATACTCTCCTTATGAATTAATAGGTTGCTGTGACATTTCGAATTTCAATTTACTGCGAGTTTACAACTGTTGTCATATTATAGGGAATAGATTTCTACATTTGTCATTCACATACTCTATAATTAAAGGCTAGTGTGGTAACCCATTCTTAAACTGGAAGAGCAGGGGATACATTCAGAGCTTCTTTTAAAAACATGAATTTCAAATAAATAAATAAACAGATAAATAAATAAAGGTATTTTTTCACTGCAGCAGAGTCAAAGGAGTGGAATCGGAGAATCAGAGAATCTTGAGCATAAAGATAGGTTGTAAGCTTGAAATACCAAATAATCTAAAAGTAAAATAAAATCACCCACTCAGTTAAAATACACTGGCTGAGAGAAACATAATAACAGATACAAAGATAATATGTGAATATGGCACTATATGTTAAAATACAACTTTACCACCAGAGCGAAGTTTCTTAAGCTAAGTTTTCTTAGCACTTCCATTTGTGTGATTAACAAAATTTGCATCTGCCAAGCATCAGCAATATATCTTTGCTTAGCAGAGACAATTTGAAGCAACTTGATGCAAACTGCTTTAAAAAAGCTGCCATGGAATCAAGCATTTTAGGTGGCAGCAATGCTCCAAAAAACACTGGGATGATGTAAATATTGATATATTGATATAACTATCAGGTATAAATATAAACTGAAAGAGTGTGCACACACACATACTCGTACACACACACACACACACACACACACACACACACACACACACACACACAAACCTGGAAAGGAGAACTAATACTAACTAGTAACTCCACAATTACTCAAAATGTCAAGGTATCCCCTCAAGACAGCTGATGAAACCATCTTGTGGTTCGCTCTGGGGATGACGGGGCAATCCAAGAGGTGAGAAGACAGCTTTTGAGAAGGAAGTAGCTGAAATACCTTGATTAAATTCAGGGGTGTGAGATTTTCATCAGTGTGATACAGCTCCGTGGGGGTGTTGGGAGAGGAGTAGGGGCTGGGAGTCTCTCCTGTTGACAGAAAGGACACAATGCTTGTCAGCAAAGGCATCTTTTCAGCGCACAACATCTGTGCTGATTTTGTGTCACACTGTAAGCAGGCCATTAATCTCAACCACCACCACTCCTTATCGTGCAGAGAGCGACAGACACCCTCACACTGTACGGAGAATGAAAAATAGATATCTGATTTTTTTTTTTTTTCCCTCCACTGCATTTGTCTCTGTGTATGACTCTGTCTGTACCGCACTCTTATCAACCACCTCCTCTCTCTGCCTCACTGAGGTCATTTGAATTTGACATGGTTTGGTATCCGGCTCTTTCCAACAGTTCAGCGCAGGAGAAGAAAAATACCTCCTCCAGAAATAGCACTTTGCCTCTTGACCCCTTTTTGGGGTACTGCAGCCTCTGCATTGGATCGATGCACAGTGGTGCTGATGCTGTGGCATTTCCATGAGGAGATGGATGTTGTAGGGTCTATAAGGCACCATAGTGACATTTACATAAGGAAGAATGGATGCTGTCGGGGCGGGGAGGGAGGAAAAGGGGTGGGAGAAGCCCAGCAGCACAGCAGTTATCACTACATCCTCACTGATGCTCCTTGACAGTCATTTTGCTCCTCCTGCTGAGGTGCAGAGATGGTACATGAAATATTCTATTTTCTTTACACCATCTGCAGTTCCAGCCGGCAAAGGAACTCCGGTAATGACATATGTCGGCACAGCCCAGCCAGCATTGCAGGGTGGTACATGAATAGATTTAAATAAAGATTTAAATTTCTTTGTAGATCAGAGCGGCAGGTCATTCAGACCTAAGCCCGCCTGCTTTCCTGATCACAGTGGGTATTTTTAAAAGAGGACAGGGTGTGCTGAGAGACCCTGAGCGGAGATGAACTCCGAGCTGAGCCAGCCAATCTCCAAGTTATTCAATCAAAAATAAGTACATTTCATATTAAGAGTACCACATTAAATCAGGGCCAAGGTGTGTCACAAACAGAACAAAATATTTAAAAGCTCAGGAAACTATTACTAAAATGTACCATTGCTGTGTATGTTGGAGTGACGTACTGCAATTGCTCCGCATTGAATCATCTTTCAGTTGCAGAAAGTTTTTGAAGTCAAGCATCTTAGCTTGCACTTTGTCTTAACAGTCATTAACAGTCATCATTATCCTCACATCAATGGTTAACATTTCTAAATTAAATATAAATGCATCAGTTTCATATGAAGATTTTGCTGAGGATTTGCTTTTTATGGTCGTTAATATTAAAGTCCACAGCTAAGTGTTTAATGGTTAATTAGAGTTTTCAAAACACAATGCACTCAGTCAGAAACTTTTCTATAAAAAAAAAAGACTGTAGTTGTAATAGCAATGAGAGCTTATGGGATTATAATGGATTTGGTGCATTCCACACCCAAGGATTTTCCAAATTGCACCCTGAAAACCAATAGCTTAGTTTTCCGTGGCTGAAACACTGGAACAATATATTGGAGCATCTGTCATATTTACTGATATCAGAAATCATATTCTGGTGACATGTTTGAGTTTATTACATGTAGAGACAAGCATTAAATCACTCACATCACTCCTCGTCAAACATCACACAGGATGATACACACATCAAACTGGAACTTTAGATGAATTATTAACTGCTGAACTTATTATCAAAGACTGGTATCAAATTAGTCTGTATCTTGAGGCTTACAGTGGGATCAAGATCATATTTCAGGTGTTGAGAGAGCAATGGCCCATGTGCATCTCACACAGGAAAGCCTGACATTTGTAGTTTGGAGTAAAAATAGTCTCCGATTATGTTTAATGAGCCTCAGTCTAGTCATGAAATGCACCTTTAAAAATGTGACACCGACAGGTTCACAAACATTTTACAGCAGTTGTGTAGCCACATTGCAGTTTCAAAAAATACGAAGGTATATGAGAGCTTGGTGTTATGTAAAATCTGCCAAGTCTTATTACATAAATGGTGTATCAAATTATCCAGGATATGTTATATAAACTTGATTTATGAGCTGTGAGTGAACATGGGCCAACACCCACTGATATCAGGACGAGTTAAATGTAGACAGCAGGTATCACTGGTAAAAATTTTGCACCAAGAGACCACAAAAGAAGATAAGCATACTACACATGCACTATGTCACCATTATAATTTACATTATGTCACACGAGTGACTTGCTTAAGAGTAATCCGACACTGGTATGACAGTGTTATGCAAATGAAATTAATTATGCAATTACCCCAGAGAGTCATCAACTCTCGGTGGTTTTGCGCATCGTAAATGTAACAGCATTCTACATCATGTTCATGTTCTGATCTTAATGATTACAATGCACTCACACTGTGTTAATAATTCTGTATGAGCAGCAGAAGAGTATCTATTTCGCAGGAACAGAGTGGCCTGTACCATCTACTATTCGATTCTAATTAGTCCACACAGCTTTATAGTGTACTTGACTTTCTGTATGAGTCCTGGCTGAGGTTTTATTATATCAGTGTGTCCAGTTGATCTGTTTTTATCATTGAAGGGTGTCATTAGCTCAATAGCCCACAGCTGAGCTTCTAAAGCAGTAAGGCAGGGTGAAATATCTTTTTTTCCCCCACTGGAAAAAAAAGAAGTCTAATCTTTGCCAGAGAGAATTTCCATATCTGCTATATTGTTTCTTAAGAAGCTGCTTGCCCTGTCTCTTAACTGACCAGTGAGCGTAGGATTGTGACAGAGTGTTTCAGTTAGGCAGGAGACTGGCCATGACGCTGCACTTCTGTCTGGCCAACTTCTGTAGTGTTGGCTGCATTAGTAATGGCTGTGTTCGCAGAAGGAGAATCCAACTGTTTGAGACCCATCTGGGCGACTCCTTAAGAAACTCATTTTGTTGACTCGCTCATTAGAAATCATGACATCAACTGCAGCTTTTTGTCTGGATAAATACCAACAATAAGCCCAACTACAACAAATAAGCCATTGCAGGGATTATACCTTATTATGTCCCAGGTTTGAGCTTCTTTTTCACTCAGATTCTTAAATCGTGATCTAATGCATTATAAAACAATCCTCTCTGCCTTCTTTGTAACTCAAACTGGAACTGTAATTGAATTTCTCTGCAGAAAAATGCTTTAGTTGGTCCTATTATACTCTATGAATGTCATATATGTCAGTACAGTGGAAGTGATATGTCTAGTTGATACTACATCTGAAATATAAAGATCTTATCCTTGCCTTCTTGCTCTATAAATCATAGAACCAGTGTCACAATGGGGAGGTCTGCAATATCTATGAACAAATCACTTCATTGTGCTCGTATTCAACATCTGGACTTCAAAGTCTGCCACCGTCACTGCTCATCGAAAAAACACATCTCACCTTTATAGCAGCGCAGAGAATGCAGTGGCAGGTCTATTGAGGAGCTGTTTCTCTGCGCCATGTGACACATAACATCTGCACGTCATCCAACACATTGCAGAATTATATCTCCCACTCTCCAGAGATGAGTTGTGCCTGGAAGACAAACTGCAGAGATGAATCTCCATAATTGCCTCCCTCTTTCACAGTCACTCTGAAAGTGAAGGCTCAGTTCTCAAGGCAAGCAAAACTAGTTGCATCTGTGTGAATTAATGGAGCATCGGAGCTGGGGATCAATGGTGGGCTGTGCATGGCCTGGTTACCTGACATACGCAAGAGTAATTTTTTGGTATTTACAATTTTAAAGCAAAACATTTTGGGGGGTGATTGCCCCATTGGTTGTCACCTTAGCTTGGAAGGGACACCAAAATCATCCACTGGTCCTCAGTTGAGCAATTGCTCCGGTGCTGCACTGTAACACTTTCTCATACACTATGTTGACTGATGATGGGCTACTACCATTATTCAGAATAGGAAAGCAGACCTTAAGGTGATAAAGTGTTTTTTATTATATGGCCTACAAATTACATATTTTAAAAATGAACAGGACTAGACAAACCTGGCTGAAGTCAGGCCACCACTGCATGGGGCAACGAAGGCAATGCCTACCGCTGATCTGATCACTTTAGCCCACTAAAAAGCCTTTTTCCAGTTTGGTCACCTCAACACAGGAAAGTAGAGCCTGCCAGCAATCGCTGCGTGCAGTCCAGTGCCAGGAGCCAAGCGAAGGCGGCTCCAGGATCCGGGGAATGCGGCCATTTGCCTCGCTGCCATGTTTGGTTACCGATGTCAGGTGGGAGATTAGATGCGGAAGTGCCATAGATTCCAGTTTTAAAACTCTGCAATAAAAAATGCTATTTCAAGAGTATGATTAATCGCAGTCACAGATGGAAATTATCTTAGCAGCTACAACAAAACATTTCCCAATTCTGAGATATCTTTTCTTGCTGCTTTGGAACGAATGACAGTGGATCAGCAGAACAGCCTCCATTCAGCCTTTTAATAAGCATTTTGAAATTATCATAGTGTGTTCTCTCTGTCATTTCACTCAATACTACTATTGGAATAGTATTTTTATAGCGGAGATTTTAACTTTGGAATCTATGGCACTTCCGAGTATAATCCCTCCAGCGAAGTCAGCTAATCAATCCGGTCCTCTACCAGTGCCTGGAAATAAAGTTTTAGAGGAGCTTTTCAACTTGGACTGTAGTAACGCTGTTTCTAATGAATCTTCGATCCCCAACAGTTAGGCAAACAGCTAACCTAAGTACAAATAAACAACAATAGCTAAACATAGAAAACTGTAATATGGTCATCCTAAATGCCGCTGCTGGGTCAATTCTGTCACAACTGAATACATCCCTACATTCAAGCAAAACAAAAAGCTGGATGAAATTATATCTTAACTGTTGTGTGTCCAGTTAAGTAGGTAAAATTGCCTCATGCTCCACCTGGATGGTCACACATTTCAACAATGGGGTGTTAATTCACAGACAGACCACCAGACAGTTGGGTACAGTCAGTATTTTTGCCCACTTGAGCAATCAGGCAACCATTCATTCTGATCACTAACAATGACTAATGTAGCCAGGTTGATTTTTTGTATTATCTCAAGTGAAGAACCATGTATTCATCTACTGTGCAGTGTATTCTGTTTCCCTTCATCCACCACCCGTACTTCTTATGGAAACAGAGAAAATAGTCCCTGGTAAAGCAAACATTGAGATTATTTGCTGTAAAGCTTCAGAGCTCCTGCAAGTTTTTGCTGCCTCACTTTTGAGGGAATGCTGTTCACACTGTCACCCCAAATCAGATTCTTGGCATTTTGAGATTGCGGTCAGAATGATTTTATCAGGTCTGAGGAGGGAGAGAGAGAAACAGAGAGAGAGAGAAACATGGAAACCAATTTTTGCAAATCATATTTTAGGCTCGTTTATGGTGGTTTGGCAGCGTTTGGTATGGTGGTGGTTTTGAATTGTGAATCAAAATCATATTTCTACAGATGTGTTTCAGTCTAACCACTCTGGACACTCAAAATGGTTTTGACCTGGCTCTTTAACATCATCTTGGAATGGGACACATGACAGATGTGTCATGTTTGGTGGTCCAGAGATGAATAAATGACTGAATGAATGAATGGATGAATAAATAACTAAAGAAATAAATGAATAAATGAATATTTCAGAGCTGGCCATATCTACAGCTTGAAACATTGCTGCATATACAGTACTAATCTCTTCCTTCAGTGATTTGGTTGGCGGCGACTGAAGGATTCTGCACCTTTACTCAATGGCATGAAGCCATCTATTGTGTGTGTGTGTGTGTGTGTTCCAATTCTGCAGCTTTTTGTCTTCCATTTTGCAGCTCCTGATTCAGGGAAGGCATATGTTAGTGAGGGCTGACAAGCACACCTTGGTTTCCCACATTAACAGGCAGGGTGGAGTCCATTCTGCATCCAAGCTGAAAATGGTGGAGAGCCTGTGGCTGTTGTCCTCAGAGTACTGGCTGCCTCTGAAGGCTTCCCACATACCGAGCTTGGAGAACGGGAGCACCAACCTCACGTCAAGGGGCAGCCTGCTGTCAGATGAGTGGAGGCTTCCTGGTTTGGGAAGGTGGAAGTAGAGCTGTTCGTCAACAGACGCTGCTGGAGAAATGTCGCATGGGTCTATTGAAGTGTATCCAGCAGCATTTTGTCCTGTCATGAGGGGTTTGGTGACAGAAATGTTCACCCCCTTGTGAAACGCTTCCTGCAGGGGGAAAGGAAACAACACGCTGTGATTCATGTCCCTGCCCCCCCAATGGGAACTGCTGTTAGTGCTGGAGGCCTCGGCGTAGGCCCAGTACGAGCCACTATGGCGCTCCTGTCCCCGTCCCCTCTGTCATTCTGCGATACTGCGGGACCAAGTTGATGCCAATAGTCCAAAAATATGATGGTACCTGTTTTTCTGCAGTACCAGAGATACTGTAGGCACCCGATATATGATAAGGCCTTCAGTGGGCCATAACATATACCTCCAAAACTGATGGGGGCAGTTTACATATGATTTACGCTTGTTCAGGTATGTGGCGAAGACGAATGCCTACCAGCAGGCAGACATACACACACTAAAGATGGTAGCTCCACCCTGGCTCGTCCAAAAGAAACACTGCAAGGGTTGTGTATGGAAAGATTTTGCGTTTGAGGCGGATGTTCAGGGGAGAATAATAAATTCGCATAACGGTGCAATCAAAGTTTCCAGACGAAAGGAGGCAACACCTCCAACTTAGCGAAGCAGCTCAAAGACAGACATGTAATGTTAATAGTTGTTGTTTTTTTTTTTTTTTTTTTCTAATTCAGTATAAGCCTATTTATTATTACTATATTTTTCTCATGTCTCTGCTGGATATTGCAGTTGAGTTAAAGAGCTGTTATTTAAGCACAGTTGATTTATTGTTTGTTTTAAACACAGAGGAGTGTATGTTCTACTAAATTGGATTTTTTCTTTTCTTTTTTTATGGTATTGAAACGGGTATCGAGAATTGTGGAAATTCACTGATATTGGTATCAACTACTGAATTTCTGGTATCGTGACAACCCTAGCATGCACTGACCTGTGCCAAAAGAGTGAGTGAGTGAGTCATTGAGCTCAGAGTCCGGTTGGTTCACCCCAGCTGCTTGCTGCTTTGGAGCACTTTAGGCTGAGAACCATACAGCTGGATGCATCTTGCCTTTCCATCTTGCCTAATGGCTTTTTTATGCGGTCCTAGTGCATGTTCAGTAGATAATAATGCCATGATTGGCCGGTTACATTCATGCAAATTATCAGCTGGTGAATCCATCCGCATGACTGGAAAGAGTTATACCCAAAGACTCCTGTAGAGGGCTCCCACTGTGTATATAGAACTAAGGTTACAATATTATAACCCTCAATTTGTGTGCAATCTGAACAAAGCCCCCATGTTTTACTGTCCCTCAACATAGTGTACGCTACACTTGACCAGAGCAAGTGATCTACTTGGGACACATGGATGACACTGAAAACCAGTGTGGAGTATGCTGGTCTTTCATGTTATTCCACAACTGCTATGTCAGCGACAATCAGACCTGTGTGATGAGCTCCTGATGTGTGAGGGTAATGTGTACCATCGTGCCAATGTCCTTTCATTCCTCATTTCACAGTAAAGCTCCCAACATGTTGGCTCAATGTGATGAGGTTTGGATTTCATTTTACCCTCTGCTCCTCTCATCACAAAATCCTCCTGAAATTGGAATCGGAATGATTCAGGTAGAACCGCATAATGTCTTAGGTGTGAACTTTGGGGAAGTTTTGGGGGAAAGCCAACTCTGCTGCAGTAAATGTCAATTAGAGTTGTCCAGTATGTACAGTGTGTATACGCAAGCATTTGGTATCATTGTCTTTGACTGCTGACCCACTGAGATTATTTAGGTATAGGTGAATTTGTAGGGGAAAACCACCAGTGAGGTTCCTCTGACATGATGCATTTCACAGAGTTCTGTTGCCACAATAAAAAAAAAAAAAAAAAAATGTCAGAATGGATCTCTAAAGGTATTTTATTGTACAAATGCACACTGTGGACAGGTCGTGGCATTAGTTCTACAAAATATAAAAGGAAGGAGAGACAGGAATAGTCCTATTTCCTGCTCACCCAGAACTCTCTTGATAATCTTAAAGCCTCTCTCTGGTACTGTTACTCCCTTTAGTATTTTCCTGTGGTTAAAGATGCATTGTGGGGAGTGATGATCTTGTTTTCCACTTCTGTAACTCTGCTGAGACAGCCCTCTCTGCTAACTCCCAAGGCTCCTCCCACCAGGAACAGACACACACTCACATACACATACACACACACAGACATAATCCCATACACATACATACACAGACATGCATCTGCAAGCTCAGAAACACAAACAAGCTGTTTAGATGCTATGAGCAAAGTGTGTTTATACTGGAAAGCTTCCAGGCAGAACTCTATGCATGTATGTATGCAACCTGTGCTGCAACCACTCCCACAGGCCACCACTGTAAATAGAGCTTCATCACGTGATGTAACAGGCTGTGGCAGTCATACTGGAGGTCCTCAGGTCTTGGCAACAAAGGCTGTCAGCAGCTGATTGTGTTTCTAAATGTATAATCAGAGACATTTTCTAATAGGAGGAGACAGGGCCCTTGGACACCATCTCTGAAACACACATGGATCATGACCAACAAGATCATAGCCCTATCTCTTTATGATTTTGACTTATGTATATGAATTTGCATTTCGTATTTAAAGACAGTATGAAACTGTATACATCATGGAGTGATCAATTTTTGACAGACTTTAGTGCTTCAAAAAAGGCAATATTTTTCCACTCACTGGGTCTTGCGTCAATGTGCTATCCACAGCTCCAAACCAGAAATAGTACGATTATATAGCCTTCTATGGGTGGCACAATCATGCAGTGATCAACACTATCACCTCACAGCAAGTAGGTCTGATTGGGTTTGATTCATGACATTTGGTTAAAAAAAAAAAAAAAAATCATGTCAGGCATGAAGTTGAGTCATGGAGATTCTTTTAAAACACACAAAGAAGAATTTGACCTTTAGCAATTTCATGATGTAGAGCAGGCAAACAGCTGGAAGCATTGCTGTTGCGCTCCTGCCCCCAACTTGTAAGATAAGGTGTGATGATCAAAATTGTGCAGCTATGTGAAATCTAAAAGCACAGAACAGAAATAGAGTAGAACGGACTTTCCTGTTCAAATCAATATACCAGCAGAGCTGCCAACTCTCACGCATTGGCCGTGAGACTCACGCATTTGATTGGCTTCACACGCTCTCACGCCACACCTCCGATTTCTCACGCTGAAGTGCTCATCAAGAGCCTTTTTTTCCCTTTTGACTAAAAACGGTTCTGTTTATCTGTGATCTATATGTTGAGCCTGAGATCCATCTGAGATCTATCTGTTGAGCTCCAGCACGGTACGGGCGTTCATGCACGAGCACATGCATGGTCACGCACGCAGCGCGAACGTGGATACAACGTAAATCATGCAACTTTCCTCCTGCCTCTGCAAAATCTTTTAATGCGTGCAGCGCGATTACTGGCGAATGGCCGCGTTGCGCAATCAATAATCAACCATGTTGTCTGTGTCGCTGTCCATGGTCCATGGCAACCGTATAAACAAAAGTCGGTTTATAATGAAAGTAGCCTACAGTAGTCTGTGTGCGCAGGTCTGCCTGATCTGGTTAATTATTATTATCAGTTGATTATTGATTGTAATTTTAAGTTGATTTAATTAAACAGTCAAACGTTACTTTGGTGGTCCGTGGATTCATTTTTATCATGTGGATTGAAGTTTGTGTAGCCCATATAAATGCTCGGGAAATCTGTTGTTCAAATGAAATTAACCTGATCCATCGGGGCGTTTCATGTAAATATCCTACATTAAGATATTAATGGTATCACCCGTGTGCAACGTATTGTCTCTTTATAATAATCTTATGCAGGGGCGCCCTATATGGGGGAAAGGTTAGGACAATTCCAAGGGCCCTTTCCTGACAGGGCCCCCCAAATCCATCCATATTGACCATGTTGTGCAGGAAAAAGCAGCGTGTCAATTGTCAAACCAATCGGACTTTGCTGTTTTTCGTAATTTATCAACATGAATGGAGAATGGAGCCCCCCCCCCCCCCCCATCTCACTCCAAAGTTTTTTGAAAAGTTGGCAGCTCTGTACCAGCATGGTCAGGGACATGGCCGGGTTAACTTCTGTATAAACCAAACTCAGGCAAGTTGCAACTCAGTGAGGTGAGAAGTTTTTCAATAAGGACTAAAGCAGTGGAAAGACAGCTAACCTTTCAGATGATGTGTGCTAACAAACACTGCTATTCACTGTTAAAGTTCGCCTGAAACACAACAATTTGTAGTATTCAAGGAGTTATATTAGGTAAAAGGTCTGTCTGATGATGCTCACCAGCTACGTTTGCTTGTTTGCAGATACTGACTGAAAGAGCTAATAGGAGAAGCACAGTTTTGCTAATGCAATGCAAACCTAGTCTAATACACCACAACACACAAATTGAAATGTTCACAAATATTAGTAATTTCTTAGTATTTAACAAGTCTGCACATCACCGCTTTATTCTGTATGACCATGGCAGAAATGCCAGGGACTGTTCCTCTCCATTCAAGTGCTGTGCCTAAAAATGTAATAGGAAGATTGGCTGTGTTGACAAAGCCGCCAATGACAATGACAATGACAATTTTCCCACAGTAAACTGAGTGCCCCATCTCTTCCTTTTTAAAAGTCTCTAATATAACAGCGCTGTCACCCACACCAAAAGCACAACAGTGTTTATCAATTATCCCACATTTTCTAACCAGCTAGTTGGTACATATTCTGCCATGATTTGCACACAGACAAATCTGTACTTGACTTCCATAATGGCGCCAGACCTGATTGCTAGATGTGTAACACACCTGCAAAGCCTCTGTAAGCACGTGCTATTAACCAATTTAGAAAATGTTTATTAAAGGATAAGCACACACAAAATACACCTTCCCACATACATTTGGTTTCAAAGTGGAGAATGTGATTGCCAATGACACCCGCTGTGACGCAACAGCCTGCTAGCAGGTGCTTCGGGCGGCTTGCCCATTCTCTGAACTGGCCACAGAGGAATATCTGTCAGGCCTGGTTACTAGCGTCGCTATCTAGCCCCGGCACTCTCTTTGTATTTTGCGAGCTGAGAAGAAGAAGAGTGTGTATTTGTGTGTGTAAGTGTGTGTACAAGAGGGAGGGAGAGTGAGAGAGAGAGAGAGAGAGAGAGAGAGAGAGTGCTGCGTGTCGAGGAGTGGGGGTTACAAGGAAACAGGAAAAACATGTAGTCACGAGGGAGGACCACCTTCTCAAAGCCAGCATTGTGCAGATGCATATTGCACATTATTGGCTCTTTTTCCAAAGAGAAACACATTTTCTCACATGTCCTTCTCCACACCCATGACTGACTTTATGCAGAGGAGCTGTGAAGTTGGTGTTTCATTCTCTCTGAAGAAAGCCTGTATTTGCCATCACGCTTTTTAAAATGCTCGTGCCGTTCTGAGTATTCACACAGGAATACTCTGGTACTGTATATGTGTCTACAGTGCACTTCAATACAATGGTGCCTGGATCAACTGAAACTAACAGAAGCTTTGCTGAAAATTTTAAGAGATATAGCAAAATTGTGAAGTCTGTCCTCCAGGGATTTCGTGTACTTGCATTTGAAGTTTCATGATTTGTGCATCATTTGCTATATTCATTTGTGGACTTTCTGTATATGGTGATGATAGTCTCTATGCCACCAGTGTTTTGCCTTTCAGAACATCAAATCTTGTGTTGAGTGAACAAGCAACGATGGGACTTGGTGTCGTGTCTCCAAATGTTGTAACTAAGCTTTTGTGTTGGGAACGAATAAATTCAATATACCACATTTGGGAGTCATATAGAGTGCGAGAATTCATAGCTGCTAGTGCTACTTTGCCAATTATCACTACACTTACTACATCCTCACTGTGGAAAAAAAAAAAATAGGACAAAACATGTCATTTTGCAATTTATGGTTTAATTAGAAAAGGCAAAATATTGTCTGGAATACATGAAAGGAAAGCATATTTGTGCAGCAATTAACATGCCCTGGCCTATTGACTTTTCGAATAATTGAGCTCTATTGTGCTCATTTCTAATCATTTCGTTCAGTGATTCTGAAAGGAGGAGTCTTGTCTGTGAGGAATGCTGGCAGAAACACAGAAATGATGTTGAGGTATCAAAGTTTTTTCAAACTCAGGCTTCTGAGAGCCGTATGCTGGGGCTTTGCTCAATGCCATTTGCAGGATTTTTGTCACTGGAACGGACAAATTACCTATTTAGCAGATGCCTTTCAAATTGTAGTGAGTGTAAATGGATTCTTTGAATCATTTGCGAGTATGAATATTAATGTTTCTCTCCATATTTTTCTTTCTCACTTGCTCGGGCTCTCAGTTTTGGGAGGCATAATAAGGACTGCGTTGTGCAGATATGAAATAAACTCCAGTCAAATAAAGGGCCAGCTGAATTAATGGAGGTTGGTAGAAGTGTGGCCTGATGAATCAATACAACAAACAGACTCCCCTCTTTCTAGCCACCTCACTCCTGAAAGTGCGAATGAATAAACTTTATTATAAAACTTAATTATCAGTGTTTTTGATTACATTTCTAAGTTTGGCTCCTACATGAAAAATCTATATAACACTGTGGCGCATTACTCTTGTCAAGAAGGGACGATCTCTCCAGAAAGGTGATCTGACAGTGGGCTTTCCAATATGGAGTGATGAGTGATGTGCCATGTGTATTATAAATTGTTCCACATTGGATCAGACTTATTGATTTCTCACTGTTGGCACTGGGATCTTTGGAGCCCTGTGCTTCTGTGGCAAAATGATTACTTTTTCATCATCTCATGGATATTTCATCATCACTCCTCTCCCTTCTATCCAAATACTGCCAACTCTCTTTCTGAAAAGCAATTATGCTACGGATATGTCTATCATTTTCCCCTTATGAAATTGTCCACGTGCCAGAGCTCCTTTCAATAACAGGGATGTTATATTCATGGATGGAAGTTTGATTTCTCCCCACCTTTTCACTTGGAGCTGTTCCTGAGTGCTCTGAGGTGACAGGTAGATGAGTGCTTTGGAGCTTGTGTGCAATGCCCACTAGCCATGCACTGAATGTTGTGACACTTCTCCCCTCATTGTCTGCACTGCACTTTTTGTGCCCGCTGATCTGTGTGTGCTGCTATAGGGTACCACTGATGCAGAATAATGACGGTGTGTGTCACACTCCCTTTGCTGAGGTAAATATGACCGCACGTCAGCGTGGCCATTTAAATGCAAATGATGGGTTTGGATTGGCAAAATTAGCATTATAAAATACTCCCATTGGCTACGGTTCTGCATGTGGGTGGATCATGCATAGCTGCAACAATATGCAAGAAAATGACACTCATTACAGACTTGGCTCCATTGTCACCGCAATATGATGGAAAATGCAAAGGAGATAGAAGCAAAGGAAAGAGAGGAAAGGGTAAAGTGTATATAAACAGGTCTTGCTGTATCTTAAGATTGAGGCTGGTTGTCGATTTTCCCATCTGGAGGCGTGGTAGGAGGTGGGTTGACGTGACAGGAGATTGTCTGACACATTAGTGGGGGGAAGGGGGCCTGCTGAACTGCACCGCAGCTCGTTGCATCACATCACATCATGCGAGTGCAGGGAATGAGCTGAGCGAAACCCCTAAAGCATCAAGTCAAGGTTTTAATGTGTGACTTCACCTGTCTCATCAGCCTAAATTGTGACATCACACTGAAACCGACAAGAAAGCCCCATTCTCATAATTGAGATCCCAAATACTGCGTTTGCCCTGTGAACCCAAATCAAATTCTCTTGTCAGTAACAGTAACTGGCAGGAAATCTCCACACACAGGAAGTGACACTTAGATGAAAATTCACCTTGTCACCTTTTTGTTAATATAAGTTTATTCAAGACCAGGATTTCGCAATTGAAAGAGAAAGTTTATTGTATTTTTCCATCATATTCTTATTAATTTCACTTAATGTGGGTGAGGGGAGGTTGGGTGGGTGTTTACTAGTGGTGATTTCATCAAAGATCACACTATCATCTTCATCAAATCATCACCAATTTTTTTTTTTTTTTTTTTAAATTCAGCCGCGCTGCACCTTCTATCAATAAAACCACCTTTCTCGCTCTAACTGATCTCCCATTGGTTTGCACTTTTGAATGATCACTTCTCACATATACCCTGCACTAATAATTTGTTTCTTGGGAAACCATCAAATTATGGAAGTAACATGCTTTCAAAATGCTAATTTCATTGTGTACACTATATTTGGATGTGCTAATGTGCGGCTTATTAACTAGCGGCACTTGCGGAGAAAACCACTCAAATGGAGTGTAAGCAGCATCCTTTCCAGTATTCCACGTGAATCCCAATCAGTTGAACAAACACTGGAGGAGGCTGTGGTCCAATGTTTATGAAGGTACGTGTGTATGCAGCCATCGTTTACACAAACATCAAATTCATTTGGCAAGCGTCAATGAGGGTGATAGACATTCATTAGGTTTTTCAGTAGTATTTACCCAGTATAGTGTGACTGACAAGTATTTCTTCTTCTCCGTCGTAATTGTTTGCCATGCAGACAATGGCTTGCATCAAGTTTGCACAACCGGCATTTGCCAGTTCCCATGCTGGGTGGAAACCACGGCCATACGGAGCAAAGTGGCACTGTGCCGCTTGGGTTTTGGAGCACAACCGCTCGTACATTAGGAGTAAGGCAACTTGGTCAGTGCAGTTCACTGACCAAGTCATATGAAACTGAATGCTTGTGCAGACTCTTCTTACACATGCATCCACACATGAACAAAAGGAAAAAAAAAAAAAAAAAGACTGACGGCTGATGCACAAAACATTGACCACACACACACACACACACACACACACTTCATAACGTCTTGAGCAACACCAAGGTGTGGGGGAACAAAGTCAGGCTATAGAAATCCCATGCTGCCTATCTCGGAGGTATTGCAAGGTGAATGCTCTGACATTCTCCTGGCAAAACAAGCACCGGGGAAGACATTTTTTTTTTTAAATGTCTTTCCTTAAGGTAACAAGACTGTTTTTCTGTCTGCTCTTTTTTTTTTTTTTTTTTTTACCCTGTCCTTCTTCCTTTTTTTTTTCTTTCTGAATCAGCACAGGACTCTCGCAGTGTCATAATGGCATCCGGTCTAAACGAGGCAAGCAGAGTGGCCACAATGCCAAATGGACACATAAAAAGGAGACATTAATGGAGTGAAGAGGAGCATAAATCCACGAGCCAAGCCTTCCACTCCGATGCCTGTGAGAGCTGGCCGTTGCAGAGGAGGGGACAAAGATGCCCCAGGTGAGACATATATATCTGTGGCATCTGATTATACTGACTGTAAGTGCTGATGACATCACACATCTTCCACGGAAAAAGGAGGAAATGCAATTACTTCTCCATTTCAGGTGAAATATATGTAAGAGTCTTGTGAAGAAAATAAACAATGCACTATTTTTCTAAAGACAAGCACCTTTATGGATGTCCTGCCCTGATATATTCTGCATTTACCTGATACCACTGATAAAAAAAAAAAAAAAAAAAAAAAAAACAGGGATATATATTTTTTTTACATCATATTTTCTCTTTTTTCCCCATAATGTTTGCTCTGCTTGCTGGATGTGGTTGGTAAGTGTCATTGAAATGTTGGCCGCAGCCAGTGTAGTTACTCCTCCCTGACCTCTCTCACAATACATGATGAAAAAAAAAGACATGAAAGGCTTCAAAGGGTGCATTCCTTGGAGCTACATGTGGTTGCAATGTGAATTTTCAGCATTTTTTTCCCCATAAAAACTACAGGAAGTGATCATTTCCAGGCATTGTTAAAGATGTGTCTTTTATGTCTACTCCATCCAGTGAAAGAATGCCTAACAGGTGTGCAATAGGCCTATTTATATTGTAGGAAAATGACTGCTGAACAAGTGAATTTGTCATCAAACATTTTCAGCTGTTTTGCTTTTACAAACAACACTATAGAGAGGGTAAAATTATTTCCATTTCATGTGAGCTCCAAGTGAGATACCCATCATTTGAAAGTGACTCATACACACTCTTATGGAAATGACTGATGGTACAAATTTAGGGCAAATTATGGTACTTCTTAAAAAGCAACGGGTAACATAAGTAGATTGCTGACAAAACATGCAGACTGGATCCTTTATGTTTGAGAGTTTGAAGGTAATAATCCACAGGTAAACAGACTGAAGTGTCTGTTTTGTGTCTCCGCCATGGTGGCGACCGGAATAACACAGTGGTGTCCAATCATATGGCGTGGACAGCAGCCCAAAAGTCTGCGGGTTTTCCCTCCAACCGGTGAGGACACCAGGTGATTTCAGTGATTACTTTGTCCTCTCTGCAACGAGGCATACCAATTGGTGCAGTCACCCACTGGTGTAACTGGTTAGAGGGAAAACCGGCATACTTGGCCATCCAGGGCACATGATTGGACACCGCTGATCTCACAGAATAGTGTTTCAACCTATAGCCAGTTTTCCAGTTTTTAACTTGTTCTGAAAAAGTCTCAGTTTAATACTAACATCTCTAACTGACCTCCATAAGACCGGACACAGACCGGAAGAGTCTATGTTTTACATTTTCCCAGGTTATATCTGTGTTGAGACGCACGGCGCTGAGATACAACTCCGAGGATCTGTGTTAATTCTATACACACCCAGTTGCCACTTTTTTAGGTCCACCTGCACAATCTAATACGATCCAATCCAACTGTTGTGCCATAAAGTTTACTTTCCTGCTGCCTATAATGCTCAGGTTTTCTGTTTGTCACAGTAATAGAGGTGTTCATTCAGTTCTGTGTTTGGGCATTGTGCTCATAGTGCTGCTGTTGTACTGGAATGCATTTTACTGAGAGGTGTTTCCAATATTCTGTCCCCCTCATGTACAGTACAGGCCAAAAGTTTGGACACACCTTCTCATTCAATGCGTTTTCTTTATTTTCATGACTATTTACATTGTAGATTCTCACTGAAGGAATCAAAACTATGAATGAACACGTGGAGTTATGTACTTAACAAAAAAAGGTGAAATAACTGAAAACATGTTTTATATTCTAGTTTCTTCAAAATAGCCACCCTTTGCTCTGATTACTGCTTTGCACACTCTTGGAATTCTCTCGATGAGCTTCAATAGGTAGTCACCTGAAATGGTTTTCACTTCACAGGTGTGCCTTATCAGGGTTAATTAGTGGAATTTCTTGCTTTATCAATGAGGTTGGGACCATCAGTTGTGTTGTGCAGAAGTCAGGTTACTACACAGCCGACAGCCCTATTGGACAACTGTTAAAATTCATATTATGGCAAGAACCAATCAGCTAACTAAAGAAAAACGAGTGGCCATCATTACTTTAAGAAATGAAGGTCAGTGAGTCCGGAAAATTGCAAAAACTTTAAATGTGTCCCCAAGTGGAGTCGCAAAAACCATCAAGCGCTACAACGAAACTGGCACACATGAGGACCGACCCAGGAAAGGAAGACCAAGAGTCACCTCTGCTTCTGAGGACAAGTTCATCCGAGTCACCAGCCTCAGAAATCGCAAGTTAACAGCAGCTCAGATCAGAGACCAGATAAATGCCACACAGAGTTCTAGCAGTAGACCCATCTCTAGAACAACTGTTAAGAGGAGACTGCGCCAATCAGGCCTTCATGGACAAATAGCTGCTAGGAAACCACTGTTAAGGAGAGGCAACAAGCAGAAGAGATTTGTTTGGGCCAAGAAACACAAGGAATGGACATTAGACCAGTGGAAATCTGTGCTTTGGTCTGATGAGTCCAAATTTGAGATCTTTGGTTCCAACCCGCCGTGTCTTTGTGAGACGCAGAAAAGGTGAACGGATGGATTCCACATGCCTGGTTCCCACTGTGAAGCATGGAGGAGGAGGTGTGATGGTGTGGGGGTGTTTTGCTGGTGACACTATTGGGGATTTATTCAAAATTGAAGGCACACTGAACCAGCATGGCTACCACAGCATCCTGCAGCGACATGCCATCCCATCCGGTTTGCGTTTAGTTGGACAATCATTTATTTTTCAACAGGACAATGACCCCAAACACACCTCCAGGCTGTGTAAGGGCTATTTGACCAAGAAGGAGAGTGATGGAGTGCTGCGGCAGATGACCTGGCCTCCACAGTCACCGGACCTGAACCCAATCGAGATGGTTTGGGGTGAGCTGGACCGCAGAGTGAAGGCAAAGGAGCCAACAAGTGCTAAACACCTCTGGGAACTCCTTCAAGACTGTTGGAAAACCATTTCAGGTGACTACCTCTTGAAGCTCATCGAGAGAATGCCAAGAGTGTGCAAAGCAGTAATCAGAGCAAAGGGTGGCTATTTTGAAGAAACTAGGATATAAAAAATGTTTTCAGTTATTTCACCTTTTTTTGTTAAGTACATAACTCCTCATGTGTTCATTCATAGTTTTGATTCCTTCAGTTAGAATCTACAATGTAAATAGTCATGAAAATAAAGAAAACGCATTAAATGAGAAGGTGTGTCCAAACTTTTGGCCTGTATTGTATATTAAATACGGAGGACAAAAAATTAGAAACACCTTTCAGTAGCATGTATTTCAGTACAAGACCTCTGCAAACTACAACCTCAATAATAAACACAGTATACACAGTTAACCTGGCTCTGCTGTATTTACTTTAGTTCTCCAGCTCCGTGTCTTTTCCTCCCCGTCTTTGCTGTCACTTCCATCAGCCATGTTTAGCTCCTCTGCCCGTCGTCCAGACCGAGCTGTCACCCCGCTGGTGGTCGGCTAACGCTGCACTAGCCTCAGGGTTAGAGGCCTGGACCCAAAAACGTGACTGTGTTTTTCCTGCTTCCTCCCTTGCATGACATGTTGTCGCTGCAGGTGTTACATTTTGCTGTGTCGGTATCTTTCTTTGTGAGGCCAAGCCACCTGGACAGCCATGGCCCGGTATGCAAACACAAGAGTCTTCTCACGTGCCACACTGACGTCTTTCTTTCACTCTCTTTTACTACAAGACCAGATCAAGATGTTCACGACACGAGGCGGTGGTGCTCATAGAAATTGTAGTCTTCATTCCGGGGAACACTACCGCTTTTGCCCACAGAGGTCGCCAAAATCAACCCAAAAATGAAACTTCCATGTAGTTGCTTTAACAAGCTATTCAGTCTCATATGTTGAATTGTTTTTTTTCTTTTTTTTCTGAGAACAGGTGAAAAACACTTAATTATTATCTCACCGCTGCTAATAAACATGTTTCCAGAATTTTCTTAACTCAAGCATCATTTTCCTCATACTAGTGCGCTAATCTGCCTTATTCAGCCTTGTTTCAACATATTCATATCCAGAAAAAAAAATCCTGAAACAAGTTAAAGTACACTGTAAAAAAGAGGGATTTTTATTTCACCTGACTTAAGAAAAAAAAAAAGAGGAAGAAAAGAAGACTTTTTTTTGAAAGACATGACTTGTTTAGAGGGCGATTTAGCAATGTAGCAGCACCATGTGAGAGTAGTTCATTAAAATTCAGTAGCTTTAGTTATTCTAAACGGTGCTGAGAGAAAGCCTGTTTTCTTTGTTTTTGTTTCAATAATTATTCATCCTGCTATTGGCTCCTATTGGCCTTAGATGTTGCAAACAGAAAATGCTTCACTTAACCGAGCAAATTTCTCCCATTTCCCCATTAAATCCAACAAGCACAAGGAGAAGCTACACATCCTAAAGGTTCTCGTTTAGCCATTCACGGTTGCTTTTCCTGCGGTGCGGTTTCCCTACCTGGGTTAGGGTTAGGAGGCGTAAACTCCACCTTCCTTATAATTTATAAGCTATTTTTCGCTTTTACATTTGCAATTCTAGTATCTGCTTCACAGGAAGCAATGCATTTTACTGTTCAAGCAGGAGAAAAGCTTTGTTTGCCATAACCAGTGATGATAACAACTTTGAATCATAGACTTCAGGTTATGATTATTATTATTATGTTTTTTTTTTTTTCTTTTTGTTCAAAAATACATTTGTGCTACATGTAATTTAGAAGCTAATTCCTCACATATTAAATCAACCAATATCAATAGGCTGTGATATTACCGACAGACATCCAATATGAGGGAGTATACAAAGAGGATGAACAGGAAATGCATCTCCTGTGTTTGGGATTCTTCTTTTTTTTTTTTTATTGCCTCTTATCTTCCAGTAACATATGGTTTTAATTTTGCCAATTCTGTTGCTGTTTGCCCTGTTTTTCTTTTCACTTTATGTTTCATTTGAAGTCGCCTGTGTTTCATTTTACTTAACTGTCATTAAAAAAAAAAGTATTGTTCTTGAATAATGCGTTGTGACCTTTGGGTATAATTCACTGTAAACTCAAAGAGTGTACAGTGTGAGAGAGAGACGGAGGTGTATTTGTGTGTGTGTGTGAATTTGTGTCTGTGTGTGTGTGTGTGTGTGTGTGTGTGGTGGAGGGTAACACACAACAAAGGTCCCTAGCTTCACTCAAATCCAAATTGTTACGAGTTTGTGTATGGTTTGTGTGCTCAGGCTGCTGAGTCATGGTGACAGCCTGGTGGTTGTAGAGGAAAGCTATAATTTCCATCAGGGTGCTCGGTCATTTTCATGTCACAATCCTTTCGCCCCAAACCGTGATTTAATAGAATTTTATCCCAGGGACCCCATATGGATAATACGTGTTGCCTTTTCAGCTCGATATCTGTTGACTTAACAATTGACCCGGCAACACACACTGGGTCAATGTGTTTTTCAAATAACACATTGTTGCCAGTGTTAAAAGCTACAGCCCATACCAGAAACAAAACTGGCTTTAATACGCAGTGTTGTGGCCTAGAAACAGTAATGCATCCTCAAACGTACACTTACCGGAAAAATAATGCACTTGACATTGGCATTACCAGCGTTAGTGTACAGCCAGCCAGGTTGTTTTTTGGAGTAGTGCTGTGTTTTATTCCAAAAGCGATACTTTACATTCCCTTTGTTGAGGCCCAAATAAACAAGTACAGATTCACACCAAAGTTAGAAGGCCATTTTCAACTTTTATACAGTCGCTTTAACATTTCATGGATCCGTGCCTCTCCCAGATGGGTGATACACACAGCAAAGTTATATGGGTTGCAAGATGTTTTCTGAAACAACCTTGGAAACTGTTTTCTTCAAGAGCCATTTAAAGTGCCAAGATATTATTGGCACTACAGAAGGGCTCTGGGAATCCCAGCCAGGGCTGATGTGATGTAACAGGCAAACATCAGCTCCGCCGCATTTCCATGTAATAGATAGTTTCCACTGTTTGCAAAAAATGTCATCATTAAGATTTTATCATCTGGACCCATTTTAGTTCCAAGAGGACTGGAGGAACATTTTTTTTTTTTTTTTTTATAAATGCAAAAGAAGTATGGGGAAGAAAAAAGGTTTAAACATACACTCACATGGTCATGACTTAAAATGAGCCTATGAGGGATTATACAACTAATACTTTTAACTTATAAATGAGAGACCATCAGTTATGGCAACAACGACAGCTGCCAGAGACTTTGACAAAGTTGAGGAGACAAAGAAAAATGACGGTAGCTGCAGAGGTGTAGTTTTGACTCTGGGCTCGCCGCTTCCACTCGGTGATTTGCTTCCCCTCAAATGATGCAGAAAATTACTTCATCCAAACCCCGGTGTTAAAAGCCTTGTTTGCTGAAAAGTGCTGCTGTTTTGAATCACAGTTATACAGTAAAGTTTGGAGCACTAATTAAGTGTCAATTATAGCAAAGTTTGAATCGCGTTCCCACTTTCCTCATCAAATTTATTCGCCAGGGCGACACTTACAGCTTGTTGTTTATGTTTCTTACAAGGTGTTGTTTTTCTGCAGGGTATTATGTATATTACAGTATGCTGTTTATTTTATTTACAAGTGCTTTACAAGAGGTTGTTTATACTACTGGAAACATATTAATGCATGTACCTCCGGATCAGTTGTTTTTCTATTTAACAACAAACCAAAAAAAAAAAAAAAAAAAGCCATTAAATTGTGTTCTATTGTGGGGCCAGTAAAACGGAAAAGTGATTCTACTGCTTAATTGCTTTTTGTCTCTTTAATAGTGAAGCAAAAAAAAAAAAAAAGCTATGCAATCATTTTGCTACTGTGAGCCAGTAAAACAGAGGAGCGACTTCACTGCCACCCGCTGCTTCACTGCTTCTCAGCTGTTTCCTCTGAGCACGGTCAGATGAACCGCCAGCACAGGAGAGAGGCCGAATCCAACAAACTGTATAATAACTATAATATGCAACATTTGAGAACAAAGATATAATGACTACATCCAGCAAAATAATAATAAAAAAATATATATAACACAGAAATAGGATACAAACTATATGACAATGGGTACACTGATAATATGAGTACACACTAAAATGGTGATAAAATAAAATTCAAAATGTAAGAAATATGAAATCAAAAAGTAATCAAAGCGCTTTTCAATATGTATGTCTTTTTTAAAGATTTTTTTAAGATAACCTTTTTGAAACTTTTTTATTGTAACTTATCACCAACGTTGTTATTACTTATCTTAGGAGTTGGAAGTAAGTAATTTTATTTAATCACATTTCTGTAAATGAGTAGGTTTTATGTGTGTGTAGTTACTTTTGCTTAGCACTTTTTTTCTGAAGTATTATAATTTGCTACACTTTATATCCATTGTAATGATTCATAACCAGCAGGAACTGGATCATTGCAAACTCTCAGTGAGCAGTTACTTTGAAAAGTATAAGAAACAAGTCTGAACTCTGTCTCTATTGCATAGAAAAGATTGCAAGCAACAACTGTCTTCAAAAATAAATAAACAAATAAACATGGCAACTTTTATTCTTTTACTATGTTTGTACAATATCCACTCCTGCTAATTTGACAGTGTTTATATTATGTACAACTTGTTTGTGGTGCTTTCAAGATGTTAAATCATCATCAATTGCCCAGTTCTTCTTATATTTAGTCAAAAATAGCAGCTGTTGCTGATGCCATAAATAAAATCTGTATCACATATTGTGTAGCAGAGGATTTTCTCTTCCTGGAAAGACGTATACCAGAAACGAGAAAAGTGTTTAGAGCAGCACATGTAAAACATTCATGAACTGGCTGTCCATTACTGTGTTACATCAGTCTGCAAGAGAAAAAACAGCAAAACAGACATTTCTAAGATAGTGCCGCAGATTAACTTTAAAGGATGCTTTCAGTGGTTCACATGTGGTTATAATTGTGCAGCTGCCCATTGCAATCACCACCAGCAGTAATCAAGTGGGATAGGGCATCTTCTCTCACTCTCTCTGTCTCTCTCTGTCTCTCTCTGTCTCTCTCTCTCTCTCTCTCTCTCTCTCTCTCTCTCTCTCTCTCCCCTTCTCTCCCTGTCTCCATACCTGTTTCTTCTAATCCCCTTTTATGTTGTGAACAGATTGCTTGACCTACCATTGCCCCCAGATTGTAACTCTCGGGTTTTATCCTTGGGAGCCTTCTTGCTTAATCTGGCAATTTGTGTTTGTGCATTCTCTTTAAAGCCTCTATTCAAAGCTGCTGTTCTGCCCCTTTGAGCTGTCAGTCATTCAGTCTGTTCTGTTGAGAGGTGAGGATTAAGGGCAAGCACTGGATAAATATCCCAAATATAAATCCTCTTGAGAGGACAGATGACCCCCAACTCCACCGTGCATAATATGTGTTTGAGTGTTATTTGTCCTCTAGTAAATGATGGATGAAATTACCTTACCTTAAACTCATGTGTTAATTACTTGTTTGCTGGAATGTGTTGCTCCTGGGAAGTAGCCTGGATAAAGGGAGGTCGGGGAACCTAATCAATTAAAATAATAGTTCATAAAGGTTGATTGGACACATCTGTATTCCACACTGCAGTAACATGGATGTGTTATGACTTTGTTACGTAATAATACTCTTACTCTGCTTTGATAAAACACTCTTGATAGGTACAGTCATCATACTTGCTGCCATATGGGATCATGCTTTCTTTAATGCTTTCACTTCTAATTCTAAACTGTATGGAGCACAGAACGCTATTTTCCTATGTGCCCTTGAACGCACCCCAGTGATACAATTGTTTTCCTACCTGTCCTTGAATGCATTCCCAGTAGGTAGGTGTGGCGAGGTAGCAGCCCCTCCACCCTCACCCCAGCCTCCGCCCCCCACCCACCAATCATCCAACCATAATCTTTCAGTCAGTGCAGTGGTATAGTTTATTACAGTGTAAATGTTGGCAGCAGGTATGCGATGCTGACTCCTATATTGCCGAGGGTTCTTGTTCGTTCCTGCTGTGGTTTGTCAGCCTTGAGATTGGTAGTTGTTTTTGGTTTCTCACTGACTCTTAGACTGTTTTTATTTTATTTTATTATTACTTTTAATGCTAATTTGTGTCCTGTCAGTGGGTGGTGTTTCCTGTCGGTGCTGACCCCCAGTTGGGTAACACCACGTATGGTTCAGCCGAGGTAATCGGGTTGGTCGTTGTAGACCCATGAGAAATTAAGAGATTGGTTAGTAGTGTGCTTTGCGGCACCCAAGGTAAAATTTGCTTGGGTTATTGTGTTTGAAGGGCAACGTGTTAATTATTTCTGGGTTCCTGCAGCTGCTGTTTTGCCTCGTAGTAAATTTACCTTAGGTATTGAGAGTGTAGTGTGTACACTTTTGCTGGTGGGTTGTGTGTTTCCCAGCTATGCAGGTGTCAGTGGGGCTCAGTCCGCCGGCACAAGGATGTAGTGTGGAGGAAGTCTGAGGGAATTGTCTGTTCAAGTCAGTTGGGCTTTATGTCAAAGTCAAAAGATGCAAGCCTTTGGCTGCAGTGTATCCTACCACCCTGGCAGAAGTATGGTGATGACTGCTGAGCTTTGGGCTTGAATTCACGCTTGAATCTTTAGGCTTGCAATAAAACTTACATCATACTCCAGATGTCACTTTCAACAATCATGGACTTTTTTGGTTATAGTTCTAATTACAATATGATAATAGTAAACTTCAGTAATAACATGTTCTGAATGGTAATGCTGTTCCATATAACTTTAAATTAAATTCAGACTATCCCTTTAATGTAAACAATTATTTATATAACCTAAGGCCATTAAAAGTAACCAAGAAAGTATACTGGGCTATACAGTCAAGCGCATTTTTAATGTCGTGAAATGAAAACAGTATTTCATAGCGCTGCTCCAGCGCTGCACTGCTCAGTGACCAGTTAAATGGCTTAATAAGCGACCAGGAAACACTGAGCAATTAAACACTCTAAACGCTATGCAATTAATATAACCTCAAAGCCATGTAGTTAAAGACCGCTTTCATTTGATGGACATGTAGGAGGCAACATATAAAGACTGTTTGTAACAAAGGCTAACGAGTCTTTGAAATTAAAATCTCATAAAGCACCAGTCTATGTTTTTTTTTTTCCTTTCTTTTTTTTATTTAGCTAACTGCTACAGTAACATCAAAGACTTCCACCACAGTTTAGAGAATCCTGAACTTTCTCTCGACGGGTTATGATGTACAACCTCGGCGTGCTGGACATCTTCAAGGCAGCAACAAAGCAAAACCTTTTATCCTTCATATCCACAAGCTTTTGTAGAGAATGTAAAGAACAAGTTTTAACAAGTGCTGACCTGCAGCAGCTCTTCTCTTTCATGAAGCACCATTAGGGTTGCTACCTTTAGCTCAGAAAAATAAGGGGCACTTAACCCTCTTCCATCTCAACTTCTACAACCACCTAACCAGGCCCCCACGATCCCCACCTCTGTGGGAAAAAGTTGTTTGTATTTATTTATTATTTAGTTATAAATAACTATTTCAGGCATTAGTTCAGAAGTTGTTCACACACAACACAGTGTAAGCCTGACCTAAGGGCCGCATCAGGCCCACAGGCAACTTCCGAGTGGCCCAGTGAGCTTGAATTAAATAGGCTTTTTTAATAGCAATTTTAGTGATTTAATTGTATTTGTTAACAGCAATGTTACTGTGTAGCTTAAATAGTTACAGCACTGTGAGCATGGTCTAAAATTCCTAAAAAAAAAAAAAAAAAACAAAAAGCAAAAACAGAGTGAGAAACACCAGGGTATCTCACAAATCAATGGCACGCTATTCCAACCATGCCTGGTAGCTTCTCAGAACATCTGGCTATTGACCGTCACAAGCAGCCAAATAAAATATTTTTCCGTCAATAATGAAATGTAAAATTGACAGTCCTGGACCCTGCCTGGACTGGCAAATACTTGTTTATTTTATTGCCATCTCCAGTGAGTGTGTTGCAGGAGATAAAGAATGTAATATTCAGAGGCACCATATTGAGAAACACCAAACTTTGCAGACAAACTGCAGGGGAACGCTTAGCGGCCAAGTTTGATTCCATCTTACAGTCGGAGCCGTGTTACTCTGTTGAGGTCATGCACAGATCTGCAGCAGAGCTACGGCAACTTCATGTTGGATCTTGTGTGTGTGTGCGTGTGTATGTGTGTGTGTGGGTGTGTGGCAGAGGGAGACAGAGGGTAGAGGGAGAGATGGAGATGCTGGCAGAGAAAGATAGAGCATCTTATTGGTTGCTGTTATTCCAACTTCTTGTGATTCTGTGCATTGATAACTCTTCTTTATTTCTGCACTTTGTGAAGTGCCCGGGTCAGATATGTGACCAAAATATGTATCTTTTAAATTCAGAATTGAAACAGTTAACGCTGTTGTATTTTGCTGCATTCATTTGTATTTGTTTAAAATGTATTTTGTTTACCCCTTATTTATTTTAATAACCAAAAGGTTTTCAATAGGCTTCTAAAAATGTCTGGCCTATCTACCTTCCCTGTATTACAGCCTGGCCCATTTGAATTTGCAAGTGAATAGCCCTGCTGTAGGCTATGCTGTGTGCTGAGCCAGTGTTTATCTATCTGTCTATGTATCTGTCAAGGGTCCATGGCTGGCGAAAGCAGAATAATCCACTCCTAGGTGCAGTTAAATGACTCCATGAAGCAGAGAAAACCCTTTAACACACACCTTGTTGTCCCTTAAGTAATCAATAACGGTATCAAATAGGGACTGGAGTCTTTCTTTGGATCATCTCTGCATCTTCTTTTCTGCATCTCTCTCTCTCTCTCGCTCACTCTCTCTCATTCTATCCCTTCTCCTCTCTCTGTCCCTGCTCTTCCTCCATGTCCTTTTATGTAGCCAACTGATTGCCTGACCCCACACTGACCTCACATTGTAACTCTCCATTGTTATCCCTGGCTCTACCAGTCCAGTGAAAGCTCTTATTCAGCTACCGCTCAATCCACCTTTCTCTTTTGAGAAGGTTAAGATTATGAACGCATTTTGGATAAATAGCCCGACAAGTCTTCATTCACTCAGCAGTTTGATAACCACCTGTCCCCGTGGCCCCCTCTGAAACACAACAAAAAGAGTGTGTGCGTGTGCAGTGTGTGTGCATTGTGTGCATTGCCCTGCCTCTGTTTGCATGCACCGCTTTGCTGTTCAAGGCTGAATTTTGCTTTCAAAAGGTATACATATATCAAAATAATGAACTTAATGGGCAATTCAGATTAATCAGGGCACTGGTAATTCAAATTAATCAGGTCGAGAGTTAATAGAGAGAACAGTCATTGATTAAAAAAAATGAGCAATGTCGCTGGCTGTGTGGGGCAAACATCTAATGAAGGTGGGATAATGGTTGTAACCACTGGTGGAAGGTGTTAGCTTGAGGACTTTTTCAAGTGGATTTCACAATAATGTATCATTTTTACATTAATATTTCTGAATGTTTCTGGCACACAAATATGGGTTAAGTTTTTTTTTTTTATTATTATTATTTCTTTTTAACTTCCAAAAAAGTTCAAGAGATTTTTTTTTTTTTTTGAAACCTTTCAGGTGATATGCCCACGACATGCCTGTGGGCTCCACTTTTTTTATTTGACACTCCAGATAGAATTCAAAATATTTTTGGCCAAAGGCAACATTCATTGGAATTGTAAATTAGCTTCAGTTAGCCTCCCTGCTGGGTGCCAGAAATGTTGACACCACAGATGGCTTTAACGTTTTGGTATTTTAGTGGGCATGACATGAAAAATTTGGTTGGCAGTTTTCCCAATTTAAAGTCCTTAGCAAACTCCCTCCTCTTGGTTCAAAGATGGCCGCCGATGTGAACCCCTTGTTTTCAAATGCCAGCACCATTAGCCTGCCAAATGCTGCCGAAACAGATCTACAATGGCGCAGTACATAGCTGGATTGCTGGGGGCCTGATCCCTCTTGCTAGGCGCAGGTATTGCTCACATGCACTGTTGAATCAGCCGATTGTCCTTTGATGCAGCCCCAAACCGGAAGGCAGGACTCCCCACCTGATGATGACCTTTCTAGAAGCCTCAGTGTGGCTGCATTAGCCTTTGTGGCCGTGCATTTTCTACTGTAGGCGTACAGAAACCAGCTGACAAGTTGCATGTCTACTCAGGGAAAAAAAAACAACACAAAACAAATACAAAAACAGCCCTCCGGCTAGCCAGTCTAAGCTGTCACCAGCACTGCTTGAGACCCAACCTGAACCTGTGACACAGCTTTGTCATCAAAATCACTTCAGAGTAAACACGGCTGTAAGCAAAGGTGGGAAAATACACTAGTCAGGAGTTTATGTAAAAATACATCTTTTTTTACCGGTGTCAACCACAAACTGAAGCTGAAACAGATAAAACGTACCATTCCTACCAGCTGCCTTTTTTTTGTTGCCCAATTTCAGTCCCGGTGTTGGGTATGGGTACAGTGGGATTTTTTTTAATGCACAGAGAACGTGACAATTTACAATTCAAAGGGGAAAAAAATCCACCATAAAACAGATGAACACTGTTAAAAACAAGCAATTGCAGCTGACCTTGGATGTCTTGGTGGTGTATTTTTCTTATTCCTGGATAGCTGACCAAATCTATGCGGTGTTACATCATGTCAAGGTATTTCCTGCACAGCTGGAGACCGATAGCAGAGAGCATTTCAGCTGTGTGAAGTAAATGTCAAACAAAACCCAGACAACGGTGAATGTGATGTTTTGGTGTCAGCCTCTCAAAATCAAGGACCAAAGCCTTCTGTCCAGATCGACCATATTGCACAAACATTCAACAATCACACCGGGAGAAAGTCATCATAGAAAAGGATGAGATATCAATTCCTGCACTGACATCAGCCTCAAAAGATCAGAATCCAGTGCAGGTTTAAGCTTTGGAGCAGCAACAGTAGTGGAAGCTCTAAATATGAGATGGTTTTGAAAACCAATACATCAAACCTTGAGTGGATGATGCATCGCTCAGTGGGCTGTTCTTGGTTTCCCTCCCATCCCTTCCATCTCCTCCATTTTTCAACTGGAAAAGCATGGTGGCTCGTTTGGCAATTTTCTCTAATTCCACCTAAACAGTCAAACCAACCCTGTTTCTGATATTTGAGATTAAAAAAAAAAAAAAAAAAATAGGCCATACCTCTGCTGTTTTTGCATTAATGTTAGACCTGCAAAGGTAAGTTTTAAAATTTAAAAGTCATGTGTGAATTGGGACCAAATTGGGACCTTTGCACACCAAGTCTGTATTTTTGGCATGCAGTTTTTAAATTTGTCATCTGATAAAATCATTATGTATAGAAACCTTGTGTAATGGGGATGCCGTCAGGAACCTAGGAACCTCTCTGACTTTCTACTGTCTACTTTTGCAGTAGGCAGTGGATTCACCTGGATGACATTACCTGCATCATGTAACATGAAAGCATGCAGAAAACGTTGCTAAAAAAAGGAATTGCATTTATTCCCATAGAGGCCAGGACACAGCAATTGAGGGAAGATTCGTTGCTGTATAGGCGCGCTGTAATCACGGTCGTCCAACTCTTTTACAGTATTATACTGAATCGCTATGTTTGGTTTGTAAAATGCACAGTCAAATAACCGATGTAGCTTTTATTTTATCACAGCCTCCAATTAGCTGCTTGTAGATGCAACGTGTGCACTTTGAGGGGGACTGTAAGCCATGTACCTTTTGATATCTACCAAAAGGCCACACTAGATTTTAGCTATATGATGTTCAGTGTATTTTCTTTTCTTCCTTTGGAAGTGGATGTCACGACGAAGCGACATATTGATGTGATCATTTTATAAAAAGCATTGATTTCTAAATGCCCGAATGTAGCCTAATACCATGTCTGTTGTGTACAACTGTCCTTAAGTGTGATATTGACTGTCACTGTTTTTTTTTTTTTTTTTTTTTTGGCCAGAGTGTTTTCTTTCCTGTTTTTTTTTTTTTCTTTTTGGTAATTATATAATTATGTCATTGTGCAATATTTTTGATGGGCACTGTGCAGTCCTTGAGCTGTAGTTCAGTTATTTGGAAGTTAAAGATTCCACATAAATACAGAGACCCTCTCTTGTCTGCTTGTAGGGTATACTAGGTTGCGGTGTTAATCACTTATGATTCCCTGTGTGCAGTTGCATATGATTTGTGATTCTTAACGAGTGCAGTGGTATTTTGCCCCGTGGGATTTAATTTCTTTTCCCACCGTTTGCGGTGTCCTGAAATGTACTGGTAGCTCATAATTCTCTCTAGTGCTACTTATGTCAAGCGATTGTGTCAGTGCCTTGCTTACTGCACACTTTTACCGTCAGGCTTGCCTTAAGTTTTTTTTTTATTTATTTATTTATTTATTTATTTATTTATGTGCACATCTTGTGAATAAAATCTCATATTTTGAGCCATAGGCCGCCTGTCCTGTTTATTCTGGACATTTCCCTGTGTATGCAGTGAACTAGATTGGGAATTAACAATTATATTAGCCCCATCCGCAAGTTTTAATCACAACACTTAATCACTGCACACTGAGTCCAATGTGTTTTATTATTCTATATGTTATGAAATTTGCAATATGGGAAAACACTGGTTCAGTCCAATCCTGAGAAGGGCCTCAAGACCAGCAAGGTGGTTCTTAGGTGGTCCAAATTGTGCACTATGTCATCACCACAAAAATTTAATGGGTTCATTTCAATTTCTGTGGTGATCAGCCTTTCAGCTGGATCCTCAGATCCTCCCCTAACAGCAAAATGTATCTGTCAGGGCCAGCCATAGGACACGATTTGGTGCAGATCCACTAAACGTATCTACGCCTGTGTCTTTCTGCACAACGGCCCAATAGCGGCACAGATTTGGATAACGGATCTGTAACAGATTTTTACTGGATCTGGCCCAGTACAGTGGATAAAGTCATGACATGCGGTCTGTATCTGGCCCAGATCCGCGATCCATGGTTATGATATGTGGTTTGGGTTTGGATTTGGCCCAGATCTGTAAAATGATATATGGTTTGGATCTGTCATATGGGAGGTCTGGGACAAAGCTGGTGCAGAAGTGTGTAACGGTGTGACTGCTACGCGGATCTGGCGACTTGAGGGTGGATCTGTTTCGGAGTGTACTACTGTCTGGGACGGGGCACAGCCTTAAAATGTTGTGACATGCAGATCAGATCCTGGTCAGCAGCTGTCCTGCGATCAGTCTGTTTATCGCACCATTCTGCAGAGCTGAGAGTCCCAGTGTTTCCACGCTGTGCCGGAGATCCCAGGAGGTCCAGTCGAGTGTGTGAAGGCTCAGCTGCCACATTGCTCACTTGGTGCATGCAGTGTTTACACCTTCTTGACTATTAAATTATTCCATCAATTAATTAAGCTGGCTGCTCAAAAACACGGAAAATCAAAACCTTTTCCGAAAACTTTGATGACGGATGAAAGTGTCAGAGTTGGTGTGTATGCATGATTGACAAAACGTGAGGCTGATTTTATTTTTAAACGTGACAGTTTCAGATGAGACATACGGACTTGGTGTGAAAAGGCCTTTACTTGAGTTGACAAGTCAGTGATGGATGCTGCTGATTTGCATGGAGCTGACTTTCACTGAAAATGAGCAAAGTGTGGAAATGACACACCTGCTCAGAATTGTTGAAACTTGAGAGTATCAAAATATTGATGTTTGTAGCAAAATATAAATTTGTTTCCTAAACAGCAGAGAGCAAGAACTCCATCCAGAGACAGCTGAACCATCTCCACCCTATTAGACTTGCATTTTACATGATTTCTGCTTAATGATGATCCTCAAATATCTAAATATTTCTTGAGTGTGTAACCTTGATTATATCATCATCTATAGCCATGGGCAAAATGAATTTATTCCCGGGAAATTCACAACATATGCAACTAATATCCTGCTTTTTGACTGACAGAGCACAATCCCTCTCAGGGTTAACCAGAAAATGGGATCCCATTAGTGTATGAAACTTTATTGAATATCCCTTTGTCAGACAGTGTCATCAATCTAAACCCCTAATCCATCATTTGTGAGGTGAGCAATGTGTGCATTAATTTGTGGAATATATTCCTCCTTTTCCCCCACACAGCTTTAGGCAATAATTTGAACAACTGTCAGCCAGTTTTCAGATACTGTAAGTAGAGTTCAAATCGCTCTCCTCTACGGGAAGAATGTAGTTCAAATTGCAATCTAGTAGCCCTAAAACTTCATATTTTGGATAAAATAATAAACATAACAACAGCAACATCATCAACAATAATAACGAATAAACAGAAAGAGTTAGATAGCACTATGGTAGAGTGAAATTAAGATGCAATGATGAAAATTAAGCCAAAAAAGCCACGATAACCTTATATAAAAGTTGTTTTTTTTTTTTGTTTTTTTTTTTGAGAGTGTACGTCACATATTATTAGTTATGACAAAATCAGCAGCCTTAGCATTAATGAAGGCCGCAGCATTCTGCCTCCTGAGTTCATCACGATGCATACCTTGGCAAAACAGGAGGCATAAATGTTTCAGCGCCTAAAAAAAATGAAGGGACGGACGATGTAGCTTATCTTGCAGCTGTCCACTTTCGAGGTTGTTTTACTGTCTGTCAGGCTAAATTAAGTCCGCCCAAGACGGCCAAATTTAGAAACTGCAATAGAAACGTTATTGCTCAGCGCTAGCAAGGTGACAGTATCAAGACCTTCAAAAGCACCAGAGAAACGGGCGATAGGGAGCGTGGGCATGTGGCCCGTGCGCGTCACAGTGACGGAGGATTCATCATTCCTGAGGTGTGGATATTGAATCAGATCATGTTTTCTCATGATTCTCTGTTGGGCGACTGTCACATGTGTGTCGTGATCAATGCAGTGTGCCAAGGGGGACGGAAAAATCATTTGTGTTTGTGTATGTGGGCGAGCGTGTGTGTGTGTGCGTGTGTGTGTGCACGTGTACGCGCCAGTGCAACATTAAAGTGAATATATCATGCACATAAGCAAGCGTCACTCCATATTTCAGAATCTGCATAGTGCCTCGGTGTCAGATCGCCACATGACTCCTGGAAAGAAGGAAATAATGGGGGGTGAAAAAAGCAGCTCAGCTCTCTGTTTTGAAAGGGAATCACCTTTTTAATTTACCCTAAGACGTCTCTCAGCACAAAGAGAGATTTCCTCCGACTTTTTTCTGCCTCATTTGCACTCCTCTCAGTTTTTTTTTTCTTTTTAGTCAAGCTCATCAGTTTTTGCCCATGTCAAAAGCTCCCCTATTGCAATGGATTTTCTGGTAACAGATTTTCTATTTACGATAAGAGGACGCTCTCAGTCTTTAAAAGCCAAATTGAATGTTGATAGGAACAGCTGTATTCCAAACATGTTTAACAGAGTATTTTCACATCGGTTCTGCCCTGATTTTCTTTCTTTTCCCTCTTTTAAGTGTTTTCACTGGAGAGTGACAGAAAAAAGGGAAAGGCGAGAAATACCAAATATAGTAAAGAAACAGGAATCATGACGGCCTGTTTCATAACTGAATAAATTTCAGAGCTACCGATTTGAACGATGTGATGGCAGTTTTCAGGCTAACATCTCTGTGAGCCCATTGGACTGACTGATAATATATAACTGTGTACAATGTCACTTTGTTAATATGATTTTCTATGTTATTTCCTGTGCTGGCAATGGAAAGTGAACTGCCTTGAAATAAATCATGGGATCATATTCCACCATATCATGTCGTATCATGGTGTAAATGACATTTATTACAGTATTTATTTATTACAGTACCATGATAGATTACCTTTCCACTAGACATTTTTGTTGGCTTTCTCTTCTGATTAGCTTTTCTTCAGTGTATGTATATATATATATATATATATATTACAGGCTGGTGACTCAGATTTGTATAAGAGGCGACAGTTTCTTTTCATGTTGCTGCACTTCCTGCTGGTCCTATACAGGTCACAGGTCACTTGCACTTGTATCTGTCTGTCATGTAAATCAGCTGCATAATTACTGTACAGAATATGCTTTTGTAGCTTAGAAGGCAAGACGAACCGGCCTCTATTCATCTTAAAAAAAAAAAAAAAAAGGTGAAAAAAATGCTCTGTGGAAAATTGGTAATTACATCTTGTGAATACTTACAGTGGATACAGCTTGTACTTGAGATGAAATGACTGTAAATTATTTATTTATTTATTTATTTATTTTTTATCCCCAGGTGCATTCAGTTTGTGCTTGGTGGCTCTCTTCAGCTTTGTTGTGAGCAGCTGTGATTGACAGCTCAGAGGCGAGAACCCAAGTACAGTGGAAGTCAAGGATTGGCTGAAAGTCGCACCACAGAATAAAGAAATACATTCCGGTTCCACTTTATAATAACCATCACTAATAAATTGTAAATTGTTAGCTCTTTAAACTTAAGTTGATAGTTTTTTACAGCTAACAAATAATGAAATGACTGAAGTTCAAATTGCTTTTTAAATCTTTAACATAATTTGGATGGCTTTTATAAAGTTTAATGACACAATATTTTAACCATTTACCAAGTATTATAAACATCAGTTGCATCTTTCATCCAAAATTAAGTTTACAGATGATTTACAAAGCAATTTTACCAGTGACCATCTATCCCAATCATGATTATAGATGGTTCACAAAATATTTATTTACCATTAATAGGGTATTATAAGCATCAGTTTCAACTTCATAATAGCCATTCAATTTATGAAGCAGTTATCAACCATTAACAAAATGATATAAATACCTGGTCCATCTATCTATGTAATGCATGCTCATGATTGTATAATTCATTTGGTAATCATTAACAAATACTTAATATATTATGTAAAATGTTATGATGTGTGCGACAATAATCTGATTATAAATATTTTACTATGCATTAAGTAAACATTATTGATTAACATTTCATTGTTTGTTAACTGTAAATAATTAATAACTAAACTTTAAACTTTAAAATTACTTAAATTGGGTTTTTTATTAATGACTGTTATTTTGAAGTGTTACTCACATTCCTTATACGTGCACGAGAGAGACGGGAATGCCTGCCATTCAGGGGTGGATTACCCAAACTATGATGGTAAGGTCCATTGTCAAAACTGTCAAAAAAAACAACCTCACCTGTAGATGTGTGTGGTTGGAACGATGGCTCCTGAGCTGTTTGTTAGTTCCTTGTTTGCCGCTCACAACTTCGTTGCTACCCAGATTTACTGTAAATGTAGATATATTAAGACTAGGTTTGTCAGTGAATCTGTTAGTTACAATGGCATAGCGTTGTTGATGAAGCAGTTATGCTTTTGTAGGTGTTGTTTGATGTTTGGAATGTTCATTTACCTTTGGCTTTTCATGTGGCCTAAGGTAAATGCAGCCTCCCTAGATACAATTCAAATAGAAAATGTAGAATTCCTATTAAAGCCTCTAATCCCGGATAGCACACTCTCATCAACCCTACATGCACCCGACATCAAACTGATGAGTATTCATGATCATATTTATGTTGCCTCTACGCAAAACGTCAAACATATGAATCCATTTCTGCTGTCTTCCCTACGACGGCCTCATATTTTAATTCTAGACCTACACTGGACCTACATAGGCTTCTTCCAACATTTTCCAATGATTTCCAGTGTTACATCTACAGCTTTACTTGGGCTGATGTATGTGGACCATCAGGGATGCAATTGAGGACGAGTACAGGAGTGGAGGGGAGTCTTGAAAATCAATAAATATGTTAATATCTACATAAATGTCAGCTGTAAAGTGGGAGAAGCTGCAGGTTCAGGAAGTTACAGTGGACTAAACTTCAGAAACTTTATTGCCACACAGCATGATATTTATTTTGCATTCACAATAGCTTGTTTAAAATATGCTTTTAGGGCTTTTCAGTTTATTTTATTACAGTATATAGATAAGTATAAACAGACAGGTAGTATTTCAAAGGTATAGTAATGATGATTGGAGCTACAGTGGTGTGTACCCACTGCAGTTTGGGGGAAGTGTGACTAGGTAGTTTCACTAATGATTCCTCATTCTATGGTGGTTAAGCAGTTATTTAACATTTAACATGATTGTTTGGGAAATGCACTCCAGCCTGAAGTACACCTAAACTAAGCGGCTAGCTATGGGATTTAACAAGTGGGCCAAAAATATGTTCAAACTGGAATTTAACCAACATTCATAGTCAAATATTCACAAGATGAAATCAACAGTTCTTCACATTTTTTTGAACATGAATAGGAGTGAAATGGGGTAACATGGCCCTTGCTTCTAAGCGAACAATGCATATTTTGTTCACACTTAACTAGCTGATATTTGTGTTGGACAGTTGCGCTCACCAGTGTTGACAAGGAGTCAAAATATCACCGGGATGGTCCTTTATTACCTCTCTAACAAGGAGGCTGGGGTGGGATGTGCACGGCTGTAATGGAGGTCATTTGTATTCCCATGTTGCTGTGTTGCCTCCACATGCAATAGCGACTGTAACAGTGAGTTCAGTACAGGGCATTAATATGAAGGTCTGTGCAGCGCCCACTGCATTTGAGTCAAATGTGAGAGCAATCAAAAAGAACTACCTCCTCATCAATAAACCACAGCTATCCCATCCATCTCTCCAGAGCTATGATGGATAGACATGGAGCGGTCTAATTAAAGGATGAAATATGGAATGGATTCAATTCATCACTATTCTGTCATTGCCATTACCAAGAATTCACAGTCAGTCCCATGTTTCCATATATCTGGGTTGCCCTGGTCTTCTGCATCTATCAATCAAGGAATCAAGGAAAAATTGGTCTCTGTAGGGGATCTTATGTAGTTTTATCTAGGCCAGACTTCTGGACCAACAGTTCTGTGGTTTAGGTAGTCATGTTTAAACAGGCCTTTTGCTTGGTGATCCCCAGTGTACACATCGCTGAACCTTCTCAGCTGCATATGGTGGACGATATGGCATTAGAACAAACAGAAAGACTATTGAACGCTCTCACAGCCAGTTCTCAGCATGCAGTGCGCGGGCACAGACATGCACACACACATACACAAACAGACGCATTAACACAGGCACATTCACGCACGTGCACATATAAACACACACACAAACACATACACAAAGTGGACCAGCTCCAGAAGCTTGGATATTATTTACTGGGCTAGCTGTGCTCTACCCTCACTGTGGCACACAAAGAAATGGCAAAAATGGGGAGGCTTTAGACCTGCACGTTTAAGCAAAGACTTGCCTCGACACTGCACAAGATGTCTGACCTCTGAAATTGAGGTCCATCAACATTTTCTGTACAGAGAAAGACAGAGACAGAGACACACAGACAGAGGGCAAGAGGAGGAGGTGGCAGTAATGATTGTAGCACATCCAAGGCCAAGGTATTGATGAGCTTTTCAGTGTCCCCTCTCTTCATCAAAAGACATAATGAGTGGCTGTCAAAGCATTCAAAACAAACAAACCAATCAGATTGCAGTCAGTGAATACGCAATGACTCAGTTCCTATCAATTCATGTCCACTACATTACATCCCATTACATAAAAACAAATTATGTTTCAGTTTTGTGCGTGTGTGTGTGTGTGTGTGTGTGTGTGTAAATGCCTGTGTTCATCTGCATGTAAAGTGGGAAATCTATTATACAAGAGAACAAGGTCTTGTTCTGCAGACACGAGGGAGAACAGGGGAGAAATGCCCTAGGCTCCACGCAGTTTCTATTAGTGAGGCCGTTGAAGGAGTCGTGCGCACTAGAACAGACCACTGCAATCATTTTCCAAGCAAAATTATGCATTGTCCAAAATGGCATGAATTTCTATGACACACGGTACTAACTGCATGACTTTCATTGCAGCTCCACAGCAGACGGGAAGTCGGGTGCTTAACTTTTGCAACCTTGAGAAGGGAAACTGTTATAAACAACAAAATAAGCATCTGGGAATTTAATTTTGAGCATTTATGTGTAATTGTGTATTCTGTGCATATTTCTATGGGAAAAAAGTACATATTTCAGATCACCTACTACATATGTACCTATTTCTATGTTAAAGAAAGCATTTAAACTGCTTCTCATTAATAAACATTTTATAAAGGTTTATGACTTTAGCCCTTACAAATGTTTGTAGATGCACACACGGCCGTTGTTTCAGCAAAAGCCGAGGTATGGCATTGTGACATGACATCACGGAAATACTCAGTGACGATAGGATTTCATTTAAAATTCTCAATTAAACATATAGCTGTCTCACACAATCACAGTGCCTAATGTTTGCATGTAACCCTCTACCTGACTTAGAGAGAGCAGTGGAAACACCTTCCATTGTAGCTATTTGGTGCACATTTCAGCACCATGGACAGAGAACAGAGGTCTAATTATCATTAGTCAGTGGTTTAAACCAAAGAAAACAATGAAATGCATTGATTACAAGTTGATTTCTAGTGAAACAATAGACTATACATACTGATTTCAGTCTTCAGAAGCATCTTTCCCAACTGCTTACAGTCTGCGCAAATGATGTCTATGATTTAGACATCATTTGTGCAGACTGTTGGACACTTATCATAAGCAGCTGGGCAGGATGCTTCTATAACACACTGTCAAAAATCATGAAGGAACGAGCAAGTTCACTCACTGACACACATAGGCTATTCACTGATGGGTGTATTTAGGACCTATTAAAGGTCTATTTCCTTCTAATAGACAAATAAGCCTGAATACTGTTTGCATAAACCTGATTCCAAGATATGCTGCCATACCTTACCGCACCCAGTTGATGCCTATGAATTCTCACATTGCCATACCTTGTTTAAATCTCACAAGTATGCTTATCATTATCATTCTGAGTCAAATGAAGATGTAAGGACATAATAACTGTTTCTCTTTTAATGGCATACCATAAATAAATTCCACAGCAATTTTTACAAGGGAGACAAGGCGTGCTGGAAAACAGGCTTAATGTTCGCTGTGGCCAGAATTATCCTCTGAGGAAATCAGTGGAAAATAGCAGCAAAAGAGCTACAATTTCAGTTCCCTATAAATCAATAATAAAATATCAGAGCCACATGAGAGTTAATAATTGCACATATTCAGAAAGCACTCGTTGGACGGAGGGGGCAAGGGCAAATGAAGATGTTCTGAAATGGTGATGTGAACATTAGAATAAGGAAGGCAATGTAGGCAAATATCCACAGCAGCATGACTTTATCATCGAAACCATATTGGATTCTGTTCTGATGGTGGGAAAACTGTACATTGGCGCTATGTACCTGCAGAAATAATCAGTGTCTGTCTGTCCAGTGCAGCCACCATTCATGGAACCAAGGCCAAAACAGCCACTTTCTAAATGTAGTCACGGTCCAGCCATGCACTTGATTTTGTACTAGTCTGGTTTTAAAGTGTTACATCTCACCTTCTTCAGAAAAAAATCAAGGCTTTGACTCCAAGGGAATTCACCAATGCAGATTTTGATTTTTTTTTTTTTCTTCCCTCCACTGTAGGACTCATGGCCATTGCTTTTATAATCTCATTGATTGTGTGCATTTCATGTAGGGGCCTTCTACAGTATGCCCTCAGAAGCAATTCCCATCTCAATTTAAAAGTGAGAGAGGACAGAGAGAAAGAGGACTTGAAAGAGAGGAGTAGATGTATGGAGAAGCAGGGAGCACATCCAAAAAGTTTATATGAAGGCAATGTGTCAAAAGCAGCATTGAATTCTTGCATGAAAGCAGAAAAGAAGAGTGGAGCTGTCAAATAGTTTTATGAGTGGGTGAGTGGGAACATGGTAATAAAAATGTGGGTGATATACGATGAAACAAATACCGGTGCTGTGTGTGTGTGACTGATGTTGCCGTTGGCCAGTCTTTTTTTTTTTAAACACCTCTTAGGGCTTTTTTTTTTTTTTTGCCCTGAACCTTGACTGCACAGTTGTGAATACGGAATAGCAAAGACATGGATCAATGGGAAACATACAGGCTCTGTAGATATTTAAAAAGCAGGCATTATCATACATGCATGCGCAAATTCAGATATGCCCAAAAGCTGACAAAGAATGCACAAACACCATCATGAATACACCGATGCATAAATCAGAACTTTTTGTGTAGTTCAGCAGTTCATGCATACAGCATCCGTGAAATTCGCCCAGGATTCATCCCAAGGCTTTATGCTGTGATATTTAGCCTTTAAAGATGCACCAGGCTGGGGATAAAGTGCTGGATTATTTGAGTGTAACGGAAAAGACAGTGGTATTTGCAAAGGATTTGCAGAGGTGAGTCAGGGGTCGTACCACATGTGAGTCGGTTCTGCACACCAGTGAGTCTAACCTTTACTTTGCTCCATTAGCAGCAGAGACTTTCTCTTGGGGTGGAACAGGGTGGAAGAGAGGGAACAGGCGGGCTGAATTCCTCCTCTCTTTGCCTCTGTGTGTTGAGGGGCAGGTTTACTGCAGTTTATATCTGCAGCAAGCTCAAGGGTTTTGTTGTCTGTCAGTGTTTGGGTTTCATTATTGATTAATGTGTGTTTATGAGGTTGTGTGCTGCAAAAAAGCTCCATCTTATCAAGTGATTCAGTCTTGAAATCTTGTTTTTTGTTTGAACTGGTTTAAAAATAATCTGCCAGAATGAAACAAGTGAAAGTGCACTGAAAACCAGTGGGATTATCTCATCCATTTCCTCTGACTGTGAGACTAGATTGAGATATTTTTGTTTTTGTAGTGGACATGCATGCGTGTGTGTTCTTGCCTGTTTATGCACATATGAAAGAATACGTCGCTGGGGAAAGAAAATAACTATCATCCTCTCCTCCTTCAATAACTACTGTTGAGGTGCCCCTCAGCAAGGCATTGACCGTCCAGCTTTGCTCAGCAGCTGGAAGTTGAAGACTGAGGTCAATCCGGGCTGCTCCCACATGCGAATGTGCGCAGCTATGAATGTGAAGCAGGGCATCACTCGAAAAAAGCGTAGGAGCATCATGCTCAGACTTCCCCCGGATGAATCAAGGTTAAAATGAAATAAGATAAAATGTGAGTGTGTTTGAGTGCATTTGCACTCTTGCTTAGGGGTCAATTGTGCAACAACAATGCAGTCAAAGCCGAGCCTCCCTCAGTAAGTCCAATAAGTGCGGTGCTCCTGACTCTTTCACTCCTCATCTTCGTTCCCCTTCATTACCATGATTTATCTCTTCATCACAGGATGAGGTGAATAGAGAAAATTTAGGGTGAACCGGGTCTAGTTCTCCAGTGATGGCGCATTTATTGACAGGACTTCACAAAAAGCAGCAGAGATTTAGGAGGTGGCCAGGAAGGGAGACACTTGGAGGTAATGAAGTGTATCCTTCACTATCTATCAGCTGTCCTCTGACGAATATCTCCTGACAAAATCAATACAGATGTGGTCAAAGATTCAGCAATGCTTGAATGGGAGCACTCACCTCCATCTGTCTGTGCTATTAACTCCTCTCTCGGTGCCCTCCTTTGGCTGGTGGTAATAAACTAATTCCATACTATACAGGGCTCTCATCTCCTCTGTGGTTGTGGCTTCCAACAGTATATATTTTTTGAACTCCAGTTCTCATACTGAGGGCTACTGTGAGTGAAGTTTTAATTTGAGCAACCATCTTTCTTTTTCCAACCAAGATCAAAACCTGCCCCTAGCCTTAATATTGTTTTGGCAGGCTTTCTTAAATTGAAGTGGACCTTTGCATGAGATGACAGGTAAAAACGACAGGTCCAGTTCATGGTATCATGTAATCGTTTTGCAGTCGAGGAATGCCATCTCCAAGTAATTCATGTCCATAACACATGTTTTTATGAAACATTATGGTACTGAAAGCTTTGAAGGGGAATGTGAGGAGGATATGTTCCCTCCTTGTTAGGAAGTGAGTGAACTGTGCCATTTTAAGGCTTTTCAAAGTGGTTGTCTGCCGGTTTGTTCACCAAAATGTGCTGCAAAATCTACAGCATAAGCGTTGCCTCCTTTGTGGGCCACTTGTCCTCAATCTTGGATTTTAGCTCCAAATATTAACTATTAGGCAGCGCTGTCTTCCAGGCTATGGTTATGGCCAAGGTCAGGAGGCGCTGCTCTACATATAGACACCAATTTCTTAGTTCATGTTAGTCAAAAAACATCTGTCCATCCACGGTATTTATGGTGTGTATTTGCCTGATTGCTGTCTATCTAGTTTGCAAGCCTTGTTAGAGCTATCCAAAAGTTATTGGCAAAATTATCATAACTAATTATTGGCGAGCTGAATCTGAAAATGGTTTTCATCCAAGCACTGATGATGTTTTGTCTACCAAGGTTTGTTTTAAACATTAAGCATTCCTCCTCTCTTTTGACCTTTTTCAATACAACGACACATTATTTTACTGTCTCAACAAATATACAAACAATTAAAATAGTGGTCTAACTTCCCACTGATGCTAACTGGCTGACTAACTAACCGACAGACCACATAAATAAATAAATGAAAATCAAACATGTATCAACATTATTGGGCAGTGGGGTGAGAGATATTTTCTGGCATTAATGCATCGCATGGAAGAGAGCATACAGTGGCTTATTGTCTTTTTTCTAATTAATGACCTTTTACTTTCACTGAGTACGTTCTCAAATGAGCTCCATTTTGCCCATGATTTCATCGATTTTTACATCAGTAAAGTAACAGTAAGATATTTTAGCAGTCTTTCCATAAGTGCTTATCTGTTACTTAACTAAGATCAACATTTGAGATGGTGGGAGGACATTGGCACACACAGCTATTATCTAGACAGAGCAGTGCATCAGAGTGGATTGTGACTGTAAATCAGTCTTTGTTGTGACATAATATCCACTGATACGTGAACTGTAACCTCTTGTCGCTGAAGCTTTGAAATAAGTGGGTTGCCGAGTGCCTACAACCCAAATAAATAATAAACGACAGACATAATTAAATGGTGAGCTCACTCAGCCTGCACTGATTTGGTAAACTGATGACATATTGCACGACAAGTTCAAGTTTACTTCATTTATATAGCACTTTGAAAACAACAACAAGTTTTGCACCAAAGTGCCTCACAAACATAATGAAATACATACATAGCAAAATGACGGATGTAAATGATGCAAAATGATCCTTCGCCTGTTTTCAGCCTCAGATGAGCAATTGTTTCATCCACCATTGTTTTTTTTTTTGTTTTGTTTTGTTTTGTTTTTTGTTTATATATGTCTTGCCTTGTTTTTACTTGTGTTTGTTGGGTATTTTAGGTGCTGCCATTTGAACCCAAATTTTTATGTTCCTCACACTCAAAAAAAATGTTTGTTTTTTTTCTGTTTGGTGCAGTGTGCTATTTTTTTTTTTCTTAGCTATAGACAGCAAAATGTGAAGAGCGGTAGTTGGATGCACTGAATTGCTTCGAGGGCATTGAAGGATAGTTCTCCACCGCTCTTTGAATTTGAAGTCCAAATCATTTCATAAATATTTTAAAGGAAATCGCTGAGGTAGAAGACATTACAGTGGGAGGGATTTTACCTTTAGAAAAGACCAGGCTGTGGCTGGTGGTTTTAACTGCAAGATTCAGAGGAGGAAAAAAATAATAAAATAATAAAATAAAAATACAAATACAAATACAGATGATGCTTTGTTGACTTCACTTCAGACTTGCTGAACCTGTGACATTGCTCTCCAATTTTACTGAGCTATCTATCAAAACCATCATCCTCTCTCTGTTGAACTGCCTATAGCCAGAGGAAATGAAGCCATTATGGGGATCCATCACGAGAACAAATGTCATCACTGGTTTCATCTCTCGGTGCAAGAGAAACACTTTCCCTCATATCAGGATGGGAAACTTTTTCTGTGATAACAAGCAAGAAGAAGAAGAAGAGCAAAAAAAAACCCTCTCGAGCTAAGTTTGAATCAAATCCTAAATGACAGATAAATTAGATATGGTGCGAGGGAATCAATACACATTTGAGGCCAGCCTGTCACAGCAACAATTACCTTTTATTCTGTTTTATTCTATTTTATTTTGTTTTATTTTTTTCCCCCTCCCTTCTGTGCAGTTTCACTCTTAACATACCCTGGAGGCAAGTCACATTTAAAATTGGAGAGTAATCATTTTCATCATATCTCTAAATTAATAAAAATTCAAGCTGCAATCGAGCATCCTTTTGTAACAAATATATTGAAACAACCAGCCCACTGAAGGGATATGGGTGCCATGGTGATATTTGATAGAAGAGACCATTTTAATTTTTTTCCTTTTTTTTTCCCCCTCCTGAACTTAAAAGCGTGGCGAATGAATTCTCAACTCCTGTGTCTTGCGGCAGTGTTATCATATCCTGCCGAAATAAGGCCATCACACCAGCTCACACATACTGAATTGTGGATTGTACATAATTACTGATTCCTACTGGAATATTTTATACTGAGCAAGATAAATTAAATGATAAGAATCTCAGTCTTTTTAGTGCTTATTTCCTGTCCCAGTGAGTGTAAAACGAAAGTACTGACATTACAGTTCTTATTTCATTTTGGGGGGCATAAGAGCACACGGCATTTGCTGGTTGGAAAAGTAATTATCACGAGTTCTACAGACATTTGCAGACAACAGCGTCTGTAGAACTTTGTCAGTATTTTTTTCCCCCTCCTGGAAATTTTTTAAACAAGACAATTGGCTCAAATTGCAACATATTCTTCAGATATTTACATGGAAAACAAGAGCAATCCAACCTGTCAACACAAAGAAAAACAATATTTTTTCAGCCAAATTGTGCCTGCAACTTTACAATAAAAATGCATGAAATGAAATTTGAATAGAAATGTCTGCATTTTGCTGTTGAGAATAAATTGAAAGATAATTTTACCTATCTACTGGAGTGTTAAGTGGAGTGTTATGGTAGTCAAATAAAAATTGGCTACCAGTTTATAAAGTTACAGACCATACTATTGGAAGTAATTCTGATTTGCAGCCTTTGGGTGATGTGAGTACGCTGTTCAAATGATTGTAAATATATATATTACATGGTGCTATTTCAGGTTGTCTTTGCTTTATGTTTAGATTATTTATAAGAACGACACCAACAACAAAAACTCCCCCTCTTTCCCTACATTGGTGCACGTGATCACACAGTGTGGTCTGAGGTTTTGTTACTAGGTGATAGAGCAAACCATTAAACACCAAAAAGTTACCACTTCTACCCTCATACATTTTACATTTGGGCGATAAACCCTCATTTGATTGTGTCAATAGTGTTGACATATGCCTCGTATGCTCTTGGACGGCGCTCTTCTGGACAGAAATCGCAGATGTTGTTCCTGGAATCTGCTGGGGACACTCTCCCGGTTTGAGAGCTCCAGTTTCCAGCGGCACCACTGTAGCCTTCACTCCCCACATCTTCTCTAGCTCCTCTCTCAGCCCTTGGTGTTTTTTGAGCTTCTTGTGTTCCTTCCTCCTGATGTTGCTGTAGCTCGGGATATCTACATCTGTCAATACTGCCTTCTTCTGCTGTGTGTCAACCACCATGATGCCTGGTTGATAAGTCACCACCAGCTTTTCCTTCTGGATCTGGAAGGCCCGCAGGATCTTGGCTCTATCGTCCACAACCACCTTTGGAGGTGTCTTCCATGCTGACCCCAGGACTCCCATCCCAGTTCAGTGCAGATGTTCCTGTACACCCATGCCAGCTATTTGGTTATGGCACTCCATGTATGCTGTACCTTCCAGCATCTTGCACCCTGCTGCGATGTGCTGCTGTAGCTCATAATTAGTGCTGCTGTTGTACTGGACTGCATTTTATTGAGAGCTGTTTCCACTATTCTGTCCCCCTCTTTGTTTATATATTGAGAGGACAGAAAATTAGAAACACCTCTCAATATAATGTAGTCCAGTACAAGACCTCTGCAAACTACAACCTCAATAATAAACACAGAATTAAATTGACATATTCTCCACAACGTCAACACAAACTGAACTGAAAAAAAAAAATATTTTTTTTTATTACACATACTGTATGCAGTTTTTTTCATAGACTATGTATTCAGCTATTTCATCTTATTTTGTTCTTGTGTTTATTTTTCTAGAGATATCTATCTATCTATCTATCTATCTATCTATCTATCTGATTGATACATGAATAGAATACTGTCTGTTTATTGTTCATTAGATTATCATAGATGAAAAATATCCCACTCAGAATACAAGTGGAATCCTCTGCTGCAAAAAAAGAGGAAAAAAAAAAAAAGGGAGATTGCACTCAGCGACAGTAATTAGTTCATGATAAGTCTTGAGGAGAGGAACAGAGGGGGAGTCTTGAATTTAGAATTGGGAGTCGCATATGATTTTCTAATTCTAAGTACAACCTGAGGCTATTCCCTCTTTGTTAGACAAAGTAATGGCATAATTGGTTTGATATTTGAAGTATTTTGGCTGTGGGCCTTCCCCGCAGGAGTAATGACTCAGGAAAATCACACAGGTGCTGTTTCACATTGGTGTTTTTGTGTGTTTGAGCGGCTGTGGGATCATAAAGCAGATGACAACAAATGTGATGAACCTGGATGAACCCTCGCTCAAGGGAACTGAATTCCTTTCTTATTAAAAAAGAAGAAAAAATAGACATTTTTGATTGTGCTCGCTGATTGGATGGACAAACAGACAGACAGACAGATAAATAGATAGATAGTTCTTTGATGACATTTTGTGATTCGCAGCCGATGTAATATCAGCTTTCACAGAGTTATGTTACTATGGAAACAAATGACAATTTTCTTGTAGGAGCTTGGCGGTGAGAAATATTGACATCCAACTCGTAGCTGCCGTGTTATGATTGTCTTCAAGTTGTTTTTGAGATATCGGTATTTGGGTAAACCTCTCATATTGACAGATGTGGCACTGTTTTATCAGCATAATAATTACCTAGAGGCATTATTGACACATAGCCTTGCCGGCTGCTGGAACTGTGTGACAATATTGCACAATAATAAGGTCTAAGCCATTAACGTTTTAAGCTGTACAAGCCGAGATAATATTGTAAAAATGCAGCCATCTTATTAACCCTAATCACAAAGTGTGGCAGCAGCTGGGAAAAGCAACCTCGCTAATTGAGACACCATAGATTCACCCTTTTTACCAAATTAAATTCTGATATGGTCACTGGTGGGGAATCCTGGAGGTGATGAACAGAATTTTGAAAAGCAAAGCCATGAGCGGCTCCGTCCAGAAAAAAGCTGAACTCACCAGTGTTAGATATTGTGATTTTCTCATCGTTTTGGTATCATTTGGTATAAAGCACAGTAGCAGTTTTAGGCATGGGCGAAGCGGGCAGTCATTTCATGTGGGGGGCGGCATGAGCGCAAAAAAAAAAAAAAAAAAAAAAAAAAATCATCAGCGCTGCAAATCAGTTTTCTATTAGGCTACCGTATTCATCCGAATATAAGACAATATTTTTTCCATTGAAAATGCCCTGAAAAAATGCCCTCGTCTAATATTGGGGGTCTAAGCAAATACACATGTATTGGGCTTGCATATGTAAACCAGTAGGTAGGCTTGCCTGATGCCGCGATTACCGGCGAATGGCCACATTGCGCAGTCACTAATCAACCATGTTGTCTGTGTCATTGTCCGTTGTGCTGCTGCAGCCGCATATGAACAAAAGTTGATTTATAATGAAAGGCATATATGGCAGTATGTGTGCGCCGCTCATCTGTCAGATCCGGCAGACCTGACCAGGTGGGCGCGGCACCCTTCGGCATCAGGCCTGGTGTTGATGCCGACCGGTGCTGTGGCCGTGGGGGTGGGGGGTGAGGGGTAGTTACAGGGAAGGGCGCAAGGCAGTAATTTTGCCTAGGGCAACAACATGGGCAGAACCACCACTGATAAAGCATCACCAGCCTGATCGGTGAGCGTGAACATGCTGTTTGGAGTTTACTCATTATTTTAAAGGATTTCTGGGTATCGAAGTCCTTACCTTCAGTCCGGTCAGTCCCATTGGTATGGGTTCATAATTATGATTGCATGCTGCATGCGCAAGCTTTGTTGAAACCTGCAAAACTTTATTTCGATTTCTGGTGGAGATTCCAAGGTTTTCAGAGAGACTAAACATGTCATGTTGATTTAGAGCGAAATGTGTATAAACATGCAGATATTTTCTATTTGATGTAATGGTGCAGACATAAAACAATGACATCTTGAGTTTGATATTTCACTCCATGTGAGCATGACTGAGCTTCAGTGAGGCATTACAACCAGCAGGTACAGAATTGTACACTATGAAAAAAAAATTGCAAACTTTGAATCTATTTGAGGGGAAATTTATGGGAAACTCAAGATCAAGAGGTCAAATTTCAAATACCGTTTGAAGTATGTCCCTGTCCTCTTGAAATGACAACAAAATAACCGTTTAAGGCAATGAATAAAACCATAATTCCTTTTGAATTAGCTTTTTGGGGACTGAGAAAAACGGCCTTGATTTTACCTTGACCACCACTCATTTCTGTTAAATTATTCTGTCAAAACATACTCTCAGTCCACAGAGGAGAATGTGTTCTTTCAAGTCAAAACATGAAAATCACCAAAAACGGAGCTGTGAGGTTTTCACATGATAACGGGATACGAAATCTGATATAATAAAAACACATGATATGAAGTCCTCTGATATCGCAGTTTCAACGAGGAGCTTCAAAAGCCTCTGGTTTGCCGGACCGTGAGCTTCATAAGAGGGTCTGTGCTCTCACTGAGGCCATCAGCAAAAGTTATGAGGAAGTGGCGAAGTTTGCGGTGAGCCGGTAACTGCGCACAAGTGACACACCACTCTGTCTGGCAATAGAGGAAGTGATTAAAGGGCAGCTGTCAGGAGATGCGATTTTATCTCCCCCAAACAGGTGTAGAGCAGAGCTGACAGCAGCAACACTTACGCCTCACATGCAACGGGCTCAACCAAGACAAATGGAATTATGTGTTCCTCCCATTTCGTCAAGCACCTTATCTGTCTGAATCAATGCAGCTTTCTTCTACCAGGGGTGGAGCAGGGGGAATTGTGAGTGCAGCTATTGCAGGTGTATAATTTGAGTCTTTCCATCCCCCTCTTCTAAGTCTGCACTGAAGTTTAACTTTGTCGCGGCTGAGAAAAAAAAAAAAATATATATATATATATATAGTGATGAGCGAGCAGCACCAAGATAAGACCAAGGCAGCTGAGTCTTAAGCTCTACATCTACAGTGTTGCCGTGTACGCCGCTCATTCCGTCAATGACAAAATGTCACTTCAAATGTGAAATCTGCCAATGTTGATACAGTTGAGCTGTCTATGTGTGCTTGTAATCACATAATCATTTGCACAGTGTTTACGTGAGAACAGTGAGTGGTGGTCAGGTTGTCTAAATGAGTGTTTGTACAGTATTAACCATGGATTATGATACAAAAGAAACTCAAGTGCTGCATATTCATGAGAATGAAGGAGGGAGAGGACAGGAGCAGCAAAAGCAAGCATGGAATGTCAATTAGGTGTAATAATAATAATAATACTAATTAATTAGAATGATATTTTTTTCAGGATTTGCCATAAGGATCAGGAATATATTTGTCGCTTTCATTTACTGTGTAATGATAGACTTATCAAAGTGACCATGAGGTCTTTTCACGGTTGGCCTGCCCTTTATGTTTGCTAGGACTTCTTGCTTTTTAAATGTAGTCAAAATGAGCAATCCCCATCCACTTAAGAGTGCGCAGACACACACCCACACACCCACACATGCACACACTCACACACCGTACAAACAGACACAAATGCTCATTCTCGCCTCATTCATTCCCATTAGCTGCTTCTCACCCTGCTTATGCACAAAGCCTCCATTTCCAGGTGTAAATTTTTTTCATTACAAGCAGAATTGAAAAGGAGATGGGAACTACTTTTTGCCTTTCTCCCCCTGATGAGTTCATGCATTTGAAGAGGAGCTTTGTCACCCGGGAATTAGCACACCATGCATGCACCCTCTCTGCTCTCCCAGACGGCCTTTACATCATGCTCATCTGAGGCTGTGTGAGAGCGGGGAAGACAGAAGCTTCATGCTTAGGGAAGGGTGGAGGGAGGCGGCTGGGGTTGGGGAGTAGAAAAGGGAATGCTGTCAGTAACATACAAGGATGTTCAGCGAGGAATAAAACTAATACTGTGTATATTGATAAATCTCTTCTCGCCCAGTGCAAATGCATTCTTTAATCGGGGTTTGTCAACATATTTCGCTTTGATTTATTCCACTTCAATAAGATTGGACATTTTTAACCACAGCGCTATCTTGGGAGGGCTCAGACGGAGTGCCTGGAATACGGCACCTAGACTGAATTTAACACCCTGCAGGCTGCAGCGTTCCTCCCACAGACATCAGCCATGCCAGACAGCCTGTATTAAAATGAATGAAATAAATATTACATAGGAGATGAAACCTTAGATGTGTGCGTGCGTGCATGTGTCTGCAAGCGTGTGTGTGCGCACACCCTTTGAAAGAGAGATAGTGTGTGTGAGTGTATGTCTCCTTATGTGAGTGTAAATCCCTGTGATAGTGTGTATGAATAAGTGTGTGTGTGTGTGTGTGTGTGTGTGTGTGTGTGTGTCCACGGCAGATACTGTAGGTGTCAAAGCCAGCTGCTTTCCTATGCCGGCTCCCCTCATTAGCTGGCTGTTAGGGCTATTCTCAACTCCTGGAAACTCTGAAGGGATGAATACTTCAGAGGAGTTCACAGTTGGCAAGGTACCTGCAAGACACCTGGTGTGACATTAGCTCCCTATCTGTATGTGACTGCTATTGCACTGTGTCTGTTTGGGTGTGTGTGTGTGTGTGTGTGTGTGTGTGTGTGTGTGTGTGTGTGCGAAGACAGTGCCAATATGAGGATATGCAAAGCCTTAGGTGGCGGCAAATCAAAGTACTCTCACAGAGAAACCCCTAATTTCACATTTTTTCCCATCTCACGGTGAAATGAAAATATTTGTGTAGTTCACCTTTTGCATCAGGGCCCGGTACGGCGATGTTTTTCTCGAGGTCACACAAAGCAGCTGAAATACACTTCCAACTGCCACACAGATGCATCAGTTTTGCTGTGCAGACTGCTCATTTGTGACAATAATTAGTAACCGCCATCTAATGTACATGTGCAGATTTCAAAGCCCACAAACTCGGAGTTCTGAAAGTTCTCTAGAAGCAATATCATTTGCACTGCATTTGAAAGTTTAAATAGAGCGCATTCACCAAATGCACAAAGGCATGGCTTTTTTTTTTTTTTTTTGTATTGCATACTTCTATGCCTGCAGTGTGGACCCTTATATCAACTTTGCTCAGTCTAATCTATTGATGCAGGGTGGTTTTACATTCATCTGGCATTGACATTATGCTGGTGAAAAGCAGGGAGCGCTTTGTGGATTTATCTACGACTCCCACGCAGTTCTTGGCTTCTAATTTTCTGATAACGGCAGAACACGAGTTTCCCCCTAAAAGACACAACTTAAAACTCGAATGTGCAATTACAGCAGAATGAAAGTCTGGAGCTGTTCCATGACATAAGACCACAATGAAAGCCCTGGAAGAAAAAAAAAAAAAAAAAAAGCCAATGGTGTTTTTGTCAAACTGCATTTCTTGTTACGGGATTGTGTTATGAGGCGATAGATGTGGTGTTGATTTCCTGAATTATTTTCAACCCACTATTATATTCGCAGCTTTTCCTCCAAACCGTGGTGGCTCAACCTACAAATCCTCAAAAAGCAGACTGCTAGAGTGTTTCTGCCCTGACTAGCCCTTATCTTAGGGTACAGGCTGTTCTAACGTCTGACAAAATCCAGACAGATTAGCCTGACTAGGAGTTAAACGAGTCACCTTCAAAGCCTCAAAGATTATAATCTGTTACCACTGAGCAAAGGGTCCTCAAGAGCACATGGTGTGCAGTCCACAATGTTGGAAGGAGATCACAATTTAGATGCAAGACATTCTGCAATGAAAATGATGGATAGGTTACTGATAAAAATAATATAACAGACTGGGTAATCAGAATATGACAATTTTGAAAAAACTTAACAGTACAAACTGATGTGGGGTAATGCCGCTATATATTTTCGTCAAAATATGAGACATCATATTTGTTTACTAAAGTATATAACCATGGCTGTCAGGAAAAATTGTTTCTCCAGGAAGCTTATCTTAAATAATAATAATAATAATAATAATAATAATAATAATAAACATAAATAAGAATAAAATCCTAAAATGAACATACACTATATGGACGAAAGTATTTGGCCACACCTCTTAATCATTGAATTCAGGTGTTTCATTCAGTCCCATTGCCACAGGTGTATATAATCAAGCAGCTAGCCTTGCAGTCTGTTTTTACAAACATTTGTGGAAGAATGTCTCGTTCTAAAGAGCTCACTGAGTTCCAGCGTGGTGTTGTAATAAGTGGAAGCACAGAGTGGGGTCACCGAGTGCTGAGGAGCATAGTGTGTAAAAGTGGCCGACTCAATAACTGCAGAGCTCCAAACCTCCTCTGGCATTAACATCAGCACAAAAACTGAGCGCCGGGAGCTTCATGGCATGGGTTTCCATGGCTTTCTACAAGATTTTGAAATGTGTCTGTGGGAATTTTTGCCTGTTAATCCAGAAGAGCATTTGTGAGGTGAGACACTAACATTGGACGAGAGGGCCTGGCTCGTCCATCAGACTGCCAGAGGGAGAAGTGTGATTGGTCACTTGAGCAGTCGCATGCAAGCCTTACATCACCAAGCACAATGCCAAGTGTCGGATGGACTCCACTGGACTCTGGAGTGGCAGAAACGTTCTCTTGCCCCTTTTCCACCAGAAAAAACCTGGTGCTAGTTCGGAGCTGGTGCTAGAGCCGGTGCTTAACTGGTGCCAACGAAGAACCGGTTTGTTTTTCCACCGGTCAAGAGCAAAGTGGAGCCAAGTCAGAGCCACGTCATGACGTCTTCGGAAAACGTGATGACGGGTGCGCGAGACGCTCGCTCAGAATCACAATAACCATCATGAATGAATGAATGAATGAATGATACTTTATTAATCCTTTGCAGGAAATTACATTGTCACGGCAGCTTCATCACTTCAACACATAAAACTGCACACTCATACAATCCAGTGGCTGCAGCGTCTCTGTCTCTGTCCGCCCGTCCTGTCCTGAAGCCGGTGAAACTGATCAGTGAGTCGGGGATGATGTTCGTGAGCCACGTCTCAGTCAAGCATATAACGCTGCTTTCCCGATACAGTTTCTGGCCCCGGGTGGAGCAGGATCTGGATTTATTAGCGATGCAAATACTGCTTGTGTCTTTACAAGCCTACATTTCAATACAGAGGCGAAAAACACAATTATTGCCGGCTACCTGTCGGATTCGTGATCGTAACGAATGACCGCTATGTTTAGTTATAAAACGGGTGCTTCTCATCCTTAAATGTAATTTGCTAAGCCGCGTTCCATGCCGCTGTAAAATCAGTATAACCCGCGGCTTCTCGGGGATTATTGTTTATGTTTATAGCGTTCGCAGTTCCTGTTTTGTTTTGTAACCCCGCCCACCACTGACGCGGTGGGCCGCGTCATCGGTTCTTTCTCTGGCTCCTGTTTAGCCCCTGCTCGGAGTCGGTGCTTGCCTAGCACCAGTTTGGAACCAGTTAGGAACCAGTTTGGCCCCAGCTCGGGCGGTGGAAAACCAAAAAACTGGTGCTAAGTCAGGCACCGGCTCCGAACCAGCCCTGGTGGAAAAGGGGTATCTGTGGAGTGACCAATCACGCTTCTGTATCTGGCGGTCTGATGGACGAGCCAGGCCCTCTTGTCCAACATCAGTGTCTGAGCTCACAAATGTTCTTCTGGATCAAAGGGCAAAAATTCCCACAGACACTCCAAAATCTTGTAAAAAGCATTCCCAGTTCTAAAGGAGCAAAAGGGGAAAAACTCCATATTAATCCCTATGGATTTCGAATGGGATGTCAGAAAAGTTCCTGTAGGTGTAATGTGGAGGTGGCCCATACTTTTGTCCATATAGTGTATGTACATTTTATTAGCAAGAGTTTAGAAACTCATGTAGTTTTCTTGTGTGCCTCAAAGATGTGCTCCTCAAACAGCATGGTGGCTTTAAAGTCCAAGTTTTACTTGGACTAAGTTCGATAGTATGATTTTCTTTTTTTTTTTTTTTTTTTTTTTTGAGCAAACATTTTGTTCAAAGCTCAGTTTTTGTCAAATGATAAATATCTGATTTTGGATTGAAGCTCTTAAGTTCATTACTATATGCATACTGATCAATGGCAGCTTTTTTTTTTTTTTTTTTTTTTTCCCTGTTCTGCCTTGCGTTTGCATGTTTGCCTTGCCCAGTTTTAAATGATCACCGTCTTTCTAAAGAAATTGATTGCTTCAGTCACCGTGTTGTTAATTACAGTAGACCAGAGGCGCCTCCCCCTTGTTTTTACTCCATTTCCCCGTGAGCATGAAGAATTAAAGAATTTTAGATTTGACTGATGTTGGTTGCCGTCAGCAGCTTAATCCTGTATGATGCTTCTCAACTGTATCACACTGAATTACAAATGACCAGTGTGCTAATGGAGACTCATGAATAATCCAATAGAATGACTGCTCGACAGTTAGTCCTCATGCACATAAACACGAGCCAGACCTCGCGCTTAATTTATGTATGTGTGAAATCCACATTTGAAAAATACCATAAGCAAAGTGCCTTATGTAGCGATCACCATTACTGGAAGCTTTCCCTCTGCTCTGGAACATTTTAATCACTGGTAAACATGTTGCAAGCAATGGGAAAATAATGAAGATTAAGTCAGTAAGAAATTGAGTAGGATTTAAATTAAGCTGCCGACACTCCTACATTATGGTGGCAAAGGACATTAATTATTACAATATAAAAATGCCCTGAAGCCTGTTAAACACTTTATCTTTGCTGCCTGCACTATTTCCATCTCAGCATCGTACAACACTAATTTACCAAGAACCCAGAAGGCCTTAAAATGGCCTGTTCTTCACTAATGAATGGTAAACAATTGTTCACACCACCTCCTCATATGTTGAAATGATTAACAAGTGTGTGTGCGTATGTGTGCATGCGTGTATGTGTGTATCACGCACTCACAGGCTCAGTCTCTGGCAGCATGGTTGAAATACTTTAAATGGAAACCTTTATGGAACCCATGCTCACCTGATTTATATAAGAGGACAGCATTAAAGGAGCTAAGAAGTGTCATTATCAGTTATCATGCCACCATCATATCATTATTCCCATAGCCAAGCACAGTCTACAATGATTAACAGTCTTTCAAAGCTAGAAGACAGCCAAGCCTCTAATCGGAATAGCTTTTCCACTGAAAAAGAATGGGAGATAGAGTCTGGGGAGAGAAAGAATGCTACTCCAAGGTTTTACACCTAACTGAGCAGTATTTTACAGATGCGGTATCAGCTCTAAGGCGAGACGTTGTGTCTTTCCTCAGTAGGATGTAGTCCTTTTTTCGACTCACATGTTTTCAACTTTTGTTCTTTGTCAAAGTGGTAGTATTTTCTTTAAGTTGAACATGAAACCGATGCAAGCACACTGGTTCATGTACTTAACCCTCCTGTTATGTTCAAATTTTACTAACATCCCTTATGTTTGGGGTCAATTTGACCCCAGCAGTTTAAACCTCAACAAAATTATTATAATTAAAATTATTACCAAAATTTTTGTGTCAGGTACTTTAGGTTTCTTTGTTGACTACCTAAATAGTCCTTTAAATAAAACATAACTCCCCCCCACCCCCACCTATACATCCAGTTTTCCTATTACGCGTCTATGGAAAAATATGCAAATCACCATAAAATCTCACTGATTGACCTAAAATTGGAAATAAATATATTTTTGGTGTTTTAATGGTTTTATATTATTTCTAAGAACAGATTTTTGTTTGGAAAGAAAAACAATTTCTATTATCAAGGATAGTAACATGTCTTATGTTCGGGGTCAATTTGACCCCAGGAAAAAGAAACACAACTTCTGAGTGAGTAACCCAATGTAGACCTGCAAGTGGGTCACATCCAAGTCTTTCCAACTGTCCCCTTACACATCACAAGTATATCCCCACCTGATGGTGTTACAAAGAGCTCAAATTCTGATTTTATGTCTTGGACATGGCTGACAGTGTATCTGCTGGGGCCTGGAACCATTTTGATGACATTAGCAGCACTGAGTCTACCCTGTTGTTCATGTGGGAGAGGGACCATAATACCGCTCCATTTTTGGAAGGTAACGTGTCTGTTGGTGGTTGAGAGACAACAGGAGGGTCAGAACTGAGGGTTTCATTCTCATCAGAGGATGCCTCATAACCAGGGTCCTCCTCAACATGATCCTCTGTCTCTGACACATTCTCCTCTGTGTCACTTTCACTGTCAAAGAGCTGTGACAAAACCTCAGTGGCAGAAAACCTTTGCTTCGCGTTCATATTCAACTGAGAGAGAGCATAAAGTGAGAGTACACAGAGCAACAAGAGAAATGATTTAGAAGGCTGCTGTGCAAGCTTCTATATGTTTGCTCCCCCCCATGTGGTGGGAACTATCAATGTCCTTGTGGGAACCATATTTCCCCACTCTCACAGCGTGGGAAATATCGAAGTTCTCGTAGGTATTATGTTTTCCCCTCCCCAATATCTCCCCCCATATCCACCCATGTCAGTGGTTCCCGTACTACTTCAGGTATGGTTATGTTAGGTTAGCGCCCTAAAGCAGAGGGAAGTTTTTTGAAGATTATCAAATTGCATGTTAAAGTGACCTCAATATCATCCAAAAAAAACAAAACAAATGTGTGGAAACCGATGTTTTATACAGCTAAAACAGCCTGGGGTCAAATTGACCCCAAACACCACTGATGCGTACAAAATGCGTACAGGACACTGAAAACATATCATTGTGTGAATTTCATGTTTACCCGGTAGTATCCATTAAATTAGGAAAAGTCATAAAATATGAAGCAAAAAAAAAATGATGATAAGCATTTATTTAGAGACCTTAAAAACTGAATGGGGTCAAATTGACCCCAAACATAATAGGAGGGTTAAGCTTTGTTTTTCTGGCAAATTTGGGGCAAAGATTTCCAGCAATGGTTAATTAGTATGAGTGACTCAGGGCAAAGAGGGAAATGGGAAATACTGACAAAGTTAGAATTTTAGATTAGATTAGATAGCTTTATTAATCCCCAAAAGGCGAAATTCATTTGCCACCGAATCAACACATACTGACAACAAAGCAATAGCCAGTGCATGCACATTACACAACAAAAGCAACACCATAAAGAGACGTTTGAGACATGATTAAGAGCTGAAAGATGCTGTGGCTCTGGACCACATCTGCACAGAAACGGATAAAATATCAGACACTGCTGCCATCACTGTCATCTTGCTCTCATCTTTTCTACTGACAAAAATAGTAATTTAAACATTTTATCAAGGTTGTCTTTCTATTCCACTTTTATAACATGGTTCATAGGCTTAGGTATTTACCAATATATATTGTATTCTATCTATAGGGAACAACTGGCCAGCTATATTAGATATATGAAAAATAATCCCTATTATTATACAGCATATTACCTGAGTAATGTGTTATCATTATTTCTATGGCTCTTGAAGTGCCATGCACTATACACCACTGTTGGAAATATTTCTGGTTAAGTTTCTCATCTCTGATTGGTTTCTGTTGAAATATTGCCAGCAAAGCTCGCTCTCTGATCAAGGCCGATAAAAATATCTCCAGCAAAAATTGCTGGCAAATTCTGCCCTAAATTTGACCGTGTATCTGCGACTTTAAGATCAGCGTTAAGCTGTATCTCATGTAAATATCATTGGATTTACTGAGAAGCAACAGGGACAGATTTTCTATAAGGTGTGCAACATGAGGTGCAACGTTTATGTTTCCCTCCAACAGGCAATTCCTGGGATTTGTTCTGAGAATTCAGAGGCTGCAAAGTTCCTGGCCCCAGACATTACACTAAAAGCAAACCCATGTTTTTTAAAGTCATATTCCCTAACCTCACCACATAAATTTAATAATTTGCCCTCTTGGTTGACGTGCTTTCAGACAGTCATGCGTGCCATATGACCCTTGGCAATAACTCCAAGAGGGTTGTAAAGGTGACCTCTGTGAATTGCATGCATATGACTTGGCATTGTCAGTAAGAGGGGATAATAATATGCATACTTGAATTCTTCATCACACCCAGAGGTGGTATGTGACAAATGGGATATGTTTCATGGTGGAAAGGGAAAATGGCAACAGTTGGGAGACTTGCAGCGTGCCCTAATCAAAAGACCCGTCTCACTGAGTTTAATAAGATTGCTGTGTCACTTTCTAAAAAAGCAACTGCAAGGACTTGTTGCTGATGGGTGTTGCCTGCTGCAGATTTGATTAAAACAGTTTATTGTTAAATTATTGTGATTAGACTTGACACGCGCTGTGGCTAGAACTAATTATAAGGTAACACAGCAAAAATGTAGCTGGAAAACTAATGCATGCACTTTCTCAATATGGTACATAAGATATACATCTTAAGAGTAAGGCTGGTCTCTGCTGAGCATTGAGCAGCATTTTCTGATCTTAGATATTGTTTGAGTGATGTAAATCTGCAATTTAATTAGGATATGTACAGCATCAATAACTCACACTGTGTTGCTTTGTTTTTGTTTTCTCTCTCTCTCTCTCTCTTTTGTCAGCAATGCCTTGTTTCACACTCACACCTGAGAGCTGTCCAGATCTCCCACAGTCCCTCATTACTGGCCAGTGAACAGCTGGCCTCTCACATCCTCCATTGGATTTGTCTTAGTCTCATCTTAATATGTGCTGCTTTATATTCTTCTTTTTATTGAAATAAGTGCTTTGTTTGTTTTCTGTAACAAATAAGAAATCTCAACATTTTCTCATGAATTCATGTTTATTTTGTCTGCTACTGTCTATCACAGAGTAATACTGATTCAAGCTATGCTGAGTTCATGAAACCTTTTGCATTTGTTGTTCTGGCCAAATGCATAAAACTCTGTATATTTAAAGCTAAAACTGTGTGCATGCACAAAAATAGAAATACATACATACAGTCTTTGCATCACATTGTAAGCCATGCATTCAGACTGTTTTCTGTTATACATCTCACATTTCGTGAAATTGTGGACACACACACACGCCTAATACCCTCCCACACCTCTCCATAAATGGAGGTTGGCACACCCCTAATGAGCCCACTTTGCATTTAAATAACTGGTGCTCATTCAGACTTTAGAAATGACAATGAAAAGGTTTGCAAAGGAGAAGCCCAATTTCACCTGTTTTGAGATTTAAATGGCTGGAGATATTATGCTGGAGGGGCTTATATGTAGTAATGACATAAAAATAGACATGAATGCAGAAAGTGATTGAAATCATTAATTTGGTGAGCTCTGAGTTCCAGAGCTCTGGGAGCAGTGAAAAGGGAATGATGTAACCACAAGTACAAGGCAAAGAAGAACATAAATGTGCACAGTGTGTGTGTGTGTGTGTGTGTGTGTGTGTACGAGCTACAGGTGGAGGAGAGCTGGGTCTTTCATCTGTTGGCACAGTCTCTGAATAGTCATCCTCCTCTTATTCAGGCACTGGCAACATCCTCAAGCAGCACTGGAGCTGCTACTGTCATTATGCACAGCCATTACGCAGGGCCATGCCTATTTATAACTCTCATGATGCCTAGTAACTGATCACATGTGCTTTTAAACTGTCATCAGTAGTGAGTGATTTTTCAGTCAGTAGACCATAGGACGTGTGACACATTATAACTCAAAATGTGATAAATAGGTGTTTACAAAATCATAGATGCACAATGAAACTGCCTGCTATGATGATGCTTAGGATCCATGATGCTTAGTTTTGTTTTTGTCATTTTACCATCAGACTGCTACCAAAACGTCTGTCTTTTTATTGGATCTATCTCATGTTGGTGTGGACCCGGCTTTAGGCACTAACCAGGCTTAATGCCGGTGAGGATTTTCATGCTCTTAGCTGAACTCACCAGTGCCGAGATAGGTGGAGTGGCGCAGCTGGGCGAGTTTGCTATGCAGATCAGTGGCTCTGTGCAATTTTGGTGCCACTCTGGCGTTAAATATCGCTTTCGCCTCTGCCCACCAAAAGTAGGTCTTAGCAAAAGTGATGTGCTGTGCTGTTTTTCTAGCATTAGTTAGACAAAGGCATCCTGGCACAGATCTCTCCAAAATCACACTGACCCCTTCATGAGTGCTATGCTTGGCTGTTTCACACTGATATAAATTCTCCAAGCGAAAATTCTCCAAGAGAAACAGCTACTTGCATATTAAAACTATGATTTTCATTTGATCAAGGCAAACATGTGAGGCTGGTATCATTGCCTTAAACGTCTGTAGGCGTACTTGCTTCAGGGCTGATTCTTACCAGTATCAGTTCTCCACAGTACATATAGGATGTAGAACATCCTTCTGTTCTGCTTGATTAAATTTCTGTAGCCATCAGAAGGCAGCAGCACCAGCAGGTTTATTTTATTCAGATTACTGATTACTTTTCCTATAATATATGGGGTTATGTTTTAGTTTTCATTCCTCACATTACAGGTACAGTTCTAATAAAATTCTCATTACTTCTGTTTCTTGAGTTACTTGAGCAAGGGACTTTTATATGGATATTAATGAGGTGAGGTCTTGGATTTAATGTGCAAAACTGTTCCTAGATCAATACCCATGTGATTTGGTGTCCAGTATTGTATTGTCTTCTGATGTGATCTGATCTGATCTGGGTGTTAGAAAGTAATGCAAAAGTAATCAGAAATCGAATTACTTTTGGAGAGAGTAATTAATAATGTGATAACAATTTGTAGAAAGCAAAGAGTAACTATTCTTTGTTTTGTTTTTTGTTTTTTTCTTTGAATAACTTACCCATCACTGAGCACTGCTATGTTGTTTTATCCTAATTGAGGGAAATGGTGCGTGTTTTAAAAGCGCGGTGCAATTACGCATGCATTATCCAATGTGGATACCTAGATTAAACCAGGTAAACATAGGTAAACCCGCATAAGCTCTTACTGAAGTTCACGGATGTCTTTGCTTTTTGTACCAAAACGGTTGGCTATAACTCAAAGTTAAAGTGGAAAACATCTCATCACTCCACATTCACGTCCAAAATCCCCAGGTTGCCAGGAGCAGCTGTGTGTGTCCTCTCCTTTCAAACAGGGCTCTCAAAAGTAGCGGCTGAAGAATGATGTGTTTTTATTTGCAATAGAGGAAGGACCGTAGCTGCGATGAACACGGTGCGGCAGTGCAGATGCGTGGCTGTAATTGTTCGGTGAAATATGACAGGCGAGGCAGTAAACAAGTGTGTGCTTGTGTGTGTGTCTCTTTTAACTAACTCCAATTTCCACATTTCTTTTCTCAGGTTACTTCAGTCAGCATTATTATTGGGTGTTGTCGGCATCATGTAAACATGTAAATTATGTAAAAAGACTACCGCTTCTCTCACATTTGGTAATTGTGGCACTATTGTGCGCATTTCAATACAGCGATGACGAACCGAATGCAAGTGATTAAGGAAATCAATTAAGGAAAACAAATTACAGCCAACCAAGGAAATGACGGAATCGTTGCGTATCAGATATTCTACAAAGTTTGTTGTCACTGCACTGTTATTGTGCGAATGATTGTCCACAAACATACGACATCGGCATCATTACATGTGGAAAACACGGTGACCTGGTTGAAACTATCTCCAGAAAAGTAAATTCACCATAAAATGAGGCATACTGGCACCTTAACTGTACAGTCTATATTCATGCATTGCAGTATATAGGTCTGTTCTGCGTGGATGTGCGTCATTTGGCGGGGGGTGCACTGTTTTTAAAGGGAATCAGAACAGCTGATGTGACTGGCCTTTGCTAAGTCTGCCCAAACTCCACCTGTTAATCACATATTCCTCCTACTAGCTGGGGTAATTTGTGCCAAACTCTCTCCCAGGTGATGCAAAGACTGCACTTATATATCGCCACCATAAAGCTGGCATTTAAAATAGCAATAATACGTTGGCCACAGCTTTTAACAGCTAATGCTACCGCCATGAAAATTGCATCAGTGTGTGGAAAATGGCATTTGCATGTTTTTTAGTGTACACTTTGTTTATGCATTTAGCGCCTGTTGCTTTGTCTTTCCCACAAATTATCCTTAAGCGCACAGGCAATGTTGTATTTCATGATTCCAGCTGCAGAAACAGAGTTTTTATTTGTTTATTGAATACATTTCAGAATAGGGTAGTCAGCCTAAACAGCGATAATGTCCATGCACTTGAAAATGAACATCTTGCACTTGAAAATGAACATCTTGAACTTGAACTTGGACCTGAACTTGACCTCCATGCATGGCTGAACAGGCTTAGTGCCACCCACAGAGACTGCAGGAATGTGCAAAGCAAAAACACTATGACGTTCTGTGTGATATGTTTGCCAGAAATCATTGTGACATGAAACAAATTTCCACATTGGAGTTTGACATGATGTTTTCTTCCACACAAAGAGAAAAAGAGAAAAAAAGCACTTAAGTCCTCAAAAACACAAGTTGTATCGTTCACTGTGGATCCCCAATAGTCTATGCACAAGCAACAGACTAGTCTTCCTGAGGTCCATTTACAACCCCAATAAAACACAATTAAAACATTTCAATACAAAATCACAATCAAAGCTTAATACAAAGCAAAATGTGCATACCGAAATCACAACAGCCAATTTCAACTGATATATCCACAATTCTCAAAATAAACAATAGGGAACCATTACAGCAAGAGGACACTCTGTTTACAGCATGTATACAGAAAATAGTGCCAATTGTCTCCTCACCCTTCATTGAGGTTAGAGTGTCCTTGGCGAGGGTAATCCATTTAGCTATTAAGGGGTCCTTTTTAGCCATGCATACTCAAGTGGAACATGGTGTATGGGATCGGAGTCAAAATGTGAGAGAATGACTGTCATTTCAGCTGGAACACGGCTGTTAGAGCGTCATAAAGAGCCGCCATCGATACCGGTCACAGAAACAGTGGAGCAATGCAGCGTGCTCCTCTCTGAGGTACTGTACTAACTAGTGGCTTGACGGAAATTGGAATGGGAGACCGGAGTGAGTCAGAGACTGTGACGAGGGCCCTGTGGCTGTTTGGCATTGTTTTGCAACATCTCTGCAAATTACTGTGAAGTGCCTATAGTCTGGGACAGTCCAGTCAACATTTGTGAACTTCAAAAACCCTCCCACAGCCAGGAATCACAAGGCTTGAAATAATGTCAACATAATACCATTCAAGCATGAAAAAAAATCTGCTGTAAAAGTTTAAAATGTTAATAATGTTATCAAGCATCAGTCAGAGTGAGTTAGTTAGTCTGTTTGTGCATTTTTCTTATTCCGCCAAGGGTTACATGATGATGTGTGTTGAGCAAAGATCTCCAGCACAGTTACAGCCGATATAAGAAAATTGTTTTACCAATCTAAACCATCAATAGTAAACATGAAGTTTTGATATAATTTCCTTCAGACCTGCAACTTTGCATCACTGTTCAGAAAATATGCTGTGAGTGAAACATTGCCGTAATTTTTTTTTTTTTTTTTTTTTTTTTTCCCACCAACAGTCGCCTAGGTGGATGAGAATGCAATGCAGCCACAAGACATGCTGTGTTTTGAGCAAGGTTGTGCCATTTTTTCCCCCCTTTGCTGCTGTTATCGCTATTGCTGCAACTAATGTTCTCCAGACCTATATACTCACCTCAGCTTGATGGTGCAAGTCCAGGTAAGTTTTCTGGTGGATGTCATGAAAACATTTAGTGGAATGTAAGAAATGAAAAACAGAAACAGAGAAGGCAGGCTGAGGAAAAGTGGATAAAACAAGGATGATGTAATGACTATACTTGTACGTTTTGTTGTGTTTGTTTTTATATATTGTGTATTTCAGGTATTGGAGTGTCTGCTACTTTTACGTTAATAGGTGCATGCAGGGACGAGGAGATGATTGGGCCGGCTCCGAGTTTTGGAGTTGGTTGGGGTGGACTGCCAGTTTTGTTTGACCTTACTTTATTATGTTTTAATTAGTTAGGGAAGTAACTTGTTGTCATTTGGTTTCTTCGGTTTTGTTAGGTTGTATTGATTTCTTCCCAGATAGATGTGTTTTGTTTGTTTTGTTGGCCTTGTTCCACCCTGAAGCTATATCACTTGACTCTATTGATTATTATTTTCACATTGTAAATAAATTCACTTTCATTATACTGAGCGTATTTGTCTTTGTGGCTGCTTGGGACTTGGGGAAGACATGGATTTTTCAAGTTGTGTCTCAGACACCCCTAGACGGGGCATAATAGATGGATTCACTTCAATTATACTGACACGCACAAAAATTATTGATATAGAAACAAACAATTTGACCTGGAAGTCTGGCATGTACATACAACTAGTGTTCCTTCAAGACCACACAGTTATCAAATGTGTTGGCACTCTTACAGACAGCAACAAGATTAACTTGCTTGGCAAATTTTCATATGGCTTTCAGTGGGGATGTCCATCAAAAGATACATTTTTTTAGGGATTTTAACTTGGATTATTATGTCTCTGACCTCCAATTAAAAAATGTGGTGAACCTGCAAACTTTCAGCTACAAGGTAGGCTGCTTTGCCTTTGAAAGAACCGATTCTTCCAGTGCACTGCTGCTTGCAGCGGTGAGGAACTTGCGCAACTGAGTTGAACTCTGGAGAGGTTTGTCTGCAGAAAGTGTGATTTCAGAGAAGTTTCGAATGACGCTGAAGTAGCGAGGACAGAGGAAGAGCTTATTAGTGCCAATGCAGGAAAACAGGAAATAACAACAGGGTGTCTCTAAATTGTTTGATGGAAAGAAGAGGGGTCCTGGCACCGTAAAAAAAGCATGTAATATAGATGATACTAGTGACAGAGTATCTGAGGATGGAATTTCCCTTTAATAATGGGATTTAGTCCATAGAGAATGAACTGGGAAAGACACTAAAGCTGACCCTTTGAGGTTCAGTAATACAGAATGAAGATACATTTTCTGATACTGGTAGCATTAAGAGAGAAATCCTCAGTTCTTAGTCCAACATAATCACTTTCCCATTCAGCCGCGATGGGTCAGCCGTTGAATACAGGCCAATGCAGCATTCTCCCACTGTGTTTGAAGAGCACATACAAGCATGGTGTCATGTCAACAGCATACAAGAGCGATGCCGGCGGTCAGCACAAAAGTCAAGAGTTACACGCAGTCACAGTCGAGTGCCATACCCCAAAGTATACTCTCAACAGAAGCTTAATTTCCATTCGCTTAATTAACAATTGACATATGTACAGATGGCGGAGTCAGATTATTCTCACCTCCCGTTCAGTCTATACACGTAGAGAGGTGGGATAACAGGGGAGGAAACACATTAGCGTGGTGCATGCTCATTTCCCATTTGTATTTTTAGATCATGTGTTGAAGCAAAAATAAAATAAAATAAATAAATAAATATGCAAAGCTGGCTCGTTAGCTGTACATCACAAGTATCTGGATGGCTGTGTGTATCTATACCATATTTATGAATTCAGACTCTGTTTTCTGCAGTGTTTTTTTGCAGTGCTCACATATTAATACGTAAACAAACACTCTCATTAATCACATTCATGCAGAAGGGTTTGGAGGGTTAGGGGGAAATGCAATAATAGTCACGGTACCTACCATATTCCCAATATCCCTTATAATCTACCTTGACCAGAATGTTTTGAGCAGAGAGTCGGCTGCAATCATGAAGTTGTACCACCATGAAACAGCTCCAAATCAGTATTCATGGTGAGTCGGTCCATTTTTATTTATTTATTTTTTATTTTTCTCTGCCTAGGAAGTGATAATCAGAAATTCCAGATGCATATTCTGTGTTTGTCCCTTTGACAGAAAACAATTGTCCTGCTGTGCCCTCTGTGTTTGGAAAGCGGCAGTCTTGGGTATACAGGATTTGAACTCTCTCACTTTCAATCTGTCTTTCCACATAACCCAAGCATACACACACACACACTCACACAAACTCACACACACAAAAACACTACAGTTTTTTTTTTTTTTTTTACAGAATATAACAGCATATACAACAACTGATCTCTCCCTCACCCGATCCTGTCTGATAACAAACCTGTGAGCTGCTCGTCATGACTTCAAATTGATGAAAGATTACCAACCAACAAAGCACCAAAACAGAGAGAAAGAAAAACAGGAACGGCAAACAAATGTTACACAAAAGCAAACCGTGAGGTGGGGAGTAATAAATCACAGTAAAGAGGATAGTCCAACTTCCCCTTCTCCTCTAAGGGGGATTGCTGCTAAAAATGCTGGCTAGGCTATTCCCCAGCTGGAGGAAAGTTCTGGAGATTACTGTGTAAGCCTGAAACCAACCAGGGTGAATTGAGACTGAACATTCACCCTCTCCGGGGGTCATGGGACTCATTCTCTCCGGTACAGACACTCGTCTACCACTCTCTGGCCAGATTTGCCATATCCGCTTCTGCAGAAGAGGAAGTTTGGGGGCGGTGGGGGACGGGAGTGATTCAAAAGCCCTTTGGCCATATGGTCCCGAGTACGTCCGACTGCCTCGACCCAATCAACACATTTTAATCATCTGATTGTGCAGACATGAAAAGTGTGGGATCTAGGGCTTACTTTAATTTTAGATATGAGCATCTGAGATCTGTTTTTCTTCAGTCATGCCAAGCTTTAGAGAAGAGTTGGACCTTTTTTTTTTTTTTTTTTCCCTCCCTCTCTGTTCACTTTAAACACATGTAACACCTACAGTATTGTGAACCTGGCAATTAAAACAAGCACCACAGGACATTTAATGTGAGATTGAATGCAGTAATATAAGTGGGAATTTAACACAGGAATTGTGTCCTTACAGTAAATGACTTATTTTGAAAGTATAGCAACATTTTAAAAGTAATAGGAAAAGGATTATTGCAATAGAAGGGTAAGGATTGGGTAACAATACACTCATTATAGTAACAAGTAGATAGCCTGCAGGCTGAATGTGGAATCATATACAGGAAGGGGTTAAACTGAGCTGAAGTAATGCAAAATAATATGGCCTTGGTGGAGGAGAACTTAAAATGAATAAATAAAAATATTGTTTGACCCATATAAATAAATACGTGTATTTTTATTTTTTTTTTTCGGGGATGCATTTTTGTCCAAAAGCTGAATGAACACGTAGCAGGATTTACGCCTGCGAGTCGCATCTGGCTTCCCGTATTTTTCCACTTCAGTGATTAACTTTATATCATCCATCGTCACTTTCAACACAGACTCTCTGTTGCATCAAAGCAGTCACATGGATTTGTTTGGGATTATTTTTGCTTGTGATTACTCTCTCTCTCTCTCTCTCTCTCTCTCTCTCTCGCTCTCTCTCTCACTATCTGTCTATGTAGCCCAAATATTTACTAAACATCTAATCTTATTTATTTTAGTGATAAACCAATACCAGTCCTGGATTTTCATGTGATTTTTCAAAAGCAAATGAGACGTTCACCATCCCTCACTGACACTCCATGCTTTTAAAAAATTAATACCAGTGCACATGTATTAATAAACAAAAGCAAAGACATTGGTGGGTTGATCAGCCTCTGTGGTGATATGATGCAAACAGAACTATCAGCAGTGTGTTCCCAAGCAGAAAAATATATACATACATACTCAGCTGTATTAAAAATGCAACATTAATACTAAGCATAAAAATGCAACATTAATACTGAGCATAAAATTGTACTCACACTTTTATGTACTAACTTGACGTGTCATGTGTTTGCTTATTGCTTTTAATCCTATATCTGAAATATGTCTGCGATGACCTTGTAACAACACTGTGAAACGTATTCTGAATTGCATACTTAGGAATGCTACATTTTTAAATGGCTGCTTTCAAACATGCTGGAAATTTTTTGTATATTTTCATTAACTGTAGAAGAAGATCCGTGATTGTATACATAAAACACACTAAAGATAACAAACTTCAAACATGCTGCACAAGAATTTATTCTCACTAATGCCTCAATTTTATTTATCCACTTTTGCTTTTTTAACTGCAGAGGAAAGGGTTGATGCACCAGAAAAAGGGTCATTGCACCAGGCGCATGGTTCAAAAGGGTTGTACTTAGTCTCTTAATTAATCATGAGTGCAATAAACCAATCAGAGTCCCATCTTCCATTCCCTTTTAACTCTCCTATTATGTTTGTGGTCAATTTGACCCCATTCAATGTTTAATGTCTCTAAATAAATGATTAACATAATTTTTTTTTTTTTTTTTGCTTCATATTTAATGACTTTTACTAATTTAATGGGTACTACTGGGTAAACATGAAATTCACATGATGATATGTTTTCAATGTCTCGTACACACTTTGTAACAAATCGGTTATAAATAACAAAAATCTGTACTTAGAAATAATATGAAGCCATTAAAACACCAAAAAGATATTTCTTTCCAATTTTAGGTCAATCAGTGAGATTTATGGTGATTTGCATATTTTTCCGTAGTCGCGTAATAGGAATACTGGATGTATAAGTGGGCGTGGGGGTTCTGTTTTATTTAAAGGGCTATTTAGGTCGTCAACAAAGAAACATAAAGTACCTGACACATAAACTTGGGTAACAATTTTAATTATAATAATTTTGTGGAGGTTTAAACTGCTGGGGTCAAATTGACCCCAAACATAAAAGATGTTCGTAAATTTGAACATAACAGGAGGATTAAAGCCAGGTGCACCTTGGTGGATTGCTGTTATAATGGTGGATTTGCCAGGAAAGAAGGAAGGCTTCTCTACACAGGCAACAGGTCGTAGTAAAAGCGCATGTCATCTACAGAGACAGAAGGATTGTAGCAACACTCCCTGATGTGAGGCAGGCGTGGGAGGGGGCAGTGATGGGTGTGTCCTCAAACTTCCAGCATCACCAGAGGGGGCGCTCAATGCCGAAACAGGTACGATGGTGTCACCGAAAACAGCCTGGGAACAAGAGGACAATCACCTACTGTCACTAGAGTACACAATAATCATCTTTCCAATTGCGATCTTTTTATTTTTAATCATTTGCATGTTTGTGCACTGCTGTGTGTACGCATGTTGTGCACCTGCCTGTACAGACATGCATTACTGTCTTGATAATACACCCTGGAATACTGAACCATTTCTTTTCAATCGCTTTCAACTGCCTCAAGATAGCAATGCACCCAGCCACACCTCAGTTTAAGACCAAAACGCTCAGATGGCTACAAGTGCGTTTGCTATTTATACAACGTGGGATGGGAAAATGGGTTGGAAACTATCAAAGACACCTATATTTCTAAAAGGTATCCTCAAAAAAGAATTAAAAGTTCGCTAGAAAGAAGCTTCAGTGTAACAAGCTTGAGTACCACTTAGTTAGTAGTATATTTAAATGCATTTCAAACTTTTTTTTATTTAAAGTTTAATCACTTCTTAGAGATTTAATAAGTGCACAGTATTATATTTGAGTAAGGTACACCATGGTGAAATCCTGCTTAAGAGAGAACACTTACAATTAGCTTTACCAAAGTTGAATTAAGCATTTTCTGGATATACTAGGATAAGCAGCTGATTGAAATATATTATGAACAGGGTGATAGAGGGAGGGAAACCACTCATAATGCAAAATGTAGCAGAAAGACTCAGCTTGACATCACACACTGCTTAGCACTGGAGCGTTGTACTGGCTTCATGCACAAAAGTAGATTTGAAAAATGTTACCTTTTCAGTTCAAACAGCAGTAAACCTTCAGTATTAACGTAGTAGTAGTAGTACACTGACTCACAGCAAGAAAGTTGCTGGGGTTCCTGGGTTTGAATTTCAGTCTCCTCTTGTGAAGCTTGTAGTTTCTTTCCACTCACGACTTGTTGGGTGTTTCCTGACTTCAACCCAGTGCATCTTGGGATCAGAATCAGAATCAGAATCACTTGTCATTTTCCCCATGTACCTACATACATCAGGAGTATGAAATGAAATGAAAATGTATTTTAATTACAATAATTGTCATGTATACCCATACGTGATCTAAACATACCAGTATATCATTGCATGTTTGCAATATACATGAGCTTTCAGAGGGAAGCTGCCTGCTCTCTCATTCTCTGGCATTTTGAGCATTTTGAGTTTGCAGTTTCCACTCTTTCACTTATTCTTGCTGCACTTCATTCCTCGCCTTGGCATTACTTGTTTGTCATTCTTTATAAGTCTCCTTCTATCCATGGTACTTTTATTTTTTTACGTGAAATACATAAAAAATAAATACATAAATAAATTAATTAACAGAGTGCCCTTTGCCACACTTTTTCAGTAATGATATACAAAGTGAGGGAGGTCGACATTACTGAAATTCTTCTTTTTTCTTCTTCTCCAAAGTTGATCTTCTGACGCCTACTTCCTCTTGTTTCCTTTACAATGAGTTGGTTTCCTTAGTACATTTTAAATAAGGTTTAGAGGCTTTTCAGGCAAAGAAACACATTCTTAAAGACATGAGTACTGGAATGCGGGCCTAAGCTTCGCTTCATGCAGTAATGGCATTGAGGTCCATTAACTGAAAACACAGAGAAATTCCTTGACATTTTAGTAAAGCTGTAGAAGGCCAAGTAAAATACATCCCCCTCAGAGATCATGATGCAAGGTTTGATACATCTTGTTCGTGGCAACCTTGGGTGCAAATCATATAGCACTCTCTGTATTTGTCTATTGTTCATTACAGGAGGTAGGCAGAGTAACGATTAAAAAAAAAAAAAAAAAAGTATGCAACTTAATGCAAACAGCAAAATATCCACTTGAGAAAGGGTAAAATGATACCAAAGGTGAATCTGAAGTCAAATCAGACAACACACAATAATATGTGAAATATTTATCACATTAAGTACAGCCATAAGACACTTTCATAAATCTTCCAAGCTAGGCGGTTGAAATGTAAATTTCTTCTTGATATCTTATGACATGGATGACGAAGAATCTTATATATGTGCTAGCACCAGTACTGTATAAATTAATCCAATCAAAACCTTGTCTTGTATCGCTTTTTACATGAATCTGCTGGAGAGAGTGAGCGACAAATTGCTGAGCGAAGTGACTGTGCAGCTTCAAAAGTAGTAGGCTCTAAAGATCTGTGCGGTGAAATCATGATCTTGGAGACGGGTATGATGAAAAAGTCTCACAGGCTGGGGAACCCTGGGAGTCTGGTGTGGATTTTGAGTGATAACTTGTTGAAATGAGGTGGGAGTGAAAGACATCCGTACCTCCTGTGGACGGGCATGAAATGTGTTTATCCAGCTCCCCTTTTTGTGAAATTCCTGTCCTCTTCATCAGAGTGTCTCCTGTGTGAGCGGGTGTTGTAATCCGAGTCTCTGGTCAGGTGTCTTCAGATGGTGTTAAGCCCTGTGACATAATAAGTAGTTTAAATGATTTTAGTCTGGTATGGTCTTCTCCAAGTCTACAGTTTGACCTTTACATGAATGAGCAGTGCATAGCAAAGCCAAATGGTGTCCCGTCTTGAGCTGATACATAAAGATACATTACTAGCTTTTAAGATGATCTGAAGATGCACTAATGGTCTGAAGGTTCAGGACTATAGCTGCAGCGAGTAGCTTGCTGTAGCTTGATGACATCTCCGGCATTTCTTTACCTCACGCTGTCAGGCTTCACAGAGAAGTCTACAATCATTACAAGATGGCTTCATCCTGCTCAGCCTCTCCTGCAGCTGGGTTGGTAGCAGGAAACTCACATGTACCAATGATTCCCCTAAGTTCAGGTCTCTGGCAACTGGCCTCATCACAGCGACTGAACCTGTGAAACACAGTTGATGTACTAAGATAAGATAAGATAAGATAAGATAAGATATTCCTTTATTAGTCCCACGGTGGGGAAATTTCACATATTACAGCAGCAAAGTGGATAGCAAGATATGAAGCATAATTTACACTATAAACAGTATATACAGATAATAAGTACCAAAGAGCAATATAAACATTATAAACAAACATTATAAACAAATAACACTGGTGTAAAATAACACTACACTGGTGTAATCAGCTACAATTACAACATAACCGTGTAAAACATATGTTTGCTGTGGACAGAAACAGAATCAAAACATGGAAATCATTGATCTCTAGCAATTATTGTGAGTTCTGTCTACTTTGTTTATATTCATTACTGGGCAAACATCTCAGAGAGCATTTAATTTTCACCGGGACATACATGGAGCTCCAAAGAGGTTTTATTGGGTCAAAGGGATGAGAAATTGCAATCACACTGCAGTTTCAAAAGCTATGGTAGCCTGAGAGAGCCTCTTGTATGTTTCACAGCCAGCGTCTGCAGCAGTGGCATCAGCTGTTGCAGCAGGACTCAGGGGCCAGTATTCACACTCACTGCTTATGAGAAATGACACACAAGGTTAGAAACGTCATCTGACATAGCTGAGACTTTTTGATACTCCAACTTTAGGTTAGTTTCACCTTCTGGAGCATCATCAAGGATGGAGTCTCTCTTTATTCCTGTTCATTCTTGTTCTTTCCCCCAGGTCTTCAGGAGGTTTTAGCTGCTATCTGTTGTTTTCCTGGTCACCGTCTCCCTCGCATGGTACTCTGAATGCTTTTCCTCTAATGCCACAGCAGGGATATCAAACATGTGGGAGCCTTTCATGTGTCTGCCAGCAGCACAGCAAAGCAGCTCTCTAAAGACGTCTGGTCTACCCAATGACAAGTGACACCCAAAGTAACTACGCTGTCTGGCAGTCCAGCAGTCTGCCCTGTCAGCAGCATGATTTTTAATGATTGAGAATCATTAAAAAGTCCCACAAAAATTCAGGTAGCTGGAGAGACCATTGTGCTGTTTGTGGTCTTTGCAGTTTCCTGAATTTTTAAGCTCAATGTTTTCCTTGTCATTACTGTATGCACTGAGCTTATACGGTTTCTGTCGTAACCTTGAGCGATGGCACCTCAACCAAAGAGAACGCTTGGCTGCCTCCGCATATGAAACTGTGTAAAAGCTAGTCACATGTTGCCTGCATTACCTGAGAACAGAGAGGGAAAATGCATTTGTGATCTCTGTATTCTTCAAACCTCTACTGAAGTTTGGCAGTAGAGAAGGATTTTCACTTTCTGCTGGACGCTATTCAGTCTGTATACACACTGAGCTGTTGCTGGGGGTGAAAAAGTAAAAAAAAAAATCAATCAAGCTAAAGGGGGATTATGCATTGAAATAGAGTCAACATTACAGTAAAGACAAGCCATCTCAGATTTAATTAGTTTAAGCTTACTGTGTGCTTTTTAACATCACTGTGCCTTCAGATGCAATAGTGCAATGTCAATGCTGCCACCAGCACTCAAAACAGCTCCTAGGTATTTAAAACACGTTTTTGATGTCATATCACTATGGCAAGCTATAAGATCAAATGCAATAGCATACACAGCCCAGTTGTGACACTTTGCCCTTTTTTTTTTTTTTTTTTTTTTAAATTATCCTGATGATTTTCTCTGTGAAAGTACAGTTATGTAAGGAAAGAAAAAAAAAACATTCAACATCAGGTATTGAAGTTGTATACCAGTGATTCTCTACCCCTCAGGTCAACTCTGAAGCACAGGCCCTCGCTCATTCTAGCTAGTTTACTTGAATCATCTCATAGCCACATCTATATCATAGCTACAGCCAGTTTTTCTCAAGGTTAATTTTGTAATTCACTTCAGTTCAGTTTTATTTGTATAGCGTCAAATCATAACAGAAGGTGCTCGAGGTGCTTTTACAGAAACAGATACTTCAACAGATACTGGCCAATTCTGCGAACTAAAATCTCCCCCAAGAGCAAACACAGGGCGACAGTGGTGAGGAAAAAAAAACAAAAAAACAGCCTTTTAACAGGGCCAAAAACCTCGAGCAGAGAGAGAGAGAGAGAGAGAGAGAGAGGCATAACGGGCACATTGCAGAACATAGAACAATGCTCCGAGGGCTGTATAGTAATACTAGTGGTGATAATAGCAGACAATGACAATGCTAACAGGGGCTGCAACAACAACACCAACAATAATAATTCTACTAGCAATAATATTACTACTGATAATAATACTGATCATTCTTGAAGGCTGAAAAGTCCTTGTTTTCAGGCAGAGATGGAAGGCAGCACATGTAAGATATTGTTTTTACTAGTCTGTAAGGAAATGTTTGAATATGAGGCCAGAGATGTTCTCACTCATACGAGTCTCCCACTTCTGCTGCTGGTGAAGCAGAGTCATGAGGGGGATATGGCTACCCGAAGTTTCTGAGAATGAAATAAACAGAACATGGACAGAATAAAAATGGATTACGAAAAAAATAGTAGTGAGAGGACTCTAGCCAAATATAACGGAATAAAAGTTTTATTTTTCTTTCCGAATGTACTTGAGTGAAAGAGTGAAAAGTATGCTGCGCCGAAACTATTTTAGACGCACAACTTATGTGCAGTAAAGTGACCTAAGCACATGCAACGAAGAAAACGGAGTAAATGGAGTAACCCCACCTCTGTTCATTGCTACTGTGGCAGCCTTTGGACCCTATAGTGCAGAAAGGAGACCCACTCAGTCAATGAAGCTTTGACTTGGCTTTATGTAGTCAAATGAGAGGTTGTTCAGGCAAGATAACAGAACAAAAACTAAGGCCAGAGCAGCACTCTTTCTATACATGTGGCTATAGCAACCTTACAGTAAAACTCAATGCAATCCTGTTAGAAAACTTGAGGCACTTGGTGTAGATAATAGAAAACTCAAGCGTACCACATTACATTTAAAAAAAAAAAAAAAAAAAGTTGTCAAAATAGCCCAGAACAGGGCAGAAGTGAATCAATGACGTCTCCTCAGGACGCGTATTTCCAGATCCAGTAATCTGTAATGGAGCACACGGAGAATATAAAGGGACCAAACAATATCAATTAAGCCCATTCGTCCCTCAGGTTACATTTCTCCTGTGTATCTATTCACTCTGGCTGAGCTACAGCAGCCCGAGGTGTCAGCACCACGGACAGCGGCTGCAGCAGACGATGGGCTCTAGTTTCCCGGCGCAGCGCGGGGTGGCGCAGTGAGGCGAACCCCGCGCAGAGCTAGTTTCGACCGGCGAAGCGGGAGAGGCGGACAGTGTCCAAGTTTCGCAGGCGGAGGTTCGCCGAGATGGGAGTGGTGGCGCAGCGGGGGGAGGTGCCGACAGATTCGGCTTGGCGTAGTGACAGTTTCGTGCTAAAAGGCTTCGCCGAGGTGCGCCAAAAGCTCGCCGTCTGAAACCACGTCTACTTTCAGCGCAAGGCGGAGCGGAGCTGGCGCAGTGGAAGTTTGGCTGGCTGGCGCACATCACCAAAACCTCACAATCAGCACAAACGGTGCCAATCTTCTTTGATCTGACATCAGCTGTGACGGGACAGTTGATATGGAGATATATGTATGTGCTGATTGTGATCGTAGTATTGAATAGTGTTTTTTTCGGTATTTATTGCATCGTTCATGTGTCTAACATCCCGGAAGCCTGCCTGTGAGGTTTTGGTGACGTGTCCGCACTGCTCGCCGGTCTCCGCTCCGCGCCTGTCTCCTGAGCTCCGCTCCGCCCGCGGCAATAGACCTCCATGTCAGCTGTGTAAACTTTCATTACGCCTTCACGCAGCGCATTTTAAAGGCAAGGACAGGGGCTCATTTGATTGGTTACATGTGAATCGGCTGTGTCAAACCCACTCCATGCCTTCTCTCCTCCCCTCCGCCGGTAGGAGGGATGGCGGAGTACTTGCGCCACCGAGAACGGCGTGCCAAACTTGGAAAATCCGCCTGGCCACACCCAGTTGGCGAAGCGCATCTGCGCTACGCCCCCGCCTCGCCAGGTCTGCGAAACTAGAGCCCGATGTGTTCAGGGTCTGCTGGACAGGAGGTGAGGCCTTCATGGACTGATGTGGAGCAGTGCTATTTTTTTAATCAAAATTTCTTACAAACATAACTACCACAATCAGACAATCATCCAGACAGGCTGATGGCGGGCATCCACTTAAGGATCTGGCGGCTGCCCTTATCTGAACCATCCACCTTATCCCTGCATTAATTGATTTATTTTCATACCAATAACCTTAAGTTAACTTTAATGTGCAGTGTTTATTCCTGAGTGGGGGCAAAGTGCTTCCTGCTGCCCCACCAGTCCATTCCCATTTCATCTACCTCCTCATACCTAATCACCCCATCAGTTGCAACCCCAACAGCCCCGTGCCCGCAACTCAAATGACTCCCGTAAATGCATACAGACACTGACCCACATATACACACACACACACAAGCCCTTTGCAATTTTTTTTACACAACACACACTCAAACATCTACATCTTATGTCTACTGTTACTAATCTGTACTCTCTTACTATGCGGTCGCTAATGTCCTTAATGCTGTTATTCCTATCTTGTCTTTACTCCTTCTTCTGCACATTGCAAAGTAAAATTATATATAGAGATTTATCTTACAGTACAAAAAAAACTGGGGCCCTGGAGCAAAAATTCTTTCTAACAACTATTAGTTGTCATTGTGACTTATTGTAGCATACTGCGCCACTTTGGTCATATCGGCATGTTTTATGTGGCCTTATTAGAGTTAATGTGTGTTATCATTTTTTTGCATTAGTACCTCTTGTTTTACTGACTTCTTTGTGCAATTTGTGTTGCCACTGTGACCGTGAATGTCAGCTGGAGAATTAACCTCCCTCATAGAAGGTGTGTTGAACTGGTATCCGTGCACATTGTGGGCTACATTCAATAAAGTTCACTATGATGATTTCCATGTCATGAGTCATCCCTTGTAGGTGCATAATACCAGCTTCCCACAGAATTATCAGGTTTTCCACAATGCCCTTTGCAGTGGAAAGCATAGAGTACAGCAAGCCTGCAGAAACAAGCAATGTGGATATGTGAAATTACAAACGCTACCTGATAAGGTATATGATTAGGAGCAGTGCTTGAAGTGGACTTCTATGCAATGACAACTTACACCCATAAGAGCGTCTGCACCTCTTATTACCTGCAGGTACATATAACGATTGTACTGCCTAAAGCCTCTTTATCTCATAACTGCAAACACTGTGTTGCAGTCCTGAACTCCATAGCAAGTAAGAATTGAACTCTATCATGTAATGCCACGTACACGGGAACATGTTATGTACAAAAGTATCCGTGAGATCAGTGCGTGTTCAGTCTCTGCTCTCAGTAAATAAATCTTTATCTCCCAGCCTGTGCCATCAACTCAATTGACAGCTCATTGTAAGTCCATTCTATCTCTACTGAGCTGATCAACCTGAAAAAGTCGAACAGCATAGCTGTCAACAAACTTGTCAGCTCAGAAAAGTTCACTGAAGCTGAGTCTTTGGGGTCACTGACCATCACCAGCCAATGTGAAATCTGTACCCATTCTTTTCCTTTTAATGTGATGGCACTTCTGTAAATAAACATGCTGCCTAATGACCAAATAAAAGACAATGGGGGCTCTCTGGTGGCTGACCTGCAAGAGTGTGTACCTCATTATGTTATCGCAGCGACTCAGTTTTGATTCCAGCTCGGGATCATCATTCCCTCTACTGTCTTCCTGTCTATCACTACAATCACGGTCCAAAAAAGCAGAAAATAAACAAATAAATAGAAACAACATTCTGGGTTTCCCATTTTATATAATTGGTAACACTTTACAAGTACAACAATTAATGTTAGTTAATGTTAGTTAATGCCGTAATGGCTAATTAACTCTTAGTTAATGATTATTATGGCATTTACTAATGTTAATAATATCTACAATAACCCTTAAATAACATATAAATTAATACCTTACCATGAACAGCATTAGTACATGATTCTTAGACACATTAGTTAACGGTTAGTTAACTGTTACTTAATGTTTATCACCTGTTACTTAATGTTTATTACAGCATTAACTAACATTAATTGTTGTACTCTTATTGGAAAGTGTTACCATATAATTATTATATAGGAATAAAACACCTAACATGGACACTTGCGATGGCATGGGGGTGACCTGGGTTAGTTATAGCTAGTGGTGTCAAGAGATTAAAAAAATTGAGAGATTAATTAATTATGATCTGTAATTAATTGATCTAATTAATCTCTTTTTTAATCTCACCTAAAATTGCTGAGAAAAGCCCTCAACTTGAGGTATTTCCCTTTAAATTCATTACATTATTCTAGCAGATCAGTCCGATGTGGGTCGGGGGGACGACCCCTCTTTTTCAAGACCCTTTTTTGGAAAAAAAAAAAAAAAAAATTATATGGACAAAATCTTGTTTGAATAAAAAAGCCACCGGTCGGCCGCGGCACCAGGTCTGGTCTGCCGGATCTGACAGGTGAGCGGCGCACACATAGCCTACTGCCATATCAATTTTTGTTCATACGCGGCTGCAATGACTGCGCAATGCGGCCATTCGCCGGTAATCGCGGCATCAGGCGAGCCTACCTACTGGTTTACATATGCACAATACATGTATGTACATGTATTTGCTTAGACCCCCAATATTAGACGAGGGCGTTTTTTCAGGGCATTTTCAATGGAAAAAATATCGTCTTATATTCGGATGAATACGGTAATGTATTAACTTCGATCACGCAACCTTTTCTTCCACCTCCTCTCCTCTCCTCCACAGTCACACACACACACACACGAGTCGCGACACCCTCTCCTCAGCATGCGCTGCCTGTTTACAACGGACTCGGACTGTTGGGGCGGGTCTTAATCAAAACAAACCAATCATGTCTTCACCTCTTCACAGGTTGCTGGCCTCTGATTGGCCTGGCCTGTCTCTCTGACTTAAAAAAAAAAAAAAAAAAAAAAAAAGATCAGACTGGTGAGGCCAGCCGGACCGGACCGACAGCTGATTGGCCTGGCCGGCGACCTGTTTAAAAAAAAAAAAAAAAAAAAAAAAAAAAAGACGGGCAGGCCACCGGGCCAGTGACAGGCCGGCACAAACACAATGACAGCCAATCAATGTCCACTTCAGGGTGTCACTGACCATTGTTTTCCACCCCCAACAGGAAGCCCAACGCCTACAAACCGATTTTATAAAAAGTAAAATTAGAGATTAAAAATTAGATTAACTCGATTAAAAAACATAACGCGCTAAATATGACTGTAATTAATTAATCTCAATTAACGCGATAATTTGACACCACTAGTTATAGCCACCTCATGCTGAATCCTGGCCTCCCCATTGGCAAACCATTGTGCTGAACCGCTTCCATGCACTGCACAGCCCCCCTGCCAGACACTTAAGCTGAGCTCAACCTGTTGTAATTGTGCCCATTCCCATTCAGCACTGTGCACTGTGTGAGAGAACGCTATGATACACAGCAGATTATTTCCAATGGAGAAAAAAAAAAAAAAACACATAATTACAGGTAAGTTTATAAAAATCAGAAAAAAGTTTGACTATATAGTGTATTTTAGTGTACTGTGAAACACACTGAGTACGCTCGAGTTCATTAGCTGACATTTCACAGACTGGTGCGGTCATTTTAATTTTAGCTCTGTCTGCCCAACCATTCTCATAACTCCTTTCCCAGTGGTGCAGACGGGAAGAAGAAGTGGACATACTGTAAATTTATAGGACTCCCCCATCACTTCTATATAATCAGCATCAGGGGAAAGCCCAACACACAATATGTAGGCCTTTGGGAGGTTAATTAATGGATGAAGCCATATCTTGCTCTTTTACCTCAAGCACTGACACTATATGGGCACTATATCGGGCCACCTACACATCACACCTGCAGGAGTTTTTATGACATCCAGGGACAGCTGGTATAAATAGGCTAACAGTGCTAAGCCTTCCCTATCTTTTACAATAAAAATGTGAAAATGATACAAAAACTGTTAAAAAAAAAAAAGAAAAAGAAAGAAAGAACCAGTTGTTTTAAATTATGGTGGAAGAGAGCAGCACCACCACCAAACCCTTAAAAGAAAAACACAGGATGTGTCTAAAAGGTCTTATTTTATTTATTTATTTATTTATTTATTTATTTATTTTTTTAGCACAAGCACAGTAGCATCAGCATCCAGTCATCTTAAGTGTTGAGTGATTGACAGGTGTTGTGGCACACCCCCTTGATTTTCTGATTATTTGGGCTAAATTTTTTCAGCCCTCAGGCCACTGACTTGACCAATGACAGCAGACATACAGAGTACCTGTACGTACAGCAAACTGCTCCCTGTGTGAGAGTGAAGGGGGGGTGTGGCAATGGTGGGTGTTAGCTTGAATGAGGTAGATTATTTACTGAATCATCAATTTACTTTAATTTCTTTGGAGGAAAAATTGGAGGTGAAGAGACTGCGGCACATCTCCCAAAGGACATTCAAATTACACAAAAGGACAAAAGACAGAGTCGTAAGTTTTGTGTCACTTGGCTTGAATGAAAGGACTGGCTAACAGCAAGTGCAGCTAAAAAATCACTTATTTGTTTCCCATGCTTGCTTTCTGGGGGAGCCACAGCTTGGGCCCAGCAAGGTATTGTGGATTTAAAGCATTTATTGGAAAAATTAGGAAGCACAAACGCAGCACAAGCCACATTGGAAACAGTGTAAAGATATCAATGTTAGGTAAAGTGAACATTGCCTGTAAGCTTGGGCCAACAAACGGGTGAAGAAAAACAGGCATTCACTATAACGGATTGTGGACTACATTGAATTTTCAGGGCACATGAGCTAGCTCTGCGGGGGTCCGATGAATCGACCACTTCATTCCACCGGGGCGTGTTTCTGGATCTCATCAGCCAGTTCTTTTTTTTAGATGGCCAGTCAGCCGATCACCTGTCAAACACACAGGTTGGCATGTCTAACACTAGCCAAAATGAGTTGCTTGATTGTATATTAACTTTAAGGACAAAAACAGGCTGATGAAATATCGCAGGCATCATTTGTGGTTGTGCAAACTGGCGAGACAACCAATGTGGCATGTGTGATCAGTGTGATTCTTCTGTTTTTCCCTGTTGGTGGACAGAACTTCAGTGGTAAAAACTCAAAAAAAAAAAAAAACTCCTGAGGGAGAAGCTCCAGCCATATAAACTGGAGAACTAACTGACTGCACAGACATATGACGGGGTGGCTGTAATGAGCAGCGTATCATCAGGCTTGCAGGTCAAAAGAAACGTTCCCTCACGTGCACTTTGTACACCACTATGCCCATCAGTGAAACCTTGTCATGCAGCAGGTCTGATCATCTCTCACACCTGTCAGAATATTTTTGCCAAGATGTCAGCTTGTGGAAGGTTTTTCTCCAAGTCCCCCAAGAGAACCGCAGTCCTGAATGAAGTGTGTGGCAGGAGGATTCCAGCATCAGGACAAACAAGGTGAACCTTTAAAAGCGTCACCGTCAAAAACCATGTTTGAGTGTCAAGACACTTTGAAAAAGACACTTCCAAAAAATCCAAAATGATCAGTCTTGGGACAGCGTGCCAACCCAACAAGCCCATGACCTGTCCACATTGCTGGGGGGTGTGAACTTTCTTTTCTTTTTATCTTTTTTTCCACTCTGCCCTCATGCATGTTGATATTCTATACAACATATTTCAAAAATGAACCACAGATGCTCTCAAAGCTAGGCAGACCCTGGAGAATTTTTCCTGCTCGATAGCTGAACTGAAGGACGAGCTGACCACAGACACTCAGCCACATCCAGATGCTGAGACAGCTGTTGCTTCAGCAACGCCGTGCAGGATGTGGCCGTCTGATAACGTGTCAGTAGCTGCACAGTGCTGTGAAATAATGATAGAGCAGTCAAAGGGTCTTTTTTAGAAAGCCTGGCACTTATTGTGTTTTGAACTTACTGACCCTCAATTGTTCCCACTGTTAAAGACCAGTTTCCCACAGAAGCCGCTGGAGATTTCAAGTGAACATTTCCCAATGATCTGCAGAGAGAAACTAAAAGTGATGGTGATGATGGAAGGGCTGATGGTGATGTACAGTAGTGTGGAGTTTGTGGGGTTGAAGTCTGCAATGTCCCCTTTGAGGATGTTGACTGAGAATACTCTTCAGAGTACTTTCCTCTGAAACAAAGTATATCATAAGTGTATAGCTTTAACTTGGTATCTCAGATATGGTGTTGCAGCGTGAACTATTGATAGATATAATGCATTTAGTAGCCCACCCACCCAATATCAGTACCAGCCATCACTGATGATATTCTGTTCTAAATCCACAAGTGTGAATATGGAGTTGGTCCCTCCTTTGCAGCTATAACAGCTTCCACTCTTCTGGGAAGGATTTCTACAAGATTTTGGAGTGTGTCTGGGGGAATTTTTGCCCATTCATCCAGAAGAGCATTTGTGAGGTCAGACACTGGTGTTGGACAAGAGGGGCTGGCTCACAATGTCTGCTCTAGTTCATCCCAAAGGTGTTGGATGGGGTTGAGGTCAGGGCTCTGTCCCGGCCAGTCAAGTTCTTCCACACCAAACTCAGCCAGCCATGCCTTTATGGAGCTGCTTTTTGCAGCTCGCCCACCTGCACATTCATGCTCGGACAGCAAAGGGCCTTCCCCAAACTGTTCCCACAAAGCTTGAAGCAGAGAATTGTCCAAAATGTCTTGGTGAGGTGAAGCATTAAGATTTCCCTTCACTGGAACTAAGGGGCAGAGGCCAGCCCCAGAAAATAAAAAAAGCAAACCCATAGCATTATCCCTCCTCCAGCAAACTTTATAGCTGGCACAATACAGAAGCATTGGAGAAGTGTGATTGGTCACTCCACAGAACATGTTTCCACCGTTCCAGTGGCTGCGTGCTTTATACCTCTCCATCTGACGCTTTGCGTTATGCTTGGTGATGTAAGGCTTGCATGCAGCTGCTCGGCCATGGAAACCCATGCCATGAAGCTCCCGGCTCACAGTTTTTGTGCTGACGTTAATGCCAGAGGAGGTTTGGAGCTCTGCAGTTATTGAGTCAGCAAAGCGTCGGCCACTTTTACGCACTATGCGCCTCAGCGCTCGGCAACCTCACTCTGTAACTTTACATGGTCTGCCAATTGGTGGCTGAGTTGCTGTGGTTCCACTTTGCAATAATACCACTTACAGCTGATGGTGGAATATCTATGAAGGAGAAAATTTTACCAACTGACATCCTACTACATTACTTTATAGCGCCACGCTGCAATTCATTGAGCTCTTTAGAGCGAGCCAGTCTTTCACAAATGTTTGTAAAGGCAGACTGTATGGCTAGCTGCTGGATTTTATACACCTGTGGCAATGGGACTGAATGAAACACCTGAATTCAATGATTGAGAGGCATGTACAAATGCTTTTGCCCATATACTGTAAGTACCTCTCCAGGCTTGTTGTATACTGCTAGCACACAAAAAACAGGATACATGAAAACTACTCAATGCACAACTTAATATATTCAACTCAAACTATTTTAATTGTAAATACACACATATGTAGGCACACTGCAAACTGAGAGCACACACATATACTTTTTAATTAACTGATTCTTCTGTACAGGGCTGCACTGTCAAATGAGGAAATAGGGCACTCTTATCACACACTGAACAGCAGCTTCACTAGCCTCTCTCAGGCTGAATCTCTTTGTTTATCTGTCTCTGTCTCTGATCAGTGGATACAGTGTTATCACCGTCTGAAATGAACACCTGCCAGACACCAAATGGTGGACAGATCCATGAGGGTCAGCTGTCACACTGTTGGGTAACTTTTTGAAACAATAACGTTCAAATGCCTCGGGTTTGCAGACTTTGGTCTTTGCATGTTGTCAAACTTTGTCCCTCCTGGCCACTCAAAGCAAAGCATTGGCTTTGTAGTTGCACATAATCTCAAACAGCACCTGATTCTGTGCATTATATGGCAGTGAATACAGGCAGAGACACATATTTGGAAAATGTAAATTAATTTGTGTTTGTGCAGGTACAAATTATTCTTGACAGGTCTCTCTTTTTTTTTTTTTTTTTGTTTTTTTGTTTTTTGTTTTTTGTTTTTTTAGTTTACCAGCCCTTGACAGGCTACAAAACTAATTTCAGACATTAAGCATTATCCACCCTTTCATTACATAGTAAGCACTTTAAAGGAAGCTTGCTGTCATTGCTTGCCATTAAATAGATTAAAGGAGCCTTTCACCCAAAACTATTCTCAATACTGTTTCCGCCTCGCACTGGATGCAAATCATTTCCTCAGAAAGACTGTCACATTAGTTTACAGTTTATTGAATGTTTGGATGGAATACTTTGTTTTGATTTGAATTTCTATGAAAGAGCTTACTAACTTGGCCACGTTATTTCCCCAATTGTATTCCTCACTGTGTTTGTGGGCCAAGCATAATTTTTGTCTGCATTATTTCACTCAGCTGTAATTAGCGCTGCAGCGACTCAATGTCCTTCTGATGGCGTCGCTTGAAGGACAATTTCACACTCCTGCTGAAAGTTAAACTCAACAAAAATGTCCCAAACTGTTTTCAGATATAGGACATGAGTGAGAGGAGGTTTAATATTAATACATTTTGTTTTATTTTATTTTATTTTATTTTATTTTATTTTTTTACTGCTTTCATTTTCTTTAAATGTAGCCATCCATGGGAATATTACAAGCTCAAAGGTAGCTCCTATACAAAAAAAAAAAAAAAAAAGGCTTATCACGTGGTTTTATGCATATGTATGAAGATAAACAAGCACCCTATGAGTTAGCACATAATATTATATTTAAACCAGAGGGACCAGAGCCTGTACACTGTTCCAGGTCACCCACACTGCATTGTTTTAAAAAGAGAAACAACTGGTGGGACAGCAAAGAAACTAAAACCTGATCATAATGTTAAGGGGTAAAAACTAACGGAAACATCAAAGTGATACTGGAGAGGCTTTTGATCAGCGGAGAAAAATGATAGAGAGTGAATTTTAAACCTACGTGGACGCTGCTTTTATTACAATCCTGCTCTGAGTTGGAAATTCAGTGCTCATGGTCGAAGTATCTGGTGTAATTCTTTGAAACGCAGCTGTCAACACGGGTTATTTTCATATTTGTGCTATTGTTATTTCTTCTTTCTTTTCTTCTTCACTTTTCCTCATTTTGCACTTTTAAATACCAAACCTAGCTTGAGCTGAAGCGTTGTGTCCACCAACAATTCTGCTATTAATAATAATTCATACAACAATAATGTAACAATAATGTCTGCAAGGTGGCAGAGGAAAGAGCGATTGTTTTCAGGCAAACAGGTTCGTTTCAGTCCCACTCTGATACAATAGCAGTGATTAAACAAAAAAACGATGCTTGACAAAATAATTAAGGGCGCATTTTTGTTGTGATGGATCACCTTCCAGAGGCATTGTTCAAATCTGTGGAAGATGTTTTTCATACCAGATGAAAAGGAATGGCAGCTAATGGCTTCTACAGCATGTAGGAAAATGAAATATTAATGAGAAGCAAGGAGCCACACACGGCCGTCGTCATCCAGTTTTGATGTCAATAGCATCAACAGTAAACACTGTAACTATAAATAATATATAACATAACAATATAGAGCAAGTGATAGCACCAGCTGCATTCACATCAGTGCATTTTTCTGCACATTTTGAGGTATCACATTAGAAAAGGTGGATGGAAATGCCTTTTTCAGACGAGCTAATGCACTAAATGGGAGATGGAAACACTTCATTTGCATAAAAATGACGTAGCAGGGAGACGGGGAGCGATTCCTCCATCCGACATCAGACACTACACTGCTCTGTGAACTGCTTTGAGCAGGTGTGTGTTGTCGATCACCTTCCCCACATAAGCAGTCACTCACATATTAATTTACCACAGAGCGATCCATGAGCCAGTATAATATTACGAAACACTTTGTAACATCATTTGACTGTTTATGCCGTGCCGAGATAAGAGAGGGAGTCAATTTGGGCTTAAATAAACCTGAATTTGAACTTGAACTTTTCAGAATAATTGGCCTAACGTAGTTGATGAAAACTTGCATTTTTTTTTTTTTTTAATGAATTTTTGAAATGCACTTTAGATATGCGAAACATTTTGGATGGCAGACTAGCTATCTCCATTATATGAATATAACAAACACATGAATGTCTGAGGCTTGTTGATTCCTAATAATTGTTTAATTATGTTATAACTGAATGTATAAATCAATAACTATAAGCCAGTACATGAGCAAAAGACAAAAAGTGCTTACAGTAAAGTATGTTAATACTTTGAATCTGCTAACTCGGATCAGCACGGACAAGCTTGCCGCTTTCTGAATAGCAGAAAACACTACAAATCACACCAAACGCTTGAAATTGCAATTCAGTGTAGGCACTGGTATCATAGTAAAAAAATGATTAAATAAAAATAAAAATAATAAATGAATCAGTTAATTGAAAATCTGTGTTTGAATCTAAATATTTTCAGCTGATTGCTAGCATGAGCCGTACCACAGCACTGAATCTCATTAGTTCATCATCATATCCACATACGTTCAGTATAGCACAAATTAATTTATGGGGATATGATTTTGTCTGAACATGGATGAGCAAAAATGGTCAAGGTTTCTGCCTCGCAATTAGAGCCCAAACAGGATTCTTGCCATCGCAATTATAAGTTTAATTACGTCCGATAGCAATCAGGCCCTGCGGTTGTATCAAAAGGATCTGCATTTAATGGAGTGGTGGAGGACTGGCTTACTGAATTCCACATTTGTGGCTCCAGCCAATTATAAGCGGTGACATCCTAACATCTAATAATCCTTTGAATAGAGTGTTCAAATGCAGCGATAGAGTTCAGTCTCATACAGTGGAATAACACACCATGGATCCAATCAGGTAACGTACAGGTAGGATTAGCTTGATGCCGGCCTTCAAAGAGAGAGGGTGGGGGAGAAGACTCACATGTCTTTGTAATTGTAATTGCAGTGTCTTGATACGCCGATGATTGATTACTGGTTACAGGCCATTTTATATATCATCTTGTACCCTCACACCCCAGCGCCCCAACCCCCATTCATTTCTCCCCTCTCCCACCCGTTTCACCATGTCTTCCATGCCTGCCACTTGTTTTGCCCAGAAGCAAGAGTCATAATAAAACAAAACGAAAGCAGGTTTTGCAGCATCATCAATATTCCCCACTCATCCCTATCACACCTCAGAAAGCATAACTTTTCTTTTTTTTCCTCTTCTCCCTCTGTTTTAAAGTGAACTCCTGGCAGGAAAATAAATGGAAATAGTGTCAATCCAAGAACTTCTGACAGCAGCATGTAAAATGTTGTAGGACTTTTTCCCCTCAGCCCACACAGCCACCCTCAGCGAGTTGGCAGTCGTTTTAGGGAACTGTGGTGTAAAACAGCAGATTAGTGCATGTACTCGGGCTCTTCCATACCTGAAATGTTGTCGCACCTTGCATTGCAGAACTTTCTGCTTAATGTAATTCAAGGATTAAGTATGATAGGGCAGGATCCTCAGAGTATCATTGAGTTACGCTCGTGGCCATGTCTGTGATGCTGCCAGGGCGGTAAGGCTCTTTGCTCTGGGTCTAATTGGAGTCCACTGAGGAAAAAAAAAAAAAAAAAAAAAAAAAAAAAATTGGAGCCAACGCCTTTCAAACATCAGCTGTTACCCAGTGATGTTTTTTCCTTCTAAGATCCAGCATCATGGCTTCCTTGCCTCTTCCTTTTGCTCATGACTGTTTCCACTTATCATTCCTTTTATTTTATGTCCTCCTTATATTTTTATTTCTCACTCTGCCTCTTTTTCTATTTCACACACACACACACACACACAAACACACACACACACGCCCTCACCCTTTTCACTTTTTTAGGAGGCTGCATCTCCCCTTTGGCCATCACCATAGTTACCAGAACCAGAACATTTAGCAGACTCTGCCCTTCCAAAAACCGAAAAGCTGTATGCAGTATAAAAGGCAATAAAGTAAATGCCACCCTAAAGCTACATTTCATATAATAGCACCATGTCACTGAGTCATTACTTAATTAAAAAACAGCTCCAAATAGAAACGCGACCTGTTTGCATTTGTTTCATTTGCTATCATAACATACACATAAGCCTGTGCCCTTACGGTTATGAATAATTTACGGGTTTCATTCCGATGCACAATATTCCATTAATTTTGATGAAAAAAAAATGAAAATGAAAACATTGTATCTGATAGGGTATCTACCTACGTGTTGTGCATGTCCTCAAAAATTAATACGCTCAAAACGGACGTAGGATGAGTTGTGCAAAGTACGAAGGCAAGTGTGTGAAGACTTAACTGCACACTTAGCAGCGGGTTGTCTATGCGAATGCAAAAATGTAGTGAAAAGCAAGTATATCTGCAACTCTGTAACTTTGAGAGTAACCCATACTGTGATTTACTTTCCTAGAAATGATCATATCAGCAGTAGAGTCAGTTTTTTTTTTTTTTAATCAAATGGTGTACATTGTAGGAAGGATAAGCTTAAATCTGTGGCACTTTTTTAGGGAGGTGTCCCTCATCCGATGTAAGGGTGTAAGGACAGAGGGTGCTGTATTCCTGTAAAGCCTCTTGAGACAAATTTGTAGTTTGTGATATTGGGCTAAATAAATAAAACTGACTTGACTTGACTTGACCTGCCCAGAACATGCCAGTCGTACAGAGCTACTGCAATGAAATATACGCAGTGAAAAAAAAAGTGCAAATTGAGATTCTGAGATATTCTCAACTTCAGCCAACTTATCTACACCTAGTAATTGCTTAACATCAGTTCAATGAACATCACCTGATATAGATGAGGAAATAATTTTCTTTTGAAAGCTGGCAGCTGTGTTTCGAAAGCAGAAAAAAGAAGAAAGAAGGGAGGGAAGGGTCTTGTTTGAAAACAGTGCAAGTCAGTGGCTGAAATGATTTTAGCAGCATCACTATTCTGCTCCACTATTCTACAAAGTTCAGGCTTTCCTTTATTAAGTGTGTTGGCTCTCTCACCTCTGACCAAGGGTGAGAGGTCAAAAACCAAGGCCTACAAAAAACTTGTTTAGTATGCTAAATGTTTCTTTGCATGCACTCACCAAAAATATTTTCCTGCACTGGCTGGTGTTTCTGCTCAAAGAGGCACAGTTTAACTCGTATTGTAAATTTGCTGCTTATGCAAAGGTCAGATGCTAAAATGCCTTGCAGCGGTTGTTTTCAACACATGTTGAATTACATTAATTCAGCGAGAGAGCTTTTGACAAAACATATTCAGAAACACAGTAAATATTATTGAAGTAATGCAGAAAAAGTTGTGCTACAAGAAGGCTCTCATTTTCAGTCAACAAATAAAACTGCATTAAGCTATTGACAGGGCTCCAGACCAAAAATAAATAAATAAATAGCTAAATAAATAAATTTGGAGCCAGTGGTTCCTATATCCAAAATAATTAGAAGCCAAATAAATTTTTTAGGGGGCAAAATCTCCTTACATGTCAAATGTGAAATGCTGCAGATGTGTAATTCCTGCTAGATGTGCATTCTCCGCTTGTCATAATGTAACTGGGGAAACTGCCTTGCAGGCCGGGGAGTCACTTGCTCGGGAAACTCGGTCAGCTGCACTTTGCTATCATCTGGCAATGACTGGACACCGACCGACAGCTGTCACTGACCCGGTCGGTGTCAGGATCATCGGTGTCTGATGTAGAGGAGGCAGGGTTCGGACAGGAGTGAGTTGGAGAACAAGTTGGATGTTTTTTGTTTGGTCATGTCATTTTCCTGTCAGTTGTTGATGTCCCTTGACGTCAGCTAGCTAAGCAGTCAGCAACACTGCATGCATTACCGATCATGGCGAGCTTCAAAAACTGCTGAGTTGAAAATAAAAACAAAAAATACTCCTGTTCAGCTCCTGTTAGTAAAGTGAACACTGTTTAAATTATACAACCCCAATGGGAGATTGTGTTAAACTCTTCTGTTCCTTTGCAGTTCACTTGCTGCTTCTGTGTGTCCCTGTACGCTTCACGGTCACAGCGGACAGAGCGGAAAAAATAGTCTCAAAATTAAAAAAGGTTCGGCGCACGATCATTTCAGTTCGCCCTGATAGATGTGTGTTTTACGTGACATCAAATCAAATCTGGATGAAAACTGAGACATCATTGTCATGTTTCTTTTTTTCTTTCTTTCTTTCTTTCTTTTTTTTTTTTTTGCTTTTTTGTGGCCAAGTTTTCAAGCAAAGGGAAGATGAAGACACTACACCTCTGTAATATTCCTCTTTTTAATTCCTTTTTTTTTTTTTTTTTAACCGAACATATTCATGTAATGGAAGGTCTTATTAAAGCAGACAAGTTCATTTGTTTAAGTCATTTAGGGCACATAGGTCCCTAATGGCTAATGATTTATTACAGGAAAGAATTCAGCATTCGGGCATCCTTGGACCTACTCGCCCTGCCAACTACTGGGGTGTCATGTTACAAAGGAAATTAATGTCAGAGGAAGTTACTGTTTTGGACTTGTGAATTAATCATGGAGGAGACAGTGAAGGAGGAGTGGAAGGCTCTGTCACAGTGCTCTCTGGCACTCAAGGTACGCTGATTCTGGAGAATACATCAAAGAGTGAAGGCAAGGTGGGGGCCTGAGAGCTCACAGCCTGGAGAGGTGTGCAGCGGGTATGGCAGCTCTGCTGGGCTGAAGGGTGATTAAGGAGAGTGCTATGACAGAGAGGGGAAAGAGGGAACAAGATAGAGAAAAGACGTTGTTCTACAGCGTTCATCTCCAACTCCGGACTCATTACAGCGACTCTGTACAAGGCCTTTGAAATTCCACATTTCAAACAATAAGCCGAAAGTTGCCAGTGTCTCCTCCGAACGATTCTTTGATTACCATTACAAAAGGAGAAGATGGGAGAGCAAGCGAGACACAAAGACAATGAGAGCTTACGCCGTCTCCTGGCTCTCCATACGTCACCGCAGCAGATGGGCTGTGCAGCTTTTGTTGGCGCCCTTGTTTGGGAGCGGTGCATCGCCTTGCAATATTCATGTGTCTCATCCACTCGTGTCTTGTGAAGTCAAAGTTAGCCTGGCCATTCCACTTTGACAAAGTCACAGGGGTCAGGAGACGGCTCGCTTTCTCAGCACAGGCCAGAGGAGTCACACGATGGTGATTTGTTATGAGGCCATGTGAAAGCCAGTCGCACAGAATACGCACTTGGCGTTGCCATTTTCTTAAAATTCAAAGACGAGCGAATCTTCATGAGCTTGATTTCACAATTAGGCTACAAATTTCATCACTGTGAACTGCTGGGAGCACGATTTAGGGTCAACACTTGAAAGGTGTTTGAATTAGCTCCAGCATTTCCACTGGGGCATGTAGAGGGATGATATCTTTTTAATTAATTTTGACTTTTTTTTTTTTTTGTAGACTGCTTTAACTTCCTTTCTGCCTCTCTCTCTCTCTCTCTTGCACTCTCCGCCTCAACTTATATAAGTGTGCTCATGCAAAATTCAATTCATCATTTACTGGCAAGGTGCGGAGCCACAGATGTGACACCGAAAATTTGAAAATCATTCAGCGGTAAGATTCTCACACACAGGCACAGAGCGCACAGAGCCAGAAATCTCTCCCCTCCTAAAGGTGATGTTCTATGAAAATCTGATTTGCGAAGCGGCAGCGCTTTTTTTTTTTAATGTGCAAATGACACAGACTGCTTACAGGCCTCTTTCATGTCGGTGCCATGGCTGAACCTGACCAGGGATTTGTAAATTAGGAGGGCTATGAAAGTTTGATCAGAATTCAATGGCTCGTTAAAAGAATGGTGTGATTCAGAGGAAATGGAAAGCTGGGAGGGGGGCTGTTTTTTAGTGAGACCGCTCAGAGCACATTATCCTCTGTCACTCATAAATACAGACGTATTCTTACACGCTCATGTGCGTAAAAAGCTCTCACACACAGGTACAGGATGCTCCTCTGCTCGACCCCTGAGCAGCAATTTATTCCAGGCTCTGGTTTGCCCCCTGCTGTGTGTTGACTTGAGCTGCTTCAAGAGCCTCTTCCTCCACCTGAGTATCCACTGCACATTTTTCTGCAAATTCATAACAGCTGCTGAAAGCACTCCTACGACACCTCGATTTCAGTCCTCCTTAGCCCCCTTAGAGCATATACACAAATTAATAAAACAAACAAAAAAAGCAGATTAATGTATTTGCATTCAGTAGTGTGATCTAAATAATGTATTTGTGCAAAACTAATAAATTATTAACACCACTTTTTGTGAATGTAATGTTTTTTTTAATGATTATTATTGATTTCTTTTTTTAAAAAAACAAATGAATTCATCCTGGTTACATTAGCATCTGGTGACTTTTTGCCCATATGATGCCACATTTCTGAATTGTGGCATCATATGGGAAGAGGCAAAATGCTGGACCTCAGCAGTGAGCAACTATACGGTAAACCAACACTGCCACCCTTAGGCCAAATGAGAATAGCACACAGCAAAAAAATAACACCAAACTGTGTTTTTTTAAGTGTTGCCACTCCATGTGCTCTCCACATTTTAACTGCTCTCCCAAATAAATCCTCTCACAGGTGGAACGGGGCAGCAGTGATGCAGAAAGGTATGTAAATACTGCAGGACTTGCAAGACAAATCTGTAACAATTACATAACAACTGCAGTGACAATGTGCCAAATGCCTAAATAATTAAAGCTGGACCATTAACAACTAATAACCAATAAAAAAGGTGCAATGCAAACACTTTGTGCAGATTTTCACTAGTAAGGGAACTTGCATCCTGCACAGAAATCTGTATCTGTAAGTGTGCAAGTGACTGAATGTTAAAAATGTAAGAAGCAAGTGAATTTGCAGTGTATCTTTATTATCGCAAATAGAACAGTAGATTGTTGTACCACAGACAGACTTACCAATCAAAGTCAACATTTCGAGCACTGTACCCGACAGCTTTGAGAAGTGGATATTTGAAAGTCAGAGTTGGGAGTGAGGTGGCAGAAAAAGTAAAAAAAAAAAAAAAAAAATCTCAGAATCAGGACAGAATGTTAGGAGAGTCATGTGGCACTCTCTCTGGACTGACAGTTTTCATTATTTTCTGCCCCTCTCCTCCTCCTCCTCCTCCTCCTCCTTTCTCTCTCTCTCTGTTGCTCTCTCTCTCTCACACTCTCTCTCTCTCTCACACACAGACACACACACACATACACACACACACAGTCCAGGGGACATAAACAGATTGTTGCTGCTGACCCGAGGGCATCTTGAGACGCTGAGAGTAATGACACTCAGTGCCACGTGTTCAGCGAGCTGTGTATGTGTGTGTGTGTGTGTGGGTGTGTGTGCGTGTGCATGCTTGTGTCTGTTGTTTATGTGATCTAGCTGTTATTGAAGCAGATGTTGCATTTTGTACCTAGTTATTTATTCTGACCTTTGAATGTGTTTTTTTGGTCAGAGATTATTGTTTAATCGATTGTCGGGTGTGTTCTTATGGAAAATGACAAATAAATGTCCACGTTTATTTAACATCTCATATGTAATTTTCTCTATGTATAGATAATTTGGTCAATTGTGTGTGCTCTATGCATGGAAGGAGATATAATATACAGGTATCTATCTATCTATCTATCTGTGTACATAAATAGCTACAAAGAATTACGTGTTCAGTGTTGAAACGATTGGGAAATAACACATTTGGAACTTTCCAAGTAATGCTGGTTGGGAATACATTATTTCGAGATGCCATAATATACTAATGAGTCTCCTGTGGTTGCAGTGAATGCAATCCAATGAAGCCTCTACTATTGTACACTTTAAAGGCTCAATACACAAAACACAGCCCCATAAAATTTTGCGAGATGAGCACAAACTGTGAAACGCAAATTATTTGTTGTCGACAAACTATTGTGCTCCTCCGCCATGAGTTAGGTTATGGTGTGATAGCATAAACTGGATGATTTCCAACTGTTTAGGCAAGTAAAAATCAATTTGGTTAGCATTAGGTTTAGGCGACTACAATTTTGGCTACTCGGTTAGAAACATGGATGCAATAAGAGTCAATTTCTGTCCTCTTAAGGTACAATCTACACAAACGTATCCCCTATAGGTCTAATTATTGGACCTCAAGGTAATTATGTGAACCTTTTTTCAGAGCCATATATGTTCCCAAGCCGTAAAATGTACATAAATGCACCGTTTTCTCTAAATGTTGTGGTGCAGTATCAGGAGACAGTGCTTGTTAGGCCAAATACAGTGAATTCATAAATGAATGAATACATGAATAAATACCTAAATAAATAAATAATATAGGTAAAATATTAATTCAAAGTAGAGTTTAACTTGTATGCTATGGTTCAGAAGCCTTGAAATGAAACAGGTTTTGTAGATTTGTGGATATGAAAAATAGGTAACACAATTCTCCAGTCAATATTGTAGTTATAATACTGTAGTTATAATATAGGAACAAGGCTGGACTAAAAGTACAATCATGTGCTTTATTTTCTGAGATTGTAGCATAAGGCAGTTAAAACACTTTTGGGAACAAATAGAGGGTAAATATATATATACCTGACCACAACACTTTTATTTTTGCACTGCACTGTTGCAACACCAGTGCCCTTCAGTCTCTGTTTTCTTGTTTCTAGTTGTTTCTCCTTCACATCAGTCCTTTTGTGGTGAAACGTGACTTTTTTTCATGAAGCAGGCATTTGCATTCTGCAGACATTTTCCGCACGTTTCACAAAATTTCCGGAGACCGAAGTGCATCCTCCACTCTTCCTCTTTCACTTCTCTCTCTCTCGTTCTGACATCAAAGCCGTGTTCATAGTTTGATAGCACAAAGTATAGCACTCTGGTGTATCTGGTAAAGTCAAGTGGGTATTTACATATTTCTGTGAACCCACTTTAAATGTGACAGAAATTTCAGCCGTCTCAAGAAGACAACTGAGTTAAAGTGTGTTACAGTAAAATTGGAAAGTGAAAATATCTGCCTTTTCTTGGCCTTTTTTTTTTTTTCCAGCTGAATGAAGATCACCGGCATGACAAGAGTATTATTTATTTATTTTTTTTTTTTTTTTGTTTTGTTTCCACTATTGCTCTTTACCTTTAGGGAGATCTGACTTTCTCTGGTGTGTGTTTTTACGTGGTCTTCACCATCCCGTGGTCTCAGTCCTGACTCAACCAGGCCCGGTCTACAGTATCCCCTGCTTAATCCTCTGGAGCTTTTCAGAAAAACAGTGTGTGTATCTGTCTCTGCCTTTGACCGCCCTCCATGCTAGAAAGCTCCTTTGCCAAGTGCTGGCAAAATCAATAGCCATGTATTCCCTGTAGCACACCACTTTGACAGGTGTCCTTCCACACTCTCTGTCACATGGGACCTTTTCCACAATGCTTTATGAAACCTGAGCTGAGCGGTGCTGACCCGGTTTAGCATTCACCTCAGCGCACGGTGGACAGGATAATCTGGGCGGTCGCACGACTGGTGTGGGTCAAACCTGCGAAAGTGTCCTTGAAATAACTGGCTTAGAGCTCGTCCTGAGAGTTAAAATTTGAGCCTGGCTTGACCCTCAGTCCTTCCTGTCTCCTTTCATTCACTGTGTGCACAAAATTCAAAAAAATGTCCAAAGTAACTATTGATTTTTTTACTGATGAATTAATGAATACTGTATTTTACAAGAAATCAGTGAGAAATTCAGCTCAGGTTTTGGTGTAACCCTCGCCCCGTTCAGTTTTGGGCACGTCAAGTAATGTCACACAGTGAGCCGGCTACCTAACACCGTGTAAACCAAACATCCTCCCACTCAGAGATGAGCCGTCTAGCTTGGGTTCGCTCCAGATCTTCCAGCTCACATAGCCCAGTGTCTCACACCTCTCCCTGCCGTGATATGTCATCTGCTGGCGCTGACAGCCTGGTAGGCAGGCTGCTTTTACCGGAGGGAAGCCTTGCTTTCTGGCAGCTACTGTGTCACTAACTATAGGTAACTCCACTAGTCACAACTTCAGCAGTGCAGTCAGCTCGTGTGCACGGTGGTAAAATATTTACCATAAATGAACATTCATAAAGGAAACATGAACCGCGGGGACGGGGACCCTTGTTATTCTTGGGACGCCCGCCAAAGTGAGTGCTGCATCTCATTCAGCACGTCGGGGCCCCGTACTGGCGCGCTGGCACCAAAGAGCCTTGTGCATCTAGAGGGTGAGAAGAGACATTGTTACCGCTCACCGGGCATTTGTATTCATCATAATGAGGGGATTCAGGTGACGCTGTCGAGTAAGCTGAGGAAATATGGCGCGGTGAGGTTGTATGTGAGCGTATTTTGAATGATGGTTTTCATCAAGGCTCACTCTGATAATGGAGGTGAGGAATAAAGATGAGTTTACTCGTACTGAAAAGCCCCTTGGAGAGGTTGGACTTTTTTTTTCTTTTGTTAACTTTTTTTTTTTTTTTTTTGGTGGGTCTATATGCGGCAACCTTCAACCGGCGTCTGCATCATCACACGTGTACACTGTGTTTCGCCGACTGAAAATATGAAGAGTCAAAAAGCGTTTTCTTTGCTGTAACGAACTTTTAACAAGAGAGAAAAGTCTAGGTAAGGCCACTTGACTTATATTGACAGAACTGTGGAGTACAACTGTTTGTATACATCTCCGCAGGTCGGCCTATATGTTAAAATCCCAACATTCATGCAGCTGAGTGTTTGCTCATCCTCTAAACATATTAATAACTTCCTATTCTCAAATACAGCACTGTGTCCAAGACATCGTCCCCCATAGTGGCAGTAAAGCTTTTTGTATCATAACTTAATCACAAGCTTTCTGAATATTGTTTGTTTTTGTGCAGCTGGTAGCCCAAGCAACACTCAGTCCTCTTTATGTGGCCGACATGACCTTCTCAGACTTCACACCACTCACAATGAAAATGAAACCAAACTTAATATTCATATTTTTGAGGTTGCATCCAACAGCGGCTGATTGATTCGCCCTGATTTCGTGGGAGACATTCGAGAAGATCAGTGCAAATTACAGGGATATTACTAAATGTAAAAATCCAAGCCAGACCGTTAGCGCTGGCTTCCTGTTAAAAGTGTTTGGTGAGTGTCACCCTCATTAGCAGCCATCAGCCACAGCATCACAGTTTGTTTAATCTCACATAAAACCTTTCACATCTTAGACCCCATGCAGGGAGGCATTTATTACATGTCTCGAGGCCCTGAAGGTCGCATTGTGCTCGCCCATTAATTATATTCCGTATCAAAGATAATAATAAACACACCGGTGGACCGGACTGGCTGCACCTTATGCCCCGTTCAAGGGCGGCCCAACGAGGAGTCAACCTGAGATGGATGGAGAACCGCAGGCGAGCCAACAGCACCCATGGCTGGTATTGTTTTTTTTTTTTGTTTTTTTTTAACCATGTTTGTTTGTTTCTCCTTTACCATGAGAAGAAGAAAAAAAAAGAGCAGATGAAAGGAGAGAAACAAAAGGAGAGAGAAACAATGGACTGGCATTCTTTTTTATCCACCTCCTTTGCACGTCAACAGTGATTTGGAGTGAAGACAGAGCTAATGGCAGATTTTGTCTTTAATTACAGGGACTGTTTGAAAATATGAGGCTCGTCTCGCTGGCTGTTTTGTCATATGCCATCACACTCTGTCCTTGGTGATGCTACAGAGGAGCCCAGTTCTGAAAATAACAGCTTTGGTTTGCCGATCTGCCAGTTGGCTAATTGCAAGTAGGCCGCCAAAGACACAGTATGAGGCCTGTCGCATCATTGTCCTTCTCATCATTGTGTGGGTTGTAAGTAGAAGCCTGCGAGCAGTGTGTGTGTGCGGTGACACTAGCATGTTGCAAATCTTTTTTTCCAGCTTCCACAATAGATGGCGTGTACGCATGTGCATGTAGGTGTATGCGTGCGTGTGTGTATTTGTGTGTGTGTGTGTGTGTGTGTGCAAAAATGCTCAAGCCTAAGCCTGCGTGTTTATATTTTTGCGGATGCGCATGAGAATGAGAGCTGTAGTTGTGTGTGGACAAGTGTCATCTCTTTTTTGTCAACAAACACCTGTTTCCTCTCTGTTAATTAATTGTTTAACATAGTTTCAATTTGTCAAACAGTTTGCTCTTTGTGAAATTAGCTTCCTAGCTTGCTGACGCTAGCTAGCACACCCCCTAATCAGTGTCCAGATGAATTATAGGTGTTGAAGTGGCCAGCTGTTGTTGCTCCACCATACATCCTTTAGCATATAAATTATAAATGATATCTGCTTGTACGGTGTAACTGCACAGGGAAACAGAAGACAAGGGTAAAAGGGAAAAGGAGGTTTAGGAAACTACATGAAAATAAATCATTTCAAGAAAGCACAGGAAAAGTCTATTGCTGCATGTTCAGCTTCATTGCAGAATCATTTACATGCAATAAACAGAAGATGATTTAATTTAAAAAAAAAAAAAAAAAAATTAAGCTGAATGATTGAAATGTGGATTGTCCCCATGCAACTGTATGGACAGTTTGACTCTGGTAGTTAATACTAATGCACTAACAGTGAATACTGTGTTATCCCAGAGAGGGGCACTGCAGCAATGCATTCAGCTCAGAGATTTGTAAACCACCACTGCATCAACATACAACACACACACTCACAGCATAAAATGGATCTGCAGCGTGTGGTTTCTAGATTGGAATAGTTACTTGGTGAACAATGAAAGTAGTCCACAATGCAGGCTCTGAGAAGGCATCGCTGTCAATATTACATGCTGCACTTGAAAATAAAATGAAATTGTCAGCGAGTACGTTTTACTCTGAGAATTCAAATAGCACCCGGTGACAAGCGGTCTCCTCATTCTGCACGAGGTTCTCTTGTGGTTATTTATGGCCAAAAAAAAAAAAAAAAAAAAGACGTGCAAGAACAATGAAACGTTTTATTACATCAGTGCAGTTTGTCATTTGAATGCAAGAGGATAATATGCCACAACACAAGAAAATCATTGTCAAGTGCTTTCTCTTGCTTGTCAGCGTTTTTCCTTATCGGGTATCTTTGACAAGTGTGATTGCTGTGTTGACAGTAAAGGCCTCTCAGCTCCTCCAAGTCCATTAGCATCCCTCCACTGGTGATCAGTCAAAGCTGGTTAGTCTCATGTCTCTGCCGCAGCTATAAGGTATTATTCTTTCATGGAATAATCCTCGCCTTAATTGGGAAAGGCAACAAATACCTTTAGCATTAATCAGTTTTTATATTCCAGCCTACACAATGATACACCTCAGTGGATAGAGGCAGCTGGGGTTGATAATAACAGCAAAGTGCCTTTGCTTTGGAAAGTTTACTGTAATTCAGATTGAGTAGTCACTGTAGGGCACATGTCTTTGAAATACAAACATGTTGGCTGCTGCCACATCTTAACTCACAACTAATAATGGGGTGTTCTCTGAATTGTACATCCAAACAAAAAAATACAAATGGGGTCATTATGTAGTCTGAGTACTTTATCTTTATCCAAAGCTTCAGGCTCTTTTACTGAAATAAAAGGACTTTTACAAATGTAGTTGGTATTTATTTATTTATTTAATTTTTATGTTCTCTAAGTTATTCCTTCCAGATGGATGGTGTCTCAAAGATCCATCTACATCAGTAATCGGTGCTGGGCACGGTATTAAAGACAGCTTTGGTGCCTTCAAGGGAATCTACACCACTGTAGTTTGCATAGCGCTTTAAAACTAATCGCCATATCAATAGAGAGACAAACACGCTGTTTCACTGAGGTAGTCGAGACAACAAGACGTTTTCTGATGTGTCTTTGCCTTTGAAAATATAAGAGAAATCCGTGTTGTTTCAGCTCCTAAAAGGATGAATTTGTTTAGCACGGTCAGAGAGGATCAAACGCACCCCTAGTGCTTTAATAGGAAATGTATACAGTGCCACAGATCAAAATTTGTCCACCTGCTTGTTAAAAAGCTTGAACTCGAATTCCGGTAACAGGTTTGCTCCAAAAAACAGTGCACGGCCCGGAAAGTGAGTTTTGAAGGCCATAAAATCAAAGTACTAATTGAGTCTTTGGTCTTCATCGTATGATAATTTTACGCAATGGGGCAGTAAACAAATGCGCATATTGTACCTTAAAAATGATCTTAGATAATTCCTAATAATGCCGAGACTGTGCAGTGTTAATGGGTGATGAAGCTTCTTTTTCCCTTTGTTGTTTTGAACATACACTTTCTCCTGCGCATCTGATGCACCAGCACAGCTTGACATGAGTATGAGAAAGCCTGGGTAAGAAAAAAAGGCTGGCATCAGATGATACACCTCCATTGACCAGCTGAGAATCAACACATTATTGATGCTTCTTCCACCGGCAGTGTGTGAACAGCACAACAAGCATCTCTATGGAGCCAAAAAGACTCCAAGGTCACTGATCACCTGATATAGTGCTTTTTTTTTTTTCCAGAAAACAACATAATACACTAGGCTCAAAAAGAAGAGTGCTGCATCAGGGGCAAAGACACAGATGCTAAAAAGTAAAGTGGACGACAATTAAACGGCTTTGAGATAGCCTTAGTTTTACATGAGTGCAAAGTTAAGAGCCTGGTTGTGATGTTTCTTACACCAATCTATTCATTTGACAATTACACACATGTTTGCACACACACACACACACACACACACACACACACATGCATACACAATGATCTAATCAGGTTAATAGGGACAAGCTCACATGAATTAGTTGCTTCACTGAAAGGCCGAGTAGCACAGGGGTCAAATGTTAATTACAAATTGTCTCATTTCATAGAGAATAAGGATTGTAATTAATCCCGGACAGGACAAATTCATAGCAATTTGCTCTTCGCTAATGTACCTGCATGGTCGTGCAAACAGCCTCGCACACATTTCTCAAGAGGACAATTAAAAAGTTATTAGGCCACTGTAATGGTAAAGGCAAAAGGTGGAAAAAGTTAAATATTACATTGTCTCTGGTCACTTCATGGATAAGATCATGATAGTTTAAAGGAGAACTCCAGTCAGACTGTAGCGGTAATTTACAATTCAGTTTTAGAGACTCTTGAGCTGCTAAGAGGAGGATATCCGACGTCCCAGTTCACAAAGCAAGGCAGGCAGCAGCTCTGGACCACCACAGACGGCTCAACTTTCATGTCGGTGCTGTATTTACGTAGGTTTCAACACCGGCGCAGCCATGTCAACATCTGAATGTTTGCTGGGCATTTCCCCGAGCTTAAATCTGGAAGCCACAGAGCCAAAACTCTCTTTGGTTTCAGAAAGTTTGCTTGAGCTCTTACACTCAAGTGACCTTTTCTTTAGCTTGAAGCAAAGCGGTATCCCTCTATATCCTCGGGAATCGCCCTGGGGACTATAACAGCGTCCACTGCATGAGTCTCCCTCTCAAGGTCAGTGAAGCCGCTCCAGAAAGAATCTGTTTTTGTTTTTGCTTTTGACACAGATTCAGTTGATGCTCAAAAATCTAGGCTGTGCAAGAGCAGAGAGCTAACATAAACTTTTTTTTTATTATTTTTCATTGACACAATGCTACTAACCTTTCCACTTTCTCCTTTTACCAAAAAAAGAGATTGTTTT